>NW_027507785.1:290886383-291486383 GCF_037356315.1 Lithobates pipiens
GAAGGTTAAACCACCTAATGGCCCATTTTGCCTAAGGGTTTACAGGAATGTTTATTGTTTCCAGGTTGGGCATTCTTAAAAAGTGGTTCCACTTAAACAATTTTTTTTAATGTATTTTATGTTATAGCAAATTGCAGTATAAGATTATTAAATCTCAGGATGGGAGGGGATATGTGTAAAGCTGATTATTCTTAATTACCTGCTAAAGTTCACTTAGCTGGTGGCCCTGTTGACAACCTCCCGCCAGACACTATTTAATTCAGAATTGTATGGAAAATTGTTGGCCTACAGCGACTGTATCCTGCGGGAAGAACAAACAAACATTACCACTTGATGGCCAACTTAAGCTGGGATACTCACACTTCAATGTGTGGGTGCTTGCAAATATAACTGTATCATATTTATAACATGATCATTATTAACATACATTTTTTTTTTCAGGGAAAAATTGGCGATCGAGGACCACAGGGGTTGCCAGGCCCTCCTGGACCTGAGGTAACAACAGCATTAACCAAACAAGCATAACCATTATTTGTTGTGTTTGAAATATATTACCATTTTAACATTTTTCAATTACATTTTTAACTCTGTGTTTGTTAGGAAAAGTGATTTGTGCATTGTTTAACAGTAGGGTGTCCTGTCACCAAATACACAAAAATAATATATGTATATGTAAAAGGTTTAAAAACAAAAACCTTCAATAATTAATTACTCTGCATAACAGAGTTTAAAGAGGAAGTAAACCCAGTATGTTTTTTCTTTTTTTGTAAATATATGTATACTTTAAAGTATTGCACATCAAAATCGGCAAAAAACGAGCTTTGAAAATACCTTATTTCTCTTTTATATTAGTTTGTGACTTCCGGGTATTGGCCCTGCCATTTTAACTCCTATATGTTGAATAGTTTGTGGACGTCATTTCCACCCTTACTATTTTTCCTTATCCAAATCTCGCGCATGCTCCATAGCCCCGAAACCGAGCCTCTAGCTCAATTGCCGTTACTAGAACAAGAGGTAAAGAGAAATATTTTACTGTGGACTCCTGTCCACAAGGACAGCTGTCTTAGAGAGGGTTCATTTTAAAGATTTACTTTCATTTCCTGATGCTTTTTTAGGACAGGAAGCGAAGGGAAATTTTTCATTTAGACAAAGAAAACAAAACATTAAAAATGATAGGGGATATGGCTGACCATTGCCTTTTGTTCTTGATTGTTGTATGCCTGTTGGGCTGGTTGTCCAAAAGACTTGAAGGTATCTTAGCTACTTGTTGGAACACAGGCTTTTCCCTCCCAGGGTTCCCTTATATAGTCAGGAGACAAAAGTTTCCTGTTATGGCCGAATGTTGTGGCCTTTTTTTTGTCATTTGCCTTTTGATTGTACACTAATGTAGCTTCTCTTGGCCAAATGTTAGTGCCTTACAAATGCCATTTTCATTTTCTTTTACCAAATATATAGGTGTTTTACTCTTCTCTAGACCATCCAAAACTAAAGTGTTACATTTTGGTTAAAGTCATGTTAACCCATAGCAACCAATTACCAGTCTACAGATCATCGACAAATAAAAATCTAGTGGGCTATTGGATTTTTGTATTTCATTGTTGCTTTTTGAACTGGCTTGAAAAAAACTCTTGTAGGGTTTTGGCTACAGTTACCTCTTAATAGTTGAGCCAAAGTAACCAAAACGACATGTTTATACTCAGCAAAAAACACTATTAACACCCATTAACCTTTGCTATGTTAAATTACATTATTAATAATGACTGATTACTGTTTACATTGGATAATCAGGAGCTTACCCTGCTTGATTAGAAAGTACACCACTCCTAAGAAAATAGGCAAAGCATACATGAAAAAACACTGGAAAAGATTTTTGATGTATGAGCGACTTTTAAAATAGTAAATTGATCATACTATGTTTTTCTAGTAAAAAGTAGGGTATGGTGAAATCCCAACTAAATATATACTATACGGTATATATAATAAAATGTTAATTTTAGCTCTTTTGTTTCTTTTGGAAACAATTTTTGTTTCCTTTATTTGCACCTGTTGATCCTGCCAGTAACACACTTGCTTGTCCATAACATAGAAGAGAATGGTCGGATTTCCTTTATTAGTTACAGGCATATACAAAGGCTTCCTCTAATTTATGTAGCTATGAAGAAGATACTAATTATTTGCAGGGGTACCCTGGCTTTATTTCTATAACATACTTACCATCTGTTTCCTTAATCCCCTCAGGTGAGTCCATTACAGTAAGCATAGTAAATCCAGGTCTTCCTGTTCTCATCACGTTTTCCTACCAGATCTCCTATGTGATGAATTGTCCTCTGTGCCCCTTCTTTTGTCCTGGAGCAGGATTTGAATCCTAATAGTTTGCAAACCTCTCAAAGGAAGAGGAAAATCAATACCAGACAGCTTCAGATCATCTATGACCATGATAATACACTTGTTAAGTGTCTTGTGCTGACCAAATTGACAGTGATCTTGGCTGTGGCTCTTAAACACATGGCAAAATGTATACTTGAATAAGTATTAAACATGACTAAACCTTGAGCAGGTTAAAAGTTAAATCCACTGTACATCTGAGACCCATGTTACAATTTGGAAAATGTGATTAGGGATGGGGGAGAGAGGTCAATCCTAAATCTCTATTGAAACCAGAGTTATCCTTCAAGGCTATACTTCAGTACAACTCAAAATGAAATACCATAGGGTCTTATTTGGAACTACCCTTGATTTTAAAATATCAATGTTGGATTCCTCTTCTACATCTTAGTTGCTACAGGTTACTACTATTACTATTAAGCACAAAATTGTTTATAAAACCTAATCATTTATAGTTTTTATTTTTTAATATGCTTATCTACAGTTTTGAGACCACCAATTCTGTGCTTTTGCTAGGCAGGTTTTCACAGCTTCACCCAATTTTGGCCTCCTCCTTATAAGGCAAATATGTATTTGTCAGGACCACCGCTCTCTCAAGCATTAAAGTGGAAGTTCAGTCAAATCCCAACTACAACCAAACTTGCTCCCACCCCCATTCTAAGCCTATTCTAACTACTCTTTGAAAGAAAGGATGTGTATACATACAGTATGTCACAAAAGTGAGTACACCCCACACATTTTTGTAAATATTTTATTATATCTTCTCATGTGACAACACTGAAGAAATGACACTTTGCTACAATGTAAAGTAGTGAGTGTACAGCTTGTATAACAGTGTAAATTTACTGTCCCCTCAAAATAACTCAACACACAGCCATTAATGTCTAAACCGCTGGCAACAAAATTGAGTACACCCCTAAGTGAAATGCTGCAGCTCAGTTTCAGGGTCTTGGCAATCTTCTTATAGCCTAGGCCATCTTTATGTAGAGCAACAATTCTTCTTTTCAGATCCTCAGAGAGTTCTTTGCCATGAGGTGCCATGTTGAACTTCCAGTGACCAGTATGAGAGAGTAAGAGCAATAACACCAAATTTAACACACCTGCTCCCCATTCACACCTGAGACCTTGTAATACTAACGAGTCACATGACACCAGGCAGGAAAAATGGCTAATTGGGCCCAATTTTGGACATTTTCACTTAGGGGTGTACTCACTTTTGTTGCCAAGTGTACAGTGTACAGCTTGTTTGTTATACAAGCTGTACACTCACTACTTTACATTGTAGCAAAGTGTCATTTCTTTAGTGTTGTATTTACAAAAATGTGAGGGGTATACTCACTTTTAAGAATGAAAAGAGGATGCACCAACCTTGCACATTACCCAAGTAATATTTATTAACCATTTCAATACCGGGCCTACTCTGGCACTCCTGTCCTACATGTAAAAATCATAATTTTGTTGCTAGAAAATTGCTCAGAATCCCCAAAAATTATGTCTTTTTAGCATACACGCTAGGGAATAAAATGGCGGTCATTGCAACTTTTTATCTTGCATGGTATTTGAGCAATAATTTTTCAAACACCCTTTTTTTGGTGAAAAAAATTTCATGAATTAAAAAAATAACAAAATAGTAAAGTTAGCCCAATTAAAAAAAAAAATAATAATTTTTTATATATATAATGTGAAAGATAATGTTACGCCAAGTAAATAGATACCCAACATGTCATGCTGTAAAATTGAACACACTCATGGAATGGCACCAAACTTCGGTACTTAAACATCTCCATAGGCGACGCTTTACATTTTTTTACAGGTTACCAGTTTAGAGTTACATGGAAGGTCTAGTGCTGGAATTGTTGCTCTTGCTCTAATGCACGTGTGGTTTGAACGGTGGTCTCACATGTGTGGTGTGAATGGTGTTTACATATGTGGGTGGGACTTACGTGTGTGTTCGCTTCTGAGTGCGAGCTACCAGGGACAGGGGTGTGTTAAAAAAAATATATTATTTTACTTTATTTTTTTATTTTTACACTTTTACAAATTTTTATCACTTTTATTCCTATTACAAGGAATGTAAACATCCCTTGTAATAGGAATCAATCATGACAGGTCCTCTTTGTGGAGAAATGTGGGGTCAATAAGACCCCAGATCTCTCCTCCAGGCTGGAAAGCATGTGATCGAAGAAAAAAAATTCAGCAATCTCATGCTGACAGCCGCGATCACAGCTTTGTTTACAAGCGGGGTCTGGGAGTGACGTCATAACATTGCGCCCGGGCATCCGACGGTCATAGAGATTACTGGTGACCATCTGGTCACTGGAAATCTCTATGGTCATCATCAGAAGGCATCCAATTCTTTCTCATGGCACGGGAGAACCCGGAGAAGCACCGGATGGCGGCGGGAGGGGGGGGGGGGCGTACCCTCCTGTCACCTATAAGAACGATCAAGCAGTGGAACTGCCGCCATCACCGCTCTTATCATGTACAGAATTGCTGGCTGCAAATAATGATATCTGAATGATGCCTGTAGCTGCAGACATCATTCAGATATCCCAGCATAAAGTCAAGGACGTCATATGACAGAGTGTGGTATTTAAGTGGTCCAAATCAAGAAGAAGGAAACATACTCACAAACAAGTGGATAGTAAAAGCATAATAAAGTCCACAATGGACAAAAAGCAACCAGGTCACCAGGACTGTGTCCGACACGCTGGAGGACCTTCCAGATGGCTGACGTGCTTCGAGGGGAGATCCCCTCTTCCTTGGAGCCCTCAGTGTTCCCGTTGGTTATCCCCTGACCCTTGGAAGGCAGCAAGGCCTGGGTATGTACTGGGAGCCATGGGAATTCCAGGCTTCTTCCACTGGCATCGCACCAGCGTTGAGCGCAGGAGATTTTGTTTGACTGTGTACTCGCTTTTGTACCTATACTGAGGATGCTCCGGTTTTGTCACATGATTGTCTTCAAGTGGCAGCTTCAGTGTAGAGAAGGAACATCCGATAACAGATGCTCCATAATAAGCCCGTGGGTGATGGCACTGCATAGGCTCTGCAGCCGTTGATGGCGAACTCTTCTCTTCACTTAATCCAGCCACTGGGGAGATCATTTGATCGGACCAGAGCACCTTCAGAATAGGTAAGTATAGACATCTTTCCTTTTACAGGGTAGTTAGAATAGTCTGTGGGTGGGATCAGGTTTAAGTATAGTTAGGATTTAACTGAACTTCTGCTTCAAGAAAATGTATATTTTTTTACCCCTTCTCACATATAATCATTAATGCTATTTTTTCTTCCTGTGCTCTCCTTTGTAACCACAGAGTAATGTGCAATTGAAACCACACAGCCATATGTGCACTGTATCTAAAGATTTAGACAACATTTTTTTATTACTTTTGGACCATACCTTCTGCAGCTCTTTAAAGTGTATGTAAAGCCAAAATAGTTTTTTAGTTCTGAGTAGAGATGGAAAGAGAGTTAACAATGTCCGGCTTTTATTGCATTCTGTGTCCCCTCGGGGTAGGTTTATTATTATTATTCACGATTTATATATCATCTCAATTTGTCCTGGTGTCCATTGATACTGGGACTGAAATTGTATGGGAATCCCAAATTTGTATGGTTATTAACAGAAATAGAGGGGAGTAGAGGGGACATTTGATTTGGCAACCACCAAGAAATTGGTAAATTTCCCTCACTTTGAAGAGGGTTTTAAATCTCTCCCACTGACATTCTGCTTTAAAAATACCCGTCCTGCTGCCTCCAATGTTAAAGTCCCCTGTAGTGAAGAGCAGACCAACCTAAATAATGTTCAGCATCCGCCACACTTCAGGGTGTGTTGGATTCTTGTTCCCTCTGCTCCTCTTTGTGGTTCCTTCTGCTCCTACACTACTTCTGTGTCCTGAAGTGATAAAGGAGATGTTGGGTAAAACCACAGGGTGCAGTAGGGAATGTTGGCATCTGACACCCCTGGAGGTTTTTACAGTAGATTCTTTCCTTAAAGCGTTTGTCAACCCAAAAAAAAAATCCTGATCCTGTTCCCTTAAAGCATGTTATACAGCACAGTGCTTGTGCTGTGTCATTTGGCCCCCTGTATACCCTAAAAAACGTAGCTGATCCTGCCTGGCTATACCCTCCCCCCTGCAAACAGACCACGATAATCATAGCCGCTAAGCCCCTGATACCGTGGTTTGTTTGAGTGATTCCGTCAGCCACAGCTCTCCCTGTCTATGTCCTCTGTCCTCCTCCTCCCTCACCTCCCTCCTCATATCTGGGCCGAACCCCCTCCCCGCTCCTTTCGTACCCATAATAAATCTTCCTAAATCTTCCTATCCCCTCTGTATCATTAGAACATCTGTCCCTGTGCTTGTGTAATGTAAAAACTCCACTGATCTGTACCTGTATAAACAGCTCCTGGGGCCCAGCTGATCGTCGGCTCTCTCTCTCCCGCCTCCTCAGCTGACGTCAGCAGGACCGCCCGCAGCTGTGAGCCGAGACAGACAATAGGAGAGCAATCAGCTGTGTGCCCGGAGCAGGGCTTATATCATTACAGATCCGCAGACTTTTTATATTACACAAGCACAGGGACACATGCTCTTATAATACAGAGGGAATAGGAAGATTATATTACAGTGGCTTAAAGTAGTTGTAAACCCACAAAAACAAAACAAAACAAACAAAAAAAAACCTGCAAGACATAGGCATAATGAGCTAGTATGGATAGCATATTAGCTCATTATGTATTACTTACCTTAGATCGAAGCCCCCACAGCGGTCCTCATTCACCGCTCCAGCCGGCGACATTGCTTCCAGAGTTACTTCCGGATATCGCGGGCTCTGACGATGTATTTGGCTGGAGCCGCGATGACGTCACTCCCATGCATGCACATGGGAGCCGCCGGTAAAGGCACAGTCTAACTGAGGCAATGGCATGCACATGCCATTGCTTCAGTGCACATGTGCCGATGACGTTGGCACATGCAGATACAGGGTTTAGGAGATATCCAGGGTAGCTACAGGTAAGCCTTAGTATAGGCTTACCTGTAGCAAAAAGTGGTTGTAAAGGGTTTACAACCACTTTAAAGACAGTGGAATACGGGCAGCAAGACAGGTAAGGGTTCTTTTTTTTTTTTACTGACAAATTGTTATCATTTACCTGGTTAAGTCTAGGTTTACGCTGTATTTCCTGCTAAGTTTAAATCAAGCAACCTTCAAACTAACTTCTATGTTAGACCAATTTATATCTGTAAATACTGCTAAATTTCCTGCATTTAAGGTCCATGATGCAAACAGTCCAGTTTCCCATCCTTGTCATCTTGTTCATTATCACACTGAGAAAGTTGGTGTTGGCTTAATAGATTGGCCGTAGATACCAGGATTTATTTTATTTCCCAGGCACTTTTCTCAGAGTGCAAATTAAACAATACAGATATAGTTGCAATATTATTATATGTCTAATAGTGTTCCAATCATGAATTCCAAGACAAGCAGAGTGTTGGCCTGTGGCAGGCTACATAAAATATATAAACGCTTGTGCGCACTAATAAAGTTATTAGCATAATATACATAATCAAATCCCCACAAATCACTTCCAACTATATGAAAGAAGTCATGTATAAATACTCCAGTTAAACGTATATATTAACCACTTTCAGACCGGACCATTTTGCTGCGTTGCTTTAACTAACAATTGCACGGTTGTGCAACGTGGTTCCCAAACAAAATTGATGTCCTTTTTTCCCCACAAATAGAGCTTTCTTTTGGTGGTATTTGATCACCCCTGCAGTTTTTATTTTTTGTTCTATAAACAAAAAAAGAGCGTCAATTTTGAAAAAAAACGCATTATTTTTTACTTTTCGCTATAATAAATATCCCCCAAAAATATATAAAATATTTTTTTTTTCCCTCAGTTTAGGCGGATACGTATTCTTCTACATATTTTTGGTAAAAAAAAATCGCAATAACCGATTATTGATTGGTTTGCGCAAAATTTATAGCGTTTACAAAATAGGGGATAGTTTTATGGCATTTTTATTAATATTTTTTTTTTTACTAGTAATGGCGGCGATCAGCGATTTTTATTGTGACTGTGACATTATAAATCGGACATTTTTGACACATTTTTGGGACCATTGTCATTTATACAGCAATCAGTGCTATACAAATGCAGTGATTCCTGTGTAAATGACACTGGCAGTGAAGGGGTTAACCAGGGGGTAAGTGTAGGGGTTAAGTGTGTCCTAGGGGCGTGTTACTAACTGTGGGGGGCTGGGCTGTGTGTTAGTGAACACTGATCTCTGCTCCAATCACAGGGAGCAGAGATCAGTGTCACTTGTTCCTAGGCAGAATGGAGAGATGCTGTTTACATCGGCATCTCCCTGTTCAGCCTCCCCGTGAGAAGATCGCGGGTATCCCTGTGGCGATCAAGTCCGCGGGACCCGCGACCAGACTCACAGGGGTCCCACCCGGCACACGCGCACGCTGCCGGTGGCACGCACGAGATGGCAGGGCGGCAATTGCAACTGGACTTACCTGTACGCCAGTTTGCCTTGCCGTGCCAATCTGCCAACGTACATTGTCGTGCGCCATTTGGGAACTGGTTAAGATCCAGGCAAAATAAAAATGTATTAATCATATATAGGATTGTTGCTTGGGGAGTGTGGCTGCCCATGGAATGAAAGACACAGTGACAGTATAATACGGACAAGAAAATCTGGGTTGTAGGATGTTCATATTTTTGACTGAACGGCATGCATAAAGTTTAATGATACAGATGGGTGCAGCCTGTCAATTCCAGTACATAGAGTTAACACTAATGGCCCCAGCAGGTGGGCGAGCTGGAAATTCAGGTGCAGGAATCTTGCCTGCCGGATTGATAAAGTTGACGTGGGATTGAGGCCGGGTTCACACTATACTACACGACAGTAGTACGACTTTCATCCTACTTTGCTCTGCGACATCTGTCCTACATTGGTCCTACATCCATCCGACTTTCATGAACAGGATACTACTTTGATCCGACTTTTCAGATAGTACGACTTGTCCTTTGACCAATCAAAACTAACACACAATGGGAGGGGATACAGAAGGGGGCAGGAAATAACACAATGTCAGATGCCAAAGTCGTATGGTTAGGACAAGGATCCCACTTTGATCCTACTTTAATGATAGTCAGTGGGCTGGAGTAGAATCAAAGTCTGACCAAAGTAGTACAGGGAGCATTTTCAAAGTCGGACCAACTTGTGTCGGACCAGTTAGGACTGATCCCATGGGGAAACATTGATTTTCACATGTCATGTGACATGAGCTCCCAATGTCGGAGCGTTTGTTGTACCGGTGTGAACCCGGCCTTAGACCACCAGAATTTACCCAAATTAGACCAGTTTTTAGTGCTGTGACCCTTTTATACCTGCTTGTTTTTGCTTTGTCTCATTTCTTCAGCAACATCATTTTTTTTTTTTAACAAGAAATTTCAGCAACATCATTACCCATTTAAAAAAGTAAGGTACTAGTGCGCACAACCCTTATTAATTAACTAATTCCTAATAAAGGGCTAATTAACTAAAAAACCCAAGGAAGCTGCCAACACAAATAATGTTCTCAACACTATCTAAAAATATGCATATAAAAGTGTGCGGCGCTACCTTAAAATACCAAACTATGTGAAAAAAACAAAGCAAGCTGAAAACACAATAAATGTGCAAATAGCAAAACTCGATGCTAAAAGCACATACACCACAAATGTGTATACTAGCTGAGAAGTGTAAATCACCTATAGTAATATAGTAAATCACAATCGCATATAATGTGCAAAGAATCACATAACGTGTACACAGAATCGCAGAATAATGCAAAAAATATATAAAAAATATCCTAGAAAATGTTCAAACTGCTGTTCCAGTGTTTACAAAATAATGGAAAATAAATACAATATAAGATGTGCAAATCACCTATAGCAATGTGATAAATGAAGATCACATACAATGTGCAAAATCGCATAACATGTGCAAAAATCGCAGAATAGTGCTAAAAATATAGAAAAAACAAAGTGTCCAATAAAATGTTCAAGCTGATGTTCCAGTGCTTAGTAAATAAATACAGTATCCAAACGTGCTGATAGGAACATGCCGTATTCACTCGGAAATAGACGTGCTCCACAAACCACCTTCAGTGCTCCACCAGTGCACCCCCCGTTTCCCCCAGCCTCTCACCTTAATGCTAGACCCCGCAGGGTCAGATACACATGTAGGGGGAATAGATGAAATGGTTCCTTCTCTGTAATCCTCACAAGATAGTCTCACAGGGTAATCCCACAAGGTAATCAAGTGCCAGTACTCATAAGGGAAGAAAGGGGACTTTCATGTGTAAAAACGTAACTTTTATTAAATAATAAACAATATCCACTCACATGAAAATTCGAATATTGCGCTGGTACAAATAGGAACTTCCGGTCTCGGCCGCGGCCGGAAGTGACGAACGTAACACCTGGCTCCTCCCTGATGCGTTGCGTCACAAACACGTGACTTTTTCAATTACAGAGAAGGAACCATTTCATCTATTCCCCCTACATGTGTATCTGACCCTGCGGGGTCTAGCATTAAGGTGAGAGGCTGGGGGAAACGGGGGGTGCACTGGTGGAGCACTGAAGGTGGTTTGTGGAGCACGTCTATTTCCGGGTGAATACGGCATGTTCCTATTAGCACGTTTGGATACTGTATTTATTTACTAAGCACTGGAACATCAGCTTGAACATTTTATTGGACACTTTGTTTTTTCTATATTTTTAGCACTATTCTGCGATTTTTGTTTTCCATTATTTTGTAAACACTGGAACAGCAGTTTGAACATTTTCTAGGATATTTTTTATATATTTTTAGCATTATTCTGCGATTCTGTGTACACGTTATGTGATTCTTTGCACATTATATGCGATTGTGATTTACTATATTACTATAGGTGATTTACACTTCTCAGCTAGTATACACATTTGTGGCGTATGTGCTTTTAGCATTGAGTTTTGCTATTTGCACATTTATTTTGTTTTCACCTTGCTTTGTTTTTTATCAACAACATTGCTCAGCACTGAAAGAGTAATAAAAAAAACATTGTATCACTCTGTTCTTTTAGAGACCGAAAGGGATGAACTTCAGTCTGCAAATGAGGTCAATTTAAAGAGGAACTGCAGTCTGCTCACATAATTTGTAATAAAAACATCTTTGCCATTCTGAACTTTCATATATACTATGATTCTGTATTTGCCAAATATGCTGCATAAATCTCCCTCCACTGAGTCTGGCTGCATCCATTTTAACTGTGGGCAGCTGAAGCTGCTGCCTGTTCACTTCCTGGATTACACAGACACACAGAGGCACACCTTCAGCTCTGCAGCTCTCATTGGCCCTCTTATGACTCCCCCCAGACTAAGCCTTTTTTCTGATACTTGTTGCTTACAAGTTAAATTAGTATTTTTTGCTAGAAAACAACTTAGATCCCCCAAACAATATATATATATATATATATATATATATTTTTTTTTTAATAGAGACCCTAGAGAATAAAATGGCGGTCGTTGCAATATTTTATATCACACTGTATGTGTGCAGCAGTCTTTCAAATGCAATTTTTGGGGAAAAAATACACTTCAATTAATTAAAAAGAAACTAAACAGTAAAGTTAGCCAAAATGTTTTTGTATAATATGAAAGATGATGTTAAGCTGAGAATCATGATCTTTATTCTAAGCAAAAAAATCATGATTCTCATTTTATCCAGAATTGTGCAGCTCTAAGACCTACAAGAGGCTATTTTCTTTTCAGGAGGGTTATAGACGTTATTTGGCTGGATCATTGTATTTTACATTAGTTGATAAAATGTGAACGCTTTGGTTTAGCAGTCATATGACCGGAGTTTTGATGACTTTCAGTATCAAAGCACTGTTTCTCATGCAAGCATCAGACGCTCATCTCATAAAATCATTTGCTTTAATCTTAGTAGATAAGTCCTTTGAAGTCTGCCAGTGAAACTAGTTAAAAGTGGATTATAAATAGAATTCCTGAGCCTCCTCTGGAAAAGGATTAAATGAAAGGAAGAGTAAAGGAATAGTAAAGTTGGGGCTGTTACTTTATAGTGCAAGACCAGTGCTGTGTACTAACCCGCTGGTTCAGCAACATACAACAGTCCGTTCTCACCAGCCATATTAGTTTAGGAGCTTCCGACCCCAGTTATGCTTGTGTTGCCCCCTCTGAATGTGTCACCTCGCCATACTATGGGGGTTATTTACCAAAGGCAAATCCACTTTGCACTGCAAGTGCACTTGAAAGTTCAGTCGCTCTAAATCTAAGGGGTAGATCTGAAATGAGGGGAAGCTCTGCTGATTTTATCATCCAATCATGTGCAAGCTAAAATGTTTTTTATTTTTCTTGCATGTCCCCCTCGGATCTACAGCAACTTTACTTCCAAGTGCACTTGCAGGGCACAGTGGATTTTCCTTTAGTAAATAACCCCCTATGTGTAGAATACAGAGAATCACACCATTCACGTCAAGTCCAGCAGTCAAAAAGCCATTCATTTTGAATTGGTGGAAACACTGGCAAACATCCCACTTCCTTAGTTAAGCACATTGTGCAGTGCTAAAGGCATTAGTGTGAAGGGAAGTAGAGTGAGATGTTTGTCTATGTTTCCACTGATGCATAATAATTGGCTTTTCGAATACCGAACTTGACGTGGCTGGTGCGGTTCTCTGCATTCTACACAAAGTCTTGGAAACACACAAAGCTGGATTTGAACATCCTGCACCAAGAAGGGGCAGAAACAGAGCCAGGAATAGAGCACACACGCTAACACATGGTATGGCACCAAAGCACACATTCGATAAAAAGAAAATGCATCTGCATTATGTTAGTTGTGGTGCTCTGTGTTTCCCCAAAGGTAATGCAGGTGCGTTTTGTTATTTTTTCATCCTTTGAGGCCTGTTGAGGGGACCTTTTCAAATTAAAGGGACTGCCTCAACCCAACATGCCACATGTCTCAACACACAAAAAATGCATGGTAACACAAACAAATTGGGGGTTATTTACGAAAGGCAAATCCACTTTGCACTACAAGTGCAAACTACAAGTGCACTTGAAATTGCTCTGAAAGTGCACTTGGAAGTGCAGTCGCTGTAAATCTAAGGGGTACTGAACTGAAATGAGGTGAAGCTCTGCTGATTTTATCATCCAATCATGTGCAAGCTAAAATGCTGTTTTTTATTTTCCTTGCATGTCCCCCTCAGATCTACAGCGACTGAACTTCCATGTGCACTTTGCACTTGTAGTCGGCTCTTGTAGTGCAAAGTGGGTTTGCCTTTCGTGAATAACACCCCTTATGTCATTACCTAAAGTGTAAAGGGAAATTTGGATTTTGAGAAATACAGAATACTGCAAACTTACACACACACAAAAAAAACAAAAAAACAATTGACCTTTATTTTGAGGGTTGAAAAAGTCTGAAATGGCCAAAATTTTAAAGTTAAAAACTATTTTAAGTAACAAAATAACAAAACGGCTTGCATGGCAAGTATAGTTTTTAAAGTTGTTGTAAACTCAGAAAACAGAAAACCTGCAAGCAAAAGCATAATGAGCTAGTAAGCACTGCATACTAGCTCATTATTAAATACTTAGATCAAAGCTGTTGCAGTGGTCCTTGCACACTGCTGTGACTGGCGACATGTCTCCCGGAGTTATTTCGGGGTTCCGGGCTCTGGCACTGTGATTGGCTGGAGGCTTGATGATGTCACTCCCACGCATGCAGTCACGGCACTGCTACTGAAGAAACGGCTCAAGTGTGCATGTGCTGATGATGTTGGCACATGGGGATACAATGAATGTCTCCTAAACAGTGCCAGTTTATGGGATATTCACGGTACCTACAGGTAAGCCTTATTATAGGCTTACCTATAGTGAAAAGTGGCGTAACGGGGTTTACAGACACTTTAACAAATTGTATTTGGCGAACTATTGTAATATTTACAGATAGAAAAAAATATAAGAAAACAATTATTAGAAAAAAATATTAAGCAAGCTTTTGGTCTTTTGTCTTCACTGTGTATGTTTTTAGCATTCTTCAAATCCGTACTTAATTCTTATTTTATTTCTTTATTAGGGGTTTCCGGGAGATATTGGCTTGCCTGGGGTAAATGGACCTGAAGGACCAAAGGTAGGACTGTCGTTTTAAGATATTATATGAACTCATAGCTCAGAACTGTTTAAATCTTCTGATATACCTTAACAATTTTGTATCAGTTTCTTGAGCGATCATTAAAGATACCAAGAATAATTGACTAGTTGTGCCCACCGTGGTTAAAAAATGATTTGGTACTCACTGAGAGGTGTGTCTGTGCCCGTCTCCATGATTACATCATTGTGTCTGACGGAAGCATGAACGTGAGAGTTGAAAGAAAAGAAGAGAACAGTGAGATGGAGTGTTTCAGGCTTGTCTAGCTTTAACGTGACAAGGAAAATAAATGGGCAAAATTTCTTGAAATATTCCTTATGTTTTAAAAATGTACAATTTTAAATTCTTATGGTTTACAGCATTTATAATTTCCATAATACAATATTGTTTTCATTTATGAGATTGCTTTAAGGTCCATAGAGAAAATGGCACACATGCAGTGTGCTGCAGCCTACTGTGGCCCTTGGATGAGTTTCCCTGAAGATCTGAGGTCTATAGTGTTTTTTTTGGGGGGGGGGGGGCGGAAAACAACACCCCCCCAAGTTGGTCAGTCGGTCGGCGGCTCCCACCCCCTACCCTGGCACTTACCCCATCGGTTGCAGGTGGGCAGGCTCCTACGGGCGGCGGGCAGTGGCTGGGTTGCGAGCTCTTGTGGGTGGGTTGCGGGCTCCTATGGGCGGGGGGCTCCTATGGGAGTGTTGCGGGCTCTTAAGGGCAGTGGGCATCACGACAGCTTCCACCGTGTGGCTCCTCGCCTGTCCTTTCAGCCAATCGGGTGACCGGTGTCAAAACCCACTTCCTGATTGGCTGGGAGGAGAATTTGTTGTTGTAGAACACCTGGGTGGGCTCGGAGCACACTCTCTGCAACCTAAGCATACCCTATATTGAAGCCTATTAAAGCTCATGGCTCTAATCAGTGCTTAAAAAAACAGTCCCTCTGCATTGGAATCCATGCGCTGGTGTCCTGAAAGGGACCGGATGCATGGATAGGGGAGGCGGTGATGGAGGGGGGGGGGCAGTACCCGTGCACCATTAATGGATGGCCTGCCCCTGTTACAGATGGCATAAATGAAATTAGATGATGAGGACAATTAGGCTAAAATAATGCTATCTTTTAAGACAGCCCGCCTGTGATATGTACCTACATTAAGGTGGATGTAAACCCGATTCATGAAAATTGAGCTGGGCACATATATCTGTAGTGTTTACTTATCTCTTTTCAAAGCCCTATGTCCCGTGGCTTGCTCCTGCTCCATTCTTCTGTTATCAGAATGATAACTTCTGACAAGTTCTCTGTCAACTGAGATAAAATCATGCTGAATTTTGTGTCAGGGTGGGTGCTATAAATTAGCAGAAAAGCTGGTCTATTCACAGCACAGTTCTGCATTGTTTCTTTCTTTTCCTGCCTATGTGGAGAGGGGGTGTGTGCATTTCCTCCAATCAGCTGTCTCACAGTATATAGTAAGAATCCACACCCACAGGTGAATCAGGAGGAGGAAATTCTAACGGTACATGCACTTTCTAAACAGTGTAGAAAGGGGAAGACAGCAGATGTAAATGTAAAACTCATGAAGGGAGATTTGTTTCATCTCTATGTATTATCTGAGGCTGTTCACTTCCCTGGGTATATGTGAGGGTTTACATCCACTTTAAGTCACTCAGCTGTTTGTGTAAACTAAGCTCCCGTTTTCTTTTTTTTTTTATAATGGAGGTGTTCTTGTGAGTAGCATTAAAGCTTATGCTCCTATTTGTAACATGCTGTTTGATGGCTGCAAGTGGAAAATATGACATTTTTATATGTACAGTATAGTGTCTCATTTACCTGATACTTGTTTAGTACCGAAGTAAATAAACTATAAATACATTTAAATTCTTCCACGTGTGTATGATACTGTAGGGGTGCAAAAAATATGGTGCTGCTCTGCATAGAAATCAGCTTACAGTTTATTTTTTTATCAAAGCTTAATTGGCCAAGCTGAAGTTAGAAGCTGATTGGCTACCATGCACAGCTGCACCAGATTTTGCACTTTCCAGTTTTATGAAATCAACCCCATTGTGTTTGTGAATATTCCATTGTCACTTAGACAAATCACTTTTGAAAAAAAAAAGCATGGCTGCCAGCTAAATTTTAACTTATTCTATTGTACTTATTAGATACCATAAAAGCTGGACAAGGCATAATAGAACAGTTGATAATCAATACCTTATATTATATTTTCTTACTGGTGTGCATTGAATTTATGAGGACAATGAAAGCCGAAGTGAAAAATGAAGTTACCGTACCATACACTTTTATATATATATATATATATATATATATATATATAAAACCCTGATTATAATATTTTAAGAGTTCTGTATTTCTATAGGGGCTTCTTGGAGACAGAGGGCCTCCAGGTCCGCCAGGTCCAAAAGGCGTGGAGGTAAGTTTGGGGCATTAATATGTTATGATAATATAGAGAACCAAAACTCTATCCAAAACGAATCTATTTCACCCTTCCTTCACCCTACCCTATCCCCTTTCTGCAATCCTTTCCTTTCCATGTATGATTGTTACTTGTCAGCAGTTCTAGGATCTCTGCAGCTGCCAGCACCCATACGACGCCACTTGGTGGAAAATATATTCTGCGTGTTTTAGCAGAGTCACTCAATTGATGGCTCTTTCTGATCAGAGATGCTCCCCAATGGCCCTCAGACATGACCATATATTCTACTGACTCAACTGTGTTTGGGGTGAAGCAGCCAAATGGAGGTTGAACTATGTGATGGTTAAGTAAATACAAAGGTGTTAGCACAATGGTGCTTATTTCTGCATTAACACAGCTTTATTTATTTTAGTGGTGTTAGTACAACAGTAGGAATTGGTCATGGTTAGGTTAAGGTTTTTGTCTGCTTCAGAATTGTTCTTGAATCAAGGGTCAACAAACTGCTTGTGCTGCTTGCTGCCAGTGCCACTACACTGGAAGAAGACAAAGGGGTTAGAGGTGGGTACAGGAAGACCCAGATGGCCACAGTAGTAGTGAAAAAAAACAATAAAGATCATGTGACCTTTTGTTACTTGAAAGACAAATATATTATGTCGCCACAAGAACAATATCATTAACTTCAAAAGAAACAGTTTATATCCTCTATACCTAAACATTCTAACAAAACAGATCCCTCTTATGGTTCTAACAGTTTTCATACCCCCACAACTTTTGCACACAAATGTTGCAAAACCCACATGCCCCATTGTTTTCTATGTGACCTTGCAGTGACCTGCGTATATCCAGTGCTGCTGGACCAAAGGACCCCTCTTTGGGGTTATGTGTACTTCCCCCTCCACCTGGCTTAATCACTCCTATAACCCCTCACTTTTGCCCCTTCCCTTCATGCAAATCCTTCAGCTATTCATGTCATAGCACCCCCCCCCCCCCCATCCTTTTATTTCTCATCACCTTTGGTTTTGGGTCATGAATAGCTAATTTCATTGGACCAGGTGTAAATTACACTGGTGCTGATTGTTATTTAATGATAGTTATGTTTTTGTTTCTTGTACACCATTTCAGTATGGATCTCTATTTTACAGGGTGAAGAAGGACCACTTGGACCTCCAGGGGGTCTTGGACCAATGGTATGTGCGGTTCAACTTAGCATGTTTAACTATTGTGCTCACACTTTGAGAACATGGGATGGATTTGGGTAATAAACCCCTGATCTAACATGCATTATATTGTATTGATATACAGTGTGCCATGGAGCAAGCTGATAAAAATAGATGTAACTTGTGTAACACAAAAAGTGTGAGCTGGAATGTGAAAAATAAATTAAGCCACGTGGGAGTAATTACTGGTGAGGTGGATTTGGGGCATTTATCTTGCTGTATGATCAGGACCTCATAATATACTGCATCATGTGTCTAATACATGTAATGGAGGCAGACATTGAGCTGAACAAATACAGTATCTATGACAACCAGCTATGAGTAAGCACTAGCCTTAGTGCGAAACGCGTCAGTGTTAGCATATTTCGCTGTGATGTCATTTGCTTTATCTTAAATATTATTTGAATAAAGCATTGTTTTAGCATTGGAGTGTTGCCGTCCAGAGTTCTGTCATTATCCACATTATCTGCATGCTGTGGCTCACACCCGGATCCCTTCACCTGGAGCAATTATCTCTGAGTTCCCAGGACCTGCCTTTTAGTGGTGGTGTATATCTCAACAGTATCTATGACCTTTATCCAAACTGAGTCAAGTTAATTGAAAACTGTATGTCCATGAATCTAGAGGTATAAGCAGTTGAAGTTATGCAAATCTTGACTTGTCCTTTTAGAATTCTAGCTTGATCCCTCCTCCCCCCAACTCATACACCTTTCTGTTAGTACTTTAATATAATAGGTGGAAACGCTGACCAACAGGGAGGCTTAAGAGGCATAAGGGCAGGACCAAGGTTAATTATTATGTAAAAAAAATATATATTTTTTATATTTGATTTTTATAAACAGGTATTTTGTAATTTAGCTATCTAACTGTTTTCATGTGTGGTCTTTACTGAATGTATATTCTACATTTAAGAATTCTGTTCCCAGGTGGCATTGCCCAGGTCTGTTACCAGTTTACTTGAAAAAATTTACAGAATTGTCAGCCAGTAGCTGAGGGTAGAGAGAGTTGATAAACAGGTATGACCAGTCAGATGGCTGGCAGACAAAAAATGAACTGAGGTTATTACTTGGGTTGCAGACATTATAGACTCGGGTCCAGATATGGCATGCAGATCTGGATACACAGATAAGGATTGGTAGTTGCAGACAAGCTTAAAGGGGATGTAAACCCACGCTCATCATTTACAAAGTAATGGCATACTATATGATCTATATGTAATATACATGCCTCCTGCATGTACCCCTACCTTTGAATTGTCACCCCCTTCTGCATTTGGAGCCCTGCAACACTCGGAATCGGTGGGCGGGTCTATTTTCCAGTGCTCGGTGGGCAGAGTCGTAAAGTCACCAGACTCCCAGCCCACCTCTACACTAAGCTTGGCCAGGCAGCATCACAGGGTCGAACCTCGCTTCTGTAGAGTGAAGGAGAGCGCGTGCCCTGTTATATACACTCCTTCCTGCGCATGTCATACACTCGGTGTCATAGACACACTCTGCTCTCATACTAGTGCATGAGATAAGGAAAGCAGATGTCAGTCACAGCAGTGTGGGAAGTGGCTGCACAGATTTCTCTGTTTCCTTTTTTAATTCAGTAAAAAAAGACAAGAGGATTGCTCAGAGCTGAATTTACTTTCCGTGGCAAGGCTGGGCACAGATGAGTTGACATCCTCTACTCTACCAGGTAGAAGTCTTCATTAAAAAAAAAAAAAAACTATTCGGGTTTACATCCACTTTAAGTCAAGCTGGGATAAACAGGTATACATATTTTTGATGTTAATTTTTTTCAAATCTAGACTGTAATAATACATCATCATGAGTACAGCCATACTTGTGTGTTACATTAATATGCTTTTAGAAGTATTGTGCTGTGATATTGCTTATCACTCCTCTTGTATGAATACAATTCTGTCAGACTGCTTAGACATAGAAAAAATATTTAATTTAAATATCATCTCTAGGAGGCCTATTCTTTAATTTTATCACATCTATAATTTGGCCATAATGCTAATTGCTATTACTTACCGTCAGTCACTCCTGACAGCGTAGCAAGGCAAGCTAAAAATACTGAGAACCTGAAATAACAAATTTACTTAAAGACAAACTTTACAACAAAAGTTATCAGATTTAGGCAATAAACTTCCAGTATGTTTTCAGTTGAAACCTGGTAGGATAAACGTATTTATAAGTCAGGAGCACAGTACAGTAACTAATAACAATCATTCAGAGATCTCTTGATGAAGTTGTACTTATACTAGCTGGATTCTCCCTGCTTGGCATGAGTACCACATGTTGTATTTTGTTCTTTGCACTGTTTTATTGATTCATGATGATTTCTGATTATTGTATAAAGAATTGGTCTCTTTTCCAATGTAAAAGTTTATGAGTAACTCAAAGTGACTCTCTTATGAGAAACGTATGGGGGGTGTCATTGCAGATCTCTGCTTTGAAAATTATATTGAAGTATTTAGGTCAGACACAACCAGGAAACTAGCATTTGCAAAGGAAGGCCGGAAGTGGCAGCCCCCATATTTTTCTCATGACACAAGGGTCACTTAAAGCATAGTGTCTCATAAATGAGTAGGCAGATGTTACCAACTGTTAAATTCCCCATGTTACAACTGTAAAATAATCAGTACAGTCATGATTCACCAAAAAAATATCTTTCTCATTTTTGTCAGGGAAGACCAGGACGTAAAGGTTATGCTGGAGAACAAGGGCTGGAAGGCTTGAAGGTGAACCTGTTTATATAGAACCTTTCGTCTCGTAGAAGAAAGCTAAGTAGGAAATAAGACAGACATAGCTAGGATGAGTG
The DNA here is from genome assembly GCF_037356315.1 of Lithobates pipiens. Taxonomy (NCBI): domain Eukaryota; kingdom Metazoa; phylum Chordata; class Amphibia; order Anura; family Ranidae; genus Lithobates; species Lithobates pipiens. Next base: position 290,907,429 of record NW_027507785.1, read on the forward strand.
GATGAGCTCTCCATCTGGGACATGACATAGTCTCTTCCTCCTTAGCATTTCTTGGCTGAGATGTCTCTGCAACCTTATGGTTGCCCAATGTGGGATTACAATTAGAATGTTTTGTTTTTAATTAATATTCAAGCTGTGCGTACTCTAAGCACTTTACTTACACAAAGGCACATTCTACAAGGTGTTTTTGGGTAAAAGACTGTCTGTCTTGCTTAATAAAACAAAAAGCTGTATGCAGACTGCAGAAATCAAAAAGCAACTTCTCAGAATTGATTCATTGTACCGTTTAATGTCAGTAAATTGAAATTTCAGTTGCTAAATGACAGAAATCTGTTTTTTTTTTATAAAGCTTTACTCCAGACAGACATATAAAAGACACAAACTATTCATTAATACATTGTATGTATTTTTTTTAGAGCTGAAATCCAGGTATGGTTTTTATTTTGCATAGTCGCATTGGTCCAACCTGGACTAAGATAAGTATTTTATATTCCATAGCTAGCTGATCCCTAGCCGCCGCTATTACAGTGATCTTTGCTGTCTTCTGTGTTTTGTACTAAGTGGCTGCCCTGCTGCATAGTAATTACAGGGGTTTGCCCACATGTAATTGACACCATTCAAATAACGCCTTGTATTTTTAAAATGTAGACATGGCTTTATCTGATTGGATGAAATTGTAATGTTATCGCCCGTCTCTCCATCTAATCAGAGGACTCGGCATTCATTGAAAAAAATGCAGGATGTTCTCTGAATGGTGTCTCTACCAAGCTACCATCTGTCTTCACTATTCAGAGGGACAGCCACTCTGCATGGGTCTTAACGAGGATCACTGTAGTACTGGGGTGCCCAACCTTTTGATGAGCGAGGGCCATCGAAGCAACTTGGTAACCGGTTGTGGGCCAAAATAAGTGTAATGAGCGGATGACAGGTCTGTATCTATGCTGCATATGCAGAATGGATATGGACACAGCCCATGCTACTCTATGGGCCCTCCAATTCAATCTGATGGAAGGGGACGGTTCCCCTTCTGTTTTTTTTTGTTTTTTCAGCATATTGGATTGAAGGTGAGCAGGGGTAAATGGACATAGAGGTGAATAGAGGGTCCAATTGGGTCCTAAGGCTGCTTTCACACTGATGCGTCATGCGCACCTGTGGCTTTCCTGCAGGTTAGACGACACTTTGCCATAGACTTCTATTATATCCTGATTGTATAGTGCACTTTCTGAAAGCGCACCAAACCCACAGGTAATAACAGAAGTCTATGGCTCAGTGCTGGTAACCTGAAGGTGCAGGATTAGTTTAACAGCAGCCTTGTAACCACTGAAGAACAGATATGCCCATATATACACTGATTTCAGTAACAAACACACCTTTAATAACAGTCTTCCATTCAGTTTTCCCCGGCTTTTGCTGTCCCAGGCAGAGTGCATTTGGTATCGATTGTAACAGGAGGTGGCGCTATACAGGAAGCATCAGCTTATGTGGCTCTGCTCTGCAGCTTCTTGCTTTCTCTACCGCCGGCTTCATTCACAACACTGATGCTCTGGGATGGTGGGTCGGCAACCTGCGATCTGGGCTTGTCAAACCACCATCCCAGAGCAGGAGGTCGCGGGCCACATCAGAGGGCTCCGCGGCCCACATGTGGCCCCCGGGCCACTGGTTGGGCACCCCTGCTGTAGTATCTGCAGAAAGTGACTGGTCAGGTGTGGAATATGTAGTCCTACATTGGTCCAATGTAACTATGCTATTAAAAAAAAAAAATGAGAACCCCTCCCCCCCAGAATATAGCTTTTGTATGCAAGTACCTGAATTTGACCTGGTATTAAATACGTGCAATGCCCTAAGCAGCAGAGCTCAAACTAGGAGAGGTAGAAACATCACAAGGACCTGAGCTGAAGTGATCATGTGCTAACAAAGAACGAGCTGATAGAAGAGAGCCGAGAGATTATCTCATCAATCTTCTGTTTTTCCTTTCACTGTCCAGCCACAGGCAAGGGGAAAGACAAGGCCTCTAAGTGCTAAGTGAAAAATCAGGTCTCCTGCCCTTTCAAATAGGGCTATGCTATGTGGCAAAGCTGTGTAAATCCCAGAAATGGATGAACAGAAATACAAAATCTTTGGAAGAAATACTTGGTACTTTTGGGCATAAAGCAACATGTGAGACTTCTCTGCCACCCAACAATGCAGCTCTCAGTGCCCAAGAGGCATGTCGACAGGCCCCAGTGCTGTCTTGTGTGGGAGAGTTTACATAGCCGTACATTTCACTTCATCTGTGTTCTACAGGAGAAGTTAATGCAGGGTATACATATTGCTCTGAATGCCCAAAGAGCAATATCCAAAATAAGTCAATCACATTTCATCTTTTTTTTCTATGTGGCAAAGTGAAATCTGGCTGCTTAGTATAATTCAAAAAATATAATCATGAATATAACTCTGTACTTTATCCTTATCTTACTAGGGTGAAGTTGGAGATATAGGAAACATCGGAAAAGTTGGTGAAGCAGTAAGTTTTGTTATTTTGTGAGTGATATATTAGAACTAACACTAAATTAGGCCACCTTGTACAGTAACATTTATGTCTAAAGCATAAGCTTTTGTTAAACTTCAGCTAGAGTGTGGAAGGGTCGAAGCCCCAGTCAATAATATTTTGTTCTGTGGCCCATTGGAGAGATTTTCCTTCAGTTCTTGTGTTGTAAACACAACAGGAGGCGAGAGGAAATCTCTCCAAAGTGAGGGGAAAGCCCCTTTTAAACAGTTGTCGCCATGTCCCATTTGAAGGATTTCCCCTCTATTCTTGTTTTGGTGAGAGCTCTGACTTTTGGATTTTCCCTCACTTTTATTCCCAGCATCCGTGTTCACCAGGATAAATAGAACGATTTTCCCTAGAATGGACACAGAAAAAAAACTTGACAGGGTTGCTAACTCTTCCCTAGTCTATACAAACAAACAAAAAACTGTCCGGGCTGCAGAGGAGTGGCCAGGCTTGCCATGCCTGGCTTTCCCAGAGGGGGTGTTCCCTGTACTAACATCAGGCTCTCCACTCTATCTGCTCTCTGATGTCTTCGTCCTGTCCTCAGATAAGGGGGACCGTGTGTGTGCGGGGACTGATCCCAAGTCACTGATCTACTGAGAGGATACTGAGATGTTCAGGAGAGAACCGAGTACACAGACCACTCTGCTGAAAGTTTATGGAGAGTGATCGGTGCTCTGCAACAAGTGGAGTGTTCTGCAGTGTATAGATGATCTGTGTTCTGCAACATGCAGAGGTGCAGTGTTCTGCAGGGTGCAAATGATCAGTGTTCTCCCAACAAGTAGAGGTTGAGTGCTCTGCAATGTGTACATGATTGGTGTTCTGCAGGTTATAGGTGACCAGCCTACTCTACCCTTACCTGTCTATATACTACCCTAGCCTGTACATTTACTACCCTAGCCTGTCTGTTTACTACCCTAGCATGTCCATATACTACCCTAGCCTGTCTATTTACTACCCTAGCATGTCCATATACTATCCTAACCAGTCTATATACAACCCTAGCCTGTCCATATAGAACCCTAACCTGTCCATATACTAACCTAGCCTGTCCATATACGACCCTAGCCTGTCTATATACTATCCTAGCCTATCCATATACCTGTGGACCATGGCTGCCATGAGGAAGCGAGCCGATGCCGCCATCATTTGTCTTCAGGTCGGGTCCAGAGGCGCAGGTGTGGGCCTGTGGATCACGGCTGAAGAAATAGATGGAGAGGCTCCACAAAAATCTCCACCCTGCCACCTCCACCGTATACATGGGCAGGGCAAAGGGAGTCAGGAGCAGATCCAATTTTTTGGGAGCAAAATTAGGTTTCACCTAGGGTGTTAAAAATACTTGCACCATCCCTGCATCTTGGCATGTACCAGGAAGGTGGCTTGCTGCCAGTGTTTCTGGATTTCCATGGCAAAGCATATTTATGGTCAAAATGTAAAATCCTGTATTAATTTCCACATTGTGTTTCAGTTATTTATATCCTACTCATATTAATCGGAACGATCTTGAAGTCTGTAAACGTACTTTTGTGAAGATCCCCAAACATTTACTTTTTGAATTCTATGACACATATTCACTATATCTTGTGAGTAGGCTCTGCTTTGTCATACATTTCACACAGCCTGCCTTCTGAACTACAGATGTGCTGAGAGGAGGAGTTTCACGGGGAGAAGTCAGTACAGGAATCACAGCTTGCAGGCAGCAAGATACCATGGGATATGTAGTCCTTAGAATTTGTAAGTGAACAGCCGAGGGGAAGCTACAGTATATAGGGAATCCAGAAAGTTGTGAAAAGTGATGGCCAGAAGACAGGCAGCACTCCCATGACGAAAGGAAGTTTTTTAAGCAAGCTTATATTTGTATTGCTATAACAATGTTGATGTTATAAAATGTAAGTGTATGCTTTAACTATAGAACTCCTTTAACAATTCTGAACTAAAGGATACTGACTAGCACCTTGTAGTGTCTACTATTATTTCCAAGCCCAATTCTAATAGTGAGACATACTGTGAAGTGTCTTTTATAGCTGGACACTGCATATTGCCATTTACTTAGAAGCCAATCCTTTGGATATGGGGTATAAGAATGCAGAACTTAAAAAAAGTGCTTGAAAATGAAGAGAGACAAGTTTCTGCTTTGAACTTACCACTTCATTAAATTTTTTTTACTTCTCTAGAGTAATAACAATAGCTAAATCACTAGACAGTGAGGTAGGTGGCTTGCTTGGGTTCTTGATAGTTGAGTTGTGACAAGGTCATAAATGGGTACACTGCTCCCTGGGACACCTTTTGATATTATTATGGCAAGCTCCCTCATGGCCTATAAATAAGTGTTGAGTCTGTGACCTCTACAAACCCATATTGGGTACAGGAGGAAGTGACTGGTCCCTCACATGACATACCAGTTTATTTGTATTTTGACAAAGACTTACTCAGAAGTTGAAGAGAAATTTTCGGCGTTTTAAAAGTGAAGCTCACTTTTCTGACCATGTTTTATGTTACACCCAACCAATCCTTTAAAGAATATGGAGGCTGTTCTTCTGGGCTCCAGCTCCTGTCATTGTTTGCATTGAGCATTGCTTTGCAGGGTTCTTCCCACATATTTTCGTCATTTATTCACAGAAATCTATGAATGAAATAATTGCTGCTGCGTCAGAGGGATCTGTAGTTGTCAATGGGGCACAATTGTGTTGACGTCAGGACACTTCCATTGATACTTCATCTAGCCCTGTAACTGAAGGTCCATACCTCAGTACAGACCTGAAGGTGTAGGAATCATTTGCAGGAGGCAGGGCATTGTGTCCGGATCCACTGATAACAGTTTCAATGCTTAGTAGAATCAAATGCAAAACAAAAAGATGCAAATTTTTTAAATTATTTTATATATATATATATATATATATATATATATATATATATATATATATATATATATATATATGACTGGGGACCTTGGATTGCGGGCTCCTTGAGGGTAGGGACATGTGAGGTGAGTGTGCAATGTACAGGGATAGGGGCAATTGTAGACACTCACTCAGGTTGAACTGGATGGACTGGTGTCTTTATTCAACCTTACTAACTATGAAACTATATAGCACCAACAGATTGCGCAACGCTTTACAACATGGCGGCAGGCGGTACAGTTACAATAAAATTCAATACAGAACGATTACAGCTCATTACAGCCTACAATCTAAAGGAGAGAGTCAAGTGATACAAAAGCTAATAATTGTGGGGGATGAGCTGATGGAGAAAATAAAAGTACAGTTGTTAGATGTAGGTAGGATAGGCTTCTCTGAAGAGAGAGGTTTTCAGGGATCGCCTAAAAGTGGACAGAGTAGGAGATGGTTGGACAGATTGGGGTAGGGAGTTCCAGAGGATGGGAGAGGCTCAGGAGAAGTCCTGGAGATTAGCATGGAAGGTGGTGACAAAGTAAATAGAGAGCAGGAAGTTTGGGGGGGAACAACCGGAAAGATTAGGTTAGTATTTTGAGACTACATTAGTGATGTAGCTGAGAGCAGCGTTGTGAATGACTTTGTACTTGTACTTGTATTTAAATAGTAATTTTGTATTTATTAAAAGTCAACAGCTACAAAAACATTTTATAAACACACATTCACCTGTCCCAGGATGTAGCGATGTGCTCACCCAAGCCATCCCTTTGCTCGGTCTTCTCTCCAGCATCTCAGCTGTGGGCACCCGGGTGTGGCAGCTTGCAGCTTCACAGACAGGTACCCACTGCGCATGCACAAGCTGTGCTGCTCTTTTAATGGTCCTGCAGTCTTCTGGGACTTGTTATGCGTCTGAGATGACTGCGGGGAGGGAGGGGGGAAAGAGGCGATCTGAGCGGAAGTGGAAAAGTGTACCTGTCAAAACTAGGTACCCCCACCCCCCTTAATAAAAAAAAGTGCAATTTAGAGAAGAGGAGTCGGGATGTGGCCTTAAAGTAACACTAAAGGTTTTTTTTTTTTTTTTTAAATAACAAACAAGTTTTACTTACCTCCACTGAGCAGTTCATTTTGCACAGAGTGGTCCCAAACCTGCTCCTCTGGGGTCCCTCTGCGGCTCTTGGGCTCCTCCCCACATCAGATAACCCCCTAGGAGAAGCGCTCTCCCGGAGAAGTTACCTTGCGGCCGCGCTCCAGAGTCCAGCATTCAGTGTCCATAGAGGCTGAATGCAGGACTCGCCCCTGGCGAATGCGTCATTGGATTTAATTGACAGCAGTGGGAGCCAATGGCTTTGCTGCTATAAATTTATTCAATCAAGAGCCGAGAACCCCCGGGCAGAGAGAGAGCAGGTCCCTGTGGGTCAAGTTTGAGGGTTCAGGTAAGTAAAATGGAGGGGGGGCTTTGAGGCCAGTCACTGACAGATGTTTTTTCACCTTAATGCATAGGATGCATTAAGGTGAAATAACACAAACCATTACAACCCCTTTAAAGTGGAACTTCCCCTTTTGGGTGGAGTTTGTAATTAGTTGGGTGAGTGGCAGCCAAGGAGGGATTGGCAGAGAGGGTGCAATTATTTTTATTTTTTTTGCAAAAGATGGAGTTGGCCTTTAAATGTACTTTTTTTTTGCTACTAAATGTAAATATGTAATCTGCAAGATTTATCTTGATAATGTTCCTGATAACTTGTTATGTCATCAGAAAATCTCACAATTTTTGTGACAAAGACGGATGTCTTTTTGATGTTGCTTATGAAGGTTTTTAGCTACAACAAAACACGCTTTTTTCATTTATATAATTTGTAGCATAATGTTGATAGAGGAAGAGATAAAGGAGCATTTTTATGCTCAATAATTGGCTATAAGCAAACGCTTTCCTGAGTGAGGCCCATAAAACAGTGGTAGTCTGTCATACTCCTGCTGTTAAAGGGAAACTATTTCCTGCTCAGTATTTCAGGAATGTCACCATTTTCGGAAAAACCTCAAGCAGGGGATGATTATTGAAAATATTTTCTTTTTTCGCAGTTTTGACAGTTTAATGTTTTGCCATCACTGGCTATGAGATTTTTTGGAAGATCAGAGGAATGTAATGTCAAATTCGATAAAATGATAGGGGTCGGTTTATCTTTAGAAATATGTATTGTTTACAAAGTTAAAGAGGTCCACCTGTGTGCGGGTAGATGTGGAAATAATTCTGTTATGTTCTCTCTACAAAGTTGACGTCTATCTTACCAGCAGGTCTGGTGTTAAGTGGCTTACTTTCTGTAAATGGCAAATCATATATGTCCTCTATACATAACGTTTACCCGGCTGTCAATATAAGGCCATGTATGTCCTTGCCCAGGGCAGCAGTGTGATAAGAACTAACCTTGCCATTTGGATGGACTACACCACATTAAAAAATTATACCAGCACTTACCTTAACAATGGCAAAAAAGTAAGCATTAAAAGAGTGAATATAGGGTTTAAAGTAGGGGTCTCCAAACTATGGCTATTCAGTTGTTCTGGAACTTCAACACTGGGATGTGTAGTTCCCCAACAGCTGGAGGGCCGTAGTTTGGAGATCCCTGGTTTAAAGCATGCCCTAAGCATTGAAAACTTTTCATAGATAAGAATAGAAAAATTTTTATATACAGGGTTTCTACTGCCTCTTTGCAGTGTGGGGGTGATGTCCTTACTGTGTATAGGACTCCTGTTGTTGTTTCCCTTTGGTTGAAACTAAAGAGCTAATTCCTGATCTAGCTACAACCTTACTCAATAAAAACATTAGCTATGACTTTGCGACAATTCAAACTTCTCATGCAGGTCACTACTGCCGCAAAGCAAACTATAGCCAAGGCATGGAAAACTCCTCACCTTAACATTGTGCAAACTAAGAATAGAATTACCAGAGCCATGATATATGCAAAGGTCAAAGTAATCCTCATAGATATGGTTAAGAAATATGAGTGCCTGTGGAAACCCTGGTAGGATCATTACCTCCCTGTTGACTTTGATAATATACTACTATCCCCCTGACTATCTCCAATATAGTTAATCAGAGCTCCCCTTTTGGGATTCTCTGCATTCCCTTCCCCTTTTCCTCTTCCTGGGGCTGGCCCTAGTCTCCCCTTGCTTCTCTGATCCTCCTTTTTTCTCTCCCCTTATCCCCTGTCTACCTCCTCTTTCCTCTTCCTTCTCACAACCTACTTATTTTCATCTAGTTTCTATTTACTAGGGGGTCTATCCTATTAGTATGGGCCCGCTAGTATACACATCCTTGACAGGATACCAACCACAACTGTTTTACAAAGCCAAAGGTTCTAGCTAAGTATGGTAGACACCTCCCCTATTCCCTGGTTTTCATCACCTGAGCCCCTAGTGCGCCCATTCTTTTCTTCGTACTAGGCCTGATCTCCCTTGACTTTTATGCTATAAGATGTTACTCAGTGATTCTGTTGCCAAACGTATTTGTAATTACATGACACTGTTACCTGTCCCCTTTCTCATCTGTATGAAGTATGCTGTTTGACAGTCCTCCTGCATGTATCCCTTCACTTACCCTATACCTACGTGGGCTGTCATTGTACTGTATCATTGTACATCCTGTTTTACCCCCTTTGCCATGGAGATAGTTCCTTTTTGCCCTCTACCTATGTATACCAATTGTATTATTTAATAAAATGTTTGAACAAGAAATGAAAGAGCTCATGTTAATTATTATTAACGAAACAGCAGCTCTTTCACAGGTAATAGTGTATCCTGTTGGCAGCAGTAGTGCAACGTTTTACATTCTCCCCTTGTTTGCAGATTTAGGTGGCTTGTTTCACCACCTCTCATACATTCGTCCTTGTAGGCTTGGCCCTGCCATCTGCTGGACAATACCATGTACTGCAGTGGGGTCACACGGCTGTTGCACACTTGGCTTCAATCAGCAGCACCTAAATCGGCATTATAGAACCCAGAAAGGGTGTAATCAAAGTTTCTGTATCTTGACCGCCAAACTGCTTTCTGTGCACTTTTTCCTGGTTACTTGCTGTGATTGGCTTGTTTTTGTAATTTCAATCTACTTATCTGATATTTCCCACTCCTAGTTGCCTTTAGTTATGACTATGGCCTGTTGTCTATTTCTGTCTGCCACCTGCCCAAATCTTCTGCCTCTTAATTGACTATGCCTGTTTGCTGTCAGATGTAACCTCCAGCTTGTTCCCCACATCTTATTAATTAAATTTAGTCTACTCTGGACACCTACTTCAGTACTACGGTTTTCCTAGCATAAAAAGCATTAGGCACAAAAAGTATTTTTTGTTACATGCACATCAATGTCACCAAATATATCAAGCATAGAACATTCTAGGTTGCATATATTGGGGATATTAAAATTCTGAGAGATGAATTCAGTGACATGTGACCAGAAGGGTCCAATTTTGACACAATTCCATAACATAGTTACATAGTAGGTAAGGCTGAAAAAAGACAATAGTCCATCCAGTTCAACCAGTGTTTATGCTGAGTTCCCATATCCCTGTATGTTGTGTCCTTTAAGATGTATATCTAAGAGTCTTTTATCAATTGTATGAGAGAGTTCCACATCCTTATTGCCCTGACAGTGAAGAACCCCCTATACAGTTTAAAGTTAAACTGCTTCTCCTCCAGTCTCATTGTGTGGCCCCATGTCCTTTTACACTCCCTAGGCCTGAATAGTTTATTTTTCTATGCTGGGATCCCCTGGAGTGTCTTCTCTCAAGTGAGAATAAACGTAGTGTTTGCAGCCGTTCCTCGTAAGTGAGGTCCTCCAGTTCCCTTTTGTTGCCCTTCTTTGGACTCTCTCTAGCTCCTTCGGAGGACTGGTGACAAGAACTGAACAGAAAACTCCAGATGAGGGCTGACCAGAGCATTGTACAGTGGCAGAATTATAATTTTGTCCCTGAAGTATATTCCCTTTTTTATGAATGCTAATTTTCTGCCTGCTTTGATAGCTACAGCTTGGCACTGCATGTTGTTGGTCAATCTGTCATCTATTAGCGCCCCTAGATCCTTATTCATCCTTGATTCATCCAGCTGTTCTCCACCTAGTGAATATTTTTCATTAATGTTTTTTGACCCCAAGTGCATGACTTTACATTTCTCCACATTAAACCTCATTTTCCATTTGTCTGCCCATTCTTTAATTATCTTCAGGTCGTTCTGGAAATTTCTAAGTCCAGATGCGAGTTTATTACTCTGCTTATCTTTGTGTCATCCGCAAAGACTAAGACTGAACTAGTTATCCCATACTCTATATCATTTATGAATACATTGAATAGAATTGGTCCCAAGACAGAAGCTTGGGGTACCCCACTCACCACTCCAGACCAGTCTGAGTACTTGTTATTTATTACTACCCTTTGGACCCGTCTCTCTAAATTTTTTTACCCAAAACCCTATGGTACAAGCCTGCGGACCTCAGCTTGTAAATTAAGCATCTATGGGGGACTGTATGAAATGCTTTTGCAAAGTCCAGATACACCACATCCACAGGCCTCCCTAGATGGCTGCTTGCATCCTCATAGAATGTTAGCAGATTGGTCTGGCAGGAACGTCCTCTCATAAACCCATGCTGATTACCACTAATAATATTCTTCTCCTCAGTAAAGCTTTGGATATAATCCCTAATTATCATCTCCAATAATTTACCCACTATTGATGTTAGGCTGACTGGCCTATAATCCCCAGGAATATGTCTCTGCCCTTTTTTTGAATATTGGTACCACGTTGGCTTTTCTCCATTCAGCTGTGGAGAAGAAGGCATTTAGTACAGTTGCCTTCTTTGTGCCACCTGTAACACATAAAGAATATCTGTCCAAAAAGGTACAGTATCTCATAAAAGTGAGTACACCCTTCACATTTTTGTAAATATTTTATTATATCTTTTCATGTGACAACACTGAAGAAATGACAAAGTCGTGTGCAGTGTACAGCTTGTATAACAGTGTAAATATGCTGTTCCCTCAAAATAACTCAACACACAGCCATTAATATCTAAACCACTGGCAACAAAAGTGAGTACTCCCCACACACAAGTGAAAATGTCCAAATTGGCCCCAAAGTGTCAATATTTTGTATGGCCGCCATTATTTTCCAGCACTGCCTTAACCCTCTTAGGCATGGAGTTACCAGAGCTTCACAGGTTGCCACTGGAGTCTTCTTCCACTACTCCATGATGACATCACAGAGCTGATGGATGTTAGAGACCTTGCGCTCTCCCACCTTCTGTTTGAGGATGCCCCACAGATTTTCAATAGGGTTTAGGTCTGAAGACTTGCTTGGCCAGTCCATCACCTTTACTCTCAGCTTCTTTAGCAAGGCAGTGGTCGTCTTGGAGGTGTGTTATGGGGTTGTCATCTTATCATGTTGGAATACTGCCCTGCGGTCCAGTCCCCGAAGGGAGGGGATCATGTTCTGCTTCAGTATGCTTGCAGTACATGTTGGCATTCATGATTCCCTCAATGAACTGTAGCTCCCCAGTGCCAGCAGCACTCATGCAGCCCCAGACCATGACACTCCCACCACCATGTTTGACTGTAGGCAAGACAAACTTGTCTTTGTACTCCTCATCTGGTTGCCGTCACACACGCTTGACACCATCTGAACCAAATAAGTTTATCTTGGTCTCATCAGACCACAGGATATGGTTCCAGTAATCCATGTCCTTAGTCTGCTTGTCTTCAGTAAACTGTTTTTGGGCTTTCTTGTGCATCATCTTTGGAAGAGGCTTCCTTCTGGAACAACCATGCAGACCAATTTGATGCAGTGTGCGGCGTATGGTCTGAGCACTGGCGGACTGACCCCCCCCCCCCACCCCATCAACCTTTGCAGCAATGCTGGCAGCACTCATACGTCTGATTCCCAAAGACAGCCTCTTGATATGACGCTGAGCACCTGTACTCAACTTCTTTGGTCGACCATGGCAAGGCCTGTTCTGAGTGGAACCTGTCCTTTTAAACTGCTGTATGGTCTTGGCCACCGTGCTGCAGCTCAGTTTCAGGGTCTAGGCCATCTTTATGTAGAGCAACAATTCTTTTTTTCAGACAGATCCTCAGAGAGCTCTTTGCCATGAGGTGCCATGTTGACCGTCCAGTGACCAGCTTGAGAGAGTGAGAGCCATAACACCAAATTTAACACACCTGCTCCCCATTCATACCTGAGACCTTCTAACACTATTATGAGTCACATGACACCTGGAAGGGAAAATGGCTGATGGGCCTAATTTGGACATTTTCACTTAGGGCTGTACTCACTTTTGTTGCCAGCGGTTTAGACATTAATGGCTGTGTGTTATTTTGAGGAGACAGCAAATTTACACAGTTATGCAAGCTGTACACTCACTAGGTTACGTTGCAGCAAAGTGTCATTTTTTCAGTGTTATCATGTGAAAAGATATAATAAAATGTGAGGGGTATACTCACTTTTGTGAGATACTGTACATTCATGACAGGTAGGTGTGTCCCATTTTCCAAATATATATATATTATATAATCTAACAGGCGTAAAATATGCCATACGAAAATATTACAGCTGTATGAGTTTGTTTTTCAGAAAATAGGAATTAGGGAATTTCTACTCGACCTTGTTCTGTTACGTCAGGGAAATATTTACATTGTTCCTGAATATGGGATAATTTAGAGGGTTGGAATGGTTCTTGCTTCAGGAAGGAGAACTGAAGCACAACATTCCCCCTACATATCTATATTGTAAATATCTAAAATACCAGATGTCAGATATCCTGTTTTAATGAGGATTTAAATGAACCCTGGGAGTACAATTGATGTAGATATTTCAATCCTACTTGAGCCCACTAAGGGCCATCGGGAACAGTTAGGAAGTGTTTTAGTTCTGGGTTAAACCAAAGAAACAGTTTGCAATATACGTGGGAGCATATGAACTAACTGGACATTTTTAGAGACATTAATAACATAAAAGTGAGTTAGTATGCAGAGTCTGCCTGTGTTTATAGTTTTAAAGTATTTCATAGAAAGAGACCACTTGTCACGGTCGTTCCACTACCCCGATCGTACAGAAGAGACGTACCTGCAGGGTTCCTGTACGACGGGATCTCCGACGCCCTCGGACGCGGGTCGACGCGAACAAACACGCGCGGGTGCACGCAGGTCCCAACAGACGTTCGCAGGTGCGCGCCGACACAAGCGGGCGTTCGCACCGTACGGACGTGCGCGGGGTCACGAGCGTAACCACGGCCACCTGCGGGGGTACGCAAACGGGCCGTACGACCAATCCTGTTGCCCAATAGACTATTTAAGGCCACAGCTCCTGCTCCTCGGCGCTGTTCGGTCTACAGCGTTCCTGAGACTTCTGCTGTTTGTTCGTGATTGTGTTCCTGATATTATACCCGACCTGTTCCTGGACTCTGCCTGTATTCCGCCTGCCCTTGACCTTTGCCTGATTGACTACGCCTCTGCCTCCCGCTTCTGTACCTCCGCTGCCAGATAGTTGCCGACCCTGCCTGACTGACCACGCCTCTGCCTCTCGCTTCTGTACCTCCGCTGCCTGATAGTTACCGACCCAGCCTGATTGACTACGCCTGTCTGCCCGAAGTCCGGCACCCATTGACTCTGCCACCTTGCCGGTCCACTTGTGCCAGCCGCCCAGCAGTCCTTGACTGACATCCAACGCCAGGTGCACCTGCCGTTCCTGTTACCACCAGTTCCAGTTGTATCCGCTATCTGCTATCCGGCTAGGCACTTGTGTCCTCCGGGCTCCTGAACCCCTGTCTCCATCACCAGGGGCTCGAGAGCCGGTGGTTTACGAGGCGCCGCTCCCTGCACGTCGGGGCTCTCTAACCAGGTACGTGACAGTACCGAACAGCCAGGATGTCTGAGCCCTCGCAGGGAGCGTCTCCCATGGATGAACTCTGCCATCATCTAGCCGGCCTCACCCAGGCCGTGAAGAGCCTACAAGAAGGCTACGGACGTTTGGAGGAACAGGTCCAGGCCCTATCTGCCGCAGCCCCGGCTGCCTCTGGGTCTCCAGGCCCACCATCAGTGGTCATGTTGCCGCCAGAACCAAGGGTACCTACACCAGACCGCTTCTCCGGTAACCGGAATAAGTTCAGGGCCTTCCGGAACTCCTGCGAGCTCTTTTTCGCCCTCCAACCCCGGACTTTTTCTCTTGAGGCAACAAAAGTGGGGTTCGTCATTTCTCTATTAACCGACGAACCTCAGACCTGGGCACATCGTCTCCTCGAACGGAAGGACCCCTCTTTGGATTCTTTGAACGATTTCTTCCTAGCCATGTCCCGACTGTACGAGGACCCGCAACTCGCCGCCACTGCAGAAGCAGCTTTGCATGTACTCCAGCAGGGTCGCAGGCCAGTAGAGGACTATGTGTCTGAGTTCAGGCGTTGGAGTGCCGACACAGAGTGGAATAACTCAGCCCTTCGCTACCAGTTCCGCATGGGACTTTCGGAGGCATTAAAGGATGAATTGGCTCGCGTGGGAACCCCTGAAACCCTCGAAGCCCTCATCGATCTCTCGATTCAGATTGACAGGCGTTTGAGGGAACGTCGTTTAGAGCGCTCAACTTCCACTTCTCGCCCAGTCTGGATGATGCCGCGGGTTCCAAGTCCCAACCCTCCGGTCCTTCCTGCTCCACCTGCTCTGGATCCTTCGGAGCCTATGCAACTGGGTCTACTTCGCCCTTCCTTGACGCCCGAGGAGCGCCAACGCCGGAGAACTGGCAACCTTTGCCTTTATTGTGGGGAATCTGGACATTACGTTCGCACCTGCCCCGCCAAGTCACGTAAGTGCCTCCTTGCACCTTCTGCTTCTCCTGCCATTCTGCCCAGCACCAACACCATCTCTCACCTGGTTGTACCTCTTCTCCTACAGTTTTCCGGAGGGACTCTCAGCGTTGACGCCATCATAGACTCTGGAGCTTGCAGCGGCTTCATGGACCTGTCTTTTGCCCTGAAGAATAACATCCCTCTTCGGCCTAGGGTAAAGGGACTTTCAATCTTTCTGGCCGACGGCTCCTCCCTTAAATCCGGACCCGTTACTCAGGAGACGTCCCCGCTTTTCGTCACCATAGCCGGAACTCATCAGGAATTCCTGAGTCTGGATATCATCAAATCCCCCCTGTTTCCTGTGATCCTGGGCATGCCCTGGTTGAAGGCCCACAACCCTCTGATTAACTGGTTCACTGGAGAAGTAGAGTTCCCGTCTGCATATTGTCATCAAAACTGCTTCCCAGCCGCCAACACAGATCCTGCCTCTTCTTCTCTGCTCTGCATGGAAACAGACACCGAGCTCCGACGGGTTGTGCCCGAAGCTTACCACCAGTTTTTAGATGTATTCAGTAAAAAGGGCGCAGAGACTTTACCTCCCCACAGGCAATACGATTGCCCTATTGACCTACTCCCGGGAGCGGAGATCCCGTTCGGGAGGATCTTCCCCTTATCTGAAACCGAGCTGGGTGCTTTAAAAACCTACCTGGACGATAACCTGAAGAAGGGTTTCATACGACCATCCACTTCCCCAGCAGGCGCAGGGATTTTCTTTGTTCAGAAGAAGGACCATTCCTTACGGCCCTGTGTGGACTACCGAGCACTCAACAAAGTTACAATTAAGAACCGTTATCCTCTACCGTTAGTGCCCGAATTATTTCAGAGACTGGGGTCGGCCAAGGTGTTCTCCAAGTTAGACTTACGGGGCGCGTACAACCTCATTCGCATTCGCAAAGGCGACGAATGGAAGACCGCCTTCCGTACCCGCTTCGGACATTATGAGTACCGAGTTATGCCCTTTGGACTTTGTAACGCTCCCGCTACATTTCAACACTTTGTTAACGATGTCTTTAGAGAGTACCTTGATTTGTTTGTTGTTATATATCTCGATGACATCTTAATCTTCTCTTCCTCTTTAGCTGAACACCGGGAGCATGTGAGAAGTGTCCTGGCCCGTCTCCGCCTCCATGGCCTTTACGCCAAACCGGAGAAGTGCGTTTTCGAACAGCAGAGTATCCAATTCCTGGGCTTGATCATCTCCGTAAACGGCATAGAGATGGACCCACAGAAAATTTCAGCCATCATAAACTGGCCCGCTCCCTCGGACAAGAAAGGGGTCCAACGCTTCGTGGGATTCGCAAACTTTTACAGAAAATTCATCAGGGGATTTTCTTCCATTATTTCCCCCATCACTGAGCTGACCAAGCAGAACCAGAAATTTCAGTGGACCCCTAGGGCTCAGGAGGCCTTCGAAACTCTGAAAAACCTGTTTATCTCTGCCTCAATTCTCAAACACCCCGACGCCTCGCTGCCTTATATCCTAGAGGTGGACGCTTCGGAAGTGGCCGTCGGGGCAGTACTTTCCCAGAGACAGGGACCCAAGTCACTTCTGTACCCGGTGGCTTTCTTCTCCCGCAAACTCTCAGAAGCTGAGCGCAACTACGATGTCGGTGACCGGGAGCTCCTAGCGATCAAGGCAGCATTGGAGGAATGGCGCTATCTCCTTGAAGGCGCCTCTCATCCAATCCTGGTCTATACCGACCATAAAAATCTCGAGTATTTGAAAGCAGCCAAGCGATTGAAACCTCGGCAGGCCCGGTGGGCACTTTTCTTTTCCAGATTTGTGTTCCACATCACATACCGGCCCGGGTCAAAGAATGTGAAGCCTGATGCTCTTTCCCGGATGTACAACGAAGCTGTGGAACCTCATACCCCCGACACCATCCTGCCTCCAGGAAACTTCCTTCTGCTCCAGGAAGGCCTCCTATCTCAAATTAAACAGGCTTCCAGCGATCCAGCCATCCCACCGGACATCTCCTTAACCTCCAAGGACGGACTTCTCTGGCACCTGGACCGAATCTTCGTCCCCCAAGAGATCCGCACGGCGGTCCTCAGTTCCTGTCACGACCATCCATTGGCCGGTCATTTTGGGGTGTCCAAGACCACGGACTTGCTCCAGCGCACGTTCTGGTGGCCCCAGATGAGGAAGCATTGCAGGGAATATGTGGAGGCATGCACCACCTGCATCAGGAATAAAGGTAGCAAATTAGGGGCTTGGGGCTTGTTGAGACCTTTACCCATCCCGGACAGACCATGGAAGATGATATCTATGGACTTTATAGTGGATCTGCCCCTCTCTGAAGGCTTCTCCTCTATCCTGGTAGTGGTAGACAGGTTTACCAAGATGGCCCACTTCATACCGATGAGGGGGACCCCGTCGGCCACAGAAACGGCCAAGGCCTTTATTAAGGAAGTAGTAAGGCTCCACGGTGTTCCTGCTGACATTACCTCTGACAGAGGAGTACAATTTACGTCTAGGTTCTGGAAAGCCCTCTGTGAAGCCCTGAAGATTGAGCTCCGTCTCTCCTCGGCCTATCACCCTCAAACCAATGGCCAGACCGAGCGAACCAACCAGACGTTAGAGCAATATCTGCGTTGTTTCTCCTCTTTCTCTCAGGATGATTGGGCATCACTTTTACCGCTTGCAGAGTTTGCTTATAATAATGCTACTCATTCTGCCACTAAACAGTCACCATTTTTTGCAAATTTTGGTTTTCATCCGTCCTTTTTGTCCGGTAGTCTCCCCGAATGTTCTGTACCTGCAGTCCTGGAGGACCTTAATTTTTTTTTGAACAATAACAAGCTTCTTCAAGAGACCCTGGCGAAGACCCAGAAATGCTATAAAGAGGCCTTTGACAAGAGGAGAAGAGGGGAACTTGACCTCCAGGTCGGGGACCTGGTCTGGTTGTCCACACTAAATTTGAAGCTAGCCTGCCCATCCAAGAAGCTGGGCCCGAGGTTTGTGGGTCCATTTCCCATCGTAAGGAAACTAAATGACGTGGCCGTCGAGCTGAAACTCCCGGAGT
This sequence comes from Lithobates pipiens, assembly GCF_037356315.1. Lineage (NCBI taxonomy): Eukaryota > Metazoa > Chordata > Amphibia > Anura > Ranidae > Lithobates > Lithobates pipiens. The sequence goes on from NW_027507785.1 coordinate 290,925,747, forward strand.
CATTCAGGATACACCCGGTCTTTCATGTCTCGCTACTGAAGCCTGCGGTTCCTGATCCCTTTGTTGACCGGAATACCAATCCTCCTGAGCCCGTGACAATTGATGGGGAACTGGAGTACGAGGTCGAGTCCATCCTGGACTGCAGGAAGAGACGGAACCAGATCCAGTTCTTGGTAAAGTGGAAGGGCTACGGCCCTGAGGAGAACTCGTGGGAACCAGAGTCCAACCTGCATGCTGCAAAACTAGTCCAAGCCTTTAAGAGGTCCCATCCTGATAGGATGATGCAGTTGGGCATCCGGAGGTTGCCCTTTGGGGGGGGGCAATGTCACGGTCGTTCCACTACCCCGATCGTACAGAAGAGACGTACCTGCAGGGTTCCTGTACGACGGGATCTCCGACGCCCTCGGACGCGGGTCGACGCGAACAAACACGCGCGGGTGCACGCAGGTCCCAACAGACGTTCGCAGGTGCGCGCCGACACAAGCGGGCGTTCGCACCGTACGGACGTGCGCGGGGTCACGAGCGTAACCACGGCCACCTGCGGGGGTACGCAAACGGGCCGTACGACCAATCCTGTTGCCCAATAGACTATTTAAGGCCACAGCTCCTGCTCCTCGGCGCTGTTCGGTCTACAGCGTTCCTGAGACTTCTGCTGTTTGTTCGTGATTGTGTTCCTGATATTATACCCGACCTGTTCCTGGACTCTGCCTGTATTCCGCCTGCCCTTGACCTTTGCCTGATTGACTACGCCTCTGCCTCCCGCTTCTGTACCTCCGCTGCCAGATAGTTGCCGACCCTGCCTGACTGACCACGCCTCTGCCTCTCGCTTCTGTACCTCCGCTGCCTGATAGTTACCGACCCAGCCTGATTGACTACGCCTGTCTGCCCGAAGTCCGGCACCCATTGACTCTGCCACCTTGCCGGTCCACTTGTGCCAGCCGCCCAGCAGTCCTTGACTGACATCCAACGCCAGGTGCACCTGCCGTTCCTGTTACCACCAGTTCCAGTTGTATCCGCTATCTGCTATCCGGCTAGGCACTTGTGTCCTCCGGGCTCCTGAACCCCTGTCTCCATCACCAGGGGCTCGAGAGCCGGTGGTTTACGAGGCGCCGCTCCCTGCACGTCGGGGCTCTCTAACCAGGTACGTGACACCACTGCTGCCTCCTTGGCTGTGACCCATTATTTAATTGTGGAAATAACCACCAATGTATGTCTTGTCATCTTGAAGGTCTGAAATTAAAGGTCCTCTTGGCTGGAGGGGAGCTGTAATGTGGATAGGGAGAATTTGGGAGGCTTAGGATGCCAAAAAAGAAGATATTAGGGAGTTTAGTTATTAGAAAATGAGCTTAGAAATATGAACAGGGGAGTTTAAATAAATTGGTTCTTCCAAGGAGAATATTAGAGAGTCGTACTCAGACCGCTATCTTGCGTTTGAAGGCTGTAATAATAGGAAGTAGGTTGGTTTCTGTATACTTTAATAGGAGTAGCTGTATTTCCACCCCCAGGTACACTATCTACCAAATGTTAAGGTCAGAGGACAGCAATGTAATGAAATCCTAAGTCTGTTCATTTATATATCGGGAAGACGTGATTTTGCCTAATTAAGTTTCAAGCAACATATTGTCTGTATATAAGAAGGCTCTTTCTTCTAACCTCATTCTGCTGGGTTTTCATAATATCAGCAAGTGACTCTATGGCAAGGGAAAAAATATGCAGGGACAAGGGGCAGTCCTACTATGTTCCCTGCTTTAATTTAGACAGGCCAAGTTGTGTATAAATAATTGGTGTTCAGGGAATGAATGCGTGACCAAAGACACATTTTTAAAGTTTGCTGGTCTGGAAGGGCCATTTGATTTAGTAAAAGGTTTTGTGGGTGTCCAAAAACAGAATGGCTTTTAGAGCAAAATAGGAGGGCTGTATTTGTGGCGTTGGTAAAATACTGTGAATTCAAGTTTGATTAGCGTTAATAAGGGTAGGAATCAAAGAGTTTATATGTCTTGCTATTATTTTAGCTAAGATTTTAACATCAGTATTCATCAAGGAAAACAGTGTATAGGAATTACAATATAGAGGGTCTTCATTAGGTTTGAAGATTAATACAACTAAAACTTCTCTAAAGGAGGGCCTTAGGATTTCTTGAAATATATCATTGTATAGGATTCTGCATGGATAAGACCTAACACATTTCTTCTTCAGTAATTTGGGATTGTAGAAATTCTCTTAGCTAGGGAGTGAGAGATCTAAGGCTAAAGGAGTTAGGATGAGCTTTCAAATTGGCTGGGCCATTGTGTGTTGTGTGTGCGTTTGTGTTTTATAAAGTCTAGCATAGAAATGCAAAAAGTCCTCCAGAGCAGTGTTATTTTTAGGACGTGTTTTTAGTCATAGATTCTATGTATAGTAAATTGAACTTGTTCTGGTTTAGCCAGTCAAGTGTGAAGATGTCAGAATTTATCCCCAGATTCAAAAATGTATTTTGCCTGATTTAGGGGTGTCTTCTAGTTCCCTCTGTTAGGGCTATTTCATAGGATCTTTGGCAAGGATTTTTAGGACCAAAGAAAAAAACTTGTCAAAGTAGCACTTCTTTTTCAGTCTTTTTTATTATGGCTCAATAACCCAAAAACATTTTTACAACTTTAGTTTGTATTGAAAATTTGCTAAATAAAGAGTGTTTTTTAAGATAAGTTAGCCGCTCTTCCAGAGATAAAGAAAGCAACGCATTGTTGAGCAAAATGGGATATATTGGTGAGAACGTCTTGTTTTTTTGGCTCTGAGAATCTGGAAGCCAAGTTAGTTGAAGACAATGTGTAAATGAAAACAGATGACGGAAGCTGGGATGAAGCTGTGACTCATGGATTATGCTGGATTCTTATATTACACAAGTACAAAAATGCCAAGTAGCATGTTTCTGTGCATTTTTTACTGAATTTTAATGAAGTAGTCATATTTCCTACCTAAAACGTTTATTGGGTGTTCTTTGTTTGCCCTGTAAATCCAGGCTAAATATTATTGTACATTTGGATTCCTGAATCTAAATCAATCTCCTATACCCTGGAAGTTTTTTGCCTGTGGCTTCAGTAACCTGAATTCACCCTAAATTCACTGTCCTGAAGGAATAAAATGGAATGAAATGTTTAAAATGTGCTAACTCCAAATTGAAGCTAATTCAAAGTAGATGGAGCTAGCCCTCAGCTCCATGTAGCGGGTGAACCTCAATGGAAAACAAATTAATCATGATCCTAAATGTTTAATTTATTTGTGGGATTAATTCAATTAATCCAACATATTATGGGGCAATTAGTGTCCACTTCTTCAGGGCTGCATAGAATTGGTTCTGTGGAAACCATGGGAAAATGTGGCTGTAATTGCTGCTGGATTTCCAATGTATTTAATCCTTAATCCTGGCAATTTAACTATTTAGAATGCTTAAAGTGTTTTTTTTTCAGTCCAGATCGTTGCACAGCTATTTACACATTCTGATCAAGCAGTAGCAGCACTTTATACTTTGCAGCCAGATTGAGATAACACCTTTATATTTGTTATACAAGGAAAAATTAAGAAGAAAGGATTGAAGAGAGGAGGATACCACATCCCAAAATTCTATATAGAGGACAAAAGAAGGGGCAAAAACGGGTTGGAAAACGACAACCCCGGGATTTTTAACGGTATCAGATCAACAAAGTATACAATCAATTACAAAAATATTTTTATTATTATTCAATCAACATCCAAAGATGTGCAAAACAAACAATATACAATCATAAAAATCAATGGTGAGGCTGGATTAGGTGTAGATCATCTCCAAAATTCCCCCACATTGATGCATAAAAACAAGAACGCTACGCTGCGATTATTTAACAAGTTTCGCTCGTAACTCGAGCTTCATCAGGAATTGGCGCAGCAGCAGATCATAGCAATTGCATCAGAGTCGCCGCAGGTCTATGCATATATTTGCTGTTAATAATGAGTAAGTAAGGAATTGAAAAGAAGGTGCAATCAATGCACCTGCTGACCAGTGGCTGCACAGGCTGGGTAGTGACGCATCAACCAAAAATCAGGTCTGGATGGTTAAATTAATAGGATTGCAGACTGGTTGCAAATGACCAGTATGGGGAAATGCCAGCAATGTTGCCAGATAGCTTATTGAAATAACGCGATCAGTATGTGTACAGAGACACCTGTTGTGAAGTAGCCTGTTCAGCAGTTCATCCTCCTTCAATTGCCAACTCTTTCTACCTATTCCTGCAATCCCTGCATGCTTTGCAGATTCTCCTCTGCTGTTTACTATCAAGAACTACATATCCCATGGTACCTTTTTGCCTGTAATCAGTGATTCCTGTACTGCCTCCGCCTCCTGAAACTCCTCCTCTCAGCACCTCTGCACTTCAGGCAGGCACTGTAAAGTGTGTGACACATCAGAGCCTACTTAAAGGACATACTGAATAAGTATCTCATAATTCAAGGAAGTAAATGTGTGGGAATATTCACAAGATACGTTTACAAACTACAAGATCATTCAGATTAATAGGAGTAGTCTAGAAATAATTGAAATGCAGTGTGGAAATGAAAATATGATTTGAAAAAATCATAATATTAAAAATACAAATATAATTCTAGTTATGTTTTTTTTACAAAGCTATCTAATGTAAACTATCAGCAAGCTGCTAAACACCCACTGAAACCAGCTTCAGAGTATTTGTTGTGATCTTTGTGGAACTTTGAGAATTATTCATTTCACTTTAAAAGCAGCTAGAGAGGTCAGTGAAAGTTAAAGCTATGTTACTGTTGTTAAGAATTTGTAACTAGTTTAATGTTCATAGTATGAACAGGCCCTTTCTGTGCGTCACAGTATTTCTATACAACAAATCAAAAAAGACAACCACTCAGCTTAATTTATAACTAGAAAATAGAAGGGTGCACATGGGGGGGGGGGGCATTCACAGAGCCATCCTTACCAACAGCTAAAAACATCATTGATGCTATGCTGCTGGCGCTGGCAAGTGGCATTAATCACGGAATTATCCAGGTACCATCAGATGGGAGGTCAGACAGTCACAGTTCATGGACCCCTAGCAAACTTTGGAAGAACTCTAGGGTTCTATGACTGAAAATGACTAGTTTAGAGGGACTGAGGGAGCATTACTCACTAGCTAATACTAGTAATGAAGAACACAAGGAAGGGTAGTTGCAGCAAAGGACATTCCAAAACTTTGAAATTGTAGGCCTGATCTGAGCCATCATGGAAGGAAAATATTATAGAAACATTAAAGCATTGTTCTGAGATGTGTTTGCTTGTATATCACTGGCACATTAGTGAACAAAAATTTCAGGAAGTAGTTAGGGACGGAGGTAGGGGCTTAGCTGTTGACTTTTGACAAAAAGTCAACATTTGTATGAATAATGGCAGCACAGTTTGTTCAGCTTAGGCAGGAGTGAGCAGGCATGTGATTGAAATAGGTAATTAAGTGGATCATGAAAGTTCCATTATGTTTCTATGCTTGGGTAATGAAAAAGTTCACTTTACCTACCCTCCATTCATGTTCTTCCACTTTTCTTTGCTTTTCAAGTGTTTCCTGCTTTCACGTTTGGTGATCTAATAGCTATTATTGTACACACAGGAGTTCTTGTCTGTAATTCAAAATTGCCATTTGCATCACCATATCTTGATTCTAACTTTTTAAAGAGAGCAGCTGACAGCATCCTCAAGAGTGGCAATGCATGTTGAGAATTCCTGGCGCTGTTACAGAATCTTTGTCCCACCTGAGTTAAATTGCTAAACAAATGTATGAAGACCTGGAAAGCTATTTTTAAAATATATTTTGTGAGGAATAAAGTAATCTATGAATCAGTGTTCTAGTGGTCGTTGGCCACAATACAGACACAGAGCTGAAGGCTTCAGTAAGTTCTGAGTAACAGATTGTACAATTTTAATTAGGGATTTGCTGAGGATCTGGGTTTGGACAAGGTTTAGATAAATGAAATCTGGTTTCTTTCTTTGTCTTAAACCTTGCACATTGTTAAACATCGATCTGGATTGTGACAAAACGTTTATTTTGTCTGCTCTGTTTCCTGTGAAATAAAGCGGCTTCTGTTGGAAGAATAACTGGAATTTGTTTTTCAGGGTCCGGAAGGTTTGCCGGGAGAAGTTGGGCCACCTGGGGAACCTGGAGAAAAGGTACAAAGAATGCCTCAAAAAATGAAATTATACTTATTAAAGTTATTGCTGTTTGTAGTAACAACTATTTTTATTTCTCTTACTGAAGTATTGCCTAATACATGATGTAATGTTGGCTGACCCATTGGTAGGCTATTTGTCATATTCATTGAAGTGTCATTAATATTCAGTTCTGAAGTGGAATTAGAAGAAGGCTTAAAGTGAATGTAAACTCTCTTTTTTTTATATAAAAATAACAAACATGTTTTACTTACCTGTTCTGTTGCAGTGGATTTGCACAGAGCAGCCCCGACCCTCCTCTTCTCGGATCCTTCTTCTGTGATCCTGGCACCTTCCACCTGTTGAGTGCCCCCACAGCAAGCAGCTTGCTATGGGGGCACCCAAGCTGAGATGCAGCTCCATGTGCCCATTCAGACAGTCTCTATAATGAAATCTCTACAATGTGAAACAAAAAACTGGGAAGACCATCTACAAGGAAGTGATAGCTTAGATGGAGCTTTATGGGAAGAGTGGAGGGAAGGAAAAATATACAGAGAAATTTCACCAAGAGGTTTAAAGTAGATCTACACCCAATCACATATAATTCACATATACTTTAACACCTTGGTGCCCAACACGTGGTCCGAGGCCCAAGTATTTGGAACTTCTGTGAGCCGTTTGGCCCCAGCAGTCTAGAATGGCTATGGAAGCCCTCTTTTGCAAAGCGATAAAAATAGTGATCTCTACTAGAACCATTAAACTTGCCCCCAGTTTCTTGCTGTCTTCAGCATGTCTCCAGTCTCCAGCCAAACCCAAAGCATGGCTTTGACCACCATTTTCATTTTTCAGAGATGAAAGAATAAATACTTTTGCTTGCAGTGAGTCTAACAGGAACCATTATACTTCTTCAGCAAAGCTTTACAAGCCCTATTTAGGAACAATCCCAGATCCTGCACCTCCCATCTAAACCCTTCCTAGCACTAAAAATTTGACAGAGATTCTAACCCTTACCCATGCTATCAAAACAAAACATTTTGGCTATTGATACACAGGAAACCTTGACTGATAGCAAAACTCTGGGCATGTAAGTAAAACTTAGAAACCATTGATTGTTTTTTTTTTTTTTTCTTGCATGCTAACTCTGCACAATCATTCTCTGTGTTCAGATATTTATCAAACACATCTGTATGAAGTTGGAGGGATCCTCTATACATGCGGAGTCCGCTCTCCTCCGGTCCTCATGGATCTCCAGCCAGCATCAGGCTGATGATTTATGAGAGGCTGAGTCCCGGGGGAATATAATGTGCATCCTCCTGTGGTGTCAGGTTAGTGTATCTTCAGCTCTACCCTCTCCGTCCTCTGCTCTGATTGAAGTGTAGCGGAAGTGAGCAAGAGGAGAACAGCCCCAGCATCCCTTTAGATGGGACTCCTCCTGGGGACCGCTAATTGGAGCTGAAGGTGTGAAGGAGTCAGAGAGTGACATGCGCGGCTTTGTCTCATCCATGGGTGCCCTGTGCGTCAGAGCACAGTGGGCCCCCTTCCCTCAGGGACCTCACACATTCCCCCATGGATGATATTCCACATTTTCACTGCATTAAGGTGAAAAAGGTTTTGCCACTTGCTGTGCAACCACTAAACATTTACCTGAGTCCTGTATCGATCCAGTGCTGTGCCAGGCTGCAGTTCTTGCTTCTCTTTCTCTTCTCACAGGATTTTCATGAAGCAGTGGGAGCCATTGGCTCCTGCCACTGTCTGTCAAATCCTGTGAGCAAAGAGTGGGGGACGGTGGCAAGCAACACTGTGGGGGTTATTTACTAAAGGCAAATCCACTTTGCACTACTTGAAAGTGCACTTGGAAGTAAAGTCGCTGTAGATCCGAGGGGGGCATGCAAGGAACAGCATTTTAGCTTCCACATGATTGGATGATAAAATCAGCAGAGCTTCCGCTCATTTCAGATCTTCCCCTCAGATCTACAGCGACTGCACTACCAAGTGCACTTTCAAGTGCACTTTCACTTGTAGTGCAAAGTGGATTTGCCTTTAGTAAATCAAGTCCTGTGTGTCTATAGAAGCACACAACCCATCTTGAGAGTGAGCCCACGTGTCTGCCCCATTGCAAGCAGCTTTCTATGGGGGCAGACACTGAAGAGGAGGTGCCAAGATTGTTGGCAGTGGACCTCGGAATAGGGGGTTTGGGGCCTCTCTTTGCAATATCATTGCACAGATCAGGTAAGTATAACGTTAATTTAAAGTGGTTCTAAAGCCTAAACATTTTTTTGCCTTAATGCATTCCTTGCAATAAGGTAAAAAATATTTAGGCATCAGCTTCCCCCCTCTTATACTTACCTTCGATCCAGTGCCGTGCACGTCTGCAGTTCTTCTCTCCCCTCACTTCCGTGTCTCTGGTTTTCCTGGGGCAAGAGAAGCCAGTGGCTCCCAGTGCTGTCAATCAAAGCTAGTGACGAGGGAGCCAGGGGGCGGGGCGAATTGGGAGCGAGCATTGGCAGTGGTTTTCCATGGGGACACTGGACAGGGAGAAGGGGCCAGGGGCACCAGCAGGGGACCTGAGAAAAAGGAGGTTTGCGGCTGCTCTGTGCAATTCCATTGGTAAGTATAGACATGTTTTAAAAAGAAAAAAATGTTACAATCACTTTCATTTTTAAATAATGCCTTTTTTATTCTACAATGTATATTAAAAAATAATTTTTCATATTTTTAAATCTATAGTTTTTTGCAAAATAATTAATGAATCAGGCATGGTCCAGTGTTGTCACCATCAAGTAAACTGAAAAATATCATGCAGGCATAGCTGCAGCAATACATGAATACATAAAGTGGCTGTAAAGAGGCTACAGGTCAACCGCAGCACTAAGATACAACAAGAATGAAAAAACAGGAAATTTTTTAATTCCAATTAAAAGAGCGGTTGTTAATGATACACAAGCCAAATGTCATTTAGTTAGTGTTTATACTTGAAATAAGCACTAGGGCTCAACTTTTTATACTTACTACATAAAAGTTTGTTGAGAATAGATCCCAGCAGAGGTTCTGCCTCCAATGTTAGGTCATCACTCCTTAGACTTGTGACACTATTCTTTATTGTTGCTTCAGTTTGGCAATTTTTGTCATATACTGTTTCTGGAGTGTTGCGGCTGGTACAATGGTAATTAAATGTTTTTACCATGCATGAGCAGCGATGTTTCTATTTTGCCTCTCTGGAAAAGTTTTAGTTGACTCACATTGCTTTAAAAAATATATATATGCAGCGGTACCCCCATAGGGTTGCTGAATGATGTGGTCCAGCTGTCTCCCTACCCAGACCGGCATTCACTTCCCAATCACCTTGGAGACCATGAACAGTCCATGTGCTTGTTTTTGTGTTTTTATTGAGGGATTTGAACTTGGATAGGGATGGCAAATATATACAGAAAGTTGCCCTGGGACTTTGGATGAGGTGAGCATAGTCAGCCACTAAGTAATAGAAGTAAGTACAGTATGAATATTTATTCCAAAAATTGCATACATACATGAGTGATGTAAACAATTGCTGAGCCAACAAAATTGCACATAATACAAACAGCATTGATACATTAATGTCATACAGTATGCACAGGCATCAAGAGACCCAATGCGTTTCGTGAGACCATAGCTCGCTTCTTCAGGGGTAGATGCATGTTTGATGTATCTAAATGAACAAATAAATATGTGACACAGTGATAAATATTGGGGGAATTGGTAGAAGGGGCCAGGGGTAAAGCACCCCATATCTACCAACTGACAAAGCCAGAGTGCCATTGACTGAGTTTCCAAAGGGGTGGCAGAAACACATGTGTAGCATGGGAGCTGAGGGGGAGAAGCTGACCACAACCAGAGAACAATTGGACGGCAGACATGGCATGGGAGAGAGTGTGTGACCCTAGATGTCTCAGAATCTAAATGGGTAAGTATCAGCTGTAACACAAATACATGTCAGTGAATGCCAAAAAGTAGTAGAGTAGACATAAAAATATAGTATAATTGTATATGGGAAAGCATATATGCTGTAACACAAATATAATTATCAATAATGACTAAATTGGCAAAATAGACAAAGATTGTATGATTGTGTGTGTGAAAAGCATGTACAAACTAACCTGATCCAATAATGGAACAGATATGAAGGGTAAGTGTAAATGATAGATAGATAGATAGATAGATAGATAGATAGATAGATAGATAGATACAAACAGACAGACAGATACAGAGACCTGGTGAAGGTGAGGATATACTGTAAACCATGGCTGTAGCAGAACATGTGTAATGATGAAATGCTCCAGCACATTGTCGAGTGAATGGCTGAAGGTTGATTCCTGGGCACAGAAGAAGCATGGCACCATCCCCCTCCCTTTCGCCATCAGTCCAATCACAGGATCACAGTACGAGGTGCTGCTGTATAGTGGACAGACTCTGACAGGGTATCAGACTCACTGCTCAGATCACAGTACCTTGCTTCTTCATTCACGATCACAGAGCCGATTTCCCACTGGCACAGAAACCAGAAGTGACATCACTGCCTGGGGAAAGCACCCCCCTTGTCCTATGGCTGTGCCAATCCACAGAAAGACATCAAGTAGAATGGCACATGAGGCAGTGTAGAGGCGCTGTGCATTGCACCACAAAGCCTCACAAAACTGCGCAAATGAAGTGTCTCGCCTGCAATCAAGTTATTGCATTGGCATCATGCATCCCATAGTGCCCTGTGTCCGGCGCCCGAGCACAGTGCACTTAAAGGACTTTTTATATTTTTTTTAAAGGCCCATTTTTTTTGTGTGACTAGCTGTGTTTGGGGGCGGTTCCACTGTGCCCCCTATGGACAGGCTGCCACTGGGTGCTGCATATATGAACATGTTAATTTACACACCTTTTGTATAGATGGTAATGTATTCAAACTAATGTAACTAACCATCACTGTTTGCCCCCTTTTTGTAACTAATCATCACTGTTTGCCCCTATTTATGCATTCTTTATTTTAAGAAAGAATCAGGAAATAATACAATGTACAGAAAGTATATAGTCTATAAGCAATTGTAGTACAAGTTACACTTGAAGCAGATAACTAAAACACAGCAAGATGTAGATTAATAGACCACTGAAGTGTAACCGCGGTATCACCTGATGCTAGACTTTTAAGTAATTAGGAAGAAGAAACTAAGCAGCAGTGGTCATCAACCCTGTCCTCAGGGCCCACTAACAGGCCAGGTTTTATGTATTACCTTGGGGAGATGCAGAATAGAATACTGCAATCACTGAGCAGCAAATAACACCTGTGATGTATTTCAGTTATCTTGCAAACCTGGCCTGTTAGTGGGCCCTGAGGACAGGTTTGATGACCACTACTCTACAGGACTACTATAAAAGGACAGCTTGGGCATGAATATGAAAGAATGGTATTGGTCTCATTGGCAGACATGGTTGGAGAGGGATGGGGGCCAGCCAATCTAGGTAAATCAGGGGGGGAGACTGGGTGTAGAAAAGGAGGAACATGCCAGATATGGTCACCCAAAGGGGAAAAAAACATGGGGGAAAGGGAATACAGGAGGGAGGGAGAGCTTAAGTTTGGGCTTAAGGAAGCAAAGAAAAGACTGTAAGAAGTGTAAAGGAGATAAAGATTAGAAAGTGGATGGGCGAGTTGATTTGGTGCTGCTTTGTGTAGAAGACACTTGGGCAGGATTAGACAAAAGTGGACTGGATGTAAGCTATTTGTATTCCTCAGTAAAGGGAAATCTATCCAGTAGTAACATGTGGTTCATAGTTCCACCTTTTCCCCTTGTAAATTCATTTTAGGCTTTTTTTTTTCCACATCTGACCTGAGGAGCACATGCATGGCTTGATAAAAAGACAGATTAGGTCCACTTTATCCCATCCCATATAACTGGTATAAGATTTCTTTGTACTTAGGATTACATAACCACAAGTTTGTTAAAACATTGAAGCCATCAGAAAATCACCCCATTAACGTGCTGTCATTAAAATGTAATTTCTCCCTATGAAATTCCTCTTTTTTTTCTGTAAAATAATACATGTGTACCGTGACCGTACAAGACTTAGCTCTTGTTCTACTTTATAGGGAGGACGTGGGAATCCTGGACCTGAAGGACCTTCTGGTGAAAAGGGATCAATTGTAAGTGTAAAGTATTAAATACAACTTACAGCTGAACAGTTGAAATAGCTATGTGAGCTGTTTAACCTGAGGAACAATTTGCAGTTCTGTTTAGTCACTCTTGTGATCCAGTTTTTCTTGCCAGACAGCATAAGCAGCTCTCGCTGAATGGACAAGGAAGGAGCAGCAGCGCATTGATGAGTTCACTCTCCTCTTGTACACATGGTCGGACATTCTGACAACAAAATCCGTCGGATTTTGTCCAACGGATTTTGTCCGAAACTTGTGTTGCATACACACGGCCGGACAAAGTTGTCGGAAAATCTGATCGTTCAGAACGTGATGACGTTATTTCGTTGGTCTAGGAATTTGATCTGAGCATGCATGGTACTTTGTCCGATCGGAATTCTCTACACACAATCAGACAAAGTCCGATCGGATCATGTTGCTGGAAAGTTTTATAGCCCAGCTCTAAAACTTTGTCCGTCGGATATTCCGACGGAAACAGTCCGATGGAGCCCACACACAGTCGGTTTATCCGACAACATGGTCCGGTCGGACATTTTCCGTCGGAATGTCCGACTGTGTGTACAAGGGCTTACAGATCCTAGGACTTTACAGACATTATTTCTAGATAGGATGCTACACTTTATTCTTTTTTTTTGTAGATGCACAGCAGCCATTATGTATACTTAAAGAGGTAGTAAAGCCTCCTTTTTTTTCTTTTCATAAAAAAAACAAACATGCCTATACTTACCTGCTCTGAGCAATAATTTTGAACAGAGCAGCACCGATCTTCTTCTTCTGGGGAGCTCTGCCAGGGCTCCAGGCCCCTCTTCCTTATCGGATGCCCCCATGGAAAGCTGCTTTCCCTGGGGGTACCCATGCCGGCTCGCACTTGAGTCCCACTGCCGTGTCCATTGACACAGACAACGGGACTCAAATTGTATTGTATATTGCGTCAGGTTGGCTCCCCTGCGCGAGCTGTCGTAGCTATACATCAGTTCGCAGGATAGCAGGCACGCGCCCGCCTCACAGTGGGGGTGCCGATGCTCGTGGCTGACGGTCACGATGACTGCCGGCCACGAGAGATTGCAAGCATGAGGACAGAACACGGAAGTGTGTGTGTAAACACACAAATCCATGTTCTATTCTGAGAGGAGTGACAGGATCGTGAGTTCCTATTAGCTAGGAACCACGATCCGTCACTTCCTCTAGTCAGTCCCCTCTCCCTTCAGTTAGAATCACCTCCCAGGGAACACAGTTAACCCCTTGATCGTCCCTTAGTGCTAACCCCTTCACTGCCAGTGACATTTTTACAGTAATCAATGCATTTTTATATCACTGATGGCCAAATGCCAATGGTACCAAAAATGTGTCAAAATTGTCCGATGTGTCCGCCATAATGTCGCAGTCACGATAAAAATTGCAGTTCACTACCATTACTAGTAAAAAAAAAATAATAATAATAAAAATGCTATAAATCTATCCCCTATAACTTTTGTGCAAACCAATCAATATACAGTTATTGCAATTTTTTTTAACAAAACTATGTAGAAGAATACATATCGGCCTAAACTGAGAAAAAAAATTAGCTTTTTTTTTAAAAAAAAATGGGGATATTTATTATAGCAAAAAGTACAAAATATTGTGTTTTTTTCAAAATTTACGCTTTTTTTTTGTTTATAGTGCAGAAAATAAAAACCACAAAGGTGATCAAATACCCCCATAATAAAGCTCTATTTGTGGGGAAAAAAGAACGTCAATTTTGTTTGGGTGCAACGTCGCATGACCGTGCAATTGTCAGTTAAATCGACGCATCGCCGAATCGCAAAAAGTACTCTGGTCAGGAAGGGGATAAATCCTTCTGGGACTGAAGTGGTTAAACTCTGGGTATACAGAAACATGTTAACATCCAAAAAAAGGACAATATGTGAAAATAAAAAAAGCTAAAATTCAGGCAATAAGCTCCATTTAGCTGAGGGTAGCAGTCTGACCGTGTCCTGAGCTCAGTACAATATTAGTGTTTCTCCGTGTAGCAGAAGGAAGACATTTCCTCTGGCAAAGCACACTCATTGTGAAACTGGTACCAGAAACTTATGTAATGATTGTTTTGTGGTTTCAATGGAACTTGCAGATTTTCCGACTTTTCTGCTGAGCTATTCAAGAGCAAAATTATTTTCCATCATTATAACTTATGCTTTAAGCAGTTGCATTGACCACCAGGGTAACATTACAAGACTTATTGCATGGAAATGTAATTTAACATCTTTTCAAGTTGCCGCAGGATATATACAGCTAGAGGAATGTGGAAAAACAGCAGAATCTAGGCTGCTGGAACTAAGTATCTGTGATTTCCCAGAGTCCATATAGACATCACCTACATGTGGTTCACCACAACTATGTACACTCTGCCCCAGATACTACAATTCATGTTTTTCTTTAAGTCAAAGTGTAATTTGTAGTGTCAGCACCCAAACACATCCTGTCTGTCTGCAGGCCTCTGACATCCAAATACAACCTGCCTTCCTGCACCCAAATAACATGCCTACAACCAAACAACTTCTTTGGCCTTACCCAAGTAGTGCCTACCTTCCTGCACCTCATTTAGAGGGACGGTCACTCTTTTGGAACTACACTATATTACCAAAAGTATTTGCACACACATGAACTTTATTGGCATCCCAGTCTTAGTCCGTAGGGTTCAATATTGAGTTGGCCACCCCTTTGCAACTATAACAGCTTCAACTCTTCTGGAAAGGCTGTCCACAAGGCTTAGGAGTGTATCTATGGGAATGTTTGACCATTCTTCTATAAGCACATTTGTGAGGTCAGGCACTGATATTGGACGAGAAGGCCTGGCTTGCAGTCTCCACTCTAATTCATCCCAAAGGTTTTCTATCGGGTTGAGGTCAGGACTCTGTGCAGTCTTTTCCACACATAAAACGTCTGTCTGCAACCAAACACAACCTGGTTTCCTGCACCCAGATACCACCTACCTTCCCACACCCAAATAGTCTCCTTGTAACCATTCAGCACCTGGCTGCTTGCAGCTAAACATGACCTTTAGAAGCTCAATAATGGCAGCTCCTAAATATTCTTTTTTTTTTTAAATTGGAAAAACCAATTTTATTGAAAAACATATGCATTGTACATAAATCGATACAGACCAACATGGCCAAAACAATAGTACATACATGAACACATTGAAGTATCTGTATAGCATAAAGCAAAATACCCAATAGAGGTGAAGCCATCACACAGTATATATGTATATAAAAAATAAAAAGGGGAAAAAAGAGAAGGAAAAGAAGAAACGAAAAAAGGAGGCGAAGGGGGAGATGAGGGGTGAGCATATCAAGTACACGTTTCACCACCTGCTAACCATCTACTCCAGACCTTTTCGTATTTCAGCGAACACCCTCTGTGCACATAGATCAGCTCTCCCAAATATTATTAAGTACAGGATTTCTTTAAATAGTTATTCAGTTCAGCAATTGAATTTACTGATATTTAAATGTTAAATTATGTTGGCTTGATGAAAACTTTTCTATTAACAAGACATGTTATTTTCAGGGCTATGTTGGACCTCCGGGAATACCTGGACCAATTGGTCTACCAGGATTACCAGTAAGTAAAAACTAGCACATCACAACTGTTATTACAATGCATTGATTTGATGTCATAGACAAAAAAGAAAAAATCTCTCAACCTTATTACAGGGTCCTGCTGGACAAAGAGGATCACCTGGAATACAAGGTCCAAAGGGTCAAAGAGTAAGTACAGTGGTCTCTGAAAATTGCTCTGTATTTATCTGTTTGTTAGAGAACTGAGAGTATCAGCATTCGGCTTCACTGAATACACAACGCTTTTTACACCTAACCTGGCAGAGACTATAGATTTCGTAAACCTTTCCTCGGGATGAAGAATAATAAATCTTGCATGCAAATGATTTTGTCCAAGGAGTAGGTACATGATATAAAGCTTTCCAGTGAGGGATATGGAGTTGAAAGCATCACCTGACATAGAAATATAGTAATTGTAGAATTTTGCCCTTTTTGGGCAATTGTATCCATAGCTTAAGCAAGCAGTGCAATTCTAATGAATCAGATGATTATGAGAGCTCTACAATGACCAATCAGTAGGACCACCCAAGCTTGGAAGGTCTATGGTGATGACTCAGACAAGAATGGGCTACTTTGCTTCTTTGGTTCTTTAGGCTGGGGATTGGCATGAGGTTGATGAATCCGTCCTGGGAAAATAAAATGAAAACGGTAGTTGCAAAGCCTACACAGAAGGCCAACACGCTTGCTGAAATAAAAAAAAAAAAAATATATATATATATATATATATATATATATATCTCACAAAAGTGAATACACCCCTCACATTTTTGTGAATATTTTATTATATCTTTTCATGTGACAACACTGAAGAAATTACACTTTGCTACAATGTAAAGTAGTGAGTGTACAGCTTGTATAACAGTGTAAATTTGCTATGCCCTCAAAATTACTCAACACACAGCCATTAATATCTAAACTGCTGGCAAAAAAATGGCTACAACCCTAAGTGAAAATGTCCAAATTGGGCCCAATTAGCCGTTTTCCCTCTCCGGTGTCATGTAACTCGTTACAGGGTCTCAGGTGTGAATGGGGAACAGATGTGTTAAATTTGGTGTTATCGCTCTCACTCTCTCATACTGGTCACTGAAAGTTCGACATGGCACCTCACGGAAAAGAACTCTCTGAGGATCTAAAAAGAAAAAGAATTGTTGCTCTACATAAAGATGGCCTGGGCTATAAGAAGATTGCCAAGACCCTGAAACTGTGCTGCAGCATGGTTGCTAAGAACATACAATGGTTTAACAGGACAGGTTCCAGTCAGGACAGGCCTCGCCATGGTTGACCAAAGAAGTTGAGTGCACGTGCTCAGCGTCATATACATAGGTTGCCTTTGGGAAATTGGCGTATGAGTGCTGCCAGCATTGCTGCAGAGGTTGAAGGCGTGGGGGGTCAGCCTGTCAGTGCACAGACCATACGCTGCACACTGCATCAAATTGGTCTCCATGGCTGTCCTCCCAGAAGCAAGCCTCTTCTAAAG
This sequence comes from Lithobates pipiens, assembly GCF_037356315.1. NCBI lineage: Eukaryota > Metazoa > Chordata > Amphibia > Anura > Ranidae > Lithobates > Lithobates pipiens. The sequence goes on from NW_027507785.1 coordinate 290,943,140, forward strand.
ATGATGCACAAGAAAACCCGCAAACAGTTTGCTGAAGACAAGCAGACTAAGGACATGAATTATGGGAACCTTGTCCTGTGGTCTGATGAGACCAAGATAAACGTATTTGGTTCAGATGGTGTCAAGCGTGTGTGGCTGCAACCAGGCGAGGAGTACAAAGACAAGTGTGTCTTGCCTACAGTCAAGCATGGTGGTGGGAGTGTCACGGTCTGGGGCTACATGAGTGCTGCTGGCACTGGGGAGCTACAGTTCATTGAGGGAACCATGAATGACAATATGTACTGTGACATACTGAAGCGGAGCATGATCTCCTCCCTTCTGAGACTGGGCCGCAGAGTAGTATCCCAACATGAGAACGACCCCAAACACACCTCCAAGCTGACCACTGCCTTGCCAAAGAAGATGGGGGTAAAGGTGATGGACTGGCCAAGCATGTCTCCAGACCTAAACTCTAATGAGCATCTGTGGGGCATATTCAGATGGAAGGTGGAGGAGCGCAAGGTCTCTAACATCCAAGAGCTCTGTTATGCCATCACAGAGGAGTGGAAGAGGACTCCAGTGGCAACCTGTGAAGCTCTGGTGATCTCCATGCCCAAGAGGTTTAAGGCAGTGATGGAAAATAATGGTGGCCACACAAAATATTGACACTTTGGGCCCAGTTTGGACATTTTCACTTAGGGGTGTACTTACTTTTGTTGCCAGTGGTTTAGACATTAATGGCTGTGTGATGAGTTATTTTGAGGGGACAGCAAATTTACACTGTTATATAAGCTGTACACTCACTACTTTATATTGTAAATTATATTGTGTAATTTCTTCAGTGTTGTCACATGAAAACATATAATAAATATTTACAAAGATGTGAGGGGTGTACTCACTTTTGTGAGATACTGTGTATATATATATATATATATATATATATATATATATATACATATATATGCGGAAAGTACAGATCAATCTAGTGCTGGCATATGCCGCGTACACACGAGCGGATTGTATGGCGTACTTAGTCCGTCATACAATCCGACGGACAATCCGTCGTAGTTTCCACTGAACGGACTTGACCACACACGGATACACAAACAATCCGTCGAAAGCTTGCGCGATGACGTGTACAGCACGTACGACGGGACTAGAAATAGGAAGTCCAAGACACAGCAAAGCACCCTTCCGCCGTGTAAATCCATTCTGGGCATGCGCCATTCTTAGTCCGTCGAACTAGCATACTGACGACCGTATTGTCCGCTGAAACCAAAGTACGACGGACAGATTTTTGGAAAAACCAAAATTCTTAGTACTCCGGACTGCACGCTGAAAAAGTCCGCTGAAGCCCACACACGAGCGGATTGTCCGCTGAAATGTGTGTACGCGGCATTACTCCACCAAGGTCCCTCCAGAGGATTCATTAAGCTGTAGCTCCTTAACTTCCCACTTGTTGGTGCCTGCCTGATTTTGGGGCCAGTGCCACTTTTAAGAGCCAGTGGCACAACACCAATGCTGTCTTTAAGGGTGCCATTTTGACTACCAGTGTTAAGGTAGCATTCGTCCAACTGGCCACCAATGAATATTTTTTTAGCAGGGTTTCCTCTGGACCTGAAAATTATTTCACTGGTTCCTCTGGGGTAAAATTGACGCTCTAGTGGGAATATTCCATTTTTGTGAAATAACATTTTATTTTTATGTTTGCTATAAATAAAATTGGTTTTGTATCATCATGTAGAATTTGAGGAAATACTATATTACAGTTCTGTTTGCATTGAGGTTTGTTAGTATTGTTGTATGTATTAAAGTTAAAATATATATCTTACATTTGTGCTTCTTTGATCAAGGATATTTAGTAACATGCTTAGGTGATAACGTGAAATACTACATTCCCTTTTGGAAACATAAGCCCCATACACATGATCAGAAATTCTCCCAGCAAAAGTCGGATGTGAGCTTTTGGTCAGAAATTCCGACCATGTATATGCTCCATCAAACTTTTGCTTGCAGAATTCCAGCCAGCAAAAGATTGAGAGCAGGTTCTCTATTTTTCGGTCGGAAAAAGTTCCGATTGGAAATTCCGATTGTCTGTACAAATTACGACGCGCAAAATTCCTACACATGCCCGAAAACAATTCGATGCATGCTCGGAAGCATTGAACTTAATTTTCTCGGCTCGTCGTAGTGTTGTACGTCACCGTGTTCTTGACGGTGAAAAGTTCAGAGAACTTTTGTTTGACTATGTGTATGCAAGCCAAGCTTGAGCGGAATTCCGTCCGAAAAACCATCCAAGTTTTTTCTGATAGATAGGGCAATAGAGCTAACTTCCTAGGTCACCAGAGTGCTGGGATATGAGCGTCTCTAAAACTTCTTATGCCGCGTACACGCGACCGGACTTTCCGGCAGAAAAGGTCAGACGGTCTTCCCGACTGACTTTCTATGGAGTTAAGGTGGACTTCTCGACAAACAAACTTGCCCACCCAAGAATGGACTAAAGTCCGTTCATTTTGAACGTGATGACGTACGACAGGACTAGAAAAGGAAGTTCAATAGCCAGTAGCCAATAGCTGCCCTTGCGTTGTATTTGGTCCGTCGGACCAGCATACAGATGAATGGTTTTCCCGATAGGAATTTAGTCCATTGGACAGATTTGATTTGAAACATGTTCTATTTCTAGGTCCATCTGATTTTTTTAAAGAAAAATGATCGGACTATCCCACACATCACATGATTCCGTCGGACCTAGTCTGCCAGAATGTTCACCTTTTTTGCTTTACTTATTATGACGCCAATGACTTTAAAATGTAAGAATCAGACTCTACCTTCATTTTCACACTCCTTGCCCTACCTACTAGCCTCCCAAAGTTCATGATAGTATCAAAAATCTGAGTTCTAACTGCAGATATCTAATATTTGATATTGTTGGTGGCATTTAATGGGATCAGGCAGTTGACAAGGCAGCAAATGTCGTACTTCAGGTGACCTCTGACTCCTGACTCTCAAATTGGAAAGTCAGACTTAGATAAAGTCCAACAAATATAAATAAGGGAGCAAATGTAATATATTATAAGTAATCCTGCACAATTCAGTTACTTTAAAACATAACTAAAGTATATATTTTTAATACAAACACTGACATTGCAAGGTAAAGTTGTGCATGCATGCATTCTTGCAAAGCTATATGATAAACAGTGTGGACAGAGGTATCTGAATAGCCAGCTGTTGTATTCTGACAGCCAGCTCCTATGACTGTCAGAATTAGGAGTGAAATAAAATACTAAGAGGGAGGTGTGGAAAGCCTATGACCTCTGGGCTGTGCAACCAGAGGAGCTGAAACCAAGAGGTCATAGAAAATCCCAGGTCCTGCACTGTTCACACACAGCAGCAGGGAAACCTTATGGAAAAGTCACAAGATGCATTGTTTTGCAAGTGTGCATGCATGTACTATTTTTATTAGCAACTTTTACATGTTTTTATTAAATAACAAACTTTTGTTATGCTTTAAAGCCCAACTCCAGGAAACCTAGAAAAGATCCCTTTCAGTGGGGCTGCATAGTTGCTTGTTTAGGTCTAGGGGACAGAAAAAAACATCTACGTACCCGCTCCTTCTCCTCTTCGCACTGCTAGACTGGCCCCCTCAGCTTCTCCCCCCCCCGTTCCACCAGTCTAAGGTCCTGGTATTATCAAGACAAATGCAGGGTCCATAGCTCTCTAGGACAGTTCATCAACAAAGTGTGAGGGAGTATTGTCAGGGGAGCAGAGGATCAAGTAAGCTAAAATGCAAAAACTCTACCATACACTAAACAAGCAGTTACTTTTGTAATTTCTTGGAGATGAGCTTTAAAATTGTATTAAGGTTTTGTCCATAAATGTAATCATGACTGTTTATTGTTTTTGTCTGAGCTTATATTGGGTCGGGCAGGCAAGGGGCACCCTATCTTGTGTAGAGGAAAATGGGTCTGTATGAGGCAAGGATCATTCCACCATCTTGTTTATGAGCCATTTATCAATAAAAGGGATGTTTTGTTTTCCACCACAAACATGTTGAAGAACAAAGCATTGCCACACAGCCAGGCACCTTGGAGGGATTGACGGAAAACATCATAGGAGACCATTTCTTTGTTTTTCTTGTGATTATCTAATTACGGACTACAGCCTCTTTTTGTGTACTTTTTCCAATTTTGTCTGTGTCTATTCCTATAACTAAACATGATTAGGAGTCAGCTGTAAGCTATTTGTACCCAACAAACAGTGCTAGCGGTGGCCCAGCAGAAATTGAAATACTGAAGTATTTGTTTGTGAAAATGTTCTGTGAAAAGTCAGAGAAGAAGAACCTAATTAGACCCAGAGTACACACTAATTAAATGACCTTCTCTGAAGTTAGACAAATGAAACACTTATGAGCCATAAAATTAGAAATAGCCTCATCTAAAAGGAGACGTGTACACGGCGCATCTGATCCAGATGTTATGAGAAAGACACGCCAATGGCAATGGATACAGGAGCGATAGATTCAATGGCTAGAAACACTCGACCATGGTAAAGACCTCAAAGGAGAACCAATGATGGAAAGCTCATAAAACATGGCATCCCCCATAAAAATACAATGCACCCTTGATTTGTAGTGGAACTTCGGAGAAACTGCAGTTAAATATACAGTATATATAAGTTTTAGACAACAACAAAAAAAACTACTGAGGCTTTTGAAGGATAAGTACAGTTTAAAACAAGTTGCAATTACTATATCCTTTTTGCCTCCCCCTTCCTTGTTCTAACTTAGCCCATCTTCTCCCTCCACAAATGCATGTTTATGTCCATACGATGGCAAGTATTTTAGCCACGCCTGTACAATAGATCCCTATAGCCTTTCATGGGGCCATCACCCAAGGAGGAAGATGCTTGGGACCTCCCCATAGATGTTTATGGTCCCAAGCATCTACAGCCTTTGGTGCAGCCAGGACACTGAAGGCTTGTGGCACTTAAGCACTTGAGGCTGCACCTGTCAGAAGTAAATATTCATGTGGGGAAGGGAGGTTGGGCTAGGTTATGTCAGGAAGGAGGTATAACATGGATAGGGGTACTTTGCTTTGGCTATACAAAAACATTAGCTTTTCCAATAAAGGGAATCACTTATACTGTGGATGACATATAGTATGGTATAGATTGGTTCAAGACTTTGCTACAAGATAGGTCAATATTATAATAAGATGACTTCTACACATGAAGAAGTGTCCAAATCATATTTAGCCTTGAATAGGTGCTTTGGACTGAAGGGATGGTTACGTTCCTGGAGTGGTTGTAAGAACCTGTTATCATTTAAAGCGATAGTAAAGGCAGAAGGTTTTTTTTTTTATCTTAATGCATTCTCTGCATTAAGTGTAAAAAAAAAACTTCTTTTTTTATGCCCGCCTCTTATATTTACCTGAGCCCGATTTTGATCCAAAGCTGTGTCTCTCTTTCTCCTCATTGGACATGGAGGCAGCAGCGGGGTCCATCGACTCCTTGTACAGTCAATCATAGCCTGTGAGGAGAGACTGAGGGGTGAGGCTGAGCGCGCTGTGTGTGTCAATGGACACACAGAGCCCAGCTCCATATTAAGCTGGCACGAGTGTCCCTATATCAAGTGGCTTGCTATGGAGGCACTTGGAAGGGCATAGGAGCCAGGAGTGCTGACAAAGGTCCCCCAAGAAATTGGGCCTGTTCTGTGCAGAGCATTTAAGTATGACATGTTTGTTATTTAAAAAAAGGTATAATTTGGATCTCGTGATAGAATTTTAACTGTCAAAGGAAGACCCATACTGAAATGTTAACATGCTGCTTATGTTAAAAGCAAACAAAACCCTCATATCCTTTACAGCCAAGGAAGCTGGCACCTTGGCCTCTGTTTGATCTTCAACTGCAGTGGTGCTGCACATGTTATTAGCTATAACAGCATCCTTTTGATAGTTTGGTTGAGTGCACAAGCAACTGTGACTATTAATACGAGTATTTAACAGCGTGCCTTAAATATAACCATTTTGGAAAACAGTTGATGGGTTTAGTTACTCTTTATTAACAGTCATGACACATTAAGGGAAGACCAGGGTTCAGATTGTAAATATCCTTTAACAGCTATCTATGAAGGTAATCTCTCTCACTTTAGTGATGCTGGGGACTGGAATGTTTTATTATTTTCCCAAACTGAAAATTGCCTATATGTGAACCCCTGGACTCCATCATCATGTTATTACAGTAATTCTATTAGTGATGCAAAATACTAATCACTTTCATACTGGTCATTTAGAGGTTCCCAAACGTATCTTCTAAATACTATTACCAACTGCCTATATAACTTTGTAACCAAAGAGTGCTGGTCCCTATAGCAGTTGGATAGTCTGCAATAGATCTAGTTTCAATTTCATACACTGCCTAAAATGTTATTGATATATCTACTTACCTTTTTTTTCAGGGTCCACGGGGCCCTGATGGTCCACCAGGAGAAGAAGGCCAGCAAGGGGTGAAGGTAGGGGAGTTTTATGAAACATTCACTGAATTGTCTGTTGGCAGGTTAATGTGTGATTAATCTCTGCTCATCCATTTTCCTTCCTCCAGGGTGAAAGCGGTGATCCTGGCAAAAAAGGACTGCCTGGTCGTATAGTGAGTACATTTAAGTGACTGAGATCAATTTTATCTGTTTCACACCAGTCTTAAAGTGGAGGGCCACCCTGAAAAACAAAAGTACAGTAAAAATTAGCAAAAAATCAGAAAAAAAAAAAGATTTTTTTTTTTTAACTTACCAGAAATGCCTGTTGCTAGGCATATCATCCTAATCTGCCTCTTCCTCCTCCGCGGTGAAGTTCTGTCTTCTCTCCTCCGTGCGGTGTCTTCCGGGTAATGGGTCACGCTGTGTTCTGGGAACTGTGTCCCAGAACACAGCACGCCCCATTCAAGAAGCGCTGCTCGACTCGCGCATGCGCAGTAGGAAACGGGCAGCGAAGCCGCAAGGCTCCACTGCCTGTTTCCCTTAGATAGAATGGCGGCGCCAGGACCCGAGAGCCGAGGGACAGGTCAGCCTCGGGCGGCCGACATCGCGGGCGCCCTGGACAGGTAAGTCTGCTTATTAAAAGTCAGCAGCTACAGTGTTTGCAGCTGCTGACTTTAAAAAAATTTTTTTTTAAAGCTAGCCCTCCTCTTTAACAGTAAACACTGTCTGGTAGAGAGATAAAGTTTGTAGACTGTGTTGAGCAAACCTGAAAATCCAAGTTAGATTGCAGTAAATCATGAAAATGTTAGATTTAAACTTTCTTAGAGGATATGGTTGATCCATATGGCTATCTTTAGTTAATAGGCTGCCCCGACTCTAACCCTTTGTAAAGGCAGGTCAAGATTCCCAGTTTCCAAGCACCCTCTGCTGTAGTTCTAGAGAAGTAGGTTGCATGGCACAGAACCTGTGCAGGGGGTTAGAGACCCTCCAAGAAGCACCATGGAAAGCCTTGTGAGTCTAGCTGCAAAGCTCAGACTTAAAGTGTAGCCATTTTTTATTTTTGCTTGAATCTCCATTGCTGAGATTTCCCCTTCTTTCTGTACTGGTGACCACTGTCTATGGGATGAGATGTAGGGGTTATCTCCCCAGTAGGGAGGAGCTTGGTAGTGTTTAGACTAGTATCCAAACTCACGTGTGCCCACCAAGAAGCTGTCACCCAATCAAGAGGCGTGTATACATGCAGCTGTGGGGTATAGCTTTCCCCTGCCACAGATGATTGGCCCATAGAAGTGACAACTTCTTAGCGGGCTCACAAGCAAGGGTTTAAATCCTAGTCTGAACACAGCTAATATCATCACTGGACAACAATATAAATATTTTATTTATTGGGATTCTATGTGGTCAGTCATATCACTGTTAGTTTTTTCAACCCAACAAAGTGAAATAAAGTGTGTCAAAATTTCCAACTCTGCAATGCTGCAAGAGATTAAACTATTAATGCTTTTGATATAATAAAACCTAAAATATTCAATACCTTTTTGCAGCTATAAAAATCTGATAGAAGTTCTGACTTGCCCATGTTGTATTAAAAAGTGTTTTTTGTTGATGAATGCCCATTGGGGAGCTTCACTGCCTTGGTAACCACTGTTACTGGGAAATATTCACCACCGAACACAGGCCACAATAGATACTATACCTCACTTTATCGCCATGGGTGCTATATGTAGCTAATGTTTATGTTGACATCTGGTGGAATATATCTGCAGCAGTGACTATTGTAATGCTTTAGGCAGCATACATTTTAATTATTTTGATTTTCCTGGATTAAGCAAAGGCAAAAAATGGTTAAGGCTTGGCATAGATGATCAGGTCTTTACAAGAGTTGGAAAATCATGCTGAGTGATAATAAGTCGTTTCAGATGCCTGAAGCATTGGTTATCACCTAATTACATGTAGATATTGAAGTGTTATTCTGTAATTGGGGAGCCACACTTTTAATTATCAGTTTTTACTGTGGCTCGCTTTAATTAGATCCACCCCCTGATGATGATTACTGTATAAGACTCAAATAAAAGGTGCAAAGCTGTTTATCTCTGAGAATAAGTGCTGATAATAGCAGCATACAAATTGATTCCTGAATTTATTCGTAATGTTCTAACACAGTGATGCAGCTTCATATGAAGCAGAATAGTAGTCATAAAAATATAATATTTATATGAAAATCACATTGGTGACAGAAATATATCTTATTTCGTGTTTTATTGATATGTATATAGGGGAAAGTTGGTAATCCTGGAGAGAGAGGCGAACAAGGAAAACCTGTAAGTATGACTTTTTTTTTCACCAATAATACCTAGGGGTTAGATTTGCAAAAAATGGACCAATGATAGCAAATTTTTCTAGCATTACTTCAGATTTTTTCCTTGTTCTAAGGGACAGGTAGGCTTTTAAAATTGGAAAAATACCCTCATTGACTTTATAAGGCTCTCTTGCCTTCAGTTCATTTTGGCATGGAGAGTCTTCGATCCAAATGCCAGACTGACACTCCTTATATTGATGATGAAGACTGGGAAGATATGTGGGATTACCCATTTTCACACTTGGTCGCTAGTCGAGACAAATTGATCCAGTTTAATATACTGCACAGGATTTACTCGATGCCATAGAATTTATCCCAAGGTATCTTCCAGATGCTGGAGGTGCCATAAGGTTTTCATCCCAAAATGGAAATGAAAGGATTCAGCTATCTTGAATTTCTGGAAATATTTGACTAATACCGTTGTGCCCCTTTACAAGGCCACCTACTTGTCTCGTGGGTGCCTCAAAAAAAGTGTAGGACATTGGACTTGATTTCCCTTCTACTAACAGGTAATAACTTTATGGGTTTTTTACGCACAGCTTTTTATTGGCAGTTGAGTCCTTTTGGTGTTAGGTCACAAATGCTTCTAAAGCCTCGTACACATGATCAGTTTTTCAGGCGACCGTTCGTTCATTTTTTGTTGCATGCTAGTCTCATGTCGAAAAGTGAAGAGGTTACTTTAGAAACGACATAATGTGTTGAATAGTTTTGTATGTATTCTTTTGTTTCTGGGCATGCGTAGTCTTACTCTTACGTTTTTTTTTCGGACAAAAAACGTACTAATTAAATGAAAATCAGATGTTGAGTTCACATATGACAAAAATGTTATAGTCTGTACATCAGGATTTTTTCATCTGAAAAGTCAGAATCGACTGTCAAAAGGGCCATACTAATGATAAGATTATCTGATGATCGGGCGTCGTCCGAAAATTACTGTACGAATTTCGGATTGTTTATTTTGAGCTGGGTAATGCCCCCATGCTCTATTTTTACCACCTACTTACTATACAAAAAAAATACCAGTCTTGCACCTGACCAGACGTCAGGTGCATGACCTTGGCCAACGTTACATTTTTGCAGTGCATTGTGGGATGTTTGGATGGGCAATTCCAGACAAACATCCCAAAAGTTTGGATTAAGCCCACATTTCTAAACAGGTGAAATTCAGCTTAAATTTGGAGCTCATTTCTATTTACTAACCCATATCTGAAACAAGTCAAAAGTGCCTGTGTACACTGACACTTATGCATGATAAACACATTACACTGATGGAGGCCTATGATTTGAAACCAGCCTGATGGCCACAGTACAGTTAACACACCACCATCCAAAAGAGTTGACAGGTAGCTGAAACCTCCATTTTACTGTATGGTGTTCCCCACCACTATCCACAAGAGATGACAGCTATCAGTTACTCTGTGGTGCAATATGAAACAACAAGACTTTGCATAACTAAATAAATATCAGTATGTGAAATAAGAATAGTTTGCTGCTGAAACTTGGACCATGAGCATCATTGCAATGCTATGGTGTGAATGGGCCATATAAAATGTCCTTCCCATTGCTTTAATAGTTGCATATGACTGCAGTAATTTGTGTGTACAGGCATACCCCACTTTACGGACACTCACTTTACGTACACTTGCGAGTATGGACATACCCACGAGTATACATAAAGTGCCTCACAAGTACAAACATTCCCGTGCCGTGCAGCCTCAGTAGAAGGAACTGAAGCTCTGAGCACGTAACCTCCAGTGTTCCAGTGTGCTCTACCTATGTGTATCCTGGCCTCTTTCCCATCTCCGGTGACATCACATCCACACGGTGGTTCTACCAACTTCCCTGTCAGCCACAGAATGTCTTCCAGCCTCTCCACAGCAGCAGTGTCCTCTGTGCACAATGCAATGTCCAGGGGGGTGGATTGGAGCGACCCCCCCCTGCATCAGATGATCCTATTTACATTTTCTTTCTTTGAGTGTTCCCCTGACACCCCAACTACAGCCCATGATGCCCACTCTACAGCCCCTGACGTCCCCACTACAGGCCCTGACACCGCCACTACAGCCCCTGACACACTGCGGCCTAGAAGTAAAAAAAGGTATCACTTCACTTTAAGTACATTTTCGTTTTACATACATGCTCTAGTCCCATTGTATACTTAAAAGTTGGGTATGCTTGTAGTTCAGTGCCATTTTTTCTTCTGTTTAAGCAGGGGGTCACATAAAATGTTTGCTATGAAGCACTGTGGATTCTAGTTATGCCCCTGCATGGCTTCATTGAATCCAGGGGGCATAGTAACTTTCAATTTACGGTACATATCTATTTCATATCATGTTGCAATATAATGCAATCAAAGTTTCTTCGATTTAATGTCATCCAAATGTGTATCCAATCTAATGTTACAAAGGTATGCAAGAAGGCTCATAATGATGATAATGAGCTGCATGCCTACCAATGGGAGATCTCCAAAACTAATGGAATATACATGCTCATGATAAGACATAATCTAGGAAGGGGTAGCAGTTCTATTTTTATGTATGGATACATTTTGGAGCCTAACTTTTTAGAATAGCCCAAAAATGTTTGTAACACAATATTCTTATTTTCACACAATAAAATTGATTTATTTTAACTGATGTTTATGTAGTTATGTAGGTCTTGTTGTAGAACTATTAAAGTCCCAACATAATGTGGACATTTTTATATTGAGCTATAGATGCGATGCTGATGCTAATATTATAATTCATGACTTCTTGAGGTCCATACCCATTAGTTTATCATTACTGTATGGTGTTTCTCACTGCTGTCCATGAGAAACAACCAATGTTAATGTCTGTAGACACAGGCTTCTGTCTGGGATCTCCATTATGCCCTATAGTGTTTGGCCTGATTGGTCTTTTAACAAGGGTGATGAGGAACCGGGCATGTCCGGTGTAGAAGTAAGTCAGAGCTGAGGCTGGATTTTAAGAGTTTTAATGAAGAACTTAGTTCACAGGTAAAAAGAGAGGCAACACACAGATAATTCATCAGCTTTGCTCAATTGGCTTTCTCATTCTGTCTGCATGTTTCCTTTCATCACATGTGCATCATGTAGGACCTAATTGGCTCCCAGTGCTGCCCCTCCCTCTCCCAATCTGAATGTCGCTATGCAGGAGATGGCGGGGCTGATGTGAAAACTATTACTTATGCTAGTTGTATGTAAAAAAGCATTTTATTAAAAACATTACAAAATCTATACTTTCCCTTTAAAGTTTTCACACAGATCATCAGTAAATGATAAAAGTGTTTTTTTTTTGGTTTGTTTTTTTATCCTGATAAATCAGATACATTTAAGCATCCTTCCCTACATTAGGTCAATGCAAACAGTTGTTACATGGCACTCTTCTGGATAGGAAGGTTGTACACAAGAATGGAAAATCCCCACATTAGGTTTGTAATTAAAAAGCAAACAGATCACTTTTCCTTTTGGACTCTCTAGAGAGAAGGGATGTGGAGGAAGGACAAATACATGCACATGTGCTGCAGACCAGTAGATGGAATACTGTTCGCTAAATTACAGAAACATCTGATATTCAACCATGTGTAGCACAGCTGAGATGATATCATGATATGATGTGTCATATTGGGGAAGGCCAGTTGAACAGAAATTGCAGACACAGCCATTGCACTCCTGTCAGGCATGGAAATATGGCATTCAATATACAGCTGCAGTGTACTTACCGCAGAAGGTAGTGGCAGGTAGTTACAGGCCCATTCAAATATGTTTAGTGAAGAGCTGTGTTTCACTACTAATCACAAGGCCGCAGAGCAAAAGCTTAATAGGATCTCTCTGCTCAACATCGCCCCTCACATAGACTTTTCTTTGCAGCAAACTCTGCATTTATGGTCATCGGCAAACTTGTGCTTCTAAACAAATCTCCCTTTACTCTGCTGCTCAGTGGTGAATGCTTTTTATACTTTATGATAACACCAAGCCCCCCCCCAGACTGGTGATCTGTGGTTAGCTTGCCTTTTATGTCCCCCTTGTCTTATGTTGCTGATCAGAGATCAAGGACTTTAATACCCCCCCCCCCCCCCAGGACCCTCTCTTCATTGGTGGTCATGTGGTAACCTTTTATGTTAACTAGTAAAGCCTCCATTATTCCAATGGTCAGTAGTGGTTGCCTTTTATGCTCCCCATCGGAAAAGCATCCTCTAGATTGGCAGTCAGCAGTTATGTGGCCATTTATGTGCCTATTTAAAAAAACATATCTTATTAGGTGGCTAGTAGAGGATGCTATCTATGCTTTATGATAAAAAGCCTGTTATAGATCTTTGATCGGCAGTTAACTTACCCCTAATAACCTCCCACCACCATAGTCAAAGGTGGCCTTTAATACTCCCACTAATGGGGGCCCTCTCTTTATTGGTGGTCAGTGGTAACCTTTTATGTTCCTTAGTAAAACCTTCATCATTCTTGTGGTCAGTAGTGCCTGCCTTTTAATGCTCCCCATAAGAATAGCCTCCTCTGGTGGTAAGCAGTTAAGTGGTTATTTATGTTCCTAATAAAAAAGTATTACTTTTTATGGTCAGCTGTTATCTCCCTAAATCTTTAAAAACTTGTTATAGCCAAGGTTCCTGTTCAGAATATCTTATGCTTCTGGATAGGGGGGAACATGTGACCTGAGAGGGTATAGGGGAGCCTGAGAAATGTCACATGACGGAGACTATGTCAATGCTGAGTCTGGGCTCTGACATCAGCCAAGGACAGTTATTCTGGTCGCATTGGAAGACAGGGGAGCTCTGTAGTGGTAAGTATCATTGGGTCACAGGTGGCTTTATATAGAAACTGTCACTTTTTCCTGAATGGGTAAAGTGACAAAGGGTATTTTTAGTTTTTTTTATATTATATTATAGATTTAGGAATATTCAAGTATTTTTTGGGGTAATGTTAGTTCTTAAGGGTTACTGGGGTTGATTTACTAAAACTGGAGAGTGCACTATTTGGTGCAACTCTGCATAGAAACCAATCAGCTTCCAGATTTTTCTTGTCAAAGCTTAACTGAACAAATTGAATTTAGAAAGTGATTGGCTACCATGTACATCTGCACCAGATTTTGCACTCTCCAGTTTTAGTAAATCATCCCCGCTATGCTCTAAACAGCAGCAGTTATATGAATGGAATGAATGTGATGTTCCCTTTTAAAATTCCTAGATGACTCATAATTAGAGTCAGATTTGTCACCAAACTAGTTGGAGAAATAGTCACATGTGCTTGTGACCGGCGAACTTTTGCACTGTTCGAACGAAGGTTGGTAATGACATATCCAAGACTTTGCGATATGTATAAGATTGATTTCTGTATCATAAAGTCAAAAAAGTCTTCAAGTTGTATATTGGGGAAATCAGTCACATTCCTTGTCTTTCAGTGCTAGCTCAGATATGGAACTGATGAAAGCACTGTCTGGGTTAGAATGAATTCCAGCGAGGACAAAATGATAAATTTAAGTATGATATAAAACAGACATTGTACCCAAACCCACATTTAATAGATTCCTCTTATTTTTGAACAGTGGAGTCTTAATGTTCTGATTTTGATACATTATTTGCTATACAAGTTATAGGGAGCACCTGCCAATCTGTCTCCAGATACTTGATGAATTTCATCTTCTGCTATGTGTACAAAGCGAGACATAACTGGCTTAAAATTTCCAAGACATCTTAAAGCTGAACACCGGGCAAGCAGTTGACTGCCTAAATGATATATACACACCGTTCATATAGAAATATGTATTGCATCTAACCAATTTGCCGAGTCATTCTTTTGTTGCTTGATCTTCTGTTTCCCATGGCTATTTTTATATAACACTTTTTTTTTTTTAAACTTTATTTATTGAAGGAAAAAAATGCATGTACAAACAGTGCATGACATATCGGTACAAAAACATATTATAGTCCAGACTTGTAACAAACAAGGCTTATATAGTAGGACAGTTATACAGCACTTCTGGTGTATTTTTTTCCCTTTACGTATAGTAAAAAGTGTAATGGTTATGAAATAAATGTTTGTTGACAAATGTGTAATGCTGTATGACAATAGATTTTATTTTCTTTCCTGCATGTTCATCCAGGGCTCAGCTGGTCTACCTGGAGGCAGCGGTGATACAGGACCTCCTGGAGAAGCAGTATGTTCCTAATATGAGTTTGGATATTATTCTCAGTACATATTGATTATCGAATAAGATGGGCAAAGCTTCTTTAAATTTACCAAAAATGGAAACTACTTTAACATCCATTAGATTTGTAATAATTGAGAGGATTCCAAAAGCAAATTGTAAGGAGTGTGGACACCTTTACGGTAGAAAATCATTTAAAAAAAATGTCATGGTAGTCATGTTGATCAATAGACTTCAGTACTTCTTTGGTCAGCAACCTGAAAAAACCTCCCACAGATGATAAGTCATGTTTTGACCACGATTCCAGTGAGGCAACCATAATTTCCAGAAGAAGGTCATGAAACGATTTCCTTAGTATCGTTTCTGTGAGTTACTTTTGGATCATTGGTTAAGTAAATACTACCCTGCAAAATCCCAGTGCGCAGGGGCACGTAGCACATACACACAACATCATTAAGCCGCCTAGCATTCTGCGTCTGACATTCTTCCTTTGCCTCGCCTTGATACTCCGAGAGGTACGTCAGGCAGCCACCCACCCACAGCAAGGTACCAGGCCACTGAGGCTAGCCAGCAGCCATCCAGCCACAGCAAGGTTCCAGGCCAGCCAGAAGCCACCCACCCACAGCAAGGTGCCAGCCAGCAGCCATACACCCACCCATATACAGCAAGGTGCCAAGCCAGCCAGCAGCCACCAACCCACAGCAATATTAAAATAATATTGGCAGGAGAGGTGGCCGATCTATCGGTATCTTAATGGCACGGAAAAAAACATATCGGATGATCCCTACTGTGGTCACAAGATTATATTGTCTACAGGCATACCCCACTTTTAAGTACACAATGGGGTTTATTTACTAATGCTGGAAAGTGCAACCCCAGCTTGTTCAATTAAGCTTTGGTAATAAAACCTGGAAGCTTATTGGTTTCGTTTTGCACTTTACAGCTTTAGTAAATAAACCCCATTGTGTACATAGTGGGGTATGCCTGTATTAGGCTGGATTAATACTGCTCTGGGTGTGTTACTTCGGGCTTGGTGACTGACATGCATTGGTGTGGATTGGGCCATATACTTTATCTATAGCCTCATAGGAAAGAATAGAAATGCATTTTTATATGGCAAAATGGAAACATTTTTCTGTATCAAAATGGACAAAGTGTGAATAGCCCCTTAAATCACATGCTGTTGGATGACTCCACTCCTAAGATTCTAAGATCCTAATGTAAACAAGCATCTCCCAATTCTGCCTAGTGACAATGTCACTGATCTCTGCTCCCTGTGATTGGGAGCAGAGATCAGTGACGTGTCACACACAGCCATGCCCCCCACAGTTATAAACACACCCCAGGACACACTTAACCCCTACACTGCCACCTAGTGGTTAACCCCTTCACTGCCATTGTCATTTACACAGGAATCAGTGCATTTGTATACACTGATTGCTGTATAAATGACAATGGTCCCAAAAATGTGTAAAAAATGTCCAATGTGTCCGCCATAATGTCACAGTCATGATAAAAATCGCTGATCGCCGCCATTACTAATAAAAAAAAAAAAGATGAATAAAAATGCCATAAAACTATCCTCTATTTTGTAAACACTATAACTTTTGCACAAACCAATCAATAAAGGCTTATTGTGTTTTTTTTTACCAAAAATATTTGGAAGAATACGTATCGGCCTAAACTGAGGAAAAACATTTTTTTTATATATTTTTGGGGGATATTTATTATAGCAAAATGTAAAAATGAATGCATTTGTTTCAAAATTGTTGCTATTTTTTTGTTTATAGCACTAAAAATAAAAACCACAGAGGTGATCAAATACCACCAAAAGAAAGCTCTATTTGTGAGGAAAAAAGGATGCCAATTTTGTTTGGGAGTCACGTCGCACGACTGCGCAATTGTCAGTTAAAGCGACGCAGTGCCGAATCGCAAAAAGTCCTCTGGTCTTTGGCCAGCAAAATGGTCTGGGGCTTAATTGGTTAACCTCCCTGGCGGTAATCCCGAGTCTGGCTCAGGTTGGGATTTTACTAACAAGAGCGGTAACCCTGAGCCAGACTCGGGATCGCATCGCTGGATGCAGGGGAGGACACAGGGAGAGTTAAGCCCCATACACACTATCAGATTATCTGCTGAGTTTTTCCTTCAGATTTACCAAAACCATGTAGTAGAAGGGCCTGCCTGATTGCATACACATTGAAACTCCTAAGGTTTGTCCTCATATTGTATGGTTTTGGTAAATCTGAAGGAAAAACTCAGCAGATAATCTGATAGTGTGTATGGGGCTTTACTTACCTTGTCCCCTGGATCCAGCGATGTCCTCCGCGCTGTGTGATCGAGCTGTCCTCCGCTCGATTTACAGTGCCGAATGCCGCCGAGCTCCGTTCCCTGCGACGTTACAGCGCACGGGAGCGGAGAACGGCGCCAAATTCAAAAAAGTAAAAAGACACAAAACACACACAGTACCGTAATCTTACAGATTACAGTACTGTATTAAAAAATACACACCCCCTTTGTCCCTAGTGGTCTGTGCAGTGCCCTGCATGCACTTTTATGTTATAAATACTGTTTTTTCTGCCTGAAATTTGGAGATTGTCCATAGCAACCAAAAAGTGTCCCTTTTTCAGTGTTTTAGGATTTGATTACACTATTGAATAATTTTTATTATTATTTATTATATTATAAACTTTATCATACCCGGGATGTCTGCTAGACTTTGGTTTGAACAGATTTAAGAGAGTTATCCCTAAGAATTACAGGACTACAATATAAAATGCCAAATTTCCATGCAAAATAATTGTACCGCTTTCAGCACCTAAAACCAGAATGAATCATACCGCCAGGGAGGTTAAAGGATCTGCTACTGACAGCTTGGTGCCAGATACCACAGCATACCTTCAGAAGTCTAGTGGAGTCCATGCCTCGATGGCTTATGGTGGGTGGTCATAATGGTATGGCCAATCGGTGTAGTTAACTGAAGCCTGGTTGGCTGCTATGCGTTACCACACTGTGTTCATTATCATTGCTGTTTGTGTTGCCTTACTGGATATGTCTGTATACACACAATAATATTTTATATCATATATCTATACAAGGAAGGTCACAATGTTATGTTGGCCTCTTGTTACACGATTCAGTAAGTTCTCTGTAGAGGCGTGCTATTTTGCCACTTTGTGACCCCTACAATCAGATAGGTTAGTACCCCATTTGTAAAACATTTCTTGGTTTTCATAATGATTTACACAACAATGGGCCTCTATATGCGATTCACAAACCATATTGGGTAATTCAGAGCAGATTTACATAAGTCATTGAAGTTCATTTTGCCAGGATTAAAGCAGATGTTTATAATTTGTTCAGTTACAAAGAAAATGCACTTGGGTTCAAACCATCAGACCCCACATGACTGCCTCCAAATATGACAATAAATATGAGCTTGACTGCAGCGCTGTGTTTATTCTAACCCCCTGTGTGCTGCATTACACAGGCCAGCTCCTAGAGTTTAATCATTTCCGTGCTGACAATTTTTACTACATTATATATCTTTCTGAATAATTAAAATTCTTTCCTGGGTTACTAATAGATAGATATATATATAAATTTATTTTACTTCCATTTGTTAGGGACAAAGGGGGCCACAAGGAGACGCGGGTCCACCTGGAGAAACAGGCCCTGAGGTAAGCTCTGGCTAGGTTTGGCACATGGCCTTTTTATGCTTTTGTTTTTATTTCTAAGTGCATGTTGTGATATCTGTTGCCTGATCATTAAAATTGAAATAGTAACCCATAACACATTTGTAGAGGGAAAAAAACATTCACCATTGGGTGATAAATGTACATTGCTAAGATTTTACCAAACTTTGTTGAAGATTTCTACCGTTTGTTATTCTAAAGAAATAGCTGTTTGTTTGTCTGTGTCCATGTTCAAAGTGAATGTAAATGGGAGTGGCTTTATAATTAGCAATCAGCTGCTGGACTTTAAGGGTTCTAATGAGGAAAGTAACAGGGTCTGCATCCCTTTAGAAATGTTTTCCCTTGGAATATATCTCACCAAAGATTGCATTTTTATTGCAGGGGATGCCCAAAATCTGACTTGTTTCTTAAAGCATACTTCTGAGAAAATCAATAAGCCAATCACACAAGCAGGATATGACATATCGGGGGGGGGGGGGGGGATATTTTACATAACATTCAAATTTGATTATGACCTATGTAGCAATTGTAGATACTAAATATTTTTTATTGGCTTTTTTTCCCCACAAACGTTTTAGGCAGGTGTAAAGAAATGCTGTAAAGCCGGGATATGCAATTAACGGACCTCCAGCTGTTGCAAAACTACAAGTCTCATCATGCCTCTGCCTTTGGGTGTCATACTGGTTGCTGTCAGAGACTTGCTATGCATCATGGGACTTGTAGTTCTGCAACAGCTGGAGGTCCGCTAATTGCATATCCCTGCTGTAAAGTAACACTGCTTTCTAAAATATATATTTTAATTGTTTATTTTTATCAGTTTACAAAATGCAAAGTGAGCAAACCCTTTGGCTTCAAACCAGCATCAGTTCTTCCGCGTTTATACACTTGCACAAAGACAGAAAATGTTTAGGATTAGAGTCAGGCATATGATTAACCAATTATACCATGCAGGTGCTAAGGATCATCAATTTCATATGAATAACGTCCTTACAGGATGTCTCCAATTTACAAGCCATCCTCGATGCTCTGTCTAATTGGGCTACTATGTGGCAGATGAGGTTTAATGTTGATAAATGTTAAGGTTTGCACTTGTGGGTGTCACGGTGCTACTTACAGTGAACCCTCAGGTGAGCAGGTGACACGGGATCCCCCAGGGCGTGGAATCTAAGAGTCAGACGGTGTTCCGCCAGTGACCCTCTCACGAAGGTTTGGACTTAGCTGCGTGCTGACCCCAGGTCACGACCCCCGGGTTCACCCTGCTCGCTAGGGAAGTACCAGAAGACACTGTAGACAAGGATGGATGGATGAAGCAAAGAAAACCAGGTAGTGAGCCAAGGTCAGGGCGGGCTGCAGACAACGTAATCAGAACAAGCCAGGTCAGTACACAGAAGATCAGTTCACGAGAAGTCAGGTAAAACAGGTTACACAGGGGAGCTTCAGAAACAAATGTTGCTCAAGCAATGGTAGCTAGTTAGGAAGTAATTTAAATAGAGAAGCACATGAGGGGCTGGACAGGAAGTAGCAGGAAGGAAACATATATCAGGCAACAGGTGAAGGGCGGTGACACCCATAGCTGCAGAGTGCACAGAGCTGAACACCTGACAGTGGACAACAGATGCCAGCCGACCCACTACAGTAAAGGTGAGACACAGATCAGCTCCACAGCTGATCTGTGACAGTGGGCTAAGAATATGCATCATACATACTCGGGGTAGTCCAACTAGGGAGATCCGTAGTGGAGAAGGATCTGGGGATTTGGTAGATCATAAGCTCAATAATAGCATGCAATGCCAAGCTATGGTTTCCAAAGCGAGCAAAATCATTTCTTGTATTAAGAGATGTATGGACTCCAGAGCGAGGGATATCATTTTGCCCCTGTTCAAATCATTAGTAAGACCTCATCTGGAATATGCAGTTCAGTTTTGGGCACCAGTTCACAAGAAGGATATCTGGGAACTGGAGAAAGCGCAGAGAAGAGCAACCAAACTGATAAGAGGCATGGAGGAGCTCAGGTATGAGGAAAGATTAGAACTGAATTTATTGTATCTTGAGAAGGGGTGATTAAAGGGGGATATGATCAACACGTTTATATATATATAAGGGGTCCATATAGTGAACTTGGTGTTGAGTTATTCACTTTACAGGCAACACAGAGGACAAGGGGGCACTCTTTACGTCTGGAGGAAAAGAGATTTCATCTCCAAATACGGAAAGATTTCTTCACAGTAAGAGCTGTGAAAGAGTGGAATAGACTCCATCCAGAGGTGGTTCTGGCCAGCTCAGTAGATTGCTTTAAGAAAGGCCTGGATCCTGAATGTACATAATATAACTGGGTACTAACATTTATAGGTAAAGTTGATCCGGGGAAAATCTGATTGCATCTCTGGGATCAGGAAGGAATTTTCCCCTGCTGTAGCAAATTGGATCATGCTTTGCTGGGGGTTTTCGCTTTCCTCTGGGTCAACTGTGGGTATAGAAATGAGTATATGAGATTATGTGATGTTATTTATTTTATTTTTATTTTGTATGGTTGTTCTTTTTTCAACCTGACTAACTATGTAACTGCTTACTTTCTCACAGCTGCATAGTCAAGATTTTTTTGTTAGTGGTATCTTTCCATATTAGGCCCGGTTCACACCGCTGCGGGGGGAGATCCGGATGTGATTCGCACAGTAAATCACATCCGATCTCCGTAGCGATGCGAGTTCAGCCATACAGATAGTATGGCTGAATTCGCAGCGCTCCCGCAGCAAACTCGCACGGGACCCTTTTTGGGTCCGCAACAGAATCGGATCGCATGGGGGTTCACACCATGCGATCCGATTCCTGTGCGAGTCGGCAGATCGCACTGCGATATGCCGACGGATCTGGGGGTGTCATTAACATAACATTGACACTCCCAGCCGTCCGCATAGGGCAGTGTGAACTGCCGGCGGGATGTGTGCGATGCGGGTAAACGCCGCGGATTCGCGGCGTTCCCGCATCGCTATAGTGTGAACCCGGCCTTAAAGATCTTTTTTTTTCTGCTAACCTTAATATTTACTTTTAATTTGTATTTTCTAGGGACCATCTGGGACTGAGGGGGAGACTGGAGCTCAAGGAGATCCGGGAATTAAGGTGAATATTAGTGTGACCTGAAATTGTACACATTGCTTATACACATGGGAAGCAGACATTTTTTGGGCTGACCAATTTTTTGGAGGATACAGTTTACAGACACAAATGTATTTAGGACATGGGAAATTGATAATAAGAGTACAGAATATCTGAGGCAATTTTTTGGTTTTGCATAGAGTAGGGGATGCTTAAGCCCTCTATCAGTGATTTTTTCTTTGCTCTCCTACTGGGGAGATCAACTTTTACTTCTGTCTTTGAGGCAAACAGAGTAGAGGATAGCCATACTGAAGGAATCATATGGAAGGGGATAATGGTAAATAAAGAAATAAAAGCTGGCCATTTTAAGCACCTCTGTCAGTAATAAATGGTTTGTCTCTGACTGCTACATCTGCAAGAGAGCTTGCTCTGTTGAAAAACAGAATTGCTGGCAGGATCACCAGATGAAAATAAGGGAAAAAGCCATAAAAAGAAAACGAATGCAGCTACCACATCTAAGAATTGATAAGCTGCAATATGATAAATATTTGCTTTTGGGTTTAATAGAATTGAATAGAGGGGATGATGGAGATACGGGTCCTAGTGACAATTGTCTAAGCCAGTGATTCTCAACCAGGGTTCCTCCAGAGGTTGCTAGGGGTCCCTTCAGCATTTGGCAATTTCTGCCTTTCAGATAAGTTTCCACTCACACCATTGATCTTTTTAGCTATCTGTAAGGAGGTAATTCTTCCCAATGACCACAAGTGTAAGGACCATTCATCCCACTGACCATCACCCTAATGTATCATGAGTTGTAGATTTCAAATTTTTAGAAGGTGTTCCCCGAGACCAGAGCACTATTTCAAGGGTTCCTCTGTGTTGAAAAGGTTGAGAAATGCTGGTCTATGCCCTTGTACACACGACAGAAAATGTCCGATCGGACTGTGTTGTCGGATAATCCAACCGTGTGTGGGCTCCATCGGACTGTTTCCGTCAGAATATCTGACCGACAAAGTTTTAGAGCTGGGCTATAAAATTTTCCGACAACATGATCCGATCGGACTTTGTCCGATCGTTTGTAGAGAATTCCGATTGGACAAAGTGCCACGCATGCTCAGATCAAATTACGACACCAAAGCTATTGGCTACTAGCTGCAACTTAGTCCCGTCACAAGGTACGAACGTCGTCACGTTCCGAACTATTGGATTTTCCAACAACTTTGTCCGACCGTATGTATGCAACACCACTTTCGGACAAAATCCATCGGAAAAAATCCGACGGATTTTGTTGTCGGAATGTCCGACCGTGTGTACAAGGGCTAAGAGGGATATTCTCTAATTTAGGAGAGATTTCCTCTAATTTCCTTTTGTGTTTACAGGATTTCCCTAATGGTGTGCAAATGAGAATGAAAAAAAAAAAAAAAACTTGTAAAGCCCCATACACACTATCAGATTTTCTGCTTGTTGTCTTCAGATTTACCAAAACCATATAATATGAGGTCCAACCTTAGGAGTTTCAATTTGTATGCACTCAGGCAGGCCCTTCTACATGGTTTGGGTAAATCTAAAGACAAAAATCAGCAGAAAATCTGATAGTGTGTATGTGGCTTTATGGATTTTATATGTTCTCTACTCTATCCAAAATGAAAAAAAAAACAGCAAAAGTTTTGGCTTTAGATTTTTTTAATAAAGTGGAATGGTGGAGATTATCTTTGCTAAATTAGCACAGAGTTAATTTTTATTTGATTTCAGGGAGACGATGGGCCTATGGGAAATGTTGGGGAACCAGGAGAGCCAGGCATACGGGTAAGTTCATTGTGTTGTGGGTCCCTTGTAATATAAGGATAGATTTTGCATTGTCTTATTTACATTGTATTATTTGGTTTCCACAGTGGTTGCCATAGGGGAGCAGCTGATCTGGGCTATTCAAATGACTTTTGGCCTACTGACAGATTCATGCCCTTGCTTGTAAATTCCAAGGCACTTCAAGACTGAAGTTAATAATTGTGTTTATTTCCCATATTTATACTGTATAGTGCTTTCTTATGTGGCATTCTGCAAAATACATAAATAGAGCCAATCACATCAATCCCTCTAGTCCCATTCGAATATTTTATCTAGTGATTTCCACGCTTACCCCAGTAGAAGTTCCAGAAGTATCTATATAAAAATACTCAAAATGCCTCAAACCAGCTTTTATAGATTATGTATAACCTGATTATCAATACAAAAATTAACCCCTTATTGAAATAAGAAAATTTAACTGTAACCTAAGATTACAATGTTATATGTCATACCCTTAAAAAAAAAAAAAAAAAAAAAACACAGCACCCACATTATACCTATCTAAAGATCTTCATTCAAGATATTTCTTCTAAACTCTGCTTTTTAATTGGGCAAGCTGGGCCAGGCTCTAACTGCAGCTGTCTTCAGTTGTTCTCTGTCTGTGGGCCTTTCTGCCTTTAGTTTTACCTTCAGCAAGTGAAATGCATGCTCAATTGGGTTGAGGTCAGGTGATTGACTCGGCCAATGCAGAATATTCCACTTCTTTTCCTTCAAAAGCTCCTGAGTTGCTTTTGCAGTGTGTTTTGAATCATTGTCCATCTGTACTGTAAAGCGCCTTCCAATCAACTTTGCTGCATTTGGCTAAATCTTGGGCTGACAGTATATCTTTAAACACTGCAGACTTCATCCGGCTGCTTCTGTCACATCATCAATAAACAACAATGACCCAGTGCCACTGGAAGCCATGCATGTCCATGCCATCAAACTGCCTCCACCATGTTTTACAGATGATGTTGGGTGCTTTGGATCATGAGCTGTTCCAAGCCTCCTCCCCATTTTTTTCCCCGTCATTCTGGTACAGATTAATCTTAGTTTAATCCATCCAAAGAATACTTTTCCAGAACTGGCCTGGATTTTTTTAAATGTTTTTGGCAAAGTCTAATCTAGCTTTTCTATTCTTCAGGCTTATGAATGATTTGCACCTTGTGGTGAACCCTCTCTATTTGCTCTTGTGAAGTCTTCTCTTGATTGTAGAGTCTGACAATCCTCCTGGAGAGTGTCCTTCACTTGTCTGGATGTTAGGAATGGGTTTTTCCTTTACCATAGAGAGGATCCTGTGATCATCCACCACTGTCTTTCATGGATATCCATGCCTTTTTATGTTGCTGAGCTCACCAGTGTGTTCTTCTTTCCTCAGACTGTACTAAACTGTTGATTTGGCCACTCCTAATGTTGCTGTTAGCTCTTTGGTGGATTTGTTTCATTTTTGAAGCCTTACAATGGCCTGTTTCACTAGCATGGACAGCAACTGTACCTAACTGTATAATTTTACCTTATAACACACCAATAACACACATTTCAACAAGCCCTATTAGTTTCTAAAGAATCACCCCACTTTTAAGTAATATGTGTGCTTTAAAGGGAGCCTAGTCGGCTGGGTCAGCCACAGGCTTTTATATTTCTTAGATACTTCAGCATTGAGATCTTCTTGCTGTAATTCCTGTCCCCTGAGAGTTTTGGGTGGCCCAGTTCCACCTGATGCATTCTCCATAATGTACAATAACTAACACAGATCCAATAGGAAAAGAGAAACACTGTTAAATTGGTCACAGCATGTGTGCAATCCCAGGAACCCAAGGGCAAATATTTGACCAAAAGAGTCCCAATCCTATTTTGAATGTGTCAGGTGGTTTAACTCTCCAGCATGTGCCATGAATTGGAATTTAAAGTATATGTCAAGGCAAGATAAATTAAGACATGTGCAGTACATATCTGCAATACTTGCATACGTCCTGTGTTTATCCCTTGCAAGTACAGTAAAATACCTGTTGTTCTGCCAGAAATGCACTCAGCTCTTAACCATTTCAGCCCTGCAAGAATTTACCCCCTTCCTGACCAGAGCACTTTTTGCAATTCGGCACTGCATCGCTTTAACTGACAATTGCGCAGTCGTGCGACATTTCTCCCAAACAAAATAGACATCCATTTTTTCCCACAAATAGAGCTTTCTTTTGGTGGTGTTTGATCACCCCTGCGGTTTTTATTTTTTGCGCTATAAACAAAAAAAGACAATTTTGAGAAAAACGCATTATTTTTTACATTTTGCTGTAATAAATATCCCCCAAAAATATATAAAAAAACATTTTTTTCCTCAGTTTAGGCCGATACGTATTCTTCTATATATTTCTGGTAAAAAAAAAATAAGTGTGTACTGATTGGTTTGCGCAAAACTTATGGGGGATAGTTTTATGGCATTTTTATTAATAATTTTTTTTTTTTTACTAGTAATGGCGGCGATCAGCAATTTTTATCATGACTGCGACATTATGGCAGACACATTGGACATTTTTCGGACCATTGTAATTTATACAGCAATCAGTGCTATACAAATGCACTGATTCCTGTGTAAATGACACTGGCAGTGAAGGGGTTAACAACTAGGGGGCAGTGTAGGGGTTAAGTATGTCCTGGGGAGTGATTCTAACTGTGGGGGGGGGGCATGGCTACGTGTGACACGTTACTGAACTGTGCTCCTGATCACAGAGAGCAGATATCAGTGACACTGTCACTCTGTCACTAGGCAGAACGGGGAGATGCTTGTTTAGATTAGCATCTCCTTGTTCTTCCTCTCCGTGACGCGATCGCGGGTATCCCTGTGGACATCGAGTCTGCGGAACCCGTGACCCGACTCTTGGAGCTCGCTGGCCGCCTCTTAAAGGGCAACGTACAGGTACATTAGTTTACCTGTACAAGCCCTTTCTGCTGACGTATATCGGTGTGAGGCGGTCGGCGAGTGGTTAAGCTCTGTTGTGGGCTGACAGCACACAGCAAATTTGTGGACTGGGTGGTGTCAGCCCTGCTCAGTGTTTTTGGCTAAACTACTCAACCACTCCTATTCTTAGATCTCCAGAGCATAAAGGTTAATAATTCTGTAATAGATAAGAACTAGGGGGGGCTCTTTAAGATAATACAGGAAGTGTGCAGGGGACACATGACAGCTCTACATTTCTGCCATAATAAACATTTATTTTTTATTTTTAACGTACTAAAAAGATATAACAAAATACTTCCAATGGTATATTAAACAGTCCAAAAGGGAAACAAATACTGTAAGAGAAGTTCAATGTTAGGGTTATGTTAACTAACCCAAAACCATTCAAATATGTTTGGCTTGTGTTAACTATACACCTTTTTATTTTTGCACTAAACAGGGAGAACCAGGTCCACCAGGGGAAGAAGGTGTTCAGGGAAAAGATGGCCCAAAGGTAAACTCATGCCATCATGTCTGTCTTCATATGACATTTGTTATATTACACAATGGGGTTGATTTACTAAAGGCAAATAGACTGTGCACTGTGCAAAGTTGCAGTTGCTCCACAGCTTAGTAAATGAGGTAAAGGTTCTTTGTGCAAAAAATATCCAATCACGTGCAAGGAAATAACAAAAAAATGCATTTTTGCTTGCACATGATTGGATGATGGAAATCAGCAGAGCTTCTGCTCATTTACTAAGCTCTGGAGCAATTGCATTTTGAAAAGTGCACAGTCTCTTTGCCTTTAGTAAATCAACCCCAATGTGTCTTTTTTTTCCCTTCAACTCTCTGTAAGTGTGGCATGTACATAAGTGCTCAAACTTGTTTTAAAGGGAGAACCAGGAGATGCTGGCCTTCAAGGAGAGACTGGTGAAAAGGCAGAGGCCGGGATAGCAGGAATCCAGGGATCTGTCGGAGGAATTGGCATAATGGGATTACCTGTAAGTAGATTTTCTGCAGTTTTATGAGCAGAAGCTTTGGTTTCTCTTATCTAATGCACCATAAATACACAATAATTACACAGACCCCCTATGAGGATTAGTACTCATTGGCTGAGGTTTATTTTACAACCCAAAATGGCACACTCTACCAGTTTTATTTAGTTCAACCCCAGCAGGATGAACGAAAAGAAAGCTGGCAGCTCAGGGCGAAGCCGCTGTACTAACAATACAATTTTAGTACAGCAATTTCCCCTGCTGTTCTATTGTGTTCTGACAGGGGGACAGCCCCCCTCGCCAGAACACATCGGTCAGCACTCTCAGCCGGTTAGCAGACCTTTTTTCAGTCATGCCCCTTCCAACGGCCAACCTCTCTGTCAGACCGGATGCAGTACAAATGTTTGCCAGTTTCCATTTAACCAGCAAATGCTGCCCAACATTAAGCCTGTGTGCACTGGGGTTTAGGGGTCTGTATATAGCAGAGATCAGATACCGCTATCTGCTTTTCGCTGAACATAGCACCTACATTTTACAAGCCATTCACAAAATGTTTCTCCTTAATGGGAATTTTTTGAGTGAATATTAAAATCCTGTTTTTAAGAAATGTTTAGTCACCTTCAGGCCTTTCTTTTTTACTTTTGTGATTTACTAATATTTTAATGTTTAATCATTTCATTTCTCTTTTATGAGCAAACAGGGTCCAGAGGGCAAACAAGGAAATCCAGGGATAAGAGGTCGTCCAGGCAGAAAGGTGATTTCTTTATTTTATGGGAAAGTAATTATTTTTGATTTTTAGCAGAACATTAAATCATACAGTGCCTTGAAGTATTCATACCCCTTGAAATTTTCACATTTTGTCATGTTACAACCAAAAATGTAAATGTATTTTATTGGAATTTTATGTGATAGACCAACACAAAGTGGCCCATAATTGTGAATTGGAATGAAAATGATAAATGGTTTTCCACATTTTTTACAAGTAAAAAAAGTGTGGCGTGCATTTGTATTCAGCCCCCCGGAGTCAATACTTTTTAGAACCACCTTTTGCTGTAGTTATAGCTGCAAGTTTTTTTGGGGATGTCTCTACCAGCTTTGCACATCTAGAGAGGGACATTTTTGCCCATTCTTCTTTGCAAAATAGCTCAAGCTCTGTCAGATTGGATGGGGAGTTTCAATTTTCAAGTCTTTTCATAGATTCTCAATTGACTTTAGGTCTGGACTTTGACTGGGCCATTCTAACACATGAATATGCTTTGATCTAAACCATTTCATTGTAGCTCTGGCTGTATGTTTAGGGTCATTGTCCTGCTGGAAGGTAAACCCCTGCCCCAGTCTCAAATATTTTGCAGACACTAACAGGTTTTCTTTTAAGATTGCCCTGTATTTGGCTCCATCCATCTTCCCATCAACTCTGACCAGCTTCCCTGCCCCTGCTGAAGAAAAGCATCCCCACAACAGGATGCTGCCACCACCATGTTTCACGGTGGGGGTGGTGTGTTCAGGGTGATGTGCAGTGTTATTTTTCCACCACACATAGCGTTTTGCTTTTAGGCTTCTTGTAAACTGCAAACAGCACTTCTTATGGCTTTCTTTCAACAATGGCTTTCTCCTTGCCACTCTTCCATAATGCCCAGATTTGTGGAGTGCACGAATAATAGTTGTCCTGTGGACAGATTCTCCCACCTGAGTTGTAGATCTCTACAGCTCCTCAAGAGTTACCATGGGCCTATTGGCTGCTTCTCTGATTAATGCTCTCCTTGCCCGGCCTGTCAGTTTAGGTGGACGGCCATGTCTTGGTAGGTTTGCAGTTGTTGTCATTTTTACATGCTGGATTGAACAGTGCTCCGTGAGATGTTCAAACCTTGGGATTTTTTTTTCTATTATAACCTAACCATGCTTTAAACTTCTCCACAAGGTTATCCCTGACCTGTCTGGTGTGTTCCTTGACCTTCATGATGCTGTTTGTTCACTAAGGTTCTCTAACAAACCCATGAGGGCTTCACAGAACAGCTTTATTTATACTAAGATTAAATGACACACAGGTGGACTCTATTTACTAATTAATTGCCTTCTGAAGGCAATTGGTTCCATTAGGGGTATCAGAGTAAAGGGGGCTGAATACAATTGTATGCCACACTTTGCATTGCTGTCACTCCCCCCTCTCTGGGTTTGCTGCCACTCACATCTAGTTGACATTTGTCTCCTTGTGAGCAGCATGGTCAAATGTTGCAGTTGGGGTGGGGGGAGCTGTCAACCACTCTGACTTAGCCACCGCCCCACAGATTAGAACTGGACCAAGTACTATCTACACTTGTGCAGCTGCTGTCTTTACCCTCTATACCAGGGATATGCAATTAGCGGACCTCCAGCTGTTGCAAAACTACAAGTCCCATCATGCCTCTGCCTCTGAGTGTCATCCTTGTAGCTGTCAGAGACTTGCTATGCCTCATGGGACTTGTAGTTCCGCAACAGCTGGAGGTCCGCTAATTGCAAATACCTGCTCTATACCCTTCATTTTTAATTTACATCAGACACTGGGGCATGGGTGTTCATTTTGTATATATTACCTACACTTAATCCCCTAGGAAATGCAACTACAATTTTTAATTTGTAGGGATGCTTTTTTTTTACAGGTAGGAAGAGATGCTTTATAAAAGTATAAAAAAAAATATTAACATGACCCTGTTTCATCAACACCTACGAAAATATTTGTTGATTCCTTATTTCCATGTTGTGCCATATAGACACAAATGCAAAATGGCTCCAAAATACTACAGATGTGAACTTAGTCATTTCTACACTGCAAAGTCCTTTCATGAAAGAAAGCCTATGAAAAAAATATCAACCCTCACCATAACTATCGCATCATTTCTGTCCACAGGGAGAAAAAGGGCAAATGGGGCCAGTTGGAGAAATTGGAAGCATCGGTGATCAGGGACAGCAGGGCAAATGGGGCCTCAAAGGGTCGCGGGGAACACGAGGACCAGTGGTAGGTTTTCACAAATGTGAATGAGGCTTGCATCATCTTTGTGCAATCACACACATTATGTTTACAACATGCAGAAGCTGGCCCTGTGTTTATCTGCCTCTGTAAAGTAAATTCTGTGTTTAGATCAAAGAATGGCAATTATCCTGTGAGCTAAATCTTTCCTCCCGGTTCCAGAGGGCATAGCTAGTTAAGAGCCCACTATCTTCCCACCCGATCACACAGGAAGCTGTCTTATTTTTTCCAAGTGGGATAAATAAAAAGCTTTTGATAATCAGATGTCTGAATATCCTGTACATCCCAGCACAGGAAACATAGGGGTTGATTTACTAAAACTGCAGTGCAAAAAATCTGGTGCAGCTGTGCATGGTAGCCAATCAGTTTCTAACTTCAGCTTGTTCAATTAAAGTAGAACTATAGGCAAAACTTTTTTTTTCATTTTGGATAGAGTAAGGGAGGGTTATAACTTCTGTCATATTTTTTTTTGCCATCTGTTTTACATTGCGGAGATTTAATTTCACTTCCTGTCCCATAGCCAAACAGGGAGTGAGCAAAAATCTCTGCAAATTAAGGAAATTCCTTGGGGACCCCCAACTCACCAGAACTAGTGTGCCCATTGGAATTTTTCCCCTCTATTACTTTTCTGGGGACAGCATGAAATTTGGGATTTTCTTTCCGTTCACTTTTAATAATAATAGTAAACAGGACAAATAAGGAAAGTGACTCTCCCTAATCAGGACACAAAAAAACTAACAACCTCTGTACAATATCCAAAATGAAAAAAAAGTTTTGCTTTTAATTATGCTTTAAAGAGGAACTGTTCAAAACACAATGTGTAAAAACACATTGGGGGTTATTTACTAAAGGCAAATCCACTTGGAAGTAAAGTCAATGTAGATCTGAGGGGTATATGCAAGGAAAATAAAAAACAGCATTTTAGCTTTCACATGATTGGATGATAAAATCAGCAGAGCTTCCACTCATTTCAGATCTACCCCTTAGATTTAGAGCGGCTGCACTTCCAAGGGCACGTGCAGTGGAGAGTGTGGATATACCTTTCGTAAATAACCCCCATTGTGTTTTGAATGTTTTTTTGCGCATTCTCCTTTGTGTGTGTGTGTGTGTGTGTATATATATATATATATATATATATATATATATATATATTTATTTTTATTTTTTTGAGTATGTCATTCTTTCAAGAGATAGCAGCACTTGTACCTATTTTTTAAGTATGAATAGTTTATCACTTTTTTCACATAAATTCATTATATCACTTGCACTGTTGGTCGGGCAAGGGCAGAATAATTAAATACATTTAAAGAGGAATTGCAGTCTGCTTACATAATTTGTAATAAAAACATCTTTGCCATTCTGAAGCGTCCCTCCAACCACTATTATTATATATATACTGTGATTCTATACTTGCCAAATATGCTGCAGAAATCTCTGTCCACTGAGTCTGACTGCAACCATTTTAACTGTGGGCAGCAGAAGCTGCTGCCTGTTCACTTCCTGTATTTACACAGACACACAGAGGCGCACCTCCAGCTCTGCAGCTCTCATTGGCCCTCTTATAACTCATCCCCAGTTGTGCTCATAAGTTTACGTACCCTGGCAGAATTTATCATTTCTTGGCCATTTTTCAGAGAATGTGAATGACAACACAAATACCTTTCTTTCACTCATGGTTAGTGTTTGGCTGAAGCCATGTATTATCAGTTAACTGTATTTACTCTTTTTAAATCATAATGACAACAGAAAGTACCCAAATGACTCTGATCAAAAGTTTACAAAAACCTAAAACACTTAAATAATCATACAAAAACACATAACATGTGAGTGAATTGGTCCATGTGAATCAGTTGTGTTAAAAAGTCCCAAAAAAACACAAAAATAGTTTTAAAATAAAGTGACAATGAAAGCAACGTCTAATTATTGTGTTAGAAAGTCCCAAATCACAAAATAAACTTGAAATGAAGTAACAATAAATGCAATTTCTGGTGCAGCACCTAGAAATCTGCAACGGTAACTGGTCAGTACTTTATATCCAAAGGGAGAAGTAAGCTAAAAGCCAGATGGCCTCTTCCACACAATGGACCCCAAATTATAGGGATCAAGCTTACCTGATATCCACAGTAATCAGCTGTGATGTCCCACCTGGTCCACTCCAAACACTAGACACTCTCCTCCGTCAAGGACAACGAGACGTTTTAGTAAATTCACCACCTTCCAGTCACTCTGCCCGATGCTGGAAGGCAATCGAACTGTATATTTTATTTATTGTTATAAAACAGGAAAGGGATATAAAAAGATATCCAAGGAACTGAGAATGCCAATCAGCAGTGTTCAAACTCTAATCAAGAAGTGGAAAATGAGGGGTTCTGTTGAAACCAAACCACGGTCATGTAGACCAACTAAAATTCCAGCCACATCTGCCAGGAAAATTGTTTGGGATGCAAAGAAAAACCCACAAATAACTTCAGGTGAAATACAGGACTCTCTGAAAACATGTGGCGTGGCTGTTTCCAGATGCACAGTAAGGAGGCACTTGAAGAAATAGGGGGGGCTGCATGGTCAAATCGCCAGAAGAAAGCCATTACTACGCAAATGCCACAAAGTATCCCACTTACAATACACCAAACAGCACAGAGACAAGCCTCAAACCTTCTGACGCAAAGCCATTTGGAGCGATGAGACCAAAATTGAGCTTTTTGGCCACAACCATAAACGTGACATTTGGAGAGGAGCCAACAAGGCCTATGATGAAAGGTACACGAAGGTGGATCGCTGATGCATTGGGGATGTGTGAGCTGCAAAGGCACAGGAAATTTGGTCAAAATTGATGGCAAGATGAATGCAGTATATTATCAAAAAATACTGGAGAAACATTTGCATTTATCAGCCAGGAAGCTGCGCATGGGATGTACTTGGACATTCCAACATGACAATGATCCAAAACACAAGGCCAAATCGACCTGTCAGAATAAAGGGAAGGCTTTGGAGTGGCCATCTCAGTCTCCTGACCTCAATATCATTGAGCCACTCTGAGGTATCAAACATGCAGTTCATGCAAGACTGCCCAAGAATTTACAGGAACTGGAGGCATTTTGCCAAGAGGAATGGGCAGCTTTACCATCTGCGAAGATAAAGAGCCTCATCCACAAATACCACAAAAGACTTCAAGCTGTCTATGATGTTAAAGGGGGCAATACACTGGGGTATGTAAACTTTTGATCAGGGTAATTTGGGTAGTTTCTGCTGTCATTATGGTTTAAAAAGAGTAAACACAGTTGATTGATAATAAATGGCTTCAGCCAAACACTAACCATGAGTGAAAGAAAAGTTTGTGTGTTATCATTCATATTCTCTGAAAAATGGCCAAGAAATCATAAATTCTGCCAGGGTATGTAAACTTATGAGCACAACTGTACATTGATTTGTATGTGTTTGTTTTTATTTTATTTTCCTTTCGCTCAGAGATTGTGTTTTTCTTTTCTTTTCTTTTCCTCCAGTATCATATATATATATATATATATATATATATATATATATATATATATATAAAACGGTTGTATCTTTGTGTTTTGACAGGGCCATCTAGGAGCCATGGGGCCGGAAGGAGAGCCTGGGATCCCAGGATATGGGGTATGAATGTAATCCATTACTTTAGTAAACATACACAACCTAAAGTAGCCAAATGTTTCTACGATTCCTATGCAAATCTGGTGGTGAGAAATGTACTTCTCAATTTCTTTCTGCAACCAGCTGTTGTGGCTGTTATCTCAAAAAAATGTATTGAAAAATGTATTGAAAATTAATTTGAGTTCCCCCACACCACTCACCAAGGGCACTGTAATTCTGGAGCAGAAAGTGACCTTCCTTAAACTGTTGCCACAACTAGTAAGGTTGCAATTATCTAAAATATCTTTGTATTTTGTAGCATTAAGAATACCCATCTGGAAACACTTGAATTCGGTCATTTGGAGGGTAGTCCACATACTTTTGACCATACAATGTACATTTTTTTAGTAGAGTTTACTAAAAGTTGCTCATTTGTGTATTACCATCCCAACCATTGCAGTGCTGGTGTGCCAACCATACTATTCAGCAAACTACACCAACTGTCACCAAATTACACTCTACCACCCAGTTGGGATACTAGGGTTGACTTGATTTACTAAAACTGGACAGTGCAAAATCTGGTGCAGCTCTACATAGAAACCAATCAGCTTAAAGGTTATTTTTTGTTAAAACTTAATTGAAAAAGCTGAAGTTAGAAGCTTATTGGCTACCATGCACAGATGCACCAGATTTTATAGTCTCCAGTTTTAGTAAATCAAAAACACTGTCTGTCTTCTGCAAAACATTCAGTGGGACGCATACCACCTTACAAACTCTTTCTATTTCATGTGCCACCTGTTATTGGTAGCAGAATGACATTGGTAGCTGAAAATAGTTCAGTAAGCATTGCATTATAGAGAATACATAAACTTCAGTGCCTATGCCCATTGTCTGCTCTGCCAGCAAACAGAGAAATGACCTTTAGTAAAGTGTAATGATGTCATTGGGGAATATCTGGAAATCTTGTTTTACTAAAGCTAAAAAGCACATGGTTCTATGTGTAAGTGATTAGTGCAACTGAAAACCACTATGTACAGTCTTGTAAAGAATAATTGGGCTTATTCAGTAGAGAGTTCCTAATTCATAACTGCTAAGGCCAGCTAAGTGCAGTCCCTCTTATTAGTTTCTTGGACTTGAGCAGAAGCTTCTTAAATTTAAAGGCGCTGGAGGGCTTCATTCTAGGCTAAGTTTCTCTTAATGTGCTAGTATGCAATGCATACTAGCATATTATGTCATTGCCTTGCAGGGATTATTTTTTAACCAACTGCACATTTAGGAGATATTTACTGTACATATAGGTAAGCCAAATTATAGGCTTACTTACAGGTAAACATCATACATGGGAGTTTACTCCCACTGTAAGGCTTAATGTTAAGAAAGCAGAGGAACCTTCAGATTGGTAGAATCCAATGAAAGAACTGGCCTGTTTAAAGTTTTATTATGAAGTTCCACTTAGCTTGTAAGTTTGGGTAGAGTTTTTTCTTAAAGTACATATGTACTTTTATCCAAAGCTAAGCCACCCATCTAAGCTACCAAGCCAATGTACACTAAACATGCAGCCCCCTGTTGGTGACCACTGACCCTAGTGTGGTAAAATACACCAAATTGTTTATGGCATACTCTACCTACTATGCCCGTAGGGAGATTTTGTTGAGATGGAAATCTGGGGCGCCGCCCACCATCACCACCTGGAGGAATACCCTGAATGCTGTATTGCCTCTATATAAGATAACATATATTAATTGAAATTGTCTGAGTAAACTTGACAAGATATGGTCCTCATGAATAGACTCCTGGGGATCCCTGCCATTGGAGGTATCTCCACCCAGCCCAGAAGCAGACTCTTAGCTCAACCCCTATGGGGCTTGGCGGATCACAAACCAGGAACCGTATGCATATGCTCCCCCCTCTTTTTCCCCTCCCCCTTCACTCCCCTCCTTCCCTTCCCCCCTCCCCCTATGCCCTTCTTCTCCCTCTCACCCTGCTTCTCACCCCCCCCCCATTCTTCCCTTTGGGGAAACCCATTTTATCGCAACTATTCAGAACTCACTGGTTCCGGTGAGGGAGTTCTCCTGGTAGAGGCCTTCTAACCATAATTTCCAAACTCTGTTGAATATTTGACGGCTGTTGATAGTACGATTACCTGTGATAAAATTTTTGTAACCATATCAATACTCTAATTCATGTACATTATGCTGTAAACTGACATGTGAACAATGACGTTGAATAAAGTTTATCTGCAGCCCCTCCTCTATTGTGTACAGTCTGTCCAATGGAGATCTCTTCTGTTTACCTGTGTACCTCGTCCAATTTACAATCTGTTCAAGCCTATAGTGCCAGTGCTAAAGAAATTAATATCGAACAAACTTAAAAAAAGAATTAAACATATAGCTGTCCTTTAAGGACAAGAGAATCATACCAGTGCTAATTGGTTGAACATATTTGGATTATTATTGGTAGGAACTACTAAATTGCAAATGTATTGCCTTTGTATTTAGGGTCATCAAGGCCAAACAGGACCACCCGGACCAGCAGGGCCTAAAGGAGAGAAGGTAATGGTTCATATCCATGATGAGTATTGGTCACTGTATGCATTTATTTTTAGTGACCCATGTTTAAAGACTGATAGAGAAGCCTGTGAAGGGATTACCATGGAGGCCGTTATAGGCTATAGTAAAAGCAGTTGCCAGTACTCACTGACACTTTACTGACTGGTGGATACATATAACATAACTCTATGTCTGAGACACTGTAAATGATTTCCAAATTGAGCTTTACCACCTGCAACTGATACAATGATTTTGTTTTGGTGGAGGAGGAGAAGGGAGATGTTTGTCAAGCAGACTGACAGGAGTTATAACCCTCCCTTGTAGAGCAGGCTTTAGAAGTGAACAGCAGGCAGGCAAGCGATGGACAGACCAACCAATTGTACTGTATGTATTCTGCTCAACTTACAACCTCTTGGTGTGGATATAACATTTATTTGCTACAATTATGGATAGAAGAAAAATGTATACAATGTACGCTGTTTCTAAGTTGCTTGCATTTGATATTTTTGGCAAAAAAGATTATTCATCACCTAATGTCATACATGAAGTTGAACGTGCGTTCATTTTGGCACAACTTCTTTAAATAATGACATTCAGTAGGATTAAGAACAAACTCCACTTACATTTCTCTATACTGTATGTTTCTTTTGCAGGGTTATCCTGGTGAAGACAGTACTGTAATTGGACCACAGGGACCCCCAGGTGAACCAGTAGGTTTTTCTCTAAAGCACTTTTGTTTTAGGCAATATGTTGAATGATTTTTCAAGTTATACCTTGGAAAACTACAGCGTAATGTTAGACAAATATGTACAGTAAACCCTTTTTTACCCAATTATGTGTTAATTTAAAGGGTAACTCCACTTTCATGGGGAAGAAAATAGCAAATAAAGAAAAAATAATATAGTATATACAATTACGACACAAGTCATATTGTAATTGACTGTTATTAAAAATTACCTTTCCTTTTCAATCTGCAACCACTGTAATTTTCTGAGAATGCAATACAATATGGCTACCTGGAGGTGTTCTGTACACAGAGTGTGTACTGACCACTCCCCAGAAACATCATTTCCTGCTCGTGTGATTGGCTCACTGATTTTAACAGAAGTCTTTCTAAGATACAAGTCAGATTTCAGGCATCCCCTGCAACAAAAAATTTCATTTTTGGTGAGACACTCCCAGTAGGAACGTGTCTAAAGGGATGCCGGCCCAGCAGATTTCCTCATAAGAGCCCTGCAGGTGCACACCTGATAGATAATTATGAAACCACTCCCATTAGACTCACTGAGCACTGAGGCTCAGAGAAACATACAGGGATTACTTCAGAATAACAAAAGGTAAGAATCTGCAACAAAGGTTGTTATAATCCTTGCAATGTACACAGATCACCCAGAGGGGAATGTTTTTTTTCTCAACAAAAGTGGAAAATCATTGCATGCATTTGTAGCCTCCCTGGCGGTATTCCCAAGTCTTGCTCGGGGTGAGATTTAATTACCATAAGCGGTATTCCCGAGCCAGACTCGGGATCGCATCGCTGGATCCATGTAAGGGTTACTTACCTTGTCCCCTGGATCCAGCGATGTCTCCCCGCTGTGATCAGCGAACCGCCATGTCTCGCTCGATCTGTGACAGTGCCGAGCTACGAGTGTTGTGACGCACGGGGACGGAGTTCGACGTCAAATTCAGAAAGTTAAAAACACAATATAGATACAGTACTGTAATCTTACAGATTACAGTACTGTATCAAATAATTACACATCCCCTTTGTCCCTAGTGGTTTCTCCGGTGTCCTGCATGCAGTTTTATATTATAAATACTGTTCTTTATGCCAGGAAACTGGAGATTGTCCATAGCAACCAAAAAATGTCAGTTTACATCAAAAGTGGTTATAGACCAGCTAGAAAACAGCGATAATAAATTAGAATCACTCGCAGAATTGAGCGATAGTAATTTATTATATATTTGTTATAATTATTTATTGTTATTTATTTTATTTTATATATATATATATATATATATATATATATATATATATATATATATATATATATATATATATATATATATATGTTATAATTTATGATTTCATATTTCAAATTTTATCATACCCGGGATGTCTATTAGACTCTTGTTTGGACAGATTTAAGTGAATTATTTCTAAGAATTACAGGCCTACAA
Source organism: Lithobates pipiens (assembly GCF_037356315.1). Classification (NCBI taxonomy): domain Eukaryota; kingdom Metazoa; phylum Chordata; class Amphibia; order Anura; family Ranidae; genus Lithobates; species Lithobates pipiens. The sequence continues at coordinate 290,981,978 of NW_027507785.1, forward strand.
TATAAAACACCAAATTTCCATGCAAAATAATGCTACCTCTTTCAGCACCTAAAATCTGAAATATTTATACCGCCAGGGAGGTTAAGTACAGCTAATAGAAATGCCTAAATTGGTCTTGATGTTAGCCTTCTGCAGTGCCCTGAACAGCAGCATGCAGAGTGGGAGAAGAAGGGCAGCACTCTGAACAAATCAGAATTGTATTTCTTTGCACATTGCTGTCTCTTGCATAGTGAATTTGCTCACAGGAGGGGTGGGAAAATCAGTGCCAGCTGGCGCTAAACTTTTTGGGAGGCTGGCAAACAAACCCCCTCAGAGGTCCGCCCGCATTCAGCCTCTCCACAATGACTGCCCGCCCACACTCAGCGCCTCCACGGTGACAGTCCCCCACACTCACCCCTCCACAGTGATTGCCCCCCCGCACTCAGCCCCTCCACGGTGACGATCCCCCTGCACTCACCCCTCCACTGCTTATTCAGCTTCTCCTCCCAGCCAACCCGATCCGCCTCATGTCCCGATGGCCAGGAGGAGAAACTGAAAGACAACAGCGAATATTAATAATTCGCTAGTGTCACTAGTGGGTGGGTTTGGGACACAGTGCTCTGTACCCTGAGCCCAACCTTTTTCAAGCCAATTAGAGCTTGAAAAAAAAAACACATAGAAACCTATGAGTCCGGCACCCTGCAAGGGGGTGGTGCCCCTAATAGACCAGCCACTCTTTTGAAAAATGATAAAGACATCAATGTGATAATCCTTCTTCATTGTCCAATCAGAAGCCTGGACTACCTGTTAAAAAAGGCTGCTGGGGACAGAGAGGTGACTTAAAGAGGAAGTAAACTCTCCCACTCTGATGCTTCTTTTCATTTAGTCTATTATAATAAGTCATTATCAGACTATAGCCACTGTAATCCAGCCCAAATCGCATATTACTTACTGTTTAACCTCCCTGGCGGTATGATTCAGTCTGGAAAAAGGTGCTGAAAGCGGTACAATTATTTTGCATGGAAATCTGGCTTTTATTTTGTAGTCCTGTAATTCTTAGGAATAACGCTCTGAAATCTCTTCAAACCAGAGTCTAGTGGACATCCCGGGTATGATAAAGTTTATAATATAATAAAGAATAATAAAAATTATTCAATAATGTAATCAAATCCCAAAAAAAATTAAAAAGGGACATGTTTTGGTTGCTATGGACAATCTCCAAATTCCCGGCAGAAAAAACAGTATTTATAATATAAAAGTGCATGCAGGGCACTGCACAGACCACTAGGGACAAAGGGGGTGTGTATTTTTTAATACAGTACTGTAATCTGTAAGATTACAGTGCTGTGTGTGTTTTTACTTTTTTGAATTTGCCGCCGTTCTCCGCTCCCGTGCGTCGTAACGTCGCAGGGAACGGAGCTCGGTGGCATTCGGCACTGTGAATCGGGCGGAGGACGGCTCGATCACACAGCGCGGCGGACATCGCTGGATCCAGGGGACAAGGTGAGTAACTCTCCCTGTGTCCTCCCCTGCATCGAGCGATGCGATCCAGAGTCTGGCTCGGTGTTACCGCTCCTGTAATTAAAATCCCAACCCGAGCCAGACTCGGGATTACCGCTAGGAAGGTTAAAGAAACTTTAAAAAACTTGTTTCCAGAGGTTAGGCAGCGCCATCTTAAGTATTGTTTACTGAGTCCACAGTGGAGTGTATTTCCGCCCTTACATTGAGCAAGCCTCCTTCTCAATCCAAAGTTTCTATGGCAACCCTGCTTCCCTGTTCATAGCTGACTTGTTTAGTTCATAGTATTTACTTGTGCCTGATGTCTAATGTTTCCCTTTGTTAGACTTATCAGCTTCAGCTGATAAGACTGCAGTAATGGCTGCAGTTTAGACTGTATGTGAGGTCACATGGTGTGTAGGAGGAAGCTCTGAGTGATTAGCAGAGTTCAGTAGTGTGCCGTAGGAAGTCCTGATAACAGATAGATAAGACATAGAGAGTATGCCTTAAATCAGGGGAGATCTGGGCATGCTCAGTGACTTCATTCTACAGAACAACAAGGATTACAACAATACTAAGCAAGTAAGGAGATATCTACAAGCAGTGTTCATTAGGGTTTTTTATGCTGATTTACATGGGACAAAGTTGTGGGGGAGGGTTTACAACCACTTTAAAGTGGAACGTAAAGCGTAACGAAACCCTCCTATCCTTTTCAGCCAAGGAGGCTGCCATCATAGCCTCTGTTTGATCTGCAACTGCCAGAATTTTACACATGTGATCCGTTATGACACCAGCCATTTGATGGTTTGATAGTTTGGTTGATAACACAAGCAAATATGACAGAATTCCTGGCATACCGGGTCTAAAATTGATGAGTTTAGCTCCACTTTTTACAAGAAGTCATTGAGCAGATAGTTGAGTGCTATTACCATGATTTCAGGAGTTAAAGGTGTTGAAATTAGCACATGGAGGATGGGTGCAGCTGGAGTAAGGCATACGGTATAATACATTTAGATTTTGACTTTTGTCACGAGTTCTCCTTGAATCCCCCTTTCCCCTATGCATAACAATATGGTAAAAATGTAAACTATATGTCTGGACTTCCATATTGGACAATCTCAATTCTGTTCTGTTATCTGGAAGGGGGAAAAAAAAATCTTGGTTGCTTAAAGTTACCAAATTACCTTATCTAATAATGGCTATAATGGACATCCCAACTTTTTTAAAATCCACACCCATATTTGATTGAAACTACACCCACCTTCTAAAGCCCTAGTGTCCAATATCTGGTCCATATGTTCATAAACCTTTTAGACATCTCAGATAGTTGAGCAAACAAAAATGCTGGAAATTTGAAAATGCTGGAAATTTGAAAATGCTGGAAAGTAGCAGCTATGAGTAAGCACTAGCCTTAGTGCGAATCGCATTAGCTGTTAGCATCTTTCGCTGTGATGTAATTTGCTGTGTCCTAAATATTATTTGAATAAAGCATCGTTTTAGTATTGGAGTCCGGCCATCCAGAGTTCTGTCATTATCCACATTTAAAAAAAAAAAATTATGCTTTTTGGCCATCACCAGTGCGGTGCGTGGAAACCATTGCTTCTATGGAGCAGGGTTTGGCAGCCAACGAGACAGTATAACTATACAGAAGGAAATAAGCAATCAAAAAGCCCTCCTATTGAATCAGTGCGTAGCACAGTAAAGCCTTCTTGGCACAGAAGATCTGATTGCATCATGTATCCCAAAATTGAGAGGATTAAATCCTTTGTGAATGCCAAAATCCAGCCCTGATCATATGTGAATTTCTTTTTTTTTTATTATCTGAGCATAGATACTAAATATTTTTTGTTTGTACCATTTATTGCATGCACACCACAAGACTTGAGTGTTTTTTGCCAAGTTTTGGACTTTCTTTGTATATGTATCATAGGATGCATATAATTAAAGTGATTCTAAAGGCTCGCTTTTTATTTATTTTTGAATAAAAAATCATGTCATAGTTACCTGCTCCGTGCAATGTTTTTGCATAGCGCAGCCCAAATCCTACTCTTCTCAGGTCTCTTCTGGTGCTCCTGGACCCTCCCCCCTGCCTAGTGCCCCCATAGCAAGCCACTCATGCCGGCTTGCTCCCAAGCCAGCTCTGTGTGTGTCCATAAGACACGCAGAGCATGGGTTGGCCCCTCCTCTGCACTGCTCCCTCCTCACTGGCTGTGATGAACAGCAACAGAAGGCAATGGCCCCCACTGCTGTGTTTGAGCCAATAAGGAGAGAGAGAACCGAGAAAGCCTCTACTCTTGTGCACATTATTTTATTATACAGTATTTATATAGCGCCAACAGTTTGCAGAGCACTTTACAATATAAAGGGAGACAATACAGCAACAATACAATTCATAACAAGAGGGTAACGAGGACCCTGCTCCAGAAAGCTTACAATTTAATAGGAAGGGGCTAGTGGAACAAAAATGTAATAACTGTGAGGGATGAATTGATGGGAGAAATAGAAGATTTGGTTAGCTGAAGGCAGGATAGGCTTCCCTGAATGTATTTTCCGTGTATTCAGGGATCACATTAAAGTAGACAGGGTAGGCTATAGACAGACAGATTGGGGCAGTGAGTACCAGAGGATGGGAGAGGCTCTGGAGACGAGCATGGGAGGAGGAGACAAGGGAGCTAGAGAGCAGGAGGTCTTGAGAGGAGCGGAGAGGACGGCTTGAGTGATATTTGGAAACAATTTTTGTGATGTAGCTCAGGGCGGAGTTGGCTTTGACTTGTATGTTATTGTTAGTGTTTTGAATTTTCATCTCTGGATCAAGATCATACTCAGGTATGTACTTAGGGGGGCTGAGGGTGGAACTGCTTGCAGAAGATTTTTTACCTTAATGCATAGAATACATTAAGGTAAAAAAAAAACATCTGCCTTTAACCACTTGCCGACCAGCCACCGCAGTTATAATGCAGCAAGACGGCTCTATGGCGCGAATCGCAGTGACGGTAAGGAGCTTCGTGTAATAGATACAGCGGGCATGTGCGGCACCAGAGCTGATGCGTGTGGCCTGCAAGCACGATGTTCTGTCAGGGGAGTACAGTGTGAGTACAGTGTAATGGTCTGTTCCTAGTGATTAGGATCAGCGATCTCTCTGTACTCCCAGTTAGTTCACTCCCCCCACAGTTAGAATCACTCCCTAGGACACACTTAACCCTTTGATTGCCCCCTAGTGTTAACCCCTTTATTTCCAGTGTAATTAATACAGTAATCAGTGCATTTTTATAGCTCTGATCGCTGTATCAATGTCACTGCTCCCAAAAAAGTGTCAAAAGTGTCCGGTCTGTTTGCCGCAATGTCGCAGTCCCACTAAAAATCGCTAATCTCCGCCATTACTAGTAAAAAAAAAACAATAATAAAAATGCCATAAACCTATTCCCTATTTTGTAGACGCTATAACTTTTGTACAAACCAATCAATATACACTTATTGTGATTTTTTTTACCGGAAAATATGTAGAAAAATACATATCAGCCTAAACTAATGAAGAAATTTGTTTTTTTTTTTACTTTTTTTTTTATGATTATTATAGCAAAAAGAAAAAAATATTGTTTTTTGTTTTGTTTTTTTCAAAATTGTGGGCCCTTTTTTGTTTATAGCGCAATAAAATAAAAACCGCAGAGGTGATCAAATACCACCAAACGAAAGCTCTATTTGTGGCAAAAAAATGACATTAATTTTGTTTGGGTACAACGTTGCACGACCGCGCCGTATCCTTAAGAAATGGCCTGGTCATTAAGGGGGTAAATCCTTCCGGGGCTGAAGTGGTTAAAACCACTTTAAGTCTGATCTTAGTTTTTTTTTAATGCTTTAATACGTGTCCTGCTCTGTCATAGATTAGTGTAAACTACACAGTACAGAGATGCATGGTGTGTAGCTTGCTATAGATGTATGTATTTCTCTTTTATTAGAAATAGATTAGACAGATCCTTATGCTGGCTCGTGGGGCCGAGTGCCAGAGAATTTTGTTTGAAATTGCGCATTGATTGAATTATCCCTCCCACTGTGCGCCATTCTAGTTTTATATTGATTGAGGAGCTGTCTTCTTCTTTTTTTGTTGTTGTTCGCAGCACCTGAAGTATTCCAGGCTGCTCTGTATGTGCCTGTTGGCTGCTATTCATTTTACTTTGTCACTTTAGAATAGATGAACACTGCTCAACAAAGTCTATATTGAAATAATTACCGTAATATTTTTTTTACCTAAGCGACTTTTTTCTTGTATATAATCCCATTGATTGTATGCTTTATTACCTACGAAACTAAAATGTATATCTTGTCTTATTCAACAAAGGGCCCTGCTGGAGAGCATGGTGACCGGGGAGAGTCTGGAGATGAAGGATATAAGGTACTAAGACATGTTCAGAAATTATAATTTTTTTCACTTCTTGTATGATAGCTGTGGAAACAATATGTTTATTGCGTATTGAAAAAACTTGTCTTATATGTCTAATGCCGCATACACACGATCGGAAATTCGCCCAGCAAAAGACCGATGAGAGCTTTTAGTCGGAAAATGTGATCATGTGTATACTCCATCGGACTTTTGCTGACCGAATAGTTCTCAATTTTTCGGAAAGAGTTCCTATCCGAAAATGCGTTCGTGTGTATGCAATTCCGACACGCAAAAACCCACGCATGCTCAGATTCTATTACGAGACGGAAGCTATTGGCTACTGGCTATTGAACTTCCTTTTTCTAGTGCCATCGTACGTGTTGAACATCACCGTGTTCTTGACGATCGGAATTTGGTGTGACCGTGTGTATGCAAGAATAGTTCCCCATTGTTGATGTCAGTGGGAGGAAAAGTGCCCCATCGTTGATGTCTGTGGGAGGAATAGTGCCCCATCGTTGATGTCAGTGGAAGGAATAGTTCCCCATTGTTGATGTTCCCATGGCCCCATCGTTGATGTCAGTGGGAGGAATAGTGCCCCATTGTTGATGTCAGTGGGAGGAGTAGTTCCCCATTGTTGATGTCAGTGGGAGGAATAGTTCCCCATTGTTTATGTCAGTGGGAGGAATAGTGCCCCGTCGATGTTAGTGGGAAGAATAGTGGTCCATCATTTGTATCAGTGGAAGGAATTGTGCCCCATCATTGGTATCAGTGGAAGGAATTGTTCCCCATTGTTGGTGTCAATGAAATGAAATGTGCCCCACTGGTGGTGTCAATGAAAGGAATTGTGCCCTGTCATTGGTGTCAGTGGGAGGAACAGTGCCCCATTGTTGGTGTCAGTGACAGGAATTATACCCCATTGCTGGTGTCACTGGAGGATGTCAGTGGGAGGAACAGTGCCCCGTTGATGTTAGTGGGAAGAATAGTGGCCCATCGTTGGTATCAGTTGTGCCCCATCATTGGTATCAGTGGATGGAATTGTTCCCCATTGTTGGTGTCAATGGAATGAAATGTGCCCCACTGTTGGTGTCAGTGAAAGGAATTATGCCCCATCATTGGTGTCAGTGGGTGGAACAGTGCCCCATTAATGGTGTCAGTGGATGGAATTGTGCCTGAAAAGCAGGATAAAGGAAAGCAAAGGGCTGCATCTGACCCCCAAGCCACAGTTTGGAGACCAATGATACAAGGGAAGGAAGGAATAGGGGGTTATTGTATGTATGAATGCAGGAACCTAGAGCTGCCTGCTATACCTGCATCAGCCTGACAAATTTTCCTGCCCTGCCCAAAGCTTAGGCTTTACTGGCCAGCAGGTTACAGCATGAAAGATTGGAATTTTGCATGAATTTTAGAAATATTGTGCTGATATCAAGATTTAAGTTGGCCATACACTGATAAAAATTTGGTCAGGTCAGCAAGGAACAGACAAATTGTGATCAGTGTATGAATGAACAAATGACTTGTATAGTGCTACCTATATGAACTGAATTGCCTCAGGGTGCTTTTCTTGCCATTGGTGTCCAACTGCAGCTATTTATGTGGGCCTATAGAGTCCTGACACACTTACAACATTGACATACACAAACACATATTATAGCCAATTTTTTTTGGACAGGGTCTAATTAACCTACCAGCATGTCTTTGGAATGTGGGAGGAAACTGGAGTACCCAGAGGAAACCCACGCAGGCACAGGGAGAACATGCAAACTCCAGGCAGATGGTGTCGTGGTCAGGATTTGAACCAGCAACTCTATTGCTGCTAGATGAAAGTGCTAACCACCACACCACTGTGCTGCCCTTGTATGGCAGTCCCCATTGTCAAAGTGACATGCTGCAAAAATGTCCCTAATCAGTGGCTGCAGCAGTGAGTCCCGCTGTCAGAATACAATGTCCTGCTGATGGGGGGGATTCTTCTATCCACCTCGATTGTGTGGATGGAGGGTTTTTTTTTTTTTTCATTCAGTCCACTGTAAATGTATTTATTTATCTTTACTGTTAGCAGTGTTTAATGAAAAAAGTTCAGTTAGGTGATAAAGTTGCTTTAAAGTCATATTAAAGTGGCTTTAACATACGAAATTCACACATTCTTGCTGATTTATAATTCCATATTTGTGGAACATAAATAGATTTTTGGATTTTGCTACATTCCTTCCATTTTCCTAAAAAAAAATATTAGATATTGAGGCTAATTTACCAAAAGAGTTGAGAATCTTCATTAAAATAATTGTGTAACTATACAAGGTGCTTTCTACATGATGGTCAATTGAAGTGAATTTTCACAACTTTTTTTTTTTTTAGAGAAGATTCTCATTTAATTTAGTAAATAAGCCCACAGCCACTTAGCGAATGTATTTCTTCTAATCAGGTAGACTTCTCTGGTAGATATGAACAGCAAGAATGACACAACAGCTAAACATGCAGCACAGCCTGCATATCCAAAGAGCAATTGTGATGGCCCCCATATGTATGTAATGTATACCTGGAAACTACACATAGAAAGAAGAGGTTTCAAATATGAATACAGACTGATAACAATTACGTAATACAGGCATACCCCACTTTTAAGTACACAATGGAGTTTATTTACTAAAGCTGCAAAGTGTAAAATCAGGCTCACTTCTGCATAGAAACCAATGAGCTTCCAGGTTTTATTACCAAAGCTTAATTGAACAATCTGGGGTTAGAAGCTCATTGGTTTCTATGCAGAAGGGAGCCTGATTTTGCACTTTGCAGCTTTAGTAAATAAACCCCATTGTGTACTTAAAAGTGGGGTATGCCTGTATATACAGTATTAAAAAAAAAAATTAAAATGGAAAAAAAAGTGTGATTGGATTCTATAGCTCAGGTCCTGACCCAAGCTCAGTCATTCACTACCCGGCTAATAAAGTCACTCTTAAATATTGTACAATATTCCCAATGCCAAAACAGTGATTTACAAAAGTTTTTCCCCTTTTAATGATGATATAGCATCTTTTACTAAGTTATGTGAAAAAATAACAGAATGGTTAAATGTGGTCTTATCTTAGGGTATTGTTGGTGTTGTTGGACCAAGAGGAGCAATCGGTCAGCAAGGCGCACCAGTAAGTATATCCACTGGGTATTTTCGATGCCCACATGCTATGTTATCACAGTATAAATTTTGCCATTTTGGTAACAACAGCCATTTTTGTGTGAGGATTTTGCATCAGAGCTGACTTGTCTGTTAGGATTATTGGTACCTGCCGAAGAAAAAGCTGCAGTCCATCCTCAGTAGATGCCATTCTTTGACATGTTCTAATGCCCTGTACACACGGTCGGATTATGTTGACGGAAAATCCGATAGTGTGCGGGCTTTATCTGACTTTTTCAGTCGTAAATTCAGACAGAGAAAGTTTGAGAGCTGGATCAAAAATTTTTGCTTTTTCCGATCGTTTGTAGAGAATTCCGACGGACAAAGTGCCACGCATGCTCAGAATAAATTACGAGACGAAAGCTATTGGCTACTGGCCTCTACGTAGTCCCGTCGTACGCAACGAACATCACCATGTTCAGAATGATCCGATTTTCCGACAACTTTGTCCGACCGTGTGTATGCAACACCAGTTTCGGCCAAAATCTGTCGGAAAAAATCTGACGGATTTTGTGGTTCGGAATGTCCGACCGTGTGTACATGGCATAAGACTCCATACACACTATTAGATTTTCTGCAGATTTTTGTCTTCAGATTTACCAAAACCATATAATATGAGGTCAAACCTTAAGCGTTTCCATTTTTATGCAATCAGGCAGGCCTTTGCACTACAGGGTTTTGGTAAATCACCAAAAACCTGAGAAGCTGGTTATACACAAGTTGATAAATAGATCAACTTGTGTACAACCAAGGTGCCCAAACATGTATCAAAATGTGTCCAGTGCTTGCTGAACCGGCTGAATTTCAATCTATGTATGGCTGGCTTTAGTCGCATGGCTTGCTGTGCAGCTGTCGGGTTCCCAAGAACCAGTATGCAAGCTCTATAAGCACCCAGACCTGCCTTTATGTTAGATTCCTGTACAAAGACATAGAGGAACTGGTGGCTGAGGGAGTTCCAGCAGTGTGAGTTGTCCGAAGCTTGTTGAGAGTACAGATTGATGACCCCATCAGTGTATGAAATCTGCTTTACGAGTATAACAGTTGTGTTTTTTAAATGTGTATTTAGGTAAGGTTTGGATTACTAAGTAAAATGATTATCTTTGATGAACTTCTGGCTTGTGTGCAACCTCCAGCTGGAGTTGGACTCTTCTGGTTTATGCTGAGGTCCTAGTATGAGTCCAGCTTTCCTGAGGGGCAGGGTATCGTGTCTTTTTTATAAATGTAAAAGGGCTCAGATTCCCAGTGCTTCATATATTGTTTTATATTATAGACTTTTTAGCATAGCCCCAGTGTGATTTCTCACTTTATACATTGTCATTGAACAATCAATGAGGATGTTTAATACAGGGCAAATATAACAAAATCAATAACAGTAACGGATTGTTATGGAAAAAAAAAGCATCAGTTCAAAAAGATGCAGTACATTTCTGCATTACATGCACATTGTTTTATCCCTTCAGAGGCCCTGCAAGTACAGACAGATACCCATAGATTCGCCAGAAATGCAGTCAACTTCTAAAGCCCCGTACACACAATCGGACTTTCCGATGGGAAATGTTGGATGTCAGGTTGTTGTCAGTAAATCCGACTGTGTGTGTGCTCCACCGGACAATTGTTGTCAGACTTTCAGCCAACAAATGTTGTATAGCAGGTTTTAAAATTTTCCATGGATTTTCCGAGCGTGTGTACACAAGTCTGTCGGACAAAAGTCCAAAGTACAAACACGCATGCTCGGAAGCAAGGACGAGCCAGAAGCGGTTGGTCTTGTGAACTAGCGTTCGTAATGGAGAATTAACATTTGTGATGTGGCAAATTATGAAATCTCCAGATGCAGTGCACAATTCTCTTCTTCTTTAACCCCCCTAGCGGTAATCCCGAGTCTGGCTCGGGTTAGGAATTTACTGATAGGAGCGGTAACCCCGAGCCAGACTCGGGATGGCTTTGCTCGATGCAGGGGAGGATGCAGTGAGACTTAGTTACCTTGTCCCCTGGATCCAGCGATGTCCTCCGCGCTGTGTGATCGAGCTGTCCTCCGCTCGATTCACAGTGCCGAATGCCGCCGAGCTCCGTTCCCTGCGACGTTACGGCGCACGGGAGCGGAGAACGGCGGCAAATTCAAAAAAGTAAAAAGACACAAAACACACACAGTAGTGTAATCTTACAGATTACAGTGCTGTATTAAAAAATACACACCCCCTTTGTCCCTAGTGGTCTGTGCAGTGCCCTGCATGCACTTTTATATTATAAATACTGTTTTTTCTGCCTGGAATTTGGAGATTGTCCATAGCAACCAAAAAGTGTAAATTTTTCAGTGTTTTAGGATTTGATTACATTATTGAATCATTTTTATTATTCTTTATTATATTTTAAACTTTATCATACCCGGGATTTCTGCTAGACTCTGGTTTGAACAGATTTAAGAGAGTTATTCCTAAGAATTACAGGACTACAAAATAAAAGCCAGATTTCCATGCAAAATAATTGTACCGCTTTCAGCACCTAATTCCAGACTGAATCATACCGCCAGGGAGGTTAATGGGATAATAATGAATCTGCTTTGCTGGTCATACTGATGGAGGTATTCCAAACACATTTTCAAAGGCTTTTATTTTCTAGTGATATCAAGAATAATATTATTATGTTTTTTGTTTTTGTTTTTATTCGGGCAAGTTACCACAACACCATTATCCCGTAGTTTTCAAGAACAAAGATACAACTATATTGGTGTTCCTTGTCAATTTTACATTGTATTTTTTTAAATGTAACTGCCTACTCCCAAAATGTTCTTTGAAGTATTATTCTACACATTTTTTTATTGTGCATTAAAAAAAAAAAATAAGACATGCTATCTGCCAATAGAACTTAACCAAAAAGTGCATTCTATGCATCCAAAAATATAGAAAATGTACCAAATCAAATCATTATTATTCAACCAAAAAAAATAATGTAAAAGCAATAACTCCAAGGCCAATAATAAATAACACGTTATCTCCTCCAATTCCCCAACATGTCTGGTTGACGAACGGCCGCTCAGAAACAAACAGAAAAGTGCGAAATGAAAAGTGTGAATCAACACTCACCAAAATTCTACTAACTCGAAATTAGCAGAAGGAGCCCAAAGAGTGGCTCTAAAGAGCGGAAAAAAAACATAGTACGTCTAGTACGTCACTGGGTTCGTAATTGTTGGCCAACAATTGTGTATCCATGTGTATGCAAGACAAGTTTGGGCCAACGCCCTTTGGACAAAATTCCACGGTTTTGTTGGCCAACAATCCGATCGTGTGTATGAAGCATAAGTCCTGTTTTGGACTGACAGCACACCTCATTTTGTGGACTCATGGGTGTCAACGCTGCCCCATTGTCTTTTGTTAAACTACTCAAACGCTCCCCTATTCTATTCTTTACAAAATGGATACTATTTGTTCTGTAGTCCTAGATATACACTAGGAGGGCTAACTAGATTACCTGAGATAACACTGAACATTTGTACAGGACACAGGACAACGCTGAGGCCTATTTCACACCTATGCATTTTTTTAGCTTTTTTTTTTTTTTCAGTTTTACAGAAACACACTACAGTTCATTTCTCATGGTTTCCTATGGATCATGTTCACATCTGTGCATTTTATTGAAAGGGCTAAGGGCTTTTTTCATTTTTTTTTTGATTCCATAGACTTCAATAGACCAAAATTGTGTATTGAAAAAACACAAAATGCACCTGGAATATGCAAACTGCAACCTGCATAGGTGTGGACCAGGCCTAAGGCTGGATTCACACCTATGCATTTTTAGTGCTTTTTTCATTTTGCAGATTTGCACTACAGAACGTGTTCCATAGGAAACCATGTTATATGGACTGTAGTGCAAACCTGCAAAAATGCAAAAACCACTAAAAATGCATAGGTGTTTATTGATAAAAAAAAAAAATACGCATAGATGTGAATCCAGCCATCCTGCACAGTTTATGAGTGGATAGTCTTTGCGGTATGTACTGTATGCACTAAGATTTTTATTGTTTTAAGTTTTTATCTTTTCATCTTCACAAACTACCTATTCCAGTTCTCTTTAACTGTGTGTAATCTTGGAATGTTTCTTATAGGGCGAACCAGGTGTGACTGGTGAACAGGGGCAAAAAGGAGAGCGCGGACCAACAGTAAGTACAGACGTTACTTTCCAGCTTTAATATTAATATTAAGGTTTGCATCCATCATGCTGGTGCGGAAAGGAAGCAAATTACATATCAAACCTGCACACGTAATTGTTAGATGGTTGAGGCACAAAAATGATTTATTACCATTTTCTTCATATGCAAAGTAGAGGACGTGAAACTGAATTTATGGGTCATCGCCTTGTCTGTCTGACCCATAGACAAAACTTTCCATACTTCACAATCCTTTCCTATTACTTGAGCTTAAAACCGAAATCTGCAAGATGATTGTCTACGCTGTACATATACAGTATCTCACAAAAGTGAGTACACCCCTCACATCTTTGTAAATATTTTATTATATCTTTTCATGTGACAACACTGAAGAAATGACACTTTGCTACAATGTAAAGTAGTGAGTGTACAGCTTGTATAACAGTGTAAATTTGCTGTCCCCTCAAAATAATTCAACACACAGCCATTAATGTCTAAACCTCTGGCAACAAAAGTGAGTACACCCCTGAGTGAAAATGTCCAAATTGGGCCCAAAGTGTCAATATTTTTTGCGGCCGCCATTATTTTCCAGCACTACCTTAACCCTCTTGGGCATGGAGTTCACTAGAGCTTCACAGTTTGCCACTGGAGTCCTCTTCCACTCCTCCATGACGACATCACAGAGCTGGTGGATGTTAGAGACCTTGCGCTCTTCCACCTTCTGTTTGAGGATGTCCCACAGATGCTTAATAGGGTTTAGGTCTGGAGACATGCTTGGCCAGTCTATCACCTTTACCCTCAGATTCTTTAGCAAGGCAGTGGTCGTCTTGAAGTCTTGAAGGTGTGTTTGGGGTCGTTATCATGTTGGAATACTGCCCTGCGGCCCAGTCTCTGAAGGGAGGGGATCATGCTCTGCTTCAGCATGTCACAGTACATGTTGGCATTCATGGTTCCCTCAATGAACTGTAGCTCCCCAGTCCCGGGACCACTCATGCAGCCCCAGACCATGACACTCCCACCACCATGCTTGACTGTAGGCAAGACACACTTGTCCTTGTGCTCCTCACCTGGTTGCCGCCACACACGCTTGGTACTATATGAACCTAATAAGTTTATCTTGGTCTCATCAGACCACAGGACATGGTTCCAGTAATCCATGTCCTCAGTCTGCTTGTCTTCAGCAAATGGTTTATGGGCTTTTTTGTGCATCATCTTTAGAAGAGGCTTCCTTCTGGGCCGACAGCAATGCAGCCATGCAATGATGCAGTGTGCGGCGTATGGTCTGAGCACTGACAGGCTGCCTCCCCACCCCTTCAACCTTCTTTTTTTAGATCCTCAGAGTTCTTTGCCATGTTGAACTTCCAGTCACCAGTATGAGCATGAGAGCCATAACACCAAATTTAACACACCTGCTCCCCATTCGCACCTGAGACCTTGTAACACTAACGAGTCACATGACACCGGGGAGGGAAAATGGCTAATTGGGGCCCAATTTGGACATTTTCACTTAGGGGTGTACTAACTTTTGTTGCCAGTGGTTTAGACATTAATGGCTGTGTGTTGAGTTATTTTGAGGGGACAGCAAATTTACACTGTTATACAAGCTGTACACTCACTACTTTACATTGTAGCAAAGTGTAATTTCTTCAGCGTTGACACATGAAAGATATTTAAAAAAATTTACAAAAATGTGAGGGGTGTACTCACTTTTGTGAGATACTATATGTGGCAGGCTAAATACAGTATATGGAATACACTGTACCAAGAACTTAGCTAAATATAAATGATGCATTCAGCACACATTGCAAATATCAGATGCGCTGCAATAAAGAGTGTACTCCACCAGACATTGTCATTCAGCTCCATACTTTTTTAAGTTTGATTAACCAAGTAATGCCCACACTCTGTATGAGAAAAAGGGAAATGCACCTACAGTGCCACATCTGTATATATCAAGGGGAACAAAAGGGGAAGATACCAAATAGGTACCAACAGTCTGACTTTTAAGGAATGGAAACAAATGAGAAAATATTGTTTATTAATGAAAAATACATAGTGTCATAACAGTGTTCAAAATAGATTAAAAATCATATAAAATGATACATTTTGTACATTGAGCCCTTGTGTGTCACGTCTACGCGTTTCACCGTAAAGGCTTCCTCAGGACACAGAAAAAAGTTCAAAGACATAACAAGAAAGAGCAGGATAAATCTCACTGTCTTCGGATGGGTTACGGCTCAAGTACAAATGTCACAGAAGCCGAAACAAGTCCTGTGCCTGAGAGGGCAGCATGCCCCCCTTAGGCTGGACTACACTTAGGCCCTCTCAGGCACAGGCTGTAATGTGGAGGCTTTAGGTGGACACCCTGAGGGGTGAATGCTTAGAAGAACCTGACTGGGGGAAGCTGTCTGCCACAAATCTGTCTGGTATCAATGGAGGGCATCGCTTGGAAGATTGGAAGGAGGCATCCATCTGTCCTTGGACCTTGTGGGTACAGGCATTGGAAAATATCTTGGGGACCTTGTGCTCTAGCTACCCCTCTGGTGTCTGGTTATAGTCAGCTGTGGGTCTTTTAAAGGGGACACCAGTTGGTGTCCTGAAGATCTCTGTCCAGATATTTGTACACTAAGCGGTTAGTACTTCTGCCTTGCCTTGGTTCAAATTCTGGCCTGGATACTATCTGCATAGAGTTTTCATGTCCTTCCTGTACTTGCGTGGGTTTCCTGCCACACTTCTGTAGCGCTATTCCTGTATGACCCGCAGAGATTACATGTCCAGGTCTTTCCAACTGTAGCCCCACAGCCAGGCACACAACAGGCTAATTTCCATTTTTTTCTCCAAAGACCAGTCTAGGGGATGTTGTTTTTATTTTTGGAGAACTTGGTTAGGGATGAGGGAAGTGATGGGATACTCCAAGAATAAGAACTATGGGCTGGGGACTTCTTCCCTTCGGCTTTAGACCCCTTTCACACTGAGGCAGGTTTTCAGGCGTTTTAGCACTAGGAATAGCGCCTAAAAACTGCCTCCCATGCCGCCCAAATATGAAAGCCCGAGTGCTTTCACACTGGGGCGCAGCACTTGTGGAACATTAGAAAAAGTCCTACAAGCAGCATCTTTGGGGCGATTTAGGAGCGCTGTGCTTCCAAAGCGGCTGCAAATCGCGTTGGAATCGCCGCAACGCGGGCCGTATTAACCCCTTCTTCGGCCGCTAGTGGGGGTTAAAAGCGCCCCGCTAGCGCCAGAAAGGCGCTGCTTAAACATCGCTAAAGTGCCTCTAAAATGAGTGGCACTTTAGCGCTAACGCACGGGCGGCCCCAGTGTGAAAGGGGTCTAACTCAGAAAGTACAGTGGTTGTTGAGGGTACTAAAGGATGAATCAACAAGACACCAGTGGCAGCCCCTCATATTCCCATATACAGCTTTAAAGGATAACTATACCCTAGAACTAAATTGTAATATTTCATCTTACAGTCCTTAGATGCGGTGACATTAGTTTTCCTTTTTCAGGCTAAGAACATTTTCAGTAATTCCATAAAATACCAGTTGATCTGGCCAAAAATAACATGTCCTTATCACTTCCTGTGAACTGAACTGGAATCATAAATTAATGTTATCTCCCTTATGTAAACTCCTAATCTCTCCACCATGTAGAGTTGATGAACAAAGTCAAACTTGTTTAAAGCTTGGGTGGCAACCATGACTCTTCCATAGACACAGTGGAGGAGTGAAAGTAGCTAGCCACCCAGGGAAAGGAAAAGTGTTGTTTGCTGGATTACCCGGTAAAAGTAAGGTAAGAGAAAAAGGTCTAAAAAGTAAAATGAATGCAGGTACCTTATCTAAGGACTGCTAAGCTGCTATATATTTTTTTACATCCCAGAAACTTCCTTTGGGAGATCTCCCATGGTTTGTCTTTGCTGCCCAATTCATCAACTCTCACTTCTTCTGCCGCAGCAAAAGGATTTACATCAATCTTGCTGTGTTAAGCAAAAAGCCCAACAGGGAATGGCCATAGCTGGAAGCACAGGCATAAAGTTTTTATTTATCACAGGTATTTATACAGCGCTGTCAATTTACACTTATATATTGTGCATTTACATCAGTCCCTGCCCTCAAAGAGCTTACAATCTAAGGTCCCTAAAGCTGGCCATACATTACACACTTTTCTTATTTAATTTCCTTTAGAATTACCTTCAACTATGTCGTGCAAGGGCCTGCCCGATTGCATACAAGTTGAAAGTTTTTAGGTTTTGACCTCATACTGTATATGGTTTTGATAGATCTAAAGGAAAAGGCCAGTCTAACTCACATTCATACACACACACACACACATACACATAGGGCCAATTTAGACAGAAGCCACTTAACCTACCATCATGTCTTTGGAGTGTGGGAGGAAACCCACGCAGGTACAGGGAGAATATGCAAACTCCAAGAAGGTAGTGCCGTGGTTGGGATTCAAATCGATGACCCTCGTGCTGCCAGGCAGAAGTGCTAACCACTTACCCACTCTGCTGCCAGCCTCAGCCTTTTCTTGCTGGAGCCTTCAGTGCCATAGGTGACTGAGCCTTACCAGCATTTACTGAACTGAGACTGTATTAAAATGGAATTCTAATATTTTGACATAGCTTCCTACTTGTATTTGTCACCAATTCATTTCTCTCTGTGTTCTCTGCTGCACTGAGCCAATGTAAGATTTAAAGGGTGTGAATCTTTGGTTGACCTAACTTTACAAACATTTATATTTTAGGGCTCTAAGGGGAAGAAAGGATTGAGAGGACCACCTGGCAAGCCAGGAATTCCCGTGAGTAGCTTCGGCATTTTCCTAGCAGTAGATATCTCAGCTTTAGATTCATTTGAACTCATCCATGCTGGAGCGTCCATTTATTATCAGCTGTGATACCACAAGGCTGTGCGCAGTCCCAGCAGGCAGATGTTATATTAATGCCAGATGCTCTCTGTTTCGTGGATTTTTCCAGCAGCCTCAAAAGTGAATGTGATTTATCTGTATGATTATTAGAACCGGCTTTCATCTTATATGGACAGGTCCACAGGAAAAAAACCTTTGGGAAGCAGGTAGTTGATCTCCTTCGGGATGTAATGGACTCGTCTCTCCTTTCAGATAAGGGATTTTGTAGCAGAAGCAGAATCTCTGGTTATTTTCATTGATTTGTAGCTTGCAACAGATTTCTTGCTGTAGCTGGATATGGTGTGTGCAACTACAAACCACTGGTGTGACTTAGTGTTCGTTCCACAGCTGCATGGGATAACTGAAGTAGTTATTGAAGTTGGCTTATCTTGCAGCTGTAGACAGTGCTGGGACAAGGTCGTCCAGTGCCCAGGGCAAGGATGCCAAATCGCGCCCCCCGCAACCATTCATGATGTGCAAGCTTAGAGGATCCTGCACCCAGTATACCATTGCGCCCAGGGCAATCTTCCCTCTCGCCCACCCCTTGTACCAGCCCTGGCTGTAGACACTGCTAAAAGTCAATTGCTCAGTCACAAATCACTGAAATCTTTAAAACTCCTTAAATTTCAATGGTCCTGTTCATATTTTTCTTGCAAGAAAGATTCTTATGGGTCTGTAGCTTTTACAAAATCACTTGCGTGGCATCGCTCCAAAGGTGAATGCAATTGTGGCTTCTAGTTTGATTTAAACCTTTTTAAAATGTGTTTATTTTCACATTTTTGAAAAATAGTGTAATGTTGTTTGATAGTGTAATAGAAGATTAACCTCAATTTGGAATTTTTTATTTTTCCTTCCTGCTGTGGCAGGAACTGCATTGAAACCACTTCAGCCCCGGAAGATTTTACCCCCTTCCTGACCAGAGCACTTTTTGCGATTCGTCACTGCATCATTTTAACTGACAATTGCGCAGTCTTGCGACATTGCACCCAAACAAAATTGTCGCCCTTTTTTCCCTACAAATAGAGCTTTCTTTTGGTGGTATTTGATCGCCTCTGCGGTTTTTATTTTTTGCGATATAAACAAAAAAAGAGCGTCAATTAAAAAAAAAGCCAATATTTTTTACTTTTTGCTATAATAAATATCCCCCAAAAATATATATAAAAAAAAAATTTTCCTCAGTTTAGGCTGATACATATTCTTCTACATATTTTTGGTTAAAAAAAATTGCAATAAGCATATATTAATTGGTTTGCACAAAAGTTATAGCGTCTACAAAATAGGGGATAGTTTTATAGCTTATTATAATTTTTATTTTTATTTTTTACTAGTAATGGCGGCGATCTGCGATTTTTTTCAGGACTGGGACATTATAGCAGACACGTCAGACAATTTTGACACATTTTTGGGACCATTGGCATTTTTACAGCGATCAGTGCTATAAAATTGATTACTGTGAAAATGTCACTAGCAGTGAAGGGGTTAAACACTAGGGGGCAGTGAAGGGGTTAAGTGTGTCCTAGTACGTGTTCTAACTGAAGGGGGGGATGGGACTGTGCACGATCTGTCTTTTCTCCCCTCAGAGAACAGAGAACCGGAAACTGTGTGTTTACACACACACATCCCGGTTCTCGGTGTGCCCCGAGCGATCACGGGAGCCTGGCGGTGATCGCGACCGCCGGGCACTGGCATCGGTTCTGTGGGCGAGCAGGGGGCGTGTGCGCGCCCCCTGCTTGCCCACGGGGCCGATGCAAGTGCCCTAGGGGCCATCTGTGGTACCGACCTAACATGACGGCGATTCGTGCAGCCGAGCCATGATGCCACAGTATAACTGCGGCGGCTGGTCGGCATGCGGTTAGAAGAAACACTTATACAAAAAAAAAACCTAAGATGGGTTTTAAATACCCCCTACTCTGTAAAAAAAATAGAAAACAGTTTTCATATTTTACAAATATATTGATGAGGGATACTAAAAAAAAAGTGGAAAGTTTTCCCTGTAGGTATCCAGAGTAGCTGAGGGCAATACCTTTGGTAATGTAAACCTGTTAGGGGAAATGTGGAGGCTGACCGCCTTTGAAATATGCTAAATGCCTGACTGTTATTCTATTGGGTTTTAAATACTTTTTGGGTCACTGACTATGAATAAGTATGCACAGCTACAAACTAAGGGATACACCCTGAAGTTGATTTACTAAAACTGGAGAGTGCAAAATCTGGTTCAGCTATGCATAGAAACCAATCAGCTTCCAGTGCTTATTAAGCTGTCAAAGCTTAATTGAACAAGCTAAAGTTAGAAGCTGATTGGTTACACCAGTTGCACCAGTTTTTGCATTCTCCAGTTTTAGTAAATAAACCCCAAAGTATGCCTTTTCTGCTTTAAAAATCCTGCCTGATTGCCATTTTTTCCTACTCGAATGAGAACCAGTCACCTATGGAACTGGCTGTGAATTCAGTAGTGATCACATGGCAATTAAAATGGATTTTTAAATGTGATTCCAAAATGTATATTAGAATAAACCTGATGAGCTTGAGATTAAGTTAAAACTCAAATTGGAACTAATTTGTTTGTCATATGGTGCCCAAGCTGGGTTAAAGAAAGAAAAAAAGGAGCTTGGTCTTCAATACCTTCAAGCTTGCCCCTGGAGTACTTCTTTTCTGCCACATACTGCCAATACTGGGAAATACGCAGGGGGTCACAACAGCACCCATCATTAATTTTGTATTGATGCAAAGATGTGGTGATATCAGGGCCACTCTGAATAAAGGAGGACTGCCCACTCATGGGAGAATAGTGAAGAGGACAAGCACCCAGCACATTATGACTGTCCTGAAAATTTTGGAAAAAGGTAAGTATTTTTTAAAAGCATAAAATATTGTTATGGGGCCCTTAGGAGTGGAGGAGGTGAGGGGCTGAGCCCGAAGTTGGACTTCAAGGTGCTGTAAAAAAAATAAAAAATTGACAAAGCGATGCATAGATTTTATTTATATAAGAACATGTTGATTTAAATTATTCATTAAAAAAGACAGTTTTTACCTTTTTTAATTCATTGGAATGATGATGAATTAACTAAAAGTCCGTAATTGCATGTATGTATGCATATGATGGTATATAAAAAAAAAACATAATGCATTCCCCTAATTGAAAGTGCACTGGCCTTGTATTTGCTGTATTGTAAGAACTGCACTTGTTGGTCATTAGTGACACCATGTAAAAAATGTTGATAGTCAAAGGCCAGGTTCCCCCATACGATGACAAATTTGTGTTTTAGGGAAAAACAGGTCCACTGGGACTGAGAGGTGCAAATGGTTTCCCTGGCTCTGACTCTGTGATTGGATTCCCTGGAAGGCCTGGTTTACCTGGAAGACCTGGACTACATGTGAGTATTCATACCTTGGGAGATATGTGCATGAAATAGGCCAATCTGCTAAGCATTGATTGCATCTAAACTGACAAGTTATAGTAGCATAACCTTAATGTCATTTTGGAAAACATAAAAACCTTTTCATTTAAATGGAATATTGGTCTTGAGTTTTCATGCATCTAACAGTCCCGTGGAGTTGTATGCAGTCAGTTCTGCACCTTTTTAAATCAATAGAATATTGCTCACATTTGTCTGTAGGTGACTCCTACATCAAAACTGGCTTTCTGGTTTAGGAGATCAGCTAATTTGAGTATTGCCCACCGTTGCAGCTTCGGAAATTGAGTTTGACCTTTTAAAGCCTACCTGTGCTTTGCCCATGAAAAGTTCCAACAGCAGCTTATACTCACCTTCCCTTTGCACTCCTACAGTTCTGTTTGGCCATTGGGATTAAAGTGAGGAAGACCTGTATTCAGCCATTAGAACAGCCATTCTCTACTGGGGTTCCTCCAGAGGTTGCTAGGGGTTTCTTGAGCAGTGGTTGATTGGCCTCCTATATACAAAACTTAGCAAAATGACACCAAGGATCTTTGTAGTTGACATTCTGACCACCACTATAAGGGGAGATTTTCCCATTGACCCCTAAATTGGTTTTATCAAGGGTTCCTTAAGCCCTGAACATTGTTTTAGGGATTCCTCTGGGTAAGAAGGTTCAGAAAAGCTGGATTATAGGTTTAATTTAAAGGGTATATGTATAAAATGTTTACTGTGTGGACATGACAAACTTCTGCATGATCAGACCGAAAATTGCCATATTTCCTCTAATATATGTAGTTCCTATATCTCCACCACCACCTAGTGGTCATAATTGTTTTTTTTCCAGTCATACCTCTGAAACTGGAGTCAACATGCTAGCTGGAAACTGGTGTCCCCATGAGTCAAAGCATATATCTCCAGCACACCATAGATCTTGAAAATAACGTCCAACTGTTTATTAAAGTGATCACATCATAGTTCTGAATGTGCATTGTTTCAAAATCATGCAGGACCCCTTCATCAGGCTGTGATTGCACCAAATTACAGCCTGATGAAGGGGTCCTGCACTTTCACCGCTATGTTGTGATCACTTTAAAACAGTTGGACGTTATTTTCAAGATCTGTGGTGTGCTAGCATTGTACACTTTGACAACATAAGAACCACACACAATAGAGGAGGTACGACAATTTTTGTCACAACAGACGTTTTATAAATAGACCCCTAAGTGTTAAAGGGTAAATATAGGTGTTATGTCAAATTTTAGGCTTGGTTATATAGAGGGTTAAGTGTTAGGGACTTACTTTTCCAGCATTTCTCTATTCAGGGGATTATTTAGAGATATCTCTTAAAAAGTAACAAATGACCGCAGTACCACAGTAATGCTCTGTACACACGGTTGGAAATTCTGATCATGTGTGGGCTCTATCGCACTTTTTCTGTCGGAAATCCCAACGGAAAATGTTTGAGAGCTGGATCTAAAATTTTCCGACAACAAAATCCGATCTGACTTTTTCCGATCGTTTGTAGAGAATTCCGACGGACAAAGTGCCACGCATGCTCAGATTAAATTACAAGGACCAAAGCTATTGGCTACTAGCCTCTACATAATCCCGTCACCTCGTTCCGAACAATCAGATTTTCCGACAACTTTGTCTGACCGTTTGTATGCAACACAAGTTTCGGCCAAAATCCGTCGGAAAAATTAGACGGATTTTGTGGTCGGAATGTCCAACCGCGTGTACAGGGCATTAGGCTGTTATCACACAGAGCAATTTTTCCTCAGTTTTTACCTTGTCATAAGCTGAAGAAAAATGTATGACTATTAAATCCTATGAAGCTCTTCACGCTGGTCAGTTGCATCTTTAAAAGCCCTGTATTTTTGGTGCAATAAACAAAACACACCAAAAATGCACCTCCCCAATGAAATTATTGGAAAATGCATCAAAAATGCACCAGCGTTGCAAAACACCAAAAATACACCTCCCCATTGAAATTATTAGAAAATGCATCAAAAATGCACCAGCGTTGCATTTTTTGTGTGTTTTTGGAGTCGCGTGTCCTTTTCTCACAGGTATAAAACACACTGGAAACGCAGCAGACACACAGTAAAAACGTGGCAAAAAAGCACATGCTTTTTTACAGCGTTTTTGCAATGGAGCAGTGTGAAAGTATCCTAAGGAAGTATAAAAATCCACAACGACTCCAAAACATTTTTTTCTTCTGTTTGCAGAAAGGGTTATTGAGTTCTGAATTCACGGTTGTGTTATGTGGTCAGTTTTCAGAGTTCTTCCCTAACTGGAGTGCTTCCTCACATTTTTTTTATATTCATAAAAAAAGAAACCAAGTAGCAAATGTCTCTAATGCGCCTTCTATTATCTGTTCCAAGACCTATAAAATCACTATTTAATATGTTTTATCCTTGGCTGTAACTGAGACATAAAAACATGCTTTTGCTTAGTGTGATTTTATTGCCTCAATATCTGACGCAGATAGTTCATATGTTATGTGTATAAAACAATATCAGATACATTTGAGTCTTCTTTAATGTTTTGCTTGTTTGATGTATCCATAAAAATATACGATAGTAAAAAGATTTTTTTTTTTTCTTCTTTTTCCTGTCCATTTCATTGTTTTTTGCCTCACAAGGCCAAATTAATCCCAAACTGGAGCTTTTGAAAAATAAAAGGGAAACCTGAATTTTATTAACAGCTTTGCCAGCACATCTGTACGAGACATGGAGCTGTGTGTGGTTGCTTTATATGACTATTTATATTTCACAAATTTTCAAGTTGACGTTATTGATTGAGTCAGGGCGGTTGAGTTCAGTTCTGTGCCGAGTTAAATAGAAGCATTGTGGATAATGCGGTGGCTCAGAGGTTAGTTCTGTTACTGACCCAATGTCTGATTGCATTAACGACTTGACGTGCCCAGAATATGTGAGCTTGTTACCATTTTGTTCAGTACACATAATTTAGAATGCATGAACGTGGCATGAGAAGATATTTTATGTAGGATTCTTCCTAGAGTCCCCAAAATATTGATACATTGATTTGGTTCCAGTGAAAAATAGACCCTCTGTTCAGGTGTGGGAGTGTAGAAGGGACATTTGATTTTAAACTTTCTCAGGGGCAGGGACCTATGTTGTTGCGCTTCAGTGTTCTCTGTAAAGCGTTGTGAAAAGTGTTAGAGCTGTATGTGCAAATATAACTAAGAAACATATAAAGAAATCTATGTTTGATTAAAAGGTTAGTCAACCTCAAACTGATTTCTCAATTCTTGGTGAATGCTGGAGCGTCAAACTGTCTGACAGTTTCATAGATCACTCTGGGATTCTATTGTTGAATCCCGAGTTGAATCCCAGAGTTGAATCTAATCTCAGTTCCCAGGTCTCCACACCTGCTGTGCCCATTATGATGGACTCCCACTATCCCTGCACTGGCTTCCCAGGTTTCCACACCTACTGTGCCTATTATAAGGGTCTACCGCCATCCCTGGACTGGCTTCCCAGGTTTACACACCTGCTGTGCCTATTATGTGGGGCTACCACCATTCCTGGACTGAGTTCTCAGGTTTCCACACCTGCTGTGCCTATTATTAAGGGCTACCACCATCCCCGAACCATGCTCCCAGGTCTCCACATCTGCTGTGTACATATGCTGTGCTTATGAAAGACCATCACCATCCCTGTACTGAGCTCCCAGGTTTTTACACTTGCTGTGCCCATTATGAAGGGCTACCAACCTACCCATATGGAGATTCCAGGTCTGCACACCTGCTACAACAATTATTAGGGGTTCCCAATTTGTCTTCCACATGATAATCTATTTTAAATAAATTAAAGTAAAATATCACTTTCAGTAGGACTGACCCTTTAATTTACATAGTACTACTTACACTTGTCCTGTTTTTAGAGTGACTTACAGTTTACTGCCCCTAACACAGTTGTAAAAAGACAAAGATGTTGTATCCTGGCCTAGGCTGACAAGGCCTGGCCTAGGGCAGCACTTTGCAGGGGGGCAGCATGGAAAGAGTCTCCGCCAGCTTGTGCTGTGTAGTGCCAGTCTTATGGGGCGGACTGGGCTTAGAGGCAAATAAGTCTAGCACCCCCATAAAGTGGCCACACTGCTTCCAATATGCAGGCAGCTGACATTCCGCAAAAGTGTGGGGGGGGGGGGGGTGCGCCGCTTCTAATTTTGATTGTCCTATCATCCTGGACCACAAACTTTCCTCACTGTGCTATGTTTTCTGCTGCACCATTGGCATGGTTATATCTTCTTAGTCCTCTCCATAAAATTATCCGAAATTTGTGCTTAAAGTAGAACTATAGGCAACACTTTTTTTTTTTCATTTTGGAAAGTGTAAGGGAGGGTTATAGCCCCTGTCAGTTTATTTTTTACCATCCCTGTCCCATTGCAGAGATTTCCCTTCACTTCCTGCCCCATAGCCAAACAGGAAGTGAGAGGAAATCTATGCAAATTAGGGGAATCCATCCCCCCCCCCGCCCTCACTCAAAAATTTCAAGGTGGGTCTTAAACAGCAAGGGGTGTGGCCTTGACAGGAAGGGGTGGGTGCACGAATTTAGTCAGGCCTAGGGCAGCACAAAACCTAAATACACTACCGACAAAAACACACATTACAATAGGGCTGACTCTTTCCTTATGAATGGAAAATGGAGCACCTGAGAAGACCCACACAAACTTAATAGTGGGAACTAAACCGTGGATCCCCGTGCTCCAAAAGCCACAATGTAACCGCTTAGCCACAATGCTGCACATGCCATCAACCAACTATGTTTTTTTGTCTTTCTGAACATTAATTTCTGCAGGGTGAAAAGGGAAATCCAGGGCTTCCTGGACTGGCTGGATTACCTGGTGGACAGGGGGAGAAAGGCATTCTTGGTATCCCAGGCAACACGGGAGCACCAGGACCTAAGGTATTAAAATATATATGCATGTATATTTTATATGGGGTATTCGATTACATTAATATTAAACTGATAATTTGAGTTATAAATACTAGGATTGCATGGGGTGTGGGGGTATTTACTAAAGCTGGAAAGTCTCTACATAGAAAATAATCAGCTTCCAAGTTTTAGCCCAGGTTCACACTGAGCTGCTGGAATGAAGTTCACTCCCGCATGTCAGTCTTGATTTTGGATGCGATTTCAGAGAAATCTGTGCAGGTTTCTACACAGATGTCAATGTAAATCGCAGCCTGAAATTGCAAAAAGTAGTACAGAAACTATTTTTTGAAATCGGTGTGGCATCAATAAGACCCCATATCTCACCTCTAGGCTGGGAAGCCTAAAATAAAAAATAAAAAAACGATCACGGCTTCCCAGCCAAGGTGGCGCGGTTATTTGAATGCAGAGGCCGGGAGTGACGTCATAACATCGTGCCCGGCCTTCATACGATCATAGAGACTCCGGCAACCATCTGGTCTGCCGGAAATCTCTATGGTCATTATCCGGGGGCCGGCGGATCCTGTGTCCGACTCACCGATGGAATCGGTGAGTCGGTAGAAGCACCGGAGCATGGCGGGGGGACATCCCCCCCGCCACCCGTAAGATGTCTGTGAATTCAGGCCTGATATGTGGGAGTGAAATCATGCAAGTTCAGCTGAATGAGCACGGCTTCATTCCCACAGGTTAGTGTGAACCTGGGATAAACAAGCATGTACAGTGAGGGAAAAAAGTATTTGATTCCCTGATTTTGTACGTTTGACCACTGACAAAAAAAATTATCAGTCTATCATTTTAATAGTAGGGTTATTTTAACAGTGAGAGACAGAATAATAACAAAAATATCCAGAAAAACGCATTTCAAAAAAGTTATACATTGATTTGCATTTTAATATGTGAAATAAGTATTTGATCCCCTATCAATCAGCAAGATTTCTGGCTCCCAGGTGTCTTCTATACAGGTAATGAGCTGAGATTAGGAGCGTTCTCTTAAAGGGGGTGCTCCTAATCTCAGCTTGTTACCTGTATAAAAGACACCTGTCCACAGAAGCACTCATTCAGATTCCAATCTCTCCACCATGGCCAAGACCAAAGAGCTGTCCAAGGATCTCAGGGACAAGATTGTTGACCTACACAAAGCTGGAATGGGCTACAAAACCATCGGCAAGCAGCTCGGTGAGAGGGTGACAACAGTTGGTGCAATTATTCGCAAATGGAAGAAACACAAAATAACTGTCAATCTCCCTCAGTCTGGTACTCAATGCAAGATTTTACCTTGATTTTACCAATGATCATGAGAACAGGGAGGAACCAGCCCAGAATTACACAGGAGAATCTTGTCAATGATCTCAAGGCAGCTGGGACCCCCTGATCAAGAAAGCATTTGTACAGGCCCATCTGAAGTTTGCTAATGAACGATTGAATGATTCAGAGGAGAACTGGGTGAAAGTGTTGTGGTCAGAAGAGACCAAAATCAAGCTGTTTGGATTCAACTCGCTGTGTAGGGAGGAGGAGGAATGCTGTCTATGACCCTAGGAACACCATCCCCACCATCAAACATGGAGGTGGAAACATTATGCTTTGGGGGTGTTTTTCTGCTAAGAGGACAGGACAACTTCACTGTAAAAGGGATGGTGGACGGGGCCATGCACGTCAAATCTTGAGTGAGAACCTCCTTTCCTCAGCCAGGGCATTGAAAATGGATCATGGGTAGGTATTCCAGCATGACAGTGACCGAAAACACACTGCCAAGGGAACAAAGGAGTGGCTCAAGAAGGAGAACATTAAGTTCCTGAAGTGACCTAGCCATTCTCTAGATCAGGGGTCTTCAAACTATGGCCCTCCAGTTGTTCAGGAACTACAATTCCCGTATTGTCTGTGAATGTCAGAGTTTTACAATGCCTCATGGGATGTGTAGTTCTGCAACAGCTAGAGGGCCTTAGTTTGAAGATCCCTGCTCTAGACCTTAATCCCATAGAAAATACGTGGAGAGAACTGAAGGTTTGAGTTACCAAATGTCAGCCTCAAAACCTTAATGACTTAGAGAGGATCTGCAAAGAGGAGTGGGACAAAATCCCTCCTGAGATGTGTGCAAACCTGGGGTCCAACTACAAGAAATGTCTGACCTCTGTGACTGCCAACAAGGGTTTTGCCACCAAGTACTAAGTCATGTTTTGCGAAGGGGTCAAATACTTATTTCACTCATTAAAATTCAAATCAATTTATAACTTTTTTGAAATGCATTTTTCAGTTTTTTTTTGTGCTGTTTTTCTGTCTCTCGCTGTTAAAATAAACCTACCATTAAAATGACAGATTGCTCATTTCTTTGTCAGTTGGCAAACATAAAATCAGCAGGGGATTGAATACTTTTTTCCCTCACTGTAGATCAAAAATGTTTAAATGAATTCTTAATTCTGAATGAAATGAATGTAATGAAAACTTAATTGGCACAGTTTTTTCCAGAGTCAATGGGGTTGCTTTACTAAAGGACTGTTGACTTGCAGAATTTTTTGTTACTTTCCAAGGTCAAGTTTTGACTTTATAGGAATGCAAAACTCACTAGGAGCAGGTCAAAAGGAGGTCAGCTACAGGTCAAATGTCCCTGGCAATGAATTAAACTGATATCACACTGATGCCATTCATACAAGCCCAAGGCTCATCAACATAGGCCCTAACATGGTTTAATTTGTTGATATTTCCATTGTACACTTCCTCTGCCTTTTTTTCTAGTTACATGCTTGAGTGATATGATTCATTATATAACCATCCTTGTCTTATCTGAATGTAGAAAGAGTTATTCTCAAATACGTAGTTCGTCTTGTACCACTAGTTTGATTTGGCCTAATAAGAAGCCTGGAACAACTTCTTCCCTGCATTTCCTCTGGGCACACCATTGCCAGTTGGCACACCATTGCCAATCATATGTGCAGTCTGCTTGTCTGATTGCTTTTACCTTGGCTTGCTATTTTGTATACTTTAAAAAATGTTATAAAGAAAGATTAAATACAAAATGTATTTCCATTTTACTTTTTCAGGGTGAATATGGACTGCGTGGTCATCCAGGAAAGACAGGCTCAAGAGGTCTCCTTGGAAGTCAAGGGGATCAAGGGCAGAAGGGCGAGCCTGGCTTGAAGGGTCTTCTTGTAAGTGTAGCTTATTTGTCTGTTACAGTATTGATGATCTGGGATAGTGTTGGTTGTGCATTAAACCCCTCACGCTGTGTAAACCTTTAGGCCCTGATATGTCCTGCAGACAACATTCTTTAGAAAGACAAAAGCACCACAGATTTAATTGAGAGTCAAGTTAGTGTTTATTAATCAATTAGTGACTGTAAGAAGCAAACATGCATTAGGGGCAATCACTGCTCCCACTTCATCAGGGATTTGGTGTTAAGAAAGAGTTGATAATTGGACCGGACTCTGTTAGGACTCAAGTAAATGTTCTTGCATTTGTAAGGACTCGATATGATTCCCAGAGCTGTTAGAGCAGTAACTTGACATGTGAATAAAATAGTAATGATATCATGAAAACATGTAATAAATTGTGGTTTTATAGGGAGAAGATGGTGACCAAGGCCTAATGGGTTTTCAAGGTTTTCCAGGACCAAAGGTATGGCTAAACATCATCATCCTGTTGTTTTAGTTCCACTGCTGTTGAAAAACTTTTTTGATTGATTTTGCATGAAGATCAACTACATTTGTGTCCAGTATGAAAACCCTAGGCCGGTATAATGGTAAAAATGGCAGAATCAAGGAGGGACAAATTCCATGTTATGCCAAAGTCAACATACACAGAATGATTGTATCTCTGCTTATCTTCCTCATTACTTATTCTGTCTTCCAGTATGTCAGCTATTACTATTGCTGTAACATATATTTTAGGTATTATTGTATTCTTTAAAAGTAAATTATTTTAACTTTTTCATATTTAAATGCTTTTTTGTGTCATATTTCCATTATTACATATAATATATACACATTTTTAGATTAGCCAGTAGAGGGAGATCAGTTTTCACTTTAGTCACTCAGCCTCCTGGATAGGTAACTGTTGAGATAACGAGACTGATTCACTAAAGAAGTTTAGGAATCTTCACCTAAAGGGTAACCCTGCTTTCGTGGGATAAATATATAGCAAATTTAAAAAATATATATACAGTATATACCATATATATAATTATAACTTACCTTTACTTGTCAGTCTGCAGGTCTGTAATTTTATGTAAAATGCAATGCAATATGGTAACCTAGAGGCGTTCTGTAAATGGTTAGTGTATAGAACTCCCCCCGGAAATGTAATTTCCTGCTTGTGTGATTGGCTCACTGATTTCAGCAGAAGTCAGTACTAACATACAAGTCAGATTTTGGGCATTCTCCCTCAAGAATAAGCAACTGAGATGCTCCTAAAGGGTTGATCACTTCTAAAGGGGTGAAGACCATGGAGCTTTCCTCAATAGAGCACTGCACCAACTGTTAAAAAATTGAAAAAGTCACTCCCATTTGGATCAGTATTCAAAAGAAATAGAAGAACAGACAGCTTTTTCTTCAGAGTAAGCCCTTGTACACACGGTTGACATAACGACAACAGAATCCGTCGGATTTTGTGCAACGGATTTTGTCAGAAACTGGTGTTGCATACACAAGATCGGACAAAGTTGTCGGAAAATCTGATCGTTTGGAACGTGATGACGTTTGGTCGTTGCGACAGGACTACGTTGCGGCTAGTAGCTAATAGCTTTGGTCTAGGAATTTGATCTGAGCATGCGTGGCACTTTGTCTGATCGGAATTCTCTACAAACGATCGGACAAAGTCCGTTCGGATCATGTTGTCGGAAAATTTTATAGCCCTGCTCTAAAACTTTGGCGGTCCGATGGAGCCCACACACGGTCGGATTATCCGACACCGCAGTCCGATCGCACATTTTCCGTCGAAATGTCCGACCATGTGTACACAGGCTTAAGTCCAACCTATTGAACAGAGTAACCCAGATCTTCCTCATCTGGAGTTCCCCACTGGCGCTCCTGGCTACTCCCCCCAGTTGAGTGGGCACACAGTGTGGCTCGGCCCTGCTCCACCCCCTTCCTTGTCACTGGATTCGATTGACAGCAACAGGAGCCAATAGCTCCTGCTGCTTCACTGAATCCAGTGAGGAGGGAGAGAGAGCAGTGCCGCTGCTCTTGGGCACAGAGCTGGTTTGAGATCAGGGTCAGGTAATTATTTCGTGGGGGGAGGGGACTGGCAGAACTGCGCTTAAAGGTTTTTTTTTACCCTAATGCAGAAAATGCATTAAGGTTAAAAAACTCTTTAGCCTTTACAACTACTTTAATAAATAGGGAGTTCATTGTTTTACATGAGTCAGAACTTAATGAGGCTGAAATTGAGGGAAATGAACAACAGTATGGTACATCCAATGTGATGCACTAAAAGTAGGAAGCAGAGCCTTCATATGTAATGAGCAAATATGGCTGTTCCCATGTACAAATGTAGTTACAAACTATATAAAGAAGAAAGGTTTTATGACACTAACACACACACTGAAAAGATGATTTTTTTAAAGCTAATCATTTTCACATGTACGGTATGTAATGTAATATGTAATGTACGGCTAAAACGACATTAAAAGACTATAGCTTGCCATAGATGTTGACCTAACTATTGCGTTTTCATAAACAATAAAACAATCATTATAATGAAAAGATTTAAAACATTGAGCATACATCAAAAATAAAATTGGCTAAGATTATCAGACCATGGGTGATCATCACATCGCATATTAAACCACATAAAACTTTTATCAGGACCTCTTGGCTGGTTGTCCTGTTTTTTTGGAAGAATGTTAATAGCAAGCAATCAGATTTCACATTCCACAAAATTAATTCTGTTTGTTCGCTTTGGGCAACAACAAGTTTAACAAAACAGTACCATTGGAAATGTTTTTACTTCTTATTTCTTCTGTATATGTGGTTTTGTGTGTGTTTTTATTTACATGGAACTTTATAACTCATATTTCCAGGGGCCAGATGGTGACATCGGTCTAGTTGGCATTATTGGTCCCAAAGGTCCAGCAGGGCAAATTGTAAGTAACCCACAATGTTTTTCCTTCTATAGAATCATAGACACTGTCTTCCTTGTTGCTTATCAGCTGGGATAGATAGAAAAGTACACAATTATTGTTATTATTATTATTATACAGGATTTATACGCCAACAGTTTGGGCAGTGCTTTACAAAGGGAGTCAGTACAGTTACAATACAATTCAATGCAAGAGGGTTAAGAGGGCCCTGCTCCTGAGCATTTACAATCCAAATCTAATTTATATATCCATTCTTCTCTCATTGGATTATTATGCTGATGTGTATTTTTCTTATTTTGTACAGGGGAACAGTGGTCCACGTGGACCTGGTGGTATAATTGGACCTACAGGTGCTCTGGTGAGTATCACAGCATCAATTATCTGTATTTTTTTGCACAAAATGTTAGAGACTGGATGTGGATAGCATGTAGTTATAAGAAGACTGGTCTTTACTATTCAAAAATTCCTATATAAGATCATACTTTGTTGTTCCTAAGGCCCCATTCACACCTGAGCGTTTTGTAGCTTGAAGCTTGAAGCTACAAAACGCTGGAGGGGAAAAAATCAATTATTCTCTATGGAGATGGTTCACATCTCCACTCCAAAACGCCTGAAGTCAGAAGCTCCAAAACACCTGAAGCTCAAACAAGTTCTGGACTTTCTGCCTGAAAACGCTACACTCAGGTGTGAATGGGGCCTAAAAGTGGAGGAACTGGACAAAATTGGCTTAGTGAGTGGCCCTGGCGGCTCTGCTCCATTCGCCAAGAGTCAAGTGTTCGATCAACTTTTGTTGAAGGGACCTACCGGACTTTTCAATCGGATGCATCAGTTGTTCAGGGTTTTTTTTCTTTAACTGGTGAGTTGTTCAGGTATTTTGACAGTAGGGCTAGCTGTCAAAAAACAAAAGCTGCAGCATGTACAGTGTGGACGGAGGAATCTGTGGGCTAAATGAAAAATATGTGAGTAGCCAACTTTAGCCATTAATCGGGTTCCTGCTTTTACTTTTACCTTCTAATCTACACTGGAAACTTTTAAATTCTCATTATTATACGGTAATTTGCAAAAATATTTCCCTTTTTCTTATTTTTTTAAAGCTGAACACTGGGCACAATATACAAATGTACCACTATTACTGTATTCATTAAATACATTTTCTAAGATTGAACTAGCTAAGGTACCTACATTTGACTTGATATCGGCCTCCTGCAATCCCTGGAGGCCAGTCAAATGTGTTAACGAGGGGAACATGCTGATAGGAGGGGAGAGCAGAGTAAATAGAGGGATGAACTCATCAGTCTGCTGTTGCTCTTTCTTATGTCCAATTAAAAGACTAGAGAGAGGACACCACTGCATTCCTTTACTGTACGTGGCATCATCCACCGGGCTGTGCTGTGTGAGGGCTGTGTAAATTTCAGGATGAACAGAAATACAAACCATTTGTGCATTCTGCTTTTTGTCTTAAGTTCAGCTTAAAAAAAAATTGCTATAGCAAATGTGTTTCATATTCTAATAAACCAAAATATTTCAAGTGCGGAATGCTGATAATGTTAAACAACATTTTATTGTTATAGCGTAATATAGCAAGGGGGACTAGGAATGTAATCTGTGTATACATATAATGACATATTGATTGTTTCCCTGACAATGTGGAACAATTCAGTAGCTAAGTACAGAGTACACTTATTTGGCATAGTATTTCACTCAGAGTGCAGTCTCGACATACTTCTTGTACAACGTACATAGTTGCCGCTCAGATGGTCCAAAATGTTTCACAATAGTATTCACACATTGCCATTGACATATTTCACCTGTGATAGACAGTGTTTCTGGATGGATTGTATGGTGCAATAGTTGAATAAAAGTAATATTTTATTTAGAATATGTTGCATGCTTCCCACTTTGTAGCAACTGTACATATTTCTGCACTTTTTAGATATTTTAGATCTATGTAGCGTCCTTATACAGGCTCATAGACTGCTGTTAATGGCATCCTTTCACCAAAATATAAAAGTAAACCTTGAGATTCATATGTAGCACCCTCCTAGATAGGCTGCTAGGTATATTTCATTTTTGGCTTCTTCTGCAACCAAGGGAGCAGTAATTACTTGTTCTGGTCAGTGTCCCAAGGTTGGGTGTTCGGTTGTTTTCCCCTGCCTCCGGAAGAAGCTTCCACAGTTTATGGAGGGAAGTTCAAACCCTCAGTCTAAATATTTATCATGCCCTGGCCAATCCCTGGGGAGAGCCCAGAAGGGGGTTTGGGAGCTGATAATAAATAGTCTAGAGCAGAGATGTCAAACCGTGGCACCCCAGATGTTTTGGAACTACATTTCCCATGATGCTCAACTACAATGCAGAGTGCATAAGCATCATGGGAAATGTAGTTTCAAAACATCTGGGGTGCCAAGGTTTGCATTCTAGAGCATTGGAGAGCCTGGTCTTTCCACATCAAGGATAGTTCCAAGCCTCAGGGGGGGTTTTGCCCTTGAAGCAGGCTCTAGACTGTGCTGCTGTTCTGTGAGGTCTCGGTTGTGGCAAAACCCGAAGACCTAGATCTATTCTGAAACTTACTGCAGGACTTCACCAAGGGAACCTGAAACAGAGAAGGCTAACCTCACTCGCTGGACCGTATGCTTCAGAAGCTGGAAGGTGGCAGCTCTCCTGGAGACTTGCGAGTTCTGACCTTAAGGGAATTCCTGATGTACAGTGGTGTGAAAAAGTGTTTGCCTCCTTCCTCATTTCCTGTTCCTTTGCATGTTTGTCACACTTAAGTGTTTTGGAACATCAAACCAATTTAAACAATAGTCAAGGACAACACAAGTAAACACAAAATGCAATTTTTAAATGAAGGTGTTTATTATTAAAGGTGAAAAAAAATCCAAACCATCATGGCCCTGTGTGAAAAAGTGATTGCCCCCCTTGTTAAAACATACTATAACTGTGGTTGTCCACACCTGAGTTCAATTTCTCTAGCCACACCCAGGCCTGATTATTGCCACACCTGTTCACAATCAAGGCATCACTTAAATAGGAGCTGCTTGACACAGTAAGGTCCACCAGAAGATCCTTAAAAGCTACACATCATGCCGAGACCCAAAGAAATTCAGGAACAATTGAGAAAGAAAGTAATTGAGATCTATCAGTCTGGAAAGGGTTAAAAAGCCATTTCCAAAGCTTTGGGAATCCAGCGAACCACAGTGAGAGCCATTATCCACAAATGGCGAAGACATGGAACAGTGGTGAACCTTCCCAGGAGTGGCCGGCCGCCCAAAATTACCCCAAGAGCGCAGCGACGACTCATCCAAGAGGTCACAAAAGACCCCACAACAACGTCCAAGGAACTGCAGGCCTCACTTGCCTCAGTTAAGGTCAGCGTTCATGCCTCCACCATCAGGAAAAGACTGGGCAAAAATGGCCTGCATGGCAGAATTCCAAGGAGAAAACCACTGCTGAGCAAAAAGAACATCAAAGCTCGTCTCAATTTCTCCACAACACATCTTGATGATCCCCAAGACTTTTGGGACAACATTCTGTGGACCGATGAGACAAAAGTGGAACTCTTTGGAAGGTGTGTGTCCAAGTATATCTGGCGTAGAAGGAACACTGCATTTCATAAAAAGAACATTATACCAACAGTAAAATATGGTGGTGGTAGTATGATGGTCTGGGGCTGTTTTGCTGCTCCAGGACCTGGAAGACTTGCCGTGATAAAAGGAACTATGAATTCTGCTGTCTACCAAGAGATCCTGAAGGAGAATGTCCGACCATCTGTTCGTGTACTCAAGCTGAAATGAACTTGGGTTCTGCTGCAGGACAATGATCCTAAACACACCAGCAAGTCCACCACCGAATGGCTGAAGAAAAACAAAATGAAGACTTTGGAGTGGCCTAGCCAAAGTCCTGACCTGAATCCTATTGAGATGTTGTGGTATGACCTTAAAAAGGCCGTTCATGCTCGAAAACCCTCTAATGTAACTGAATTAGGACAATTCTGCAAAGATGAGTGGGCCAAAATTCCTCCAGGACGCTGTAAAAGCCTCATTGCACGTTATCGCAAACGCTTGGTTGCAGTTGTTGCTGCTAAGGGTGGCCCAACCAGTTATTAGGTTTAGGGGGCAATCACTTTTTCACACAGGGCCATGATGGTTTGGATTTTTTTTCACCTTTAATAATAAACACCTTCATTTACAAATTGCATTTTGTGTTTACTTGTGTTGTCCTTGACTATTGTTTAAATTGGTTTGATGTTCCGAAACACTTAAGTGTGACAAACATGCAAAGGAACAGGAAATGAGGAAGGGGGCAAACACTTTTTCACACCACTGTATGTGTAAGAGCCAGAAGCAGCTTAGACTGGGACAGTTTCCCTGTGGATTACTGGACCTTCAGTGTTGAAATCCTTCAAGCAACAAATCTCCAAAAGACATCCTCTAGACTGTTTCACTGGAGCCAGAGTGTGTGGACTGCTTGGGTGACTGATGGCCTCTGTACTGTTGGGGAAGAACTAGCTAATATCAACGGCCCCTTTTTGGAGGTAGTTCTACGCATCAGTGAATATAGCCTATCTGCTCAACACTTCTAGTTTCCATTGAGGCATTAAGGTTTATCCCTTTCCCTTTATCCCTTTTTGCTGGTAATCTGGTGATCCCGGAACATACATTCTACTGATACAGACAAAATAATTTTGTCTCTGCAGCCTTTGGGTTCCCAGTCTGCCATTGAAGCAGCCTCATTACCGAGAGCAGTTGCTTAAGAACTTTTTAAATGTACATATGACCTCTGTTTTTCCAATTTCCGATTTATCACTTTGACTGATTTAACCAATAATAGCCAATATTTGCTGCATACATCCTCTACAGCTAGTAGGTTTTAGCACTGAGTTGCACACTCCAAGTGTGTTTTCTCCTCTTTTGATACATTCTGGGGACGCTGGAACATCTTTCTTTCTGCTTCTCACATATAGAACCCTAAGGTAAAAAAATCCTAGTACTTTTTTTTTTTTTTGCTACCACCAATCAGATTTAGTGGTCCAGTCCAGTCTAAATTTATCTAAGCCTAATGCCCCATAGGCCCATGCACACTATCAGATTTTCTGCAGATTTTTGTCTTCAGATTTACCAAAACCATGTAGAGCAAGGGCCGGCCTGATTGCATACAAATTGAAACTCCTAAGGTTTGACCTCATATTATATGGTTTTGGTAAATCTGAAGGAAAAAATCAGCAGCAAATCTGATAGTATGTATGGGGCTTAAATCTACTCCCACCCCCATTATAAGCCCTATTTTAACTACTCTGTAAAGGAAAGATGTATATACTTACTAATTTAGGGTAGCAAATTGGATCATGCTTTGCTGGGGTTTTTCACCTTCCTCTGGATCAACTGTGGGTATAGGATTGTGTATATGGGATTGTATGATATTATTTTTTATTTATTTATTTTTACGGTTGAAGTAGGTGTCTTTTTTCAACCTGATTAACTATGTAAGGGTGCTTCTGGTCCAGTCACATGATCTCCCAGGTGGCCAGCTTCAGGGGACAACAACTGCTGTGCCTGCGGGGTGATGCCACTCATAGACTTACAATTGGGCATCTGTTGTCCAATGTCCCTTCTCTACACTGAAGCTGGCGCTGGGAACCAATCACATGATCAGACAAGGGTACCTTTAGATTAGGTAAGTATACATATCTTTCCTTTACAGGGTAGTTAAAATAGGGCTTAAAATGTGGGTTGGGAGCAGATTTAAACTTAAATTTTGACCAGACTTCCACTTTAAACATGCCTGCCTTGGAAAGTTGAATGTGATTCAAGAAGCAAAAAGAAATGAAGTTGCATAGCACTTGCTTCAAGAATTACACTCCTGTTCGCCTCTTCTGACCCTGTGAGGTAGTTAGTGTCTGCTGTGGATGCATTAGGTTGATACAGGACTCAGAATATTGAAAACTAAGTAGACTTTCTGATTTTGGCACAGGCGGGTGTGGAACTGGAAATACATTAGCAGCTCACTTATTGGTTTTACTTGTTGCTTGTAAGGGCTGTTTAATCATGAAATAAGCCCTCCTGTCCTTTTTACAGCAAAGGAAGCTGCCATCTTGACCTCTGTTTGATCTGCAGTTGCTATGGTGCTGCACATGTGATCAGTTATGACACCAGCCATTTGATGGCTTGACAGTTCAGTTGAGAGCACAAGCAATTGTGATAGTTATCAGTCATGGCATGTCTTAAAGAGGAAGTAAAGGCTATTTAAAAAAAAAATGCAACCTGCAAGGCAAAGACATAATGAGCTAGTATGCATAGCATACTAGCTCATTATGAATAACTTACCTGAGAACGAAGCCCCCGAAGCGGTCCTCCGTCTTCATCTTCGACGCTGCCATGTATCCCGGAGTGACTTCCGGGTCTCGCTGCTCCAGCGCTGTGATTCGCCGGAGCCGCGTTGATGTCATTCCCGCGCATGGGAGCCGGCATGGGAGCCAGCACGAGTGTCATATCGCAGTGATCTGCGGCCTGCCCAGTGCGCCTGCGCGCCGCTGTCTATGGCGCATGCGCCGTAGACAGCGGTGCCTGTCTTTTTGTAAATATCTCCTAAACCGTATAGGTTTAGGAGATATTTCTTGGACCTACAGGTAAGCCTTAATCTAGGCTTACCTGTAGGCCAAAGTGGTTTGTAAGGGTTTACAACCACTTTAAATGTAACTGTTTTTGGAAACCATCGATGGGTTTAGTTCTGTTTTAAGATACCTGCTCAATCTGGATGCAGTCTAAAAGCCCTGAGTAATAGGAGAAATACAGCTGCTGAGTCCATGCAAAAAAAAACTGTGTTGAACATAAATTATTACCCTTTGGTTTCAAAGAAGTATAACATTTTTATTATTTATTTTAGGGAAATCGTGGCGAAAAGGGCTCCAGGGGGGAAATGGTAAGCAAACACATTTGACAATGTGATAATAAAATAAAATCATCTATAAGAAAGTAAATTGTAACAAATCTGTGTAAGCAAGGGCTTCAGAATGGAGAGCATAAAGCCTGCTGAATGCCATAAATCATCACTATTTGTTGCTGTTATGAATACTGTTGAAGACTTTAGACTTCGAAGACTTTAGTTGCCTAACTACAACCCCAAATCCCAAAAAGTTGGGATGCTGTGTAAAATGTACATAAAAACACAGAGATGAAGCATGACATCAAGTGGCACCACTTCCCAATATACATGAAGAAAAAAGGAAAAAAATAAGAAAATAGAGATTTTACAGGTGTCAAAAGAAACTTCAGGAAAAGGACTCACAACAAACGTGTTAAAAATAAGAACATTTTATTGATTACAAGGGTAAAAAACTACGGGAGTAAAGCAGTGATTCTCAACCAGGGTTCCTCCAGAGGTTGCTAGGGGTTCCTTCAGCATTGGGCAATTTCTCCCTCTCAGATAAGTTCCCACTGACACCATTGATCTTTCTAGCTATCTGTAAGGAGGTAATTCTTCCCAATGACCACAAGTTTAAGGACTATTTTTCCCACTGACCATCACACTAATGTATCACGAGTTGTAGATTTCTCATTTTTAGCAGGGGTTCCCTGAGACTGGAGAACAATTTCAAGGGTTCCTCTGTGTTGAAAAGGTTGAGAAAGGCTGGGGAAGAGCATTGACATCCCCACGCATTGACATCCCCACAGAGGAACCCTTGAAGTAACTTTCTGGTCTTAAGGAACCCCTGCTAAAAAATACTACATAATGCAGTAGTGTGATGGTCAGTGGGAAGAATGCTCCTTACACTTGTCATTGGGAAGAATGAACCCCTTACAGATATTTATAAAGATCAATGGTGTCAGTGGGAAGGTATCTGAGAGTGAGAAATTTCATATTGCTCAAGGAGCCCCCTAGCAACCTCTGGAGAAACCCTAGGGCTCTAAGGAACCCTGGTTGAGAAATCCTGCCCTAATATATATCACTGTTAGCTTCTGCTGGCAAAACAGACCTCCTATTACTAATATACCAATATCACAATATAAATAGGACAAATACAAAAAACGCTGTATGTGGAAAGGAGGTATTTCACTATTTGTACTGTACAGATGAGTAATCAAGGGTCCCACCGTGTTTCGCAATCCGTTGCTTCTTCAGGAGACGATAAAATACAATACTGTATAACCGGGACCCATTCTACACCTTAACCAGATATGACTCGTGCCTTCCAATGAGGCTGCGGTGTTTAGTGGGATCAACAAAGTGGATGGTAAAGAGCCCACCCAAGAATGCCACCCCAATCTGTCACAGATGTAAAGATTGCCAATATGGCTGCCCAGGATGTAAATAATTAGAATAGTTAACACCATCGCCAAAGGCCAAAAAAGACAGAGGAGTAGCCCTCCAGGAATAAGATAATAACAGCCCCTGTCTTGAAACCACATGAAGCAATCCTGCATGCATGTTTACAGAGTGTTGTTAAAAGAAGAGGGGATGCCACACCGTGGTACGGATAGCCCTGACCTGGTGCTGCCATCAATTTCAAAATTACCTTATTTTATTTCTTAAAATTTTATATTTTCTTAGTTTAAACATTTGATTCCTTTTCTATTTTCTTTTGTGAATAAAATAAGTTATTTAAGATCTTAAAGTGGTATTAAAACGAAAAGCAAATATTTATTATATTGCAGCTTACCAATTCTTATATGTGATGGCTGCATTCATCTTCATTTTTAAGCTTTCTTTCTTCTATTTTAATCTGGTGATCCAGCCATTAAAGGAGTTGTAAAGTTAGACGGTTTTTTATCTGAATTCATTCTATGCATTAATCTCCCTGGCGGTATGATTATTTCTGATTTTAGGTGCTGAAAGCGGCACAATTATTTTGCATGGAAATTTGGCGTTTTATATTGTAGGCCTGTAATTCTTAGGAATAACTCTCTTAAATCTGTTCAAACCAGAGTCTAGCAGACATCCCGGGTATGATAAAGTTTATAATATAATAAATAATGATAATAAATAATAATAAAAATTATTCAATAATGTAATCAAATCCAAAAACACTGAAATTTGCTCATTTGCAGAATTGTCAATGTCATTAGATTTAGTGTTTGATGACGAATTTCCCCACAAATCGCTTTCGATCAATTCTACAAGTGATTCCAATTTATTATCGTTGTTTTCTAGCTGGTCTAAAATCACTTTTGACATAAAGGGACACTTTTTGGTTGCTATGGGCAATCTCCAAATTCCAGGCAGAAAAAAACAGTATTTATAGTATAAAAGTGCATGCAGGGCACTGCACAGACCACTAGGGACAAAGGGAGTGTGTATTTTTTTTATACAGTACTGTAATCTGTAAGATTACAGTACTGTATGTGTATTGTGTATTTTGACTTTTTTTTATTTGGCGCCGATCTCCGCTCCCGTGCGTCATAACGTCGCAGGGAACGGAGCTCAGCGGCACTCGGGCACTGTGTGAATCGAGAGGAGGACAGCTCGCACACACAGCGTGGAGGACATTGCTGGATCCAGGGGACAAGGTAAGTAACCTCTCCCTGTATCCAGCGATGCGATCCCGAGTCTGGCTCAGGGTTACCGCTGGTGGTACTGAAATTGCAGCCCGAGCCAGACTTGTGATTACCGCTAGGGAGGTTAAGATAAAATGCCTTCTGTGTGCAACAGCCCCCCTAATACTTCCAGCGATGTCCAAGCATGTCTCCGCCATCTGAGACTCTCCCTCCTGATTGGCTGGGACACAGCAATGGCGTCATTGGCT
The DNA here is from genome assembly GCF_037356315.1 of Lithobates pipiens. NCBI lineage: Eukaryota > Metazoa > Chordata > Amphibia > Anura > Ranidae > Lithobates > Lithobates pipiens. Next base: position 291,024,200 of record NW_027507785.1, read on the forward strand.
CGAGCTGCTGTCAATCAAAGTCCGTTAGGCAGTCAGGAGAGAGAGATTGCAGGACCGGGCCGTGGCTCTGTGTCTGAATTAACTCAGGGAGCTGTGACTTGGCTTGGGTGGCCCCAGAGCAAGCTGCTTGCTGTGGAGGCACTCGACAGGAGGGAGGGGCCAGAAGCACCAGGGACCCAAGAAGAGGAGGATATGGGCTTCTCTGTGCAAATCCACTGCACAGAGGAGGTAAGTATAACATGTTTGTTATTTTTATAGAAAAAAAATCACTTTAAGTATGTTTTTCAAAAGAATCCAACAGAATGTATCAGTTACAGAGATGAGGCAAACCATTTCACACAGGTGTGCTTACAATGGTCAGCTTTTATTTATGTAAAAACTTTATACCAAAAGGATAAAAATGTTTGCTGTAACTGCTTATAAGGTGTTAGCTGGAGTTTGGCTTCAATTTGTTGGTGTATCTAAATCTGCTAGTCCATCTAACACTCCCCTCTCCCCAGACTGCCAATGCTTCTGTCCAAAAGTGGCCCCTGTGCTCCGTCATCCAAAGGGGGATCACTTTAATACAGGAGGTGTGTTACTGTCCAGATCACCAGGTGAAAACACAGGGAAAAAATGCCCTAAAAAACTAAATAATGCAGCCACCACATCTAATGACTGTTAAGGGTTTGGGTTTAATACTGTTTTAATTGTCAATAATTAGCCAATGTATGGGCTTTTACTGACCTTTTGGCTATCAAACAGCCAGGTATGAAGGTCAAATGAGGACAGTGTTGGCATTTGTTTGCAGTACTCAACCACCTGCTGTTGCTGTTCCTTACACAATGTGAGTTTTTGCTGTGCGTTCCAAGCACTCATGGATGGCAAAAACAGTTGCAGATTTGCCCATCGGTTATCAGTCGAAAATCTTGAGTTGTTGGGTTGCCCAATCTTTCTAAGTACTGTATGTTCAGCCTAATGTTAAATGTGATAAAGATCTGCCAGATCTGAAATAAGCATTAATATCTGAAAATTCCCTGTCTTTGATTCTTCGCATCTCCATTATCATTATGATCATTAGATATTTATTACAATTTATGGAGATCATTCTGTTTGTTTTCTGTCTTATTAGGGACCTCAAGGACCAAGAGGGCAGCCCGGTCCTCCTGTAAGTATAACATACCACATAATGGGCATCATACCGCTAATTATCAGTACACTCAGCTGTCTGGGTGGTCTCCCAAACAACCCACCAGACTTGTCCTGGAATTTAAAACTTGGAATTGGATTGGGTGTTGTGAGGCAGCACAGACAGAACTAACACTGTGAGATTTGTGTACAATAAGACATCAGTGAAGTGAAGATATATCTGCCCAGCAGGACGCAAACAGTAAAAATAGCCCAATGAATGTTAATCTTTCCCTACTCTATCCAAAGCTGTTTAAAAAGAAAACTTTTTTCATTATACGTACGTTGAACATGTGTCTTTATTGTAGCCCAAATCGAGATTCTATTTGCAAATATTATTCAACAGTTATTAATAGTTGATACATGCATTTTCTTTAACCATGTATCTTCTTGTTTTAGGGTCCACCGGGTGCTCCAGGACGAAATGTAAGTTAAGCGCTAAATGTCAAAACTTCAATTTAAATCGGTCAAAACTGAATACAGAATGTCTTCTTCTTTATTCCTTAGGATTCCTTTACACTGATGTTGCCCTCCTGAAAAGTGATCCACAGTGGGTCGCTTTCATTGGGCAATTAAGCAATTGGGAGGTGATATGTCACCTCCTGGGTGCCTATGTTGACCCTCAAATTCCTGCAGCACTGCAACTGTATGCATTACAAGCAGTTGCAGGGTGGTTGTCATGTACCTTATTCACTTGAATGGGTCATGGTTGGTGGTGGTACTGGTCTGTTTAATGCAACATAGGGTAACATATGAATCAGGAAGGCTGACAACTTGGATGCTCTTGAATAAAAGTACTATATTTGTTACATGGATACACGGATACAGGCTATATACTGATGCTTTTCTACTATAAAGCCTTCATCATGCTTTGATAAAGGCTTCATAGCTGAAATGCGTCAGCACATAGCTTGTACCCGTGTATCTATTTAACAAATATAGTACTTTTATTTAAGAGCATCCGAGTTGCCAGCCTTCCTGATTCAAATATTGCACCTGTGTGGCCAGAACGCCTTGGCTAGAGCACCGGATCACAGTTCGTGGACTTTTATATTGGCAGTAGAGCTGGGGTAACATTTAGTTTCTCCTTCTTTGATAGGGTAACATTTATACCACCCCCTTTGGCTGTCATGTTAGCTTAAGGTGGGCAGTTAGTAGCTGGCTCAACCACCTATTTTTACCATCTCTTGTCCGCAAGTGAGAACGAGGCTTCAGAATTTTTTTTGCTATGTCCTGAAACACAGTTGCTTAAAGCTGGACTTCTTGTAGATATAAAAGACACAAATGAATGAGACTGTAATCCTTAGTACATCATTAATGAATGTTGCATTGAAGTACCTAAATTTGACCTGGTATCAGTCTCTGTACAGTAGAGTTCGAGTGTGAGAGGAATAAGCAGTAACAAGGAGCCAATCAGTTCATGTGCTGACAAGAAGTATACTGATAGGAAGAGAAAACAGAGAGATTAGCTTATTACTGTGCTGCTTCTCTTTTCGCTGTCCTGTCACAGAAAGGTTTCCGAAAGAACTGGGTTTAGAGGAAGTAGGCTGTGTGATGCTGGCCATGAGACTGAGGACATCTAGTGGCAGAAATAGTACTGTGGTAGAAATCTCTGTATTGAATTTGATTATTGCAGCAAAAGCTGTTTTTTTTTTTTTTTTTTTAATAGGCTATTTATTTTTATATTGTTATTTTTCACTGGAGTGTTGCTTTAGGCTGGGTTCACACTATTGCGAATTGGATGGGGGTTTTCCAATTTGCATAGCAGGAGATTGTGACCTCCTCTCTATGGAGCCGGTTCACACATCTCTTCAGCGGCTCCGGTGCAAATTGCACAGGAGCCCTGTGCGTCTTTTGGTCTGTTTCAAGTCCAAATTCAGCCCAAAATTCAGGATGAAATTGGACCTGATATGGTGAATGGTATGGTATGGTGCTGTGAGCCGCTGCGTTCTATAACTGTGAACCCAGCCTGAAATAGAAGTTCATATAACAAATTGTGTATGATTTTTTAAAATGTGCACCTTTACTTATAAATTTGACATTATTTATAAGATTCAGACCAACCATAAACAGCCCAATAAAAATAATGCTTGATATGTTTTTATCAATACAATAAGCTGCACGTATACCTATATGCCTATACTCATTGGAAATAAAATGACACATTTTGGGGAATTCTACATGTGTACAGTAAATCAGTATCATATGTTAACCGATTCCGTAAATGTATCTTGTACACCATTTTTGTGCTATTTTGTAGGTACAGTATTGTTTAATATTAAAGAATTGTGTTGCCTCTTCATTACAGAGACTGGTGGATATGAATTCTGCTATTCAGGCCCTGATGGAGTCACATTCAGCACTGCGGATGGAGGTAAGATGCTAGTTTATAAATTTGTCGTTAGAATTTGTAAGTATTATAATTTAACTGAATGGGGAAAAATTGATGTCAGTTTTAGCTCTAACTAAACTGGGAATCAGTTACATAGTTTGGATAACGGTTCATTTACACCTCATTGGATAATGGCTCATTTACACCTCATTGGATAATGGCTCATTTACACCTCATTGGATAATGGCTCATTTACACCAAATGCAGTCAAACGTGCAGTTTAACCGTTTTAAATACTCTAGTCATCTGATATCTCCACATTTTCTCTTATCTGGGATTCTTAACAACCCTATGTCCCCCCCCCCCCAGCCATGGAGGATTCCGAAAATTTAATTTGGTGGCTTAATAAAAATTTTAAATTTATATGTCACCTCTTATGGTTAGAAGGGATCAAAACACAATCTTATATTTAGAAACATTGGCATCTTCCTCTATCAGAATCATCACGCATAATTCTAATTACAGGTTTTATAAATACCCTTCTCTCTCCTTCTTCCATAATCTGTCTGACCCTCTTAACACCTTTTGAAAAAAATATGCAAATTAAATCCACATTCCCCTGGTATTATTTCTCTTATTTACGCTTCAAAAAATTTCTTCCCAATCTATTAATAAGCCTGCCTATGCTCTTGCTTGAGAAGTTGATCTCGGAGATTCTTTAGATATCACTGAATGGAGTAAAATCTGGACCAATGTAGCTAAATGTTAAATTAATGCTCTAGCCCAAGAGAATGCATATTAAACACTCCTTCGCTGGTATATGACTCCAACAAAATGATCGCATATTTCCCCTTCAATCTCCCCTTTTTGCTTTAGAGGGTGTAATTCTAGAGGAACTTTATTACACATCTGGTGGGAATGCCCTATTGTCCGGAAACTATGGACACAAATTTATGATATGATTAACAAAATTATGGACCCATGGGAAGCCCTACTACATAAACCACACCTGAGCTTTAGAAAACCAGAGAGAAAATGTATCTCTTTTATTTTTTTTGGCCACGTGAAAAACTATTGCCAAAGCCTGGAGAACTCCATCTCTGAATTTTAGAGAAGTGAAGCAAAGAATTATGGGCACCATGGTTCATGAAAAATTAACATGTATCCTACTTGATCACCATTCTAACTTTTTACAGATCTGGTCTCCATGGCTTGACTTTACCAACACATTTAATATTGATAATTCTTTACTTTCTCTCTCTAAGATTGTAAGGTTACATCCACCAGTCATGTAACACCCAGCATATCTCAATCCACCTTTTCTTCTACTCTTCTTTATTTCTTCTTTTTTTTCCTCCCTTTCTCCTTCTTTTTATTTTTTTATTGTTGATTACTATTTCCAATATATTTAATTGTATTGTATATTTCTTGATGCTTGATGTTATTTTATACAACACACACACACACATATATATATATATATATATATATATATATATATATATATATATACATACATATATATATATATATATAAATATATATATATATATATATATATATATAAATAATACACTGCAAATGCAACAAAAATGGATTGCACGGCTCTCTCTCCCCCTTCTCAGTGTGTGATCAGTGGGAGCTATTGGCCCTTGCACACACAGCCCTCAACTTTTACACTCGCCTACTCACATTTTGCGAGTGGAAAATGAGGTTTGGTGAGGAGCTGGGCTGCCTCCTGGGAGCAGGGGGGGGGGAAAGGGCATCGGGGGGTGGGGGTGAATGGGAGCCATTCTCCCAGAGAAAGAGAGTGTGGAGGAACAGAGGGGGCGGCTGGTTCATTATAGAGGAAGAGAGCGTGGAGGAAGAGGAGATCCAGCTTGATCATAGAGCGGGGTTTGCCCACTATAACAGCTTACATTACTATTGCAGTCCATGCACCGTCACAAACAGCCCCGCCCTCCTGACCCCGCACCTGTGACAGACAGAACACAATGCCAGGGCACATTCTGTCTATCACAGGGGCAGGGTCAGCAGGGCAGGGCTGTGTGTGACGGTACATGGACTGCAATTGTAATGTAAGCTGTTACAGGGGGCAAACCCTGCTCTGTGATCAAGCCGGCTCTCCTCTTCGTCCATGCTCTCTTCCGCTATAATGATCTGGCTGCCCCCTCTGAACAGGTGAGGCTGCAATGATGGACACAGGTGAGGCTGCATGGGTGAGGCTGCAATAATGGACACAGGTGAAGCTGCAATGATGGACACGGGTGAGGCTGCAATGATGGAAACAGATGAGGCTGCCATGATGGACACGGGTGAGGCTGCAATGATGGACACGGGTGAGGCTGCAATGATGGACACGGGTGAGGCTGCATGGGTGAGGCTGCAATGATGGACACGGGTGAGGCTGCAAAGATGGACATGGGTGAGGCTGCATGGGTGAGGCTGCAGTGATGGCCACGAGTGAGGCTGCATGGGTGAGGCTGCAATGATGGACACGGGTGAGGCTGCATGGATAAGGCTGCAATGATGGACACAGGTGAGGCTGCAGTAGTGCGCACTGGTCATGCTGTATTGATGGGCACGGGTGAGGCTTAAGGCCTAGCTAGTAGCTCAGGACTTGAAATTTTGAGCCTGTATATATATATATATATATATATATATATATATATATATATATATATATAATGCCTGTGTTGCTTGATCCCCTTAGTCCCTTAGTGATGCCAAGTCAGGCACTTATATACTGTATATACTGTATCATGAGTTTTTGTTTTTTTTAATGTTAATGCATATCAATGGGATCTCAGTTTATGTTTACTGGCTTTTTGACAAGACTTATGACATCATACCATGTCTAGGGGTGGGTGGTACCTTGTTCTTGCTTGTTCCTGATTGGTGGATGTCTATTTAAATATTTAGCACAATTGCTGTACACTTATCACATGATAAGGGGGTCTTGCGACACTCTGAAATATTGCACTCTTTTGTTTGTGATGTGATCATACTTCAATAAAAAAAAGTTTGAATGCAACTTGAAGATCCGTGGTGTGTGGGCAAATATCTACACTGTGTAAACCCGGAATAAGTTGCATAGTTTGTATGATGACACGTTTACACCAGATGCAGTCAAACAATGGGATTTTTATATACAGCTTACCTGTAAAATCCTTTTCTTGAGAGTACATCACGGGACACAGGAGCTTCATTACATAGTGGGTTATATAGGCACCTCTGGTGATTGGACACTGGTTGACCCTAATTAAGGAGAATTCCTCCCCTATATAACCCCTCCCATCCGGGAGGCACCTCAGTTTTGTAGCAAAGCAATAAGAACCACGTAAAACCCAAGAGGGGCGGGAGCCCTGTGTCCCGTGATGTACTCTCAAGAAAAGGATTTTACAGGTAAGCTGTATATAAAAATCCCATTTTCTTGATCATACATCACGGGACACAGGAGCTTCATTACATAGTGGGATGTCCCAAAGCAATGCTCAGGTTGAGGGGAGGGAGACACAGATCATAAGCATAGACCGCCAGGGACCTGAGGACCTAAACTGCAGCCTGCAGTACACTGCGCCCGAAGGCGATATCCTCTTGCCCTCTGACATCCACCTGATAGAATCTGGTGAATGTGTGGATTGATGACCAAGTCGCAGCCTTACAGATCTGAGCCAGGGAGGCCTGGTGATGCACTGCCCAAGAAGCACTGATAGCCCTAGTAGAGTGCGCTTTCACCTGAAAAGGAGGAATCTTCCCCTTTAAGCTATAGGCCTGAGAAATAACCTGTCTAATCCATCTCGAGAGAGTGGACTTTGACGCTGCCTGACCCCTTCTAGGGCCTTCTGGCAGAATAAATAAGCAGTCAGTTTTTCTTATCTGAGCAGTTGCTTGAAGATAAAGACTGATTGCTCTAACCACATCTAAAGTGTGTAAGGATTCTTCCTCTATGGACTGAGGATTTGGAAAAAAAGGATGGTAGGATTATATCTTGATTCAGATGAAAACCTGAAACCACCTTAGGTAGAAAGGACCTGTTGGGACGCATAACCACCCGGTCCTTATGGATAATTAAATAGGGCTCTTTACAAGAAAGAGCTGCCAATTCTGATACCCTTCTAGCCGTGGATATGGCTACTAGGAAGACTAGCTTCTTTGTCAAGAGGACTAACGAAGCAAGATGCAAAGGTTCAAATGGTTGGGCTACTAAGGCCGAGAGAACCAAATTCAGATCCCATGGGCATACCGGAGGTCTGACTGGCGGTCTCATCCGCATAGCCCCCTGGATAAAGGCCCGTATCAGGGAATGTGATGCAAGCGGTCTTTGAAGAAAGACCGACAGGGCCGAAATCTGCACCTTGATGGTGCTTATGGCCAGATTCAATTCAAGGCCTGATTGGAGAAAGGCCAAGATTCTGTTAATGACATACCTTCTGGGATGCCATCTCCTGGGTTCACACCAGGAAACATATGCCCTCCAGATCTTGTAATAGATACGCCTGGAGGCCGGCTTTCTGGCATTGACCAGAGTGGAAAGGACTGGCCCCGAAAGACCACGGTCTTTTAAAATGTGGGTCTCAGCAGCCAGACCGTCAAATTCAGACTGCGTAAAGCAGGATGGTAAATTGGGCCCTGCGAGAGCAGATCCGGCCGGAGGGGGGGGGGTCCATGGCCTGCCCACTGCTAGCTTCATGATTTCTGCGAACCATGGTCGCCTGGGCCAAGCCGGGGCCACTAGAAGGACCGACTTCGCCTCCCTCTTGACCCTTCCCAGGAACCGTGACAGTAGCGAGTTCGGGGGGAAGGCATAGATCAGATTGTACTGATTCCAGGGAACCGTCAGAGCATCTGACCCCTGAGCAAGTGCATCTCTTGTCCTTGACACAAAGTTGTCCAGTTTCCTGTTGAATCTGGACGCAAAAAGATCCACGTCTGGAGTGCCCCATTTGTAACATATGTCTCGAAACACATCGGGGTGCAGAGCCCATTCTCCTGGGCACAACTGCTGGCGGCTGAGATAATCCGCCTGCCAATTCTCCACACCTGGGATGAAGACTGCAGAGAGGCACGGAACATGCTCTTCTGCCCAGACAAGTATGCGATTCACCTCGTTTTGGGCCACCAGACTTCTGGTACCGCCCTGGTGATTGATATAAGCCACCGCGGTGGCATTGTCGGACTGAATCCGAACCGGGAAGCCTCGCAGTCTGTGAGACCACTCTCTGAGTGCCATGTAAACTGCCCGAAACTCTAGGATATTTATGGGCAACAGACTTTCGGTCGCAGACCATTTTCCCTGCGAGCATGTTCCCTCTAATACGGGTCCCCAGCCTGTCAGGCTGGCATCCGTTGTGACAATCTTCCATGAGAGGGGAAGAAATGTTTTGCCCTTTAGCAAATTTCTGGTTTGTAACCACCAAACAAGACTCTTGCGTGCCCGGGGGGATAAACGCATAGGAAGATCCAGGGATTGGGGCTTCCTGTTCCAAATCGCAAGGATGCATCCTTGCAGGGCCTTGGGTGGAACTGGGCGAATGGAACGGCCTCGAAAGAGGCGACCATTTTTCCCAACAGTCTCATGCACAACCGAATGGAGGAAGATCTTCTGCCCAGAATCAGGCGCACCAGATCTCCAATGGCCAAGGCCTTTGGCTTTGGAAGGAACACCCTGCCTTGAGCGGTGTCGATAATCAGACCCAGGTAATCCAACCTGGTGGTCGGTTGTAAAGATGACTTTTCTAGGTTTATAAGCCAACCTAGGTGGCCCAGATGTTCTAGCGTTTTGGTGACGCTGCGACTTAGGCATGTTGCAGTTCTCTCTACGAGAAGTAAGTCGTCTAGGTAAGCCATGACGGCTATGCCCTGAACTCTTAAGATTGCTAAGAGAGGGTCTAGAATCTTCGTGAAGACTCGGGGGGCCGTGGCTAGGCCAAACGGCAGGGCCACAAATTGAAAATGGCGCTGCTCTGCCGCGAACCTCAGAAACTTCTGGTGTGCGGGAAATATTGGCACATGAAGATATGCGTCTCTGATATCTATTGATGCCATGAATTCTCCTCCTTGTAGGGAGGAGAGCACAGTGCGTATTGACTGCATCCGGAAGGTCTGGATGTGTAGAAACCGGTTTAAGTCTCTCAGATCCAAGATAGGTCTGACACTTCCGCTTGGTTTTGGAACGGTGAAGAGATTCGAATAAAAACCTGAACCCTGATCTTTCGGGCTCACTTCTACTATCACACCCTGGGATAGTAATTGATCTAAGGCCACAAATAGCGGTTTCTGCTTTATCGGATCCCTGGGGATCCTTGACCTTAGAAAACGAGAAGGTGGAATCTCCTGAAACTCTAGCCTGTAGCCCAGAGACACTGAAGAGATCACCCATCTGTCCTGAATCTCCTCCCGCCAGGCGCCTGCAAACTGCAGGAGCCTTCCCCCCACTCGGCCGAGCGGGGGCGCCCCTTCACAAGGAGGTCTTGGAGGTTTGCTTGGCAGGCTTCCGCCCCCAAGTCTTTTTCTGTCCCTGGGCTCAGCCCTGAGGCTTTCCAGCCGAGGAGGGCTGGGAAGGCCGTCGCCACTGTTTAGAGCTTGATGCTTCGGGAGAAAGAGTACGCCTGAATGAAGGACGTTTACTCTTCTTGACTGGAAGGAGTGTAGATTTACCTCCCGAAATATTTTGGACGAATTTATCTAATTCCTCTCCAAACAACCGTTCCCCTTTAAACGGGAACCCAGCCAAATGCTTTTGCATGACATCTCAGCAGCCCAATTCTTTAGCCATAGAGCCCTTCGTATGTGTACCAACATGAGGGACAAACGTGATGCTTGTTGGACAGAATCCAAAATCGCATCAATTATGAAACATAAGATGTGAGGCATTTCTGCATATTTCTCTACTTCCTCATTGGGAAGGAGTTCAAACATCTGTTTAACCTGTTCCTTAAGGAACTGACACAACCCCACGGCTGCGACTGTAGGTTGCACCACAGCGCCGGCCATGGAAAGGGAGGCTTTTAACAAGGTTTCCAGCCCTTTGTCAGCTGGATCCTTAAATACCTGCGCATTATCCAAAGGACAAGTTAGGTTTTTATTCACACAAGAGATAGCCGCATCAACAGATGGGGCCCCCCATTTCTTGGTGAAACTTTCCTCCACGGGATAATACATAGAAAACCTCTTGGGAGGAGAAAACAGTTTATCGGGATGTCCCCAGTCCTTATACATCAAGTCAGCCATTAAAGGATGAATTGGAAAGGAACAGGCAGTCTGTGGGGCTTTCCTGACTCCCAGGGAAGAGACAGAGGATGTAGCGACTTCAGTAGCAGGCATTCTGAATGTGGTACGCACCAATTCAGTATAATACTGCACCTGCTTTCTGAGTGCCTGGGAGGAGGGGACTAACTCCTCATCCTCTGACTGATCCGACTGCTCATGATCCCTTTCTAAAGATAGGGATCTCTCCTCATTTTCAGAGCAACTGTCTGAGAGAGGGATTTCAGCAGAGGGAGGGGATCTACCCCTTTTTCTGCTATCTTTTAGGGAAGCAGAAATAAAATTCATTATCCTCCCTTCAAAACTCTCCAATGTAGCCCTAAGGGAGTCCTCAGTGACATCCTAGGCGGTGACCTGCCAGTGCTTTTGTTACCTGCCCCTGAAACCCTCTTACGAGGAGACATAGTACTGAGCTACAAAGCAGAGTTACTAATGTAAAATGCAATCACTTATTTGTGCTTAAAGTCTCACAATAAATCAATATTAGCTTAACTGCACAATATGATGCCGAGTAGGTGTCTTAGGGTTTGCCTGGATCCAATCCCACGGATGCTTACAGCCCACAGCTCCTGTGCCTCACCTTACAGTCCCCTGACGCTCTGGGCTTTTAAATCGGCCGTTTTGGCGCCTGCATTACAGCATAGAGCACCTGATTGTGCACAGCTGGCAACCACACCCCCCCCCTTTCCCCAATAGGCCGGGAGCGCGCCCGGCGTGCGTGCACGCGCCCGCGCGCGTGCACGAGGACCGCGGGATCCGGGGGGGGAAGGGGAACCCAAAAGGAGTAACCTGGGACCCCCTGATCTGCGTGGGACCCCTTTTTTACCTTTATTGTGGCAGGGACTGCAAGGAGACGTGAGAGCTGGAGAACCAGGCACTTCACTGAGCGTGTTAGTATTGAAAGGCATGTAAGTATGCATCAGGCTGCTCTTACTCCATCTAGTGGTGGAAACCAGGTAAGACATACAACTACTCACAGTGAAGAAATCCATTCATATATTAAATATATAGGATGACTTCCCCTACCTGTTCCCCGCCGCAGGAATTGCTGTGTTCAGACCAATTCCAGCCTTCACCCATCACGGCGGGTATTGTTAGCCAACCTTCAGGCGTATCTGGGGTTCTTACGAAAAGATCCTCCTACCTGGGCCTTGTAAAAAACTCTGCCAGAAACTTACGGGCGCCCTGAGTCAACAGTACCCCAAGTCTGGTTGTCCCAGAGTCCAGTCTTCCAATGGAGAGGACTTACAGGCAAAACCTTGTGTCTTCGGCAAACGAGGCCCGGGTACCATACCATCTTGGGAGTCAAATATCGGCCCGAGGTATGGATCCGGTTTGTTGTAGCCCTTCGGCCCTCGCCGGGACCCGCATAGAGCTAAGTTTTACGTGACCATCGACCAGACACTGGCGAAAAAACTGAGGTGCCTCCCGGATGGGAGGGGTTATATAGGGGAGGAATTCTCCTTAATTAGGGTCAACCAGTGTCCAATCACCAGAGGTGCCTATATAACCCACTATGTAATGAAGCTCCTGTGTCCCGTGATGTATGATCAAGAAATGCAGTTTTTTAAACGCATTATGAACGCATATACAAGAAAAATGAATGTATTTCAATGAGCCTAGTTTACACATTGCTGTGCTTTAATGTGTATTTGAAAAGTACAGAATGCTGCATTTTTGCAGCAGTAAAATTCAGGAAAAAATAAATAATTTTATTTATATATATATATATATATATATATATATATATATATATATAAAATAATACACTGCAAATGTAACAAAAATGGATTGCACTACTCTCTCTCCCCATTCTCAATGTGTGATCAGTGGGAGCTATTGGCCCCTGCTGCTGTCAATCAAATCCAGTGACTAGAAAGCAAGAGGTTGGGCAGAGACACAATGTGTGTGTCAATAGACACATACAGTGCGGGTTGGGATCAAGCTTGCATATGTGCCACCATAAGAAACAGATTCCTGCTGGCACACAGAGAAGAGACGTAGTCCAGAGCATTGACAGGGAACCCCAGAACAGGAGGACTTTTAGTGCTTTTTTTGGAAGATGCACCAAAACTGCCTGATCTAATAGAGTCGTTTTGACAATGATAGGATGGGAATTTGCAGGTGCCATTTAAGTCCACCAAAAAGGGAAGTATAAAAAATATATATTTCATTTATACAAGGAGTAGAAATCGTAAACAATCGTTTTTACATTATACTGAGTCCCAAGCACACTTTAGTCCTCTACATGTTTCACCACATTGACTTCTTCAGGAAGTATTAAAGTGCTACAGATTCACATCACATACCAGAAGTTGCACCCGAGATAGCCGCCAAATTCCAAGAGTGGGCCCCAACTGTGCCTATACCCATGCAGGGGGTCAATCACAGAGAGGGTACACTAATAGGGCAATATAAGAGCTACAATGTAAATACTATGAATAAGTATACTTCTAGAGACCCAGATTCCAACAAGTATGTTTAAATAAAAAGTATCCATATACTTACTAAAAAACAGATCAGTAATGAAAAAAACCGGGGGGGGGGGGGGATGGAACACACTAAAAAGCATGTGGCACAATCATCCAATCGTATAGAAGTCCAAATTTAAAATCATGCAAGAAGGATAAAGAAAGCAGTAGAGGCCTAAAGAGATTGTGTTTGTTTATATAACATGAACCCCAAAAGAGAATGATTATATCTCCCTGTGGAGTAGTTGCAAGTGTTTTGCATTATGTATAATAATTGGACAGTAATTGCTAAAATGTCCCAAGATAGTAGAGGTACTAGTGTGCCAAGATTCATGTAATTCCATCTAGAGCCTCTCTCCAAGAGGAATTACTGACTTTTACTGATCTAATAGAAGTCTAATAGCAAAGTGCAGATAACTCGCACAGAAACAGTAGGTACGCTAAAACCGCAGCGGATTAGCGTGAAGCCCCCCGAAAATGTTACAATTGTAATCAAAGGAAAAATGAAGTGTCTCACCGGGGACAATAACCCTTCTCTAAAGTCTACAAAACAGGAAAAACTTCTGGGCTGCATAAAAAAGAAATTCACATCATGTAAAAAATTGATTGTGGTATTTCTATATATATATATATTCTATTTTATATATTTTATTTATATTCTAATTAATCTTTTCTCTTTTTTTTTCCCCCAAAATGTTATTGTCAACATGGTCTTCTTCTTCTTCTTCTTCTTCTTCTTCTTCTTCTTCTTGTATGAACTTAACTCTCCTCTCTTGGATTCTATTAAATTATTTACATTATGCACCTCCTGGGTTGCCTTCCTGTTTGACTTCTGATTGGTCTGGCACACTTCTCCTTTATGCCATGTTTTTTTACCCTTGCTTACCCTCCATTCAACACTGCTTCTACTGACCAGAGCTATCAGAATACTGAAGTATCGATACTGGATTTCAGCACAGAGATCTTTAAAACGCTCCACTACCTGACAGATTTGATGCACAGTATAAAGAACCCGCCCGGGACCCGGGACAATCCAGCGAGAATTTGCCGTGATTTGCTTGACTGTGAACGCAAAGTGGCAGATGGTACGTATTCAAGCCTGTTTTGTCACATCCCAGCTCACTGAAGCAAACTTCTAGTGTTTGCTCCCTTTTCATCTGTTAAATATACCATTGAAAGTGTTTGTCCGCATACAGAAAAATACTTGCCTGTTCTTGAAATAAATCTTGTAAACTTGTAATTCCCAGTGATCTCTGCCTATACTGCACTCTTGGGCCTCACATTGCTTTTAAAGTAGTTGTAAAGGCTGAAGGTATTTACCACGCATGAAGGTAAAAAACTTCGGTGAGCAACCTCCAATGCAGCCAGGTTCACAAAAGTTGCGGCTGTCCCAAAACTCTACTTCCTCAGACAGCAGCCTATTGGCTCACTTTGCTATCAATCACAACCAGTGAGAGCCAAGGAGGAGAAAGCTGGGGGGGGGAGGCCGAGCCGCGGCTTATGTGTCTTATCTGTCTATAAAGTAGCAGCTCAGGAGCAAGCACACGCGGTGCCCCCAGGGAAAGCGGCTTTCTCTGGGGGCACCGCTCAAGGGGGTGGAGCCAGGAGTGCCAGCGAGGGACCCAAAAAGAAGGGGTCGGAGCTGATCCTTGCAAAACCACTGCACTTGCAGGTAAATATAACATGTTTGTTATTTAAAAAAAAAAAATCAAAGCCACTTTAAGGGTGTTTGGCATTTTTTTTTCTGCTTCTAATCACCCCTCTGTGTTAGCCTTTGTGTCCATGTACACATGGGCAATTACAGGTGTATAGAGGCAGGACAAAAATTATCACTTGTGCATTCAGGAGAGGAGCATTTCAGTAGAAAAAACACCCAGTGTGCCTAAACGCATGTAAACACGCTTAAGAGCTAGGGGCTTTTAGTGATTGAGCATTCATTCAATTCAATGGCCAGAATAAATTAATATTCTGGAAATAAATAGTTATTTATAAATATTATTTATTTCCTCATTAGCACAGAATAGGAATGTACCAAGCTAGCCATACACCAGTAGGTTTGTGAACAAATAGTACGAACGTTTGTATGAATATTCCTACAAAAACTCTCATTAATACATTTGAAGACATGACCAAAGTCCTTTGAAAATACTTTAAATAAAGTATGCTTTTAACATTTGATTTGGGAATGAATGGACTTTCCAAAACAAAAACCACACAGACTGTTAGAAATTAGTTTGCTGGAGAAAATTTTTCCACCCTGCTCCTTCAAATATTCTCGCCACTGTGGTTGAAAATGAACACCAGTTTGACCTCACTAATGATTATAAATGCAAATGAATGTTAAAAAGAACATCTTCACACCAAATTCTTTTAGTGTAGGCCAGCTTAACTAATTTTTCTCTTTAAAGAATATGTTACCTAAACATTTCATATTCCTGATATGTGCCCGCTGTACCATGTTCTTGTGTTAAAAAGTATAATTTTCTCTTTGTATTGCTTCCTTTGTGTGAAATAATGGTGACAGTAATGCATGCAAGTACTTATCATCAAACATTACTGTCACCATTATAGTTAATTGCTGGAACCCTTCTGTGATCTGTAAGACTGTTTCCTTTTATCCATAGAAAAAAAATAACCTTTTCTTTTATTGTACTGTATGTAGCCTGGTAACCAACATTGCAAATTTCCTATCACCATTGATGAGTGGTCTATAAACAGTGTGTATATAGAGTATATGTGTGTGTGTGTGTCTAACCGTTCAGTTGTATCCAATTCTGTGGGCCAGCTCTTTGGGCACCAAGTCTGATATATAATGGAAAGCCTTTTTCCGTGGAACTATAGAATTTTTTGGGCCAATGTTTTACAAAGTAGGTAGTGGGGGGCTTTTCTCAAATTTTTACACACATACTAGGGACAATTTAGACAGGAGCCTGTTGACCTACCTATTATCCCCTTTTAGGATGCCGGACACATGGATTCCTATGGTGGGGTAGTACTTTTTGAAGCACCTGATTAGAGCCAGAGGCTCTAATAGGCTTCAAAATAGGGTGGGCTCCTGGGGGGGGGGGGGGGGGGGAGGACTGCGGCCTGATCCCACCCAATTGTGTGACGATAGAAAATAAATTTTCGCTATTTTCACACTAACCTTCCTCCCCGCCAATCAGGAGGCAGGGCGTCAGACCTATTTCCTGATTGGCCAAAGTGGCTGCATTTGATGGGCACAATGGCTGCATATGATGGGCACAAGTGGCTGCATGTAATGGGCACAGTGGCTGCATATGATGGGCACAAGTGGCTGCATGTAATGGGCACAGAGGCTGCATATGATGGGCACAAGTGACTGCATATAATGAGCACAGTGGCTGCATATGATGAGCACAATGGCAGCATATGAAGGGCACATGTGGCTACATATGATGGGCGCACGTGGCTGCATATGATGGGCACACGTCGCTGCATATGATGGGCGCACGTGGCTGCATATGATGGGCGTACGTGGCTGCATATGATGGGCACACGTGGCTGCATATGATGGACACACGTGGCTGCATATGATGGGCACACGTGGCTGCATATGATGGGCACAGTGGCTGTGCTTGATGGGCACAATGGCTGCAATTCATCTGCATACAGGCTACATTTGATGGGCATAGGGATGCTGCTATTGATTGGGGTTCAGTATTTTTCAGTTCGTTTGTGCCCCCCCAAAAAATTTTGAGCACCAGCCGCCACTGCTACTAGCATGTCTTTGGAGTGTGGGAGGAAACTGGAGTACCCAGAAGAAACCCACGCAAACTCCTACAGATAGTGTCCTGGCCGAGATTTGAGCACTACATGGCATAAGCACTAACCAGTAAGGCTGGCCATACATGGAGGAGATTTCTTTCCTGCAACAACCGGCATGCTGGTTGTACCCAAGTTTATCGATCATATATTCAGCCTGCCCATACACGGTTCTTGGCCGGCTGAGATTCAAACTGCGTATGGCCTGCCTAAGCCACTATGCCACCAATAAACAGTATATGTACACACTTTTTTTTCTAAACTATGCATTTTTTTATTTTTTTTAGGAAAGTACTGGATTGACCCGAATCTTGGCTGTCCATCAGATGCTATAGAGGTCTTCTGTAACTTTACAGCTGGAGGACAGACATGTTTATCACCAGTTACTGTGACAAAGGTAAAATATCCACTTTAAGACCAGGCCTTTTCTGACTTTTTGTTTACATATAAAAATCCATATTTTTTGCTAGAAAATTACTTAGAACCCCCAAACATAGTGGTTTTTGAATTTTTTATGTCACATGGTATTTGCACAGCGGTTTTTCAAACACAAATTGTTTGTAAATAATACACTTTAATGAATTTTAATGCAAACAAACACAATATAATAGCCATTTTTTTATAAAATATAAAAGATGGTGTTACGCCGAGTAAATAGATACCTGACATGTCACTCTGTAAAATTGCGCATGCTTATAGAATGGCGCCAAACCTACAGTATTTAAAAATCTCTGTAAGCAATGCTTTAAAAGCCTTTACAGCAGGTATGTCCACAGTCCGGCCTGCATTCTGGTTTGATGTGGCCCCCACTTGGAATTTGCATATATATACACCTATGGCCCCCAAAGCTGGAGTGTGTTATGTTTTTTTATGCTGATAATATATCTATCTTCTTTAGCCTGACAAATCCAGAGCGCCACGCTCATTCTTAGTATGAGCTGGGGCATGTAGCTAGACGTGTTCACAAGTCTATTTGTCCAAGCTGCTATGAAGCTGACGGTGCACAGAGCCAATCACAGGCACTGTGACTATTCCCGATCTCTGCATCTGCGGACTGCAGATGCAGAGATCGGGAAAATGTTACAGTGCCTGTGATTGGCACTCTGTCAGATTCCTTGCAGGCTCGGGCACATAGACTTGTGAACACGCCCAGCCACACGCCCGGCTCATACTAAGAATGAGAGCAGCGCTCGGGATTTGTCAGGCTAAAGATGATAGATATATTAACAGCATAAAAAACATAACTCGCTCAAGCTTTGGGGGCCACAGATGTAATATATATATATATATATATACCGTATATACTCGAGTATAGGCCGACCCGAATATAAGCCGAGGCCCCCAATTTACCCCCAAAAAAACTGGCAAACTTATTGACTCGTGTATAAGCCGAGGGTGAGACATGCCTGTCCATCCCTGTGTGTGTGTCCGTCCATCCCTGTGTGTCCGTCCATCCCTGTGTGTCCGTCCATCCCTGTGTGTCCGTCCATCCATCCCTGTGTGTGTGTCCATCCATCCATCCATCCCTGTGTGTGTGTGTCTCCATCCATCCATCCATCCATCCCTGTGTGTGTGTGTCTCCATCCATCCATCCATCCATCCCTGTGTGTGTGTGTGTCTCCATCCATCCATCCATCCATCCCTGTGTGTGTGTGTATCCATCCATCCCTGTGTGTGTGTGTGTCTCCATCCATCCATCCATCCGTGTGTGTGTGTCTCCATCCGTGTGTGTGTGTGTGTGTGTGTGTGTGTGTGTGTGTGTGTGTGTGTCCAGCCTACCTGTGTCCCGAGCCTTTGTCCCGAGCCTCCGTCCCGTGTCGTGCCTTGCCTTCGTCCCGTCCCGTCCCGTCCTGTCCCGTGCCATGCCGTGCCTTGCCTTGCCTTGCCTCCGTCCCGTGCCCTCTTCGTCGGCGGCCATTGTAAAATTCAAAAGCCGCGCCTCCTCCTTCGCCTGTGATAGGCGGAACACTGAATTTCCCAGCAGCCTGTGTTCCGCCTATCACGGACGTCGTATCATCCTCGTCCGTAGTACGAGGATGAGACGATGCCCGTGATAGGCGGAACACAGGCTGCTGGGAAATTCAGTGTTCCGCCTATCACAGGCGAAGGCGGAGCCGGAGGCGCGGCTTTTGAATCATAGAATGGCCGCTGTCTGTCTGCTCGACACGCTGATCGAGCGGGCAGACAGCGATGACTCGAGTATAAGCCGAGGGGGGCACTTTCAGCCTCAAAAAAGAGGCTGAAAATCTCGGCTTATACTCGAGTATATACGGTATATATATATATATATATATAAAGAGAGAGAGAGAGAGAGAGAGAGAGAGAGAGAGAGAGAGAGAGAGAGTTAGAGATTTATATATATTTTTTTAAACATAACACGCCTGAGCTCATCGTTACCCTAAACGAAGAAGAGAAGATATTTATATTATATACCATCATATATTGTCATCAATGTTATGAAATGAATAGTATGCCGTTTGCAATAAACTTTGCATAAAATATTTCATTTGCATTTAATTTTAATGGTTCAAAAAATGTCAGGCAAAATGGTCGGCCCTCACATATGTTCACTTCATGAAATCTGGCCCTCTTTGAAAAAAGTTTGGACACCCCTGGTTTACAGTATACCAATTTAGAGTTATCTTCTTCAAGCCGGCGGAACACACATGTGCAGCCTCTTGGCATGTGGGCCTTCATGCCGAGCGGCCTCATATATGCAGCTCTTTGCAAACCACTTGCAGTGCTGAGAGTGTGCTCTGTCCTAACCAATATTTTCTGTTTCAACCAGCTGGAGTTTAATGTGGGTAAAGTGCAGATGAATTTTCTCCATTTGCTGAGCTCCGAGGCTGTCCACACCATCACCATCCACTGCCTGAACACTCCGGTCTTAGGAGGAGACACATCGCTTACCTTCAAAGGATGGAATGACCACAAATTTGAAGGAAACAAATTACTTGAAAGAAATGTGATTCTGGATGAATGCAAGGTAAAACTTACTGGATTTGCACAATGAAGTCATTTTTATAGCATTTTTTGTGAAACGTTAAAACACAATGTACATTAACATTAACAGTTAGTCCCCACAGGCGTTTTGAGTGGACATGCTAACTTGGGATAACCATGCCTTAAATCTGTATTAAACCCAAAAACAAAATTGTAATATATTCCTAGAACATAAAGTAATTTGCACAGGACTGGTTATTGGCAACATCCCTTTATACATTAAACATGCAAAGTAGATACATTTCCCGCTCCTTCAGTGAGTAACCCAAGGGATTGCAAGACAGCAACAGATCACCAGGGGGCTGCTTCTCTGGTCAGAAGGTGATGATCTATGGTCTGGAGCATACCTGGGGTATTCCTGGGGAAGGTCCTTATGGGCCTGGATGGACCAGATTAGAAGCACCTTGATCTTTCTTTTAAGTATTGGTTGATGTAATAGTTGACATAGTGGAGATAACTGACATGCCTGTTCCCTGATGAAGATATATGAAAATAGTATTCAAAACATGTTGGTTCAACAAGTGTAAGGTATACCCCAATGGAGTGACAGGACTGTTATTCTATCATTTAACACTATTGGATGAGCACTGTGCAATGTAGCTACATGTATTACTATAAGCAGTGGCGGCTGGTGCTCCATTTTGGGGGGGGGGGGGGCAAAAAACCCTCCACCCCCCCACCCGCACTTACACCAGCCTGCTCACCCATCAGCCCTGCACCTACCGCAGCCCGTTCTCCCACCAGCCAGCCCCGCTATTACCCCGGCTCACTTGCCCACCAGCCAGCCCCACGATTACACCATTCAGGTTTGCGGGCGACTTCCCCGTCTTCTCCTCCTGTCCGGTCGCTTCTCTCAACCCCGGCCAATCCGATCTTAGGACCAACTTACACCGGCCCACTCACCCACCAGCCCTGCACCTACCCCAGCCCGCTCTCCCACCAGCCAGCCCCGCTCTTTCCCAGCTCGCTCACCCACCAGCCAGCCCCGAGATGACCCCATTCAGGTTGTGGGCGGCTTCCCCGTCTTCTCCTCCTGGCCAATCCGGTCGTTCCCCCCCCCCCCCCAGCCAATCCAGTCTTGGGACCAACTTCCTGTCCTGACTGGCCGGGAGGAGAAGCAGGAAGACAATAGCAAATGTTTATACACTAATGTCACAAGTGGGTGGGTTTGGGGCGCAATGCTCTGTGCCCCGAGCCCACCCTTTTTGAAGGCAATCTAATCATGTGCTTCTAAAAAAAAAAAAAAGAGGAAGTAAACCCAGTAAGTTTTTTCTTTTTTTTCTTAATATATATATGCTTTAAAATATTGCAAAGCGATACACATGAAAATCGCCAAAAAAAAACCTTTGAAAATACCTTATTTCTCTTTTATATTATTTCGTGACTTCCGGGTATTGGCTGCGCCATTGTAACTCCTGTATGTTGAATAGTTTGTGGATGTCATTTCCACCCTTACTATGTTTCCCTGTCTAAATCTCGAGAATGTGCCATAGCCATTGACTAACAAATTACAGCCAAACCCCAGCTAACAATTTGTGGGGAGTTACAGAAACAGTCTTTGTAAGCACCACTGTAACTGTTAAATGTTTTTTTTACCAGCCCTCTGACACTTTTGTTTGAAAGCTTGGTCTGTTACCCAATTTCTGCCTGTGCTATAGCCGAAATAGGGCTACAGCGTGGGCTTCCAGTGATGACCATAGACGTCCTCCTGTAATCACGCTGCTCGAGCGCCAACCCCCCCGCGGCACATCCTGTGATTGTCGAGTCCATTGGGCTCGGCTGATCACAGAACAGGGTAAAGGGCCAATCACAGCAGCCCTTAATCACATGATCAGCTGTCAGCAAAAGCCAGCTCATCACAGAAGTAAACAGAAGCCAGTTAATGGCTTTTTTTTTCTCCTCACGATCAGCGTAAGGAGAACAGAAGAAAGCTGGTAACTGGCTTCTGCTACAGGGACATCAGTCCCTATCTGTGCCCACCAGTGATCCTAATCAGTGCCCACCAGCATTAACCTAATTAGTACCCCTCCAGTGCTGCCAATCAGTGCCTTTTCATCAGTGATATCTATCAGTGTTGCCTATTAGTGCCGCCTACCAATGCCTATCAATACCCACAGTGCCACCTACCAGTGCCGCTTGTCAGTGCTCAGTGCCACCTATCAGTGCCCATCAGTGCCACCTATCAGTGCAGCCACATCAGTGCCTCCTCATCAGTGCCCACCAGTGCTGCCTCATCAGTGCCACCTATTAGTGCCTCCACATCAGTGCCGCCTCATCAGTGTCCATCAGTGCAGTCTCATCAGTGCTACCTCATCAGTGCCTATAAGTGCCCATCAGTGCAGCCTCATCAGCACACATCAGAGAATTAGAAAAATTACCTGTTTACAAAATGTTATAACAAACTATGAAAAATTATTATTTTTTCAACTTTTTTGTTTCTTTAGCAAAAAATAAAAAACCCAGTTGTGATTAAATACCACCAAAAGAAAGCTCTATTTGTGTGAAAACAATTATAACAATTAAATACGGATACAGCGTTGCATGGCCGCGAAGTTGTCAAAATGCTACAGCGCTGAAAACTGGAAATTGGCCTGGGCAGGAAGAGGGTATAAGTGCCCAATAAGCAAGTGGTTAAAAGGTAGAAAAATACCAGAACATAAATGGAAAGTCTAAATACTGTACTTCCCTCTCCGTTAATGGTCTTATGCCCCTAGCCACCCATCTTCTTCTGGGTGCCTGGCTGCTGTCATCTTCATAGGTTGGCACAGGATGACTTGTTGTGCATGCGCAGGCGTTCAATCATCTTGGCACACAGGTGCTGAGCCAAAGGAAGATTGCAAACAGCTAGATAGATTTATTTTATTGCAGAAGGGACACTGCATGTTTCTTCTGCAATAAAGACCCTGCCTGTTCGCAGTCCTTATATCTTGGACTTTAGTTCTGCTTTAAGCTGACCATAAACGGTTAGTTTTATTTTTGGTCAGCTAGTGGGCAGAAAGAAAAAAAACTAACAGATTTCTCCGTCCACAAAAACGAGAACATTCTGTTCTGCAGCCCATTGTTCATCCAGAAAACTTGCTGGTTCATTTGTCCTGTGTGAGTTGAAAGCTATCCATCTCTATTCTATGCAATTTGAGGCTATGAATTCTGAAAATGCTGCATTTTGCCCACTAGATGGCACTGAGGAGCATACTTATTTCTTATACTGCCATCTAATGGTCATAATGCAGTATTTATCACATTCACATGTTTGAAATGCAGAGAATATAGCCAGAGAACATTCAATGTTGACACATGTGCACAGAACTAATTTCCATGCAGTTTTGATGGACAAACAACTTTGCAAATGTTTTTTATAAATACACCCCTTAATGTGTTCATTACATTTTATATAAATATAATCTAATTCAAATTATTTATATTACACCATAGACAATTAATAAGCATGTCTCCCCATTAATATAAAAAAAAAATACAGGAAATACCATTGCTTAAATCAGAGTCACTTCCTCTCTTCTCTCCACAGCTTGAGAGCAGGGACTTCTGCTCTGTTGCTACTGGTGTGACTAATGGCTAGGGCCTGGGAGCTTGATAGTAGTGCAGGCTAGGCTATGAACATGTCAACCAAGCTGACTATGGAACTGCAGACTCATTGCTCTTTTGCAAAAAAAAATATAAAAAACAGGACTAAAAAACATTTTTTTTAATGGAAGTTTTTTGTTTTTTTCATTAACATTCACTTTAATTGGTTATATTTAGTGTTAACAGTTAAATCAATTTCTTGCTTGGCATTTATCTTTACTGGAAACCTTTGTTCTTTGCAGATACAAGATGGCAGCTGGCACAAGACACAGTTCACGTTTCACACCCATGAAACAAATCAACTTCCGGTCGTTGAAATGTCTCGATTGTCTCCTCCCCAGATAGGACAGCATTACATAGAAAACGGCCCCGTCTGCTTCCTCTGAAAGCAGTACAGATGCCTTGGGGGCACCTGCTTAGTGCAAGTCTCTTTTCTATAAAGAGCATTAACATTTAAGAAGGTAGCAGTTTTGGCAACTGCGTCACAAAGCAATGTGCGATCTTCTAAAGAAGCCAGAAGAGACTTCCTCCTAAGAAGGACGTATGGCATTTTAGAAAGAACTTCAATATTGATAGAGTATTTAATTTTTTTTTAAATAATCATTGATGTTTTTGTATAAATAAAATATAAATAAAACTTTGAGTTTGAATATGAACAAGTGAAAAGCACTGTACAAGTCCCCTTCGAGGAAGCAGTTAGCTTGCCCTGGAGCAGTACTGGTTACGGCTCTAAGAAGTGCAATAACATGGTTGAAAGCAAATTTTCTTGTTTATTGTCTCATTTTTTGGTAAGAAAGAGTCAGCGTGCCCAGAGACAGCAAAGGGATGAAACACTAAGTCGGATTCTGGTCCTTTGTGGACAAATACCTCTTTAGGTGATACCCTACCTCTTACGTGTTGCCTGCTTCTAAGTGTTCCTGTAATCTAGACTGGAGGAGGTTGTTTTGCTGCATAGAGAAAAATATCCAACCTAATAAATGTCTAGGAATTAGTGACACCATTGTGTTGGGTCTAGAACATAACTGTATGGGGTGCAAATGGGGCAACACGTGCGAAAACTGCTCGTGGGCCATGAGGTCAAGTAGGCCCATCATGACCAACATTTTCCTTTACATAGCAGCTGTAGGTCTATACAGCTTAACTACTGTCTGTCCAATATGTCGGCCTTCTCTATTCCCTTTCCTGCATTTCAAGTATAACTCTTTTTTTTTTTTGTTTTGGATAGAGTAGAGAGGGATTACAACAGCGGTCAGGTTTTTATTGCTGTCTGTGTCCCCACAGAGATTCGCCATCCCTGTTTATCTTGTTTATCACTGAGAGTAATGCCGTGTACACACGACCGGACTTTGACGGACTAGGTCCGACTGACTTTTGGTGGAGTTCCAATGGACTTTCCAAATGAACGGACTTGGCCACACACAAGCACACCAAAGTCCAATGGATTCGAGCGTGATGATGTATGACCAGACTAGAATAAGGAATTTCATAGCCAGTAATCAATAGCTGCCCTAGCGTCGGTTTTCGTCCATCAGACTAGCATACAGGCGAATGGATTTTTCGACTGGACTCGAGTCCGTCGGAAATATTTGAAACATGTTTTATTTCTAGGTTCGTCTGACTTTTGGGGAAAAAAAGTCCGCTGGAGCCCACACATGATCAAATTGTCTGACCTAGTCTGCCGGTAAGTCCGATCGTGTGTACGCGGCATAAAAGTGAAGGAAAATCCCAAATTTTGGGTGGTCACCAGAACAGGAATAGATAGAACACCTTCCAATGGGGACTATAGATCTGGTGACAGCCAAGAATTACCCTCAACTTGGAGGGAATCCTCTCCCTTCCTGTTTTGGCTGTGGGAGTGAAAGTGAATCTCCCCAATGGGACGCAATGCAAAAAAACTAACAAGGGTTGAAACTCTTCCTTACTCTACCCAAAATCTATTCTACATTAAGCATTCAAAAGGTTAATGTTTAAATGTTTTTACACTTTGAGCATTAAACTGGTTGTGAACCCTTGCAGACCACTTTTACCTACAGGTAAGACTATAATAAGGCTTACCTGTAGGTACTGGAAATATCTCCTAAACCTGCACAGTTTAGGAGATATTTACCATATACGCTTGCGCCAAGGTCATCGGTGCATGCGCACTAAAGAGAGGGCACGATCATGCCGTTTTTATAGTGCCCATGCCGTGACTGTTGGCTCGTGCGTGCATGCAACGGAGTGACGTTAGGTGACTCAGGCCAGTCAGAGAGTCAGAGTCCATGGCCCCAGAAGGAAGAGGGGTGAAGATGGACGCAGCCTCCAGCGGGGACATCATGGACATCGCGGCCTTTGTTTTCAGGCAAGTGGCACATAATGGGCTAGTGTGCAATGCATACTAGCCCATTATGCTTTTACTTTGCAGGGGAATAAAGAGGTAGTAAAACCCATCTAGGTTTACTTCCTCTTTAAAGAATAGGAAAGTCCATCATTTAATTTTCTTTACTTTCTTTCCTTCTCTTTGCAAGTTTGCAAAAAAAAAAAATTATACTGTGCACATACATAAACACATATACACTCACACACACATTTTATGTCTTCTGAAGGTCCATGGTCTATGCCACAGAAAATAATGAATGGAGAGCCTCTATATAATTTTCACCAGAAACTTGACTTTTAGGTCAACAAAACAGCCTCCTCTTTTCTAGGTACCTGACACATCCCTTTTTATTAACCAAGGTGCTAACGGCTTTAGCTGAATTAATCCTGATCTCTATATGTACTGGCTACATCAATATTTTCACCACTACAAGTCCTTCTTTTTTTTTTAACTGCTCAGTCCACCATTTCAGTAAACCTTTATTTATATGAAAAGGATCATCTATTTTTGTGATAACCATTCCTAGCCCAATGTATATGGTGCATATAAAACCATCATGTTTTTACGATGAATAAAAAAAAAAAAAAAATGTTGCAGAACAAGCTTCGCCTTGTTTGGGATGTACTTTATTTTTATTTTCAGACATCAAGTGGAATCCATGTTGTTATTGTGTGTATATATTTTGTAACATGTATTAAAATTTAAAAACAGCGGATATTTTAAAGTGCTGATGTTAAATTATAATAATTGTAATCGGTTCAGAAGTTTAGAGACGTTTTTGCTATATTAATAGGTGCTATTTTTTATTTAATTGAAAAATGTTTAAGAAAAAAAAAAAAAAAAAAGAGATCCATGTTTTCATAAACATGTTGTTGCAGAAAATAAATATTATATTAAATTGGCTTTCAGCTAACATTTGACATGGAATTTTTTTCACTTGTGAATTCTGTATTTTAATGTATTTTTAGTACATATGGGAAAAGGATCGGTATCAGCAATGTATATCAAACTTGATTTAGCATAATGTATTCAGGGCTTAACAAAATTCTATAAAATAACAAAAATATTCATACAATATTACAAACATACTGTTAAACTGAGATAGAGCAATGGTTGAAATATAAAAACCTCTGATATAAAAAAAAAAAAATTGTGCTGAAATATGGAGTATTAAGTCAACCCCTTTAGGTTTTTGGTCAGGAAATATCAAATTATCATATCAATCAGAGCCTTCATTTGATTAGTTCTTTAGAAAATAGGATAGCAGAGTGAGATAAGTGACAGCTGGTTGGATTGGAATGGTGGAAGAATGTTCTCTTGCCTGTGGGAAGAGAGGTACAGGTATACCCCACTTTTAAGTACACAATGGGGTTTATTTACTAAAGCTAGAAAGTGCAAAATCAGGCTCCCTTCTGCATAGAAACCAATGAGCTTTCAGGTTTCATTATCAAAGCTTAATTGACCAAGCTGGGGTTAGAAGCTCATTGGTTTCTATGCAGAAGTGAGCCTGATTTTGTACTTTCTAGCTTTAGTAAATAAACCCCATTGCGTACTTAAAAGTGGGGTATGCCTGTATGTGGGACACAAGGATAGATGGAAGGGCACAGGTAATAGAAGAAATGGGTAGCAAGCTAAAAAGTGGGTGGGTGGGGGCTTGTGCGATCGCACTCACAAATTCCACTAACGTTTACATTCCTGCATTTTGGTAAAGTTTATCCAATGAAGCCAAGTGTTACGAAATCTTTTAGTAGTGCCCTTAAGAGAATTGGTAAGGTTCTTCATGTTTTAATGTAATTTATTATACTTAACTATTGTTGTATTGTAGGTGGGTGAGGACAGCAAAACATGAGTGGGGTTTACCAACTGCATAACTTTTTTTTTTCTAAGGAAGGGAATTATGAGGCAAGAAAAAGCAAACAGGGTCTTTTGGAACTGTAACGGCAGCAAATTTATGCATAATGGTTTGGACCTCATCCCAAAAATGTGATAGTTTGGGGCAAGACTAGAAGACATGTCTTCAAATGAGAAGCCACGACACCAACAAACATCAGTAGAGTTTAGAGAAAAAGAATGAAGTGTGTGGAGGATCCTAAACCATTGTGTTAATATCTAATATTCACACTCCTGGTATGTATTATTAATAGGGGATTTCAAGATAAGGATTTTGGATGTCTCCTCAGACATTAAGTGTAAGTTTAGGTCCAGTTCCCATTTTTCAAGGAAAGGAAGTGGGGATTCATTTAGGGAGTAATAATTTATAGAAAAGGGATAGGTTTTCGGTTTTGATTTAAAGCATTCCTGCTTGTAAGATGTAATGCATCGGTTAATAATCTTGGTCAAATGTAATGATGAGAGGAAAGTTGATAACTGGGCAGCACAGTGGCTAAGTAGTTAGAACTTCAGCTTGGTAGCACTGGGGTCATTGGTTCGAATCCCAACCACGGCACTATCTACCTGGAATTTGCATGTTCTCCCTGTGCATGCATAGGTTTTCTCCCACATTCCATAGACATGCTGGTAGATAAATTAGTATATTATAGTTATAGTATATGTGTGAATGTGAGTTAGAGACCTTAGATTGTAAGCTCCTTGAGGGAAGGGACTGATGTGAATGTACATGTAAAGCACTGTGTAAATTGACGGCCCTATATACAGTATCTAACAAAAGTGAGTACACCCCTCATATTTTTGTAAACATTTTATTATATCTTTTCATGTGACAACACTGATGAAATGACACTTTGCTACAATGTAAAGTAGTGAGTGTACAGCTTGCATAACAGCGTACATTTTCTGTCCCCTCACAATAACTCAACACATAGCCATTAATGTCTAAACCACTGGCAACAAAAGTAAGTACACCCCTAACTGAAAATGTCCAAATTGGGCCCAATTAGCCATTTTCCCTCCTCGGTGTCATGTGACTCGTTAGTGTTACAAGGTCACAGGTGTGTTAAATTTGATGTTATCGCTCTCTCACTCTCATACTGATCACTGGAAGTTCAACATGGCACCTCATGGCGAAGAACTCTCTGAGAATCTGAAAAAAAATAACTGTTGCTCTACATAAAGAAGGCCTAGGCTATGAGAAGATTTCCAAGACCTTGAAACTGAGCTGCAGCATGGTGGCCAAGACCATACAGCGGTTTAACAGGACAGGTTCCACTCAGAATAGGCCTCACTATGGTCAACTAAAGTAGTTGAGTGCACGTGTTCAGCTGTCTTTAGAAAATAGATGTATAAGTGCTGCTAGTATTGCTTCAGAGGTTGAAGGGGTGGTGGGTCAGCCTGTCAGTGCTCAGACCATACGCTGCACATTGCATTAAATTGGTCTGCTTGGCTGTCATCTCAGAAGGAAGCCTCTTCTAAAGATGATGCACAAGAAAGCCTGCAAATAGACATGGATTACTGGAACCATGTCCTGTGGTCTGATGAGACCAGGAGACCAATAAGATAAACTTATTTGGTTCAGATGGTGTCAAGTGTGTGTGGCGGCAACCAGGTGAGGAGTACAAGTGTGTCTTGTCTACAGTCAAGCATGGTGGTGGGAGTGTCATGGTCTGGAGCTGCATAAGTGCTGCCGGCACTGGGGAGCTACAGTTCATTGAGGGAACCATGAATGCCAACATATACTGTGACATACTGAAGCAGAGCATGATCCCCTCCCTTCGGAGACTTGGCCGCAGGACAGTATTTCAACATGATAACGACCCCAAACACACCTCCGAGACGACCACTGCCTTGCTAAAGAAGCTAGGGGTAAAGGCGATGGACTGGCCAAGCATGTCTCCAGACCTAAACCCTATTGAGCATCTGTGGGTCATCCTCAAACGCAAGGTCTCTAACATCCACCAGCTCCGTGATGTCATCATGGAGGAGTGGAAGAGGACTCCAGTGGCAACCTGTGAAGCTCTGGTGAATTCCATGCCCAGTAAGGCAGTACTGGAAAATAATGGTGGCCACACAAAATATTGTGACACTTTGGGCCCAATTTGGACAGTTTCTCTAAGGGATGTACTCCCTTCTGTTGCTAGCAGTTTAGACATTAATGGCTGTGTGTTGAGTTATTTTGAGGGGACAGCAAATTTACACTGTTATACAAGCTGTACACTCACTACTTTACATTGTAGCAAATGTCATTTCTTCAGTGTTGTCACATGAAAGAATATAATAAAATATTTGGAAAAATTTGAGGGGTGTAATCACTTTTGTGAGATACTGTAAGTACCTGTAATAGTAAAAAAATAACTGTCTCCATTTATAGTGTCCCAAGGGTGCTAAGTGAGTATCTGGAGGCACATCTGCAAAATATGTCACCCTGTATTTGTCCATTGTTAATAACTGAGTAAAGGCTGAGTCTTATGCCGCATATACATGATCAGAATTTTCAACAACAAATGTTCGATGGGAGCTTGTTGACCATGTGTAGGCTCCATCGGACATTTTTCCGACAACAAAATCTGTTGTCAGAAATTCTGAACGTGTGTGCACAATTCCGACGTACAAAATTCCATGCATGCTCGGAATCAAGCAGAAGAGCTGCACTGGCTATTGAACTTAATTTTTCTCGGCTCGTCGTACGTCTTGTACGTCACAGCGTTCTTGATGTTTGGAATTTCCGACAACATTTGTGTGACCGTGTGTATGCAAGACAACTTTGAGCCAACATCCGTCGGAAATAAATCCAGGATTTTGTTGTCCGGATCATGTGTATGCAGTATTAGAGCCCAGACAGGAAGTTGGGTTTCCAATGTTTGAGAGAAGTTGAGAAGGATGTTCAGAGATATGCATAGTAGAAAAGACCCTCTAAGTGGTCTTCTAGGTAAGGCCTATAATCCAATGAAGATCAGTTGATTGTGGGATGGAAAATGGAGGATCGGAAGCTCCAATGCAGAGCTCAGAGAGGAACTGTAGATGAATAGCAGCATGGTATAATTTGATATCTGGTAGGGCCAAGTCTCCTTCATTCTATGTTGTAATAGTGTGTTTTATTCTTGCTGGTTTATTGGCCCAAACACGTTTGTTAGGTAATGACTGCATTGAAGTCAAAGCAGATTGAGAGATAAAGACAGGTAGTGTTTGCATGAGATACAATGATCTTTTTAGAATGTACTGTTTTAGAACATTGCACCCACATGTCCAAGAATGGTGTTCATGGACTAAACATGTACAGTAGATCATTCTTTGCCTTCTGTAGGGCTTGGTGCAAGCTGAATGGGAATGTTTGAGCTGGATCCTTGGGCAGACAAAAACCTAGGTATTTAATGTAGTGGGGAGTCCATTTTTATTTAAAATGTTATTGTAGACTAGTAAGTATTTAATGTGGAAAAGAGGGATTCAAGGCTTCAGATTCATTATAATTGATACGCAAATTGGAGAGCTCTCGATATTTCTGAAATTCTGACAAGGTTTGGGATAAGACTATTCATGGTAGAAAGAAAAAAATCGGAAGTCATCTGCATCGGCAGGAAACCTATGATAGTGTTGATCCATACAGGTTCCCTTGATATCAGGATTTGCCCTAAAAAAAAGAGGAGTACCGGTCTGAGTCAGTATGAATAGAAGCAGAGATAGGGGACAACTATACCTAGTCCCATTGGAGATGTTGAAGGGATCTGATAAGAAGCCATTAATGTAGCCCAAAGCTGAAAGGGGACAAGTAAAATGACATATCCCAAGTAATTATGTGGGGGCCTAGGCCAATATATACCAGAATTAGGTGGAT
This sequence comes from Lithobates pipiens, assembly GCF_037356315.1. Lineage (NCBI taxonomy): Eukaryota > Metazoa > Chordata > Amphibia > Anura > Ranidae > Lithobates > Lithobates pipiens. The sequence goes on from NW_027507785.1 coordinate 291,055,891, forward strand.
AAAGGACCAGTCGAACCTGTAGAGAGACTTCTCTGGATCTTTACCAAGTAAAATGTGCTGAGTTACTTTTGATAAGGTCGAGTGTTTTAAAAAAAGACCAAGAATTATGGAATATTTTTGTTTAATTGTGTTGTAAATCTTTCAGCATTAAAGTGATAGTTTTTTCTTTTTTTTTAAATAACAAACATGTACTCAGCCCCGAACCTCCTCTTCTCTAATCCCACACCAGTGCTCTTGGCTCCTCCTCCCTTTTTGAGTGCCTTCATAGGAAGCCACTTGCTATGGGGGCACTCGTCGGGGCCTGATTTTGAGCCACACTGCCTGCGTCCATAGACACAGCTGCTCCCTCCTCACAGGATTTGACTGACAGCAGTGGAAGCCAATGGTTCCTGCTCCCTCAGCAAAGCCAGCGAGTGCGGGTAAAGAAGACAGCGCTGGATTGAGTAAAGACTCAGGTAAGTATAAGAGGGGGTGATAATGCTACTTAAACATTATTTACCTTAATGCAAGAAATGCACTAAGGCAGTGATGGTTAACCTTGGCACCCCATATGTTTTGGAACTACATTTCCTATGATGCTCTTGCACTCTGCAGTGTAGTTGAGCATCATGGGAAATGTAATTCCAAAACATCTGGGGTGCCAAGGTTCGCCACCACTGCACTAAGGTAAAAAATGTTTAGGCTTTATAACCAATTTAATGCTGAACTCCAGACAAACCACAACGCCTGTTGCAATGCCAATCATTATAATTACACTCTACCATGTATATACACCACAGGGCACTGATGTGATTGCTTTGTGCTACATCAAAGTGCACTGACAGCTCATTCAAATGAAATAGGCTTACGTAATGCATTTCAGTGCACATTTTTGCACTGAATTGTGGTATAATTAGGCTCCAAAAGCTGCTCAGCTCGCTACAGATTTTTTCCTTTGTAAGCCCTTGTACACACGGTCTGACATTCCGACGGAAAATGTCAGATTGGACCGTGTTGTCGGATAATCGGACCGTGTGTGGCCTCCATCGGACTGTTTCCGTCCGAATATCCGACCGACAAAGTTTTAGAGCTGGGCTATAAAATTTTCCGACAACATGATCTGATCGGACTTTGTCCGATCATTTGTAGAGAATTACGGACAAAATGCCACGCATGCTCAGATCAAATTCCTAGACCAAAGCTATTGGCTACTAGCCTGAACGTAGTCCCATCTTAACTAAATTACGTCATGACGTTACGAACAATTGGATTTTCTGACAACTTTGTCCGACCGTGTGTATGCAACACCAGTTTCGGACAAAATCCGTCGGACAAAATCTTGTTGGAATGTCCGACCGTGTGTACAAGAGCTTAGAGGTCTGCCATAAGATACTGCAAGACATGAGATGGTTATTGCCTAGTGTGGAGCCCCCCAAATGAAGATTGCGAATACATGAAACAATATCAGGAGGATGAATATAAATATAGTGTATGTGCGTGTCCACTTTTTAAAGGAAAATTCTGGATGTTATTATTTCTTTATTTTTTAATCTTTTTATTTTTTGTATTACTTGGAATGCAGTAGTACAATCCTGGATACGGTTTTTAAAACACCATTTCTTAATATTATCTTTTGAGACTCCAGTGCTCACAGAGATATATTGTTCATACTATATGGAAGAATATCCATTGGTGCTAGATATAAAATGGTTACATCTCACAGATCAGTACATCACATAGAGGAGTATTTATTATTTTCTGTTGCTTTTTGTATTGTTTGTATTTCTAAGGGGTGATAACATCAGGTCTGCATTTGGAACGTTTGTATGGCCTTTTTTTTTTTGGTATATTTATTCATCTTCATATGGCCTATAATAAGCGTGTCTTCTGATGTGAGTCTTGTTAACCTTCAAAATCTATATTTCTGATTTATTAATCAGAAGATATGATATGGGTTGAAAAGAGAATCCTATTGACCAGGAAAAGAAAGGTTTAACATAACACCCTTTATTAGAGTAAGTTACAGGTCTATATACACAGAAAATATCTATAGTCTAAGGTCTTACATCAAGGAAGAAAATACTAGGTGGAAATATACTAGTTACATGCAGTAATACAAAGTATATTCTCTAAGACAGTATATTTAGTCACAAGCATACAAGCATATTTAGTTACAAGCATCACCTTACCCATAATTACCCATCCTTACAGAGTTCCACCCTTGACCACTGGTTTCCGAAAAAAAGCTGTCCCTCACCTTGGCTTTGGGTAATATGCCTTCATGCTGATTCCCCATTGGCTGCCTTAGCTTGGATCATGATTGGAGGGCTCACTACATAAGTCGGCCCCCTTTCATGCAAATCCTTGTGACTAGTCTTAAAGAGAAGACTTAATTGGATTTCCTCAGGAACTTAAGCAAGGTTTATGGTTGGACACTCCTCATTGTCTACCCCAGCATGGGGTCCTTTTGAAGTGAGTAGGTGTAGAACAATGGGAGTGGCTCTCCATATGGTGTATACAAGTCACGGCTCCGCATTGTCTGCTCTTACCAAGCCCCTGGGGAGAGACCTTTTACCTGGCTTTCATAAATGAAAGCCAAATGAGATCTATTTCTAATTACAATATTTTACCGATATTAATGAAGATTTCACATAAACTCATAAGGCAACAGATGGCCCCTTGTGGCCAGTTGAGAGTATGAGACTCGGCCACACAAAGAATAATGATTTAGGTGCAATCTTCTTTAATATTTGGAAAGTTTGTCTTTGCCCTCTGAAATGAAATAAAACTCTTTGAGAAGAAAAAAAAAAAACGTTTAAACTCTCCATCTCTACAGTTCACATTTCTGGATCCTAGTATCGGTAGTCCTCCCTTGTTCTGAATGTAATAAGTCCATAATAAAAATCATAGGATACAAAATACAATAAAAAAAAAACAAGAGGGATAATAATAAAAAAAAAAACATGAGGATCCTTGTTCTCAACCGTCCAATAATGATAGTGCGAAAGTCAATAATGTCAATCTGGTCATGTTGCCCTTGCTTCTGGGACAGCCTTCCATGGTGATTCCCGTTGGATACCGCATACAGTAATGGCCTTTGGATCAGTTTTCCCGGCTAAGATTATACTTTGTTAAATGTGGACAGAGGTATAGAAAGAAAACCACAAGTACATTTGAGACACATGCATTCAAATTAATGCTTGCCTGGTAAGTCTGAGCAGTTAGGACCTTTTATTAGAATTACCATAGATATACTGCGACATACTGATGAGACCCCTCTCTCAGTGACATGTGTAACAATTTAAGTACGCCCTTCAGCCAGGTGTCTGATTTCCATCCCCCATCTTTCTTCCTCCATGGTCATATGCCTGCAAGTAACTCTGTTCTGCCTTCTGCGGTACCACTGTGTGTCTGTGTATGACTCTTCAAGTGTGCAGGGGGTTCTTGTTGCCATCGCAACTCACCACTAACTCCTGTTACTGAAGCTATGTTCAGTGCTGGTCCCAAACCTTGGGCACCGTCCTTGGCTACCATGTGTAGCTACTGCACGAGCCCTGCCTTTAGCAGGCTACGGAAGAGGTCATCACTTTAAGAGTTCTCATTGCAGATTAGGCAGTGTCGCCTACGCAGACAAACATGACTGGATTTCAGAATACAGATAGGTGTGATGTCACCAGTCACTAGTGGCTTCTGGAAAAATCTAAATACAATACTCTTAAGTACAAATGTACTATACTCCCTGCTATTTTCCAATCACTATGAGTCTCACCAGTCCCAGTATATCTATATGATATTGACGCAATGCTCTTTGAACTTATTATGGCACAAAAAGAAAGAAATGAAAAAGAAAAATATATATCAATGACCACATCTGATGACTGGCCAACATTAGAACTGTAGAGAGGATTGTATGTCACATATACACAGAAAATAGTCACATGGCTGTTGCTAAAGCCTTATGTTACTATTGTCATGATAATAGCTACAATGACCTAAATTATATAAAACAATTATCCAATGTCATAAGAGAAAAACAAAAACTGTTGGATACTCGACCCATCCCCAAAATGCTAAAGGGAAGCTTTTAATATTCTATATCAACATTTGTAATTGCTTTAAATGTTCTCCATATAATGTTCCCCATACTCCCCTCTTTTTTTTTTTTTATTTCACCATAGGCAAGCCAAACTGAAGAGTCACCAAAAAATTAAAATAAGGTGATATAGGCAGTAAAGGAGAAAAAAAAAGTTTTCTTTAAGAGAAAAAGTTGAAGGAGAAAAAAAACAATAAAGAAAAAAAAACTATTCAGATTGAATGCTGCCTCAACCTTTAATTTGTTAAAGAGCCTTGAATCTGTAATTGTGTTAAACAAAATGATTGAATCTGCTTTCAAACATTGCGCCACACCCTCTCTCGGTGGTGATTAACATATTAATTGACTCTTAGTGCAAAACAATTTGCAAGTCAAGCAGGCCACAAAAATTTGTATTAGAGAGAGCAGGACCTCTGTTTATTGACACAGACCGCCCTAAAGAAGTTAGAATTTAGTAAGGCCTGACTGTAATTAATTCCATTCAAGGCTTCTCCTTAAAACCAACATAAAATTGTTTTAAGGTCCTCATCTGTGTTTCACAATACTTTGCCCGTCTGCGTCCGATCATCCATCCTTGTTTGGGCAATTACCCTAAAATACAAAACTTAAAAATCATTAATAACACCTCACTGTACCTCTCTGAGAGGTTCATAATGGTCTACAATAGTAGTGGATGCTTGGAACAGACTTCCAGCCAAGGTAATGGGTCCATTAACCGTAAGTACAGTCAATAATGTCCAGGACCCACCCCCATATCTATACTCGGACAGACCAAAAATTATGGAAAAACTGGGAGGGTTTGTAAATACTTAAATTCTAAACGACAACATGTAGATCTATAACCTTCACACATATTGGCATCACATGAGTTAATTTGGAAGGAAAAACAAAACAAAACACAAGACCTACTGAATCCATAAGATGCCACAAGGTGCAAAGTAATGTATCGTGGTAGTTTCCGAGTGTCAGAGTGAAAGAACCTTCACTCTAAACCACAGGAAAGGAGAAAACAAAGTTATACACAACATCCCTACAGTTCCTCATAGTTATAAGGATTGAGATTTAATATTTGTGCATAGGTTATTTATTCGCAAGTACATTTGAACTTGTAATAAAAAAAAAAATTATAACTTTAAACTGGTACCAGTATTGAGCTCATTTCCAATGAAAAAAAAAATTATAAAATAATCATAAACAGTACAACGCATGCGCATTAGTGTGATCACACTTATTTATGGCCATAAAGCAATGTTGAGTATACCCCCTAAGAGAAAAAAAAAAATAATCTTTGTTTACACATGGACAGTTCATACCCATGCATTCCATCACTCACACATACACATTCATTTCGATTGCATCCCATACATCCTGGATAGCCCTTTGGTATTTGCAAATGAATTGTTAGGCGTTTCTGGCCTCTGGGAGAATACAAAGGAAAGTGAGAGGAAGAGAGAGAAAACAAAAACAAAACAATGGACTGTTATACCATACCTTTGTTAGGCGTGTATTTACGCATATGTACAGCCAATTTGTATGGACATATACTTTCCTGAATTCACTTAAACCTGAAAACAGATTACTTTGTAGAAGACAGTTATTAATCTTTCCCCTTTTTTTATTTATTTAACCTATTTAAAGCAAAACAAAAAATTAAAAATACATCATTCTTATGTGTACATTGGTAAATGGACAATGCCATTCCCACTTTGATCTTAAGAAACTAAAATGCCATAGACCTCTAAAACGAATTTATATGTTGTATTTCATCTCCGCTTTTAGTGTACTGTTTTGGTTTGCGGTGGACGAGTTACTCCCTCCATTTCTCAAATTCAGGGAGTCAATGATGTTTCTTTTAAAAGATTGGAATTCTTTCACAAATTCATCCCTTTCCTGTTTAATTTGCCTAATCTCCTGCTGTAAGGTCTCATTCTCAGCCTTAATAGTTGAAGGGATGTATGATTTTGTATTTTCATATTTATTACTCCTGGGCCCTTCCCCCCAGCGTGGTGAGTACACTTCTATGTCCCGCCTCCTTGTTGTATATTGCTTCTGTTTAAATATCATTTCACCAGAAGACACACAAAATTGAGAAATGTGGCCTAATAACCCACAGGTATAGCACTTTATCTTTTGTAAAGTATTAAAGCGTCTCTTAACAACTGGTGTGGTTTTGGGCTGAGAATTTTCAATGGCTAAAACCTGATGAACTGCTTTTCCTGTCTTCATAATAGATCTAGGGGTACTTACAAAAGAACTCTCACCTTTCAATGAGTTGTTGAAATTAACGCCTACTCTAGGCGGAGCTAGTTTTCTGTTGTCTGTAGGAATACTAAAAATGGTTGCATTACAATCTATGTTATGTGTAGATTGCCCCCGCTGCTCTGGGCTGGGAGATGCCTTAACCTGATCACTATGCCATCTCACACCTGAGAGCTCCCCCCTCTGTTGCACATTGGTTGCGTGTGAAATAATGAGTTCATTATTTTTAATTTTGCCAATGTTGGGGAACTTATCTTGCTTCTCATTTGTGGATATCTGGTCCCCATTGTCTGGTGGGTATGTGACCATGGTGCATTCTCGATTTTCTTGTGGCTCTGCGATTTCTCCCATCGCCACAGGAAAAGTAGAATTAGGATCGATATCCTCCTTTCCCTTATACTTTTCATATTCTTTAATGTCCCCAATTTCATAGGCACAAGTAGGTGCCATAGTATTACCATGTTCGCATCTGCTGGCCATAGCTGCCTGTCCTTTAAGGATAGAAATTGTTTGTAGCAACTGTGACATTGTAATATTGTTATTGTAGATTGTAGCTTCAAATTGCTGTATTTTAGCATTCATAGCCCTGCCAGCTGCATACATGCCTGCCAAGGCTAGACCTTTGAGATTTTTCTTTTTGGTTTTTTTAGCTTGTTCCTCAAATAACTCCTGGACATAAGTCCAAGGAGATGCTTTTAACTTAGCATCACAGGCAAATTTATTGCTCTTGTGTTTAAAAGTATAAGTTGCTACAAAATTTCCTAGACAAGACATGGCAGACATTGTCAAGCTATACAATGCACAATTTGTACGCTAAATTAAGTTAACTGTTGCCCTGTACTATACAATCACTTTGAGATTACCGTAAAGAAGTAGGGAAAACAAACAGAAACTCCCATTGAATAAAATTCAGAAAATGCAGTAAAGTGGAGAGGATAAATAAAAAAAATAAATAAAAAATATATATATATATATTTTCAGCTCTCACTACAACAATCCTGTTATATTACTGGAGACACCCCAAATCTACTCACAATAGTTTGTAGTTTTTTCCTTATCTGAGCCTACGCCCGCAGAACAATAGACCCGGGGAACAATAGGAACAATACTAAGCCCACAGGTATCAACTAGGGTGAATAACGCTTTCAGTTTACAATAGAAAGGTACACACAGCCGTGTTTACACCAAAGTTAAACCCAATTCAGTTTAAAATAAGAGAAAAAAAAAAAAAAAATGAATCTACCACAAACTCGGATTACCAAATTTGTGGTAAGGTTTCATCCTTAAACCAAAATTTCAAGGTATAATACAGTATGCTAGATGCATCTTATTTTACCCTATACTAATAATCTTTCTCAGATATTAGCTTCAGCATTCAGCAACAAGACTTCCACAGTTCTGTACTGTAACTGAAAAGCATTAGAATATTACTGCTTGTAAAATTCCACAGCTAAAATAAACAAACTACTCGCTTGTAGCTAGTTTCACTGTCCTTATACACAAATATTATGCCTTTAGTGGACAGACCATGACAAAAAAAAAAAATCTGTTGAACCTTTTCAACAAAACCAAGACCGCACTCCAATTGGCGTCTTTCCAATGAAACCCATGTGCTCCCCATGCAGCACACTCAAACAATTGTTAGAGAGAGCAATGAACCTCGGTGAGCACCAAGGAATACAATAAAATAAAAATTAAAAATAATAACAAAAACTTTTCCCGCTAAGTTACTTCCTCCCCCTGACATGGACCGGAAATGTCAAGGTACATCCAAAGAACTTTTTCAATTATAATTACGGGATATTAAGCAAAACAAAATATGTGGTGTATCCTCCCTCATTGTTAGAGTTCATCTGATACCCACTGATACAAACGAAACATTTACCTGTATTTTTCCCTATATAGATTGGATAAGCTGACTCAGCTTAAATTCCCCCTAATAACCTTTTTATCTAGATATATTGAATAAGCGGACTCAGCTTAAATTCCCTTAATAAACTTAATCTCTAATACATAAATTGTGGTATTATATTAAATACTTTCAGTCCTGTACTCAACTTCGTGGTCGCCACTGTTAACCTTCAAAATCTATATTTCTGATTTATTAATCAGAAGATATGATATGGGTTGAAAAGAGAATCCTATTGACCAGGAAAAGAAAGGTTTAACATAACACCCTTTATTAGAGTAAGTTACAGGTCTATATACACAGAAAATATCTATAGTCTAAGGTCTTACATCAAGGAAGAAAATACTAGGTGGAAATATACTAGTTACATGCAGTAATACAAAGTATATTCTCTAAGACAGTATATTTAGTCACAAGCATACAAGCATATTTAGTTACAAGCATCACCTTACCCATAATTACCCATCCTTACAGAGTTCCACCCTTGACCACTGGTTTCCGAAAAAAAGCTGTCCCTCACCTTGGCTTTGGGTAATATGCCTTCATGCTGATTCCCCATTGGCTGCCTTAGCTTGGATCATGATTGGAGGGCTCACTACATAAGTCGGCCCCCTTTCATGCAAATCCTTGTGACTAGTCTTAAAGAGAAGACTTAATTGGATTTCCTCAGGAACTTAAGCAAGGTTTATGGTTGGACACTCCTCATTGTCTACCCCAGCATGGGGTCCTTTTGAAGTGAGTAGGTGTAGAACAATGGGAGTGGCTCTCCATATGGTGTATACAAGTCACGGCTCCGCATTGTCTGCTCTTACCAAGCCCCTGGGGAGAGACCTTTTACCTGGCTTTCATAAATGAAAGCCAAATGAGATCTATTTCTAATTACAATATTTTACCGATATTAATGAAGATTTCACATAAACTCATAAGGCAACAGTCTGTATGTAATCTATGCTTTTACCAATTACCAGCAGATGCTTTTGATTGTGTCAAAGCAAAATTAAATATAAATAGTGCATTTTGAATCCATTACCTTACTGCTCGATCTTGATTCCAAACACCTCTTCCTAAGCCATCCTGCAGTATAAATCCCCATACACACTATCAGATTTTCTGCTGATTTTTGTCTTTAGATTTACCAAAACCATGTAGTAGAAGGGCCTGCCTGATTGCATACAAATTTTAATTCCTAAGGTTTGACCTCATATTATGTGGTTTTGTTAAATCTGAAGGAAAAAATCAGCAGAAAATCTGATCGTGTGTATGGGGCTTATTGGTTCAAAGTCACAGTTCCCTTTATGAGCCAAGCTGACTTCCTACACTTGGGGACAGACATTTTTTCCTGCTAGTTATCTTCTTGGGCACTGGTCCCCTTACTGTCCCCATGAGTTCTCCTGCCTATGAGAGAGGACCCTGCCGCTGTAAGTTTTGCCCCCACCACCAATAGGAGTTGTCCTCATCATGCAGGCAGGATCACAGGACGTAAGGAAAAGAAGAGAAAAGCATCATCATATGACAAAATTTGTAAAATGGGTATATGGGCATTTTTTTTTCAAACTGGCAGTTAAAGGAAGTGGAAGAGGGTTTCTAATATCTTGGAGTTGGTCTTTAATTGTATTCCATGGATATGAATGCCCCCCCTTCTCTAGCCACACCCAAATCTATGACTAAAGCCAGTCATACATGCATCTAGATGCGATCCATGTATGGGTAGGGTACCAATCAATCTCCGTACAACTGCCCTGTTAAAATGTATGCTCAATCAGTGCTGCCAGCTATAAAAAAAAATAATCATCTATGGCAGGGATATGCAATTAGCTGACCTCCAGCTGTTGCAGAACTACAAATCCCATGAGGCATAGCAAGACTCTGACAGCCACAAGCATGACACCCAAAGGCAGAGACATGATGGGACTTGTAGTTTTGCAACAGCTGGAGGTCCGTTAATTGCGTATCCCTGATCTATGGGCTGCCCAAGCCCAATCAAGGTGAAATGTATCAGAGGGATGTGGCTGTGGCAGGGACTGCCAGATACGAGAGCAGTGTGCGGCACAGACATTAACTGAAACAATATCTCATCAGGAGGAAATATTTTTAAAATTGGATTAATTAGAAAAATTCTTTCTTAGGCAGCAGACATCGCAAAAAATGTCCCAACTGGAACACCTCCCTTCTATTTTTGTTCTCGTGGAAATTAACCTGGAAATTATTTTTATGACAGAAGAGACCCTACTGATCTTTTCAGCCTGTCGGCTCTAATGTACACTGAGCAGTGAATGCGCAGCTCAGCATACTCTGTGCCATGATGATGTGCCTCCCAAGTACATGCATGGGATTGATGTCATTACGGCCTGGCCAATCAGGAGGCCAAATAGTCCGAACCTGGAAGGAAGACTGGGAGAATATTGAATTACCAACTCTGGAGGGCATCGTTTGACAGATACTGTATGTCTGCCATAACATGCAGTGCATACTGGCACATTATGGATAACAGCTCCTGGGTGCCAATTTAAAAAAAAAAAAAGTTTAATTCTACTTTAACGTTTTGGATTCTTCCCCACTTTCAGTCCCAGTAACAATGGTCAGAAATAGAAAAGAAAAAACAGCTTCAAATTCCTACCCTCTCAGATTCACTTTATGTGATTTCTAAACTCATATTTATTTTTTCTTGTTTTACTGCTGGTGGATATAAAACCATAAATGTACATCTGTTGCAAGTAAAACATTGATTGTCTTTTTGCTTGCGCTTCCTAAACAGTAATGTGCAGGGGGGCGTGTCGGGACATTTGAGATCTGGACGCCTGCGCTCTCTCTCTCCTGGCAGCATGCAGCTTGCACAAGTGACTGGCCTCTAGTGCTGCTTCACCCTCTCTCACTCTGAGCTTTGCTGTACAGGGTATTGCAAGAGAACAATGCCAAGTTAAATTAAGGTACTTAAATACAGATGTATTATTAAGTACAGAGCTGCATATATTTGTATTTTTTTATCTGCATGTACTCTGAAAGCAGTTGAAGAATGAACATTGGTGTGGACTGATAAAGGGAAATGGACAAGAGTGAATGGGCCTATGTAGGAAACCAGTCATGAGAGAAATACAATGGCTGCTATTGCTGATCTCTTTCTGACCATGATTGTTGCCTGGCTGTTATGCTAAATTATTGGCTCCAATAGTCTGACCCAGAACTAAAATGATTTGGGAGCTCTGGTATTCACTGAAGCCAAAGATGGCCAAACAACTAGCATTACCAGATGGAGGTCAACAATGGCAACCCACCTATTTGTACAAAAACAGCAAATTCTCCTGCGCTCTGGTTTCTTGGTCTTTAAAATGTGATATATACAGTTTGGAATGGTGTAGTCACTAAGTCTTGCAGCCCTCCTTTAGAACATTGGGTGTTCAAATACTAAAAAGAGAAAATACAAAGAAGGGGAAGGCGCACTGACCTAGTGCATTACCATAAAACAGCTTTATTTAAAATTGAATCAAATAGCAAAATGGCTACTCACAAACGAGTATTGATCACAGGCAAAATCAATACAAATAAATCCATCGCACCAAACGTTTGGCGACTCCAGACCAGATGTCCGAGGAATTTGGTGAATACCTCTACGGAAATGGCTAACGCGTTTCGGGAGTGACCCCCTTTCTTCAGAGCCAAAAAGGGCAATGGTCTCAAAAGAGTGCGATGGATTAACCCACCTATTTGTCCCATGGCAGATTCCCTTTAAAATGTTATACTTCACAAACAGGTTCCACATGAAGACATCTCTACACAACAGTGTATTGATAGTCATACGAGGGTTGAGGAAATGTTATACTTCACATACAGGATCTGATTGAAGATATCTCTAGGCAACAGTGTATTGACATTCATACGAAGGTTGAGGAGCATGGCACCATGGTCAGGGTGAACTGGGTGATCTGCACCCATGTACGAAGCTCCACTGAAATTTAAGATGGTATGCCTGGGGGTTAATATGTTAGAGAAAGTACTCCTTCAAACAACCATGGGCAGAAACCTACAAAGCTATGGCTGTAGCATCTCTGGCCAGAAAAATAGTTTTGGATGCAGCCACCCAGCTAACAGAGGAATGCCACAAAAAGTTCTCCATAACTCTACACACCATGGAAGAGATGATCGCAGAGACACTCATATAAAAACCATACAGTGAAGGACCACCTAGACGAGGGGTTTTCAAAATACGGCCCACTGCAAGATTTTTGTAGCTGGGGTCAGTGTCCTCTAACCAATGTCCTACACAGGTCTTCAGGTCAGCCTACTGTCTTTGTTCATCCTCATCCACATACTCCTCACCTCCCTGTCCATTCTCCATCACAGGTTCCCATAAACTGTTGGTGTTCTAACAACCAATCATGTGTCTTGTCCAGCATTCCCAGGAGGAATCCTCCACCTTCACCTGCTGCTACAGCCATGGCCCTCCAGGTTCCCAACTTTGCTAAAATTATGTGAATTATAGTGGAATCTCATGTAAAGGGGGTATCTGATGGAGACCCTGATGTAAGGGAGGACTTTAATGTAAAGGAGATTCTGATGGAGACTCTAATGTAAGGGGAAATATAATGGTGACTCTGATGTAATGCTGGACTCTGATATTGTTTAGAATGTTGTTTTCTTACTGAGGTTCTTTTCTCTGTTGCTCTAAATCATATCATGCTAGTTACAAAAAAGCTCAGCATAAAATGTATTCATTCACTGAAATTTCATTAATACTTTTATGAAACAGATTTTATTTGGCCAGGAAATATTTGTAAAGTATACCATAAGGCCCTCGTACTGAAAAGTTTGGAGAGCCCGGACCTAGTTTTACTAAGCAGCTGCTAAACAGTATGAACATGGGTAATGCAGAGGAGCTAGTCAGCATGTTGAAGAAAGCTGCAAAAGCCATTGCTGCAGTGTGCCTGATGGACAGCAGTTTGTGTGCCTGTTCTGCGCAGATCCGGGCCACTTACTATGAGGCAGGCTGAATTATACCTGTTCCCAGTCTCCATGTAACACCTGTAACCTGGATTTTTCAGAATTTATTCCAAACGTGATATATACAGATATAGCATTCTCATAGTTAGGTGCTGGGCTGCTAGGTAAATGTAGTCTTTCTTATGTGGCTCTCCTGTAATCAGTGGAGCAGCTGTTGATTGTGTGGGCTGATCAATTTCTCTTAGGGTGCAGACTTGATTGCTTCTTCCTGCCCTCTGGAAGGTTCCAGAACATAGGACTGGAGCAAGTTAAGTGAGTAGCCTGAATATTTATGGGTCCCAGCCAATCCCTGGGGAGTTGTGCCCAGGAGGTGGCCGTAGAGCACATAGCCTGGGACCTGGTACATTCTGATTCTTGTCCAAGAGAAGAAGTTCCCAGCCTGAAGAGTTGTTGCCCTTCTGGGCAGCCCACCTGAAAGTCTGCTTGTGTTCATTGGGGTCCCAGCTGTGGCAGAGCTGGTGGGCCTGTTCTGTTAAAAAAGGACTAAAAAGTTAAGCAAAAGATTTTATTGAGGATCCTGTCTGGAAGGCTCACTGAGATATTGTCTGACTAACATTGGAAGGAGGCATCCAGGTATCCAGGGATACTGTGAGTAGAGACCTGACTGAAGGATCCTAATGACTGTTGCTCCTGGTAAGCCTAGCATAGCCATACTAGCAATTGCCTGGCCTACTAGGACATCTCGGTTTTGTCCATGTTTGGGCCTTTTGATGGAAGAATTATACTAAGAAGCAATACAATATCACAGAGAAAAGCAGTACCGGAACAAGTCATCTAGAGCCTAAACATGCCAAACTGCACCCCCCTCGCCCAAGATGTATGGGCATTATGTGTCAGCAAATTTCCCCCACAAAAACACTGAGCATTATTCTGCAAGCTTACCCCCTAAGTCTAAATCCCCTCCTCCTCCCAAATCTGCTCCCCTGCTGAAATCCCCCCTCTCAGCACAAATCTTTGCCCCCCACCCCCCAAATCCCCCTAGCTCAGATGCCAACCCCCCAAAAAAACTCACCCCTCCTAACAAAAATCCACTACTCCGAAAATTTCCCCCCAAATCTCCCCCTCCTAGCACAAATCTTCTTACCCAAAAATGCCCCCTCTTAGAACAATACCTACCCCCTGTCACCCCATAAATCCCTGCTCCCAACACAAATTCCCTAAATCATCACTCTTAGCACCCCCTTCAAACTTCCTCTCCTAGAACAATACTTACCCCCTGCCCCCCCTACAAATCCCCCCTCCCAACACAAATCCCTTGAATCACCAGTCTTAGCACCCCCCCCCCCCAAATTCCCCCTTCTAGAACAATACTTACCCTTTGCCACCCCAAAAAAATTCCCCTTCTGACAGAAATCCCCTCCCCCGTTCTCCCTTGCCCCCCCCCCCCACACACACACCCCTTACAAATCAATTGCTGTGCTGCCACTGACCACGTTCAGGGGATCAACTAGACAGAAAAATCTGAGTAAATCTCTCCAATGGGTACACAGAGAGCAGTTAAAATTACTAGTGCTGAACTAGCAGTGGAGTTATACAGTGTTATTTATCACAGCACTTAGACCCCATTAACACTTCGCATAGCGTGAACGCGTGTTCCTGCTCGTTTTGTTCTCCGCACGCGTCTGCTAACCGCTTCTTGGGGGCTATTAATTAATAGCACCACAAGCATGATGTGTGTTTGTAGCACATTTTTTGAATGTAAGTAAAAAGCAAGTTTCTTTGTATTTTGTCGCATGTTCAGGGAATGCAAAGTGTGAATGCGGCCATAGTAAATTAGGTCTTTTTGGGCTTTTTAAACCCCTTTAAATTAATGGACAATCTGTGCCCGCACTGATGGGTTTTCTCTTTGTCATCATCACACCATTCGGTCTTCTAGAGACAAGGAGAACCCTGCTGCTGGACAGCCAATAGGAAGTATTCATGTCACCTAGGCACCAACAGAGAAGGATCCTCCTCCTGCAGTGAAGAAGATAGAAGACCTGGGAGGTGGCATGTGACATAACCACTGGATTTATCACCAGGCCCAGAGAGTGATGAAGTAGGCATGGCTGATTTTAAGAAGAAGCATGGTCAGTCTGAATAAAAGGCATTTTTTTAATGTAATGGACTTAAAAAAAAAAAAAACATAGAGTGACCAAAAATAAGGTTTGGGTCGGTTATTAGCAGACCTAGATATGACTCCCTTGTAGATAGATATGACTCCCTTGTAGGCATCACATGCGAGGATCTCAGATCGTGCGGCTGTGGTCCCTCTTTAGCATTTCTATGTAAAAATGACAGCTAGGCCTAAAGGTCGCTTATTGACTTCTATGGTGACTGCTTGGTCCTACAGCCACTCATTTACTGCCATGGCGCAAGCCTTGGCCCAGCAGCAGCCACTTCTATGTCAGGACTATGGGGTCCTGTTTGAATATGTTTGATTACTGTCTGTGATACTTTTATAATTTGCACCAACATCCAAATATTTAGGACAAGTTTTTCGGAGTGTACCCCAGGGGCGTAACTATAGAGGGTGCAGCAGTCGCGACCGCAACCGGGCCCTGTGCTGCAGGGGGCCCATGCAGCCCCCTCTACATATGGCCGGCAGCAGCATAGGCAGCTAGGGGTACCAGTGCACCATGCACACGGGTGGGTGGAGGGTGACTAGCAGAGCTCCATGCTCAACTATCGCACTGGCTGCTCTTTAGTTGTGCATTCCCCGCATGACCTGTGTCCTCGGCCGGCTCCTCAGAGTACCCCTCTCCTGCTCCATGCATTGCCGCTCAGTCCGATGTCTGTTCTCCCCAGCCAGAGTCCCTGGGGGCAGTAACTTCATCTGCCCTGGAGAAAGGGACCTCATCTCTTCTGGGGACGGGGATCCCATCCTGTCTAGGGACAGTCCCCCAATGGGGCACCTAAAAATAAAAAAATAATAATAAAAAAACTACTGATGCCAGTGGTGGAACTACAGGGCTCGCAAAGTTCATACCTGTGACCAAGCCCTGGAGTTCCACCGCCGGACTTGGAGGGAAGGGCCCTGGCTTGGGTTCAGGGGGGCCCTTCATGGTTTCTTGCATTGGGGCCCTGAAGGTTCTAGTTACGCCACAGGTGTACCCCCTTCTTGAAGGTCCAAGCTATCAAGTTGTTCAAATACAGGAACAGTCCTTTGCACTGGCATATATACTTTGTACTAAAATGTGTCCTTCTTCATGCCACAAATTTGGGAGGTATGTTTACAGGGTGCCTGACAATCAATGCCTAAACTTTTCAGGGGTATCTAGATAAAATGATATGCACTTGGAAGCACATGGCACATACAGTATGTCATAATACAAAGGTGTACTTAAAAGTAGAGTACTTTCAAAAATATATATTTTAATTGTTTATTTTAATGAATTTACAAAATGTAAAGTGAGGGATCAGAAGAAAAATCTAAATCAAATCAGTATTTGGTGTGACCAACCTTTGGCTTTAAACCAGCATCAATTCTTACACTTGCACACTTTGTATACTTACACAAAGTCGCACAAAGTCAGGGATTTTGTAGGATTAGAGTCAGGTGTATGATTAACCAATTATACCAAAAAGGTGCTAATGATCATTCATTTCAAATTGATATCATACAGTCATTAACTGAAACAGGAGGCTTAAAACTGGGTGAGAAACAGCCAAACTCTGTTACTAAGGTGAGGTTGTGGAAGACAGTTTCATATCACAGGTCATACACCATGGCAAGACTGAGCACAGCAACAAGGCACAAGGTATTTTTACTGCATCAGCAAGATCTCCCCCCAAGAAAGA
The DNA here is from genome assembly GCF_037356315.1 of Lithobates pipiens. NCBI lineage: Eukaryota > Metazoa > Chordata > Amphibia > Anura > Ranidae > Lithobates > Lithobates pipiens. The sequence goes on from NW_027507785.1 coordinate 291,072,906, forward strand.
TTTAAAATTTGACTGGGGTTTCAAGATTAACTGTGCAAGCTTTTTTGAAGAAGCACACAGAAACCAGCAACACTGAAGACCAAAGAGGCAGTGGTCTGCCAAGGAAACAATGCAGCAAATGAAAGACATATTAGGATATTATGGTGATATACCCACGCTATGGTAACAGTGTTAATCTAACTATGTTCATCCAAACAAAAATTATAAATTATAAGACTGCTAGGTTATAAAAACCTTCATGCACAGTTTTAACTTTAAAAACACAGCACAGCTCCTAATTGCATACATAATTTCATGTGCTCTTATAAATACATCAACAAATATATAAAACATTTCTGAATTCAAATATATAAAGTGATCTTGTGCATAAATTCCTGTGCTTTTATAAAAAAAAAATTAAAACGCCTCAATTAAATACATATGAATCAAAATCTTATATCCAAATATGAAACTATGAAAAAGTGAATACGTGAAAAATAAATTGATCTCAAGTGCACTAATGCAAAACACAGTTCTTAACCACTTCAGCTCCGGACCAATAAACACCTTAAGGACCAGAGGTCTTTTTGCAATTTCGCACTGCGCTGCTTTAACTGGTAATTGCGCGGTCATGCAATATTGCACCCAAACGAAATTTGCGTCCTTTTCTTCCCACAAATAGAGCTTTCTTTTGATGGTATTTGATTGCCTCTGCGATTTTTTTTTTTTGCGATATAAATGGAAAAAGAGCGAAAATTTTGAAAAAAAAAGATATTTTCTTCTTTTTGTTATAAGAAAAATCGAATAAACTAAATTTTAGTCATACATTGAGGGCAAAATTTATTCAGCCACATGTCTTTAGTAAAAAAAATGTCAATAAGCGTATATTTTTTGGTTTGCGCAAAAGTTATAGCGTCTACAAACTAGAGTACATTTTCTGGAATTTACACAGCTTTTAATTTATGACTGCCGATCTCATTTCTTGAGGTGCTAAAATGGCAGGGCAGTACAAATCCCCCCCAAATGACCCCATTTTGGAAAGTAGACACCCCAAGGAAATTGCTGATGGGTATGTTGAGCCCATTGAATATTTATTTTTTTTGTCCTAAGGGATTGAATAATGACAAAAAAAAAAAAAAAAATTTTTTTTTACAAAAAGTTGTCACTAAATGATATATTGCTCACACATGCCATGGTTATATGTGGAATTGCACCCCAAAATATATTCCGCTACTTCTCCCGAGTATGGGGATACCACATGTGTGGGACTTTTTGGGAGTCTAGTCGCGCATGGCACCCCGAAAACCAATCACCACCTTCAGGATTTCTAAGGGTGCAAATTTTTGATTTAACTCCTCACTACCTATCACAGTTTCGAAGGCCATAAAATGCCAAAATAGCACAAAACCCCCCAAAATGACCCCATTTTGGAAAGTAGACACCCCAAGCTATTTACTGAGAGGCATGTTGAGTCCATGGAATATTTTATATTTTGCCACAAGTTGCGGGAATATTACAAACTTTTTTTTTTTTTGCACCAAGTTGTCACTAAATGATATATTGCTCACACATGCTATGGGCATATGTGAAATGACACCCCAAAATACATTTTGCTGCTTCTCCCGAGTACGGGGATACCACATGTGTGGGACTTTTTGGGAGTCTAGTCGCGCACGGCACCCCGAAAACCAATCACCACCTTCAGGATTTCTAAGGGTGCAAATTTTTGATTTAACTCCTCACTACCTATCACAGTTTCGAAGGCCATAAAATGCCAAAATAGCACAAAACCCCCCCAAATGACCCCATTTTGGAAAGTAGACACCCCAAGCTATTTACTGAGAGGCATGTTGAGTCCATGGAATATTTTATATTTTGCCAAAAGTTGCGGGAATATTACAAACTTTTTTTTTTTTTGCACAAAGTTGTCACTAAATGATATATTGCTCACACATGCTATGGGCAGAAGTCAAATTACACCCCAAAATAAATTCTGCTGCTTCTCCCGAGTACGGGGATACCACATGTGGGGGACTTTTTGGGAGCCTAGCCACGTACGGGACCCCGAAAACCAAGCACTGCCTTCCGGATTTGAATATAAAATGCTATAAAAAACAAACTAACCAGAGTCACCCGTAACACTTATACGGTGATCAGTGGTGAAAGGGTTAACTAGGGGCAATCAGGGGGTTCAAATTTTTATTAGGTAGTATATGGGGGTCCCTGGCGCTATATAAAAACCTGACGGGGAACCTAAATAACTAACTGGCTAACCAGCGTCACCAGTGACACTTATACTGTGATCGCTGGTGAAAGGGGGTGAAAGGGTTAACTAGCAGCAATCAGGGGGTTAAAACCATTATTGGGTAGTATATCGGGGTACCTAGCGCTATAAAAACCTGGCGGTGAACCTAAAAAAATAACTAGCTACCTAGCGACACTAGCGACACTGATGCAGCGCTCAGAAAAATTATCGCTTAGTGACACTGGCAAAAGGGGGTGAAAGGGTTAACTAGCGGAAATCAGGGGGTTAAAACCATTATTGGGTAGTATATCGGGGTACCTAGCGCTATAAAAACCTGGCGGTGAACCTAAAAAAATAACTAGCTACCTAGCGACTGTAGCGACACTAATGCAGCGATCAGAAAAACGATCGCTTAGTGACACTGGCAAAAGGGGGTGAAAGGGTTAACTAGCGGCAATCAGGGGGTTAAAACCATTATTGGGTAGTATATCGGGGTACCTAGCGATATAAAAACCTGGCGGTGAACCTAAAAAAATAACTAGCTACCTAGCGACACATGCAGCGATCAGAAAAATGATCGCTTAGTGACACTGGCAAAAGGGGGTGAAAGGGTTAACTAGCGGCAATCAGGGGGTTAAAACCATTATTGGGTAGTATATCGGGGTACCTAGCGCTATAAAAACCTGGCGGTGAACCTAAAAAAATAACTAGCTACCTAGCGACTGTAGCGACACTAATGCAGCGATCAGAAAAACGATCGCTTAGTGACACTGGCAAAAGGGGGTGAAAGGGTTAACTAGCGGCAATCAGGGGGTTAAAAACATTATTGGGTAGTATATCGGGGTACCTAGCGATATAAAAACCTGGCGGTGAACCTAAAAAAATAACTAGCTACCTAGCGACACATGCAGCGATCAGAAAAATGATCGCTTAGTGACACTGGCAAAAGGGGGTGAAAGGGTTAACTCTAGGGGCAATCAGGGGGTTAAATCTTTATTGGGGGGTGATAGGGGGCTACCCTGGACCTAACACTAACTGTCCTGACAGTTTTTACTGTCACAACTGACACTGAATGCATTGATCAGTAAAGAAATGATCAATGCAATCAGTGACACTGTGACTGGGGGGGGAGGGGGGGCGGGGGGGATCGGGGGGCGATCGGGGGGGGGGTTTGTGTGCCTGTGTGTACCTACATGTCAGTGTAGTGTTGGTGCACACTTACTTTTAGTCTTCTCCTCGTAGTCCGGTCAAAAAGACCGCCCCGAGGAGAATGACATCACTTCCTCCTTCCTGTGTAAACAATACACAGGGGAGGAAGCTTCTCATTGGCCAGGAGCGATCCAGAGGGGGTGGCCGAAAACCAACGGCCATCCCCTCATCACGGAGCGCTCCTGGACCGAATCGGACCGCCGTAAACAGCGGGAGGGGGTCCGATCGGACCCCCCACCCGCTGGAAGGCAATCACGTAGATGTACGTGATTGTGCCTGCCTGTGCCATTGTGCTGACGTACAATGGCAATACGGCGGTCCTGAAGTGGTTAAAGTCCACAAATACACTTATATAAAGTGATAAGTGCAGTTTCAGAGTACTGTTGAAAATATTCCTTTTCCGTGTAGGTTCCACAGTGGCATGCTCCCCTCCTGTGTTCCCCAGTACTACCCAGGGATCGGCAACCACCAACATTTTTATAATCTCTTTAATATGGAGTAAAATCGTGTTCCAAAATGTTTTAATCTTCGGGCATCTCCACCATAGTGCCTGCCTCTTTGCACCCATGGCAACACTCCCCTGATCTATCTGGTTGAAATTTACAATTCTTATCAGGCGTGTAGTACCATCTGGTCAGACATTTATAACTCATCTCTGCTGTTTTAGAATCTACAGACGATCCATGGACCAATTTGAACATTTTACCTATCGTTAAATTGTCTTTTTGTGTGCCCAATTCCCTTTCCCATTTTTTGATGAATGGAGGCACTCCCAGTTCCCCCCCCCCCCCATTAACAGCAATTTGTACCACCTTGATACAATCCCCTTGGGATAGTCCGTTATACATAACTTTTCCAAGGGGGTTAGTTCTCCCGCCGAACGGATCAGCTGCGGTAGTTTTTCACAAAGAGGGAGAGCTGGGTATACCTCCACCCATCAATTACCATCATATCCTTTTTTTTTTAATTCGTGAATTGGTGCTAATACTCCATTTTTAATTACGTCTTTCAACTGTGCTTCTTCCTTCACCCAATTGCCCCCTATCTCCTTACAACCTAATAAAAAATATTCGTTTTCCTTTAATGCTATAAGAGGTGAATTATATTTCCCGTTTAATTGCTTATAGACCCTATCCCATATTCTAAATGTGTTACGTGTTGTGTTATTTCCCTCTAGAACCATTGTCCTCTTACGGGGGGGATTCCAAATTTGCTTTCCTAATAGTGCCTTACAACTTTAGTGCTCAAGATTTACCTTTTTCAGTATTGTCCCGCTTCGTCCATTCAGTCGTTCTTGACAGGACGACCGCGTCATAATATGTCTGAACATCTGGGATCGCCAACCCCCCCTTTTTTTAGGTTGTCGCATACTAGCAAAGGCTAATCTGGGTTTTTTGTTCTTCCATACATATTTCATTATCACAGATTTTAATTTCGTAATACGCCTGTGGTAGTATTATCGGTAACATCTGGAACCTGTACAGAATTTTCAGAAATATTATCATCTTTACTGTATTTATACGCCCTAACCACAATAATGGTCTATTTCCACATCTTTTACACTCTGCCTGAATTTCATCGAGTAGCGGTATATAATTCATTCTGTACAATTTCTTCTCGGAGTTCGCCAGCTTGATGCCCAGGTATTTGAGTTCCTTCCGCCAAGGGAATCTCTATTCCCTCTGAGAAATTCGCTGCTCGGCTTTGTTAATATTAATGTTTAATATCTCCGATTTAAACCGATTTATTTAAAAATTTGAGAAGTCTCCGTATTGTTCTAACATCTTTATTAAGTTTGGCATAGTTTCCTTCGGATTACTAACATAAAATAATATATCGTCCGCGAATGCAGCAAGTTTGTGTTCCTCCTTCCTAACTTTTACACCTATTATATCAGGGTTTCCCCGAATAGACGCCAGGAGGGGTTCCAACGACAGCACAAATAGGAGGGGTGACAGAGGACACCCCTGCCTTGTTCCCCTTTTCATTTCAAATTGGGACGACTCGAGCCCGTTGACTTTTATCCGCGCCACTGGTTGATGATACAAGATTTTCATCTTCTGAATCATTTTTGGGCCTACCCCCATTGTTTCTATCGTATGAAACATAAACCCCCAATCCACTCTGTCGAAAGCCTTCTGGGCATCCGTCGACAGAAGTAGACCGGGGGTCCCCCTCCCTTGCATCTGCTGGAGTAGGAGAAGAGTTCTTAGCCCGTTGTCTCTTCCCTCCCTGCCTGGTACAAACCCCACCTGGTCCGGGTGGACTAGTGTAGTCATTAGACCCCTCATCCGCCCTGCCAGGACCTTGCATATAATTTTGTATCTGTATTAAGCAAAGAGATCGGCCTGAAACTAGTACATTGTGTTGGATCTTTCCCCTCTTTCTGGATTAGGGTGATTGTAGCCAGTAGGGATTCACTACTCTTTTTATACTCCTCTCCCAGCCCGTTCATATATCGACACATTTTTTGGGATTAAAATTTCTTAAAATTTTTTGTAATAAAACATTGTAAACCCGTCGGGTCCAGGGGATTTTCCCGGGGCTGTTTCTGACAGTGCCCTATTAAATTCCTCCTCGTTATGAGACTTTTGGGGGTCTCCCTATCTTGGCTACTTATTTTAGGTAGTCTAGCATTTTTTAGAAAGGTAAGGATGTTTCTTTCTCTAGTCTTGTCCTGTGTCCCCTGATGTCTATCTGAGTATATCCCCTCATGGTATTTTCTAAAAGTTTCCACTATTTCTTTTGTTGTATATACCATGGTACCGTCTTTATTTAACATTTTTCCGATAAAATTTATTTTTTTATTTTTTGCGTAGCATCTTGACTAAATATTTGCTCGGCTTATCGCCCCATAGGTATCATTCTCGAGCCAGGCCATTGAAGGCCCTTTTAGTTTCTTGTTCCAGCAGGCCCTTGAGCTCTTGCCTTTTATTCACAAATTTTTTATACAGCACTTCTTTTTGATTCTGACCTTTTTATGCTCTTGTTCCATTTTGTATATCTCCTCCATTAATATTTTGATATTCTCAGCCCTCATTTTTTTTTTTACCCTAATGCTATCAGAATTCCCTTGATATGTGCTTTATGTGCATCCCATAGTGTATGTCCTGCTATTCCCGTGGTTTCATTTATTTCGAAGTACTGTTCAATTTCGCTACCTATCTTGGTACTACCATCTTCATCTCGTATCAGGTCTTCGTTAATCCGCCACGACAAGGGCATTTTCCCACTCCTCGGGATATTCATTCTGATTTTTACTGGGGCATGATCCGAGAGTGTCATCACTTCTATACCAGCTTCTACCGCATAATCCAGGATTCAGTGGTCTATGAATATGTTATCAATTCGGGAGTATGTTCCGTGAACCGGAGAGTAGAACGAGTAGTCCAGGGCCTTCGGGTTCATGACTCTCCATCCGTCCACCAATTGGCTAGCATATAGTTTTTGCCCAATCTTTTTTAGCTGTTCGTTTCTCATCCTTGATGCCCCGGATGTACTGTCCACTCTCGGGTCCAAACAGAAGTTTATATCACCCAGCATGATCACATATCCATTTTTGAACTCCATTAATTTCCTTAATATTTCATTTAGGTACCTAATGGGATTTTGATTAGGGGCATAGATATTGGCTAGTGTACAGTCCATCTCGTCAAGTTTACCTTTCAAAAACAGATATCTCCCTTCCGCATCACTCATTCTATCTGATAATTGAAATCTAATTTTTTTCGAGAAGCCTATTGCTACCCCTCTACTTCTTGTAGATATCATATCACTATAATACCAAATAGGAAAATTCTTGGAATATAATCTGATGTTTGATGCCAGGGAGATATGTGTTTCTTGCAGCGCAACAACGTCTGCTTTATATCGTTTTAACTCGGCTAAAATCTCGTGCCTCTTTGTTGGCGTATTTAATTCTTTCACATTATAAGTCATGACATTAGTTCCTATCATTTACTTTTTTACATCCTATTTGGCTAAAGCCTTCTCCTCCCACATCCTGGTGCATTGCTATGTTGCTCAGGTAGTCTACGATTAACCCCTTATTCTCCTTTCCCGCCCACCACCTCCCCACCCCTCCCCCTCCTGTTCCCCCCAAAATCCCCCTCCCGCCCCTCCCTGCGGCCAGATCTCGGCCCTAGATTGGTTGATGGTCGTGTGTTCCTATACCATCTCTCAATCACCTTGTTGTGGGGCATGCCTCCACTCACCTCCTCCTTTTGGGGGAGGTGAGAGGGTACTTAACCTGTCTCCCCTGCGGTCTCCTGATTCCCCCGACCGTCAGCCCCCCCCCCCCCCTACTCCCCTTCTACCTAGCTCTGGCTAATAACTCCTGCTGATATTATTCCCTCGCTTCTCCCATCCAACCTGGGAGATCTAACATACGCAAGTCCAATTTGTTACAAAAGTCCGTCAAATCATCCGGAAATCTCAGCCTCGCCGTTTTGCCATCTTTCACCCCCCACTAAACATGCCGGGAACCCCCAATAATATTTGACGTTCTGAGTGCGCATCTCCTCCAGCAGTGGTTTCAAGAGTCGTCTTCTTGCTAACGTTTCTGCAGATACATCTGAGAAAATTTGTAAATCCACTCCGTTATACTGAAAAGGGGTCCTCCCCCTTAATTTTTTCCAAAGCATTGCTTTTTCTTCAAAGAAGGTAAATCTAACAATTATATCCTGTGGTCTTTCTGCGTCTACATGTCTTGCTTTCCCTATTCTGTGTATCCTATCGATTTCTTGGAAATCTGCCATCTCTTCGCCCCAGCAGGGAGAAAAAATGATTTCAAAGATTTTCCTCAGATCTTCTCCTTTTGCCTCTGGAACCGACCGGATCCTTAGATTTTTCCTTCTGCTCCGGTTCTCCTGGTCTTCCAATTTATACATAATTTCCCTCTGTATTCGTTGTGTTTCTTTTATTTGCTCCTTAATTTTACCTAATTCCTGGGCTTGTTGGTCCATTTGGTTCTCGGTAGCCTCTACTCTCGCTAATAGTCCCCCCAAGTCCTCCCGTAGCCCCTTTATATCGGCTTTAATCGCATTTTCGAGTCTTAGCAACATCTCCAGCATTTCTCCTTTTGTAGGGGGGTGGTCTTCAATCCTCGATTCCTCAACTTTGCTACTTTCCATTTCGCTGTCTGTTGTTATATCCTCTCTAGAATGGTGAACCGTCCCCTCTTTATATTTTTCCGAGCCTTTTTTCTTTTCCAGCATTAGCTGCTGTCTCTTCCCTACTCCAGGATTTTTAGGGCTTACTCCTTGGGTCATATATTGTTGGATCGTGCTATCCGTTTCTTTCTCCTTTGGGGTCTTCGGAGCCCCGCCCTTAGAGGCTTTATTTACCGATTTACTCATGGTGTCCTTCTTAGATCGTTTTTTATGTCTCCCCAGTTTTTACTAGTCCCAGCTTATGCTCCTCCTGCTAAACCTGTATGTAAGATATTTCTAATACAGCGTGGCCTTCTCGACGATTCCCTGAATATTCCAGACGGAGCACTTTAAAATGTTGCAACCTTCTGCGATTCCTGTATATATGAAGTAGTTCCCGTACAGCATTACCTTAAGGTCTTTTCACTGATTGTTATGAATATTATGCGAATTATAAGCAAAACACTTTCGAAAGTTATATCATTATCTGGTTGGATTCCTTCTCCTAGGAATACTTTCCTGCCGTAGATTGTATACTTTTCCCAGAGCTGACCGTCAGAGACAGCCCTGAACACTCCTCTTACATGCAAGAGAATTCCCCTACATATATATGAAGTGGTTTAGTACAGCATGGCATTATAAGCGTCTCTCTGAATCTTTTAAACACCGCACATTATGCTGTTGCAACCTTGGCCAATTCCTAAAGATATATATGAGGTAATTTCCTTACAGCATGGCCTTAAGGGCTTTCCTCTGATACCACCAGCATCTCAGTTTAGGAGGTTACATCGCTGTTTAGCTGTACGCCCTCCCATATATTTATACCCTCCTATCATAGATTACATCCTTTTTCCCAGGGGTATCAATCCAAGACACATTTGTAGACTCAGCCTTCATACAAGAGGGTTCACATACATGCGTATGGAGTAGATCCAGTACCATGTGATCTTATAGGCGTTTCTCTGCATTTTACACACAAGGCACTTTAAACTGTTACATCGTTGTCAGATTCCTAAACATGTATGTGAAATACATCCAGTATAACATGGCCTTGTAGGCTTCTCTCTGGGTATTGCAAAAAAACTGTTTAAAATGTTACGTCGTTATCTGACTGGATTTTTCTCGTACGTATACCTTCCTGTCCTGGGTTACCCCCTATTCCACATGATGTATATCTAGGATATTTTTAAGAACTTAGCATTTCACACAGGCGGGTTCCCCACAATATCTGGCTGGGATCTTTCCTATTAGAAATTCCTTGCTGTCAAGTCTTTCAGCTTATCCAGGGATGTCTGTCCGGAACTGATTGAATAAACTCTGCTTTCATGAAGGAAAAGTTCCTATATGTATAGGGAAGGTAGTTCCAATCCAGTCTGACCTTATTCAATGTTACTCTAGATATTACAGACCAAGCACTTTAAGAAAAACAATTGTTATCGTCCTTTTGTCCTTTCGCTCAGGTTCTTCCAATCCTGCACAGTCTAATGAGAAGTTCCAGCTAGCCTCTTCTAAGCAGAAGGAGAGGGGTGCCTATACAGAGGGGGGCTGTCGGCCGATCGATCCATTACCTGCCTACGACCGGCGGGAATACAGGGCCGCACAGGTCCGCGCGTTACCGAGCTGCAGCCGGGGGGAGCCCTCGTCTGCCCGGGTCGGAGCCTCTCACCTCTCCTGGCCGCGCCACGTCCTCCATCCCTTGCGGGCTCGCACGCCGCGGTAAGCGCTGGCTAGCCCCTCCCCCTCAAGGCGGACGCTACGTCCTCGCGTCCTGCACTCCGCCCAGCATCGGCTCGGAGACCCTCATCTGGTTTTAATACACCATTTTCTATGAGCATAATAGCTTTCTGTGTGTACACATACAAGTGTTTACAGATGTACACACATAACATACACTATATTACCAAAAGTATTGGGACACCTGCCTTTACATACATAGGAACTTTTTTTTTTTTTGGTTCCCTGACCGGGAATCAAACCCAGGCATTCAGAGCGCTGAATCCTAACCACTAGACCACCAGGGACACGCACATGAACTTTAATGGAATCCCAGTCTTAGTCCGTAGGGTTCAATATTGAATTGGCCTACCCTTTGCAGCTATAACAGCTTCAACTCTTCTGGGAAGGCTGTCCACAAGTATTCTGACTGCGATTGTTGTGAAGCGACTATCCCTTGTGAGACCTCTATGTCTGGCCTGTATAAGATATAATCACTGAGCACAATTCTCATCAAATAGTTTGAACTCGCCAAATAACGATTCAATCCACAAGATGCTTTTATTCTGAACATCAGGTTACAGCAGATGACAGGATACAAACAGATGAAAAGGTTGTAGTATTTATGTGGTCAAAAGATGATATTGTCTGTAGCTTACAATGCAGAATAGAGATGGCCTTGCGGTTCGCCCGGCGGTTGGTTCGCAGTGAACTTTGCTTGTTCGTGCTTTGCCAAACCGGCGGACTTCTGGCTCTGTTCGCGGCAGACATATTTGTTTACATTGTGAAGAACTTTGACCCATGACACATCCATCATGGGGTACAGGACAGCCAATTGAGACATTTCAACACATGGACATACCCCCTACCTTATAAATAGACCTGATCTGGTGGCCATTTTACATTCTGTCTTTTGTCAGTGTAGGGAAAAGGACGCTGTGTGGAGCAGGGACAGTAAGGCTGTAATCACTAGCTATTACTATTAGGTCCACAAAAGTCCTTTTAAGGACTGGTATAGGTGTACAGTATATAGGGTTATAATACACTTATAATATACTTTCTTTCAAATATAGAAAGAATATTATAGTGCACTGCAGTGCTGAAGTGATCGATTCTGCAGCTGTCTTTTGTCAGTGTAGGGATAGAGTTTGCTGTTTGTAGCAGGGACAGTCTGTAATTCACTGGCTAGCTACTATTAGGTCCACAAACGTCCTTTTAAGGACTGGTATAGGTGTACTATTTGGTGTGTAGTATATAGGGGTGTAATACAAGTATAAAATACTTTCAAATATAGAAAGCATAGTATAGTGCATTTCCACTGTGCAGCATTGTGACTGCTGAGCGGTTCTGCAGCGATACTACAAAGAGTGACAAACGCAATTAGAAAAAAGTATTATAACTGGTGTGATAGACCAGTGGCCCCCCAAAACGACAGATTGAAGCGGGGTGTTATATACCTTCTTCCACATATACTGTCCTTCTCTAGAGACTTTTGTCACAGGGTCATTTAAAAAATGACAGTTAGAGGAAGAGGCAGGCCCTTCTGCAGGGGTGGTAGGGGTAGGGCAGGAGCAACAGGCTTGAGCCAAAGTGGGAAATTGCAGAAGGGCTCTCTATCTCTGTGCTGGTGTCAGTGCTCTCTATCTCAGTGATGGTGTCAGTGCTCTCTATCACGGTGCTGGTGTCAGTGCTCTCTATCTCGGTGCTGGTGTCAGTGCTCTCTATCACGGTGCTGGTGTCAGTGCTCTCTATCACGATGCTGGTGTCAGTGCTCTCTATCACGGTGCTGGTGTCAGTGCTCAGTCTCTATCACGGTGCTGGTGTCAGTGTTCTATCTCAGTGCTGGTGTCAGACAGTGAGGGAGATAGCAGCAGAGAAGCCAATCAGCAGGCAGTGCCAGCATCATGGCTGAGGATCAGCACTGGACTGTCACCTCCGGCCAACCGCAGTGGAGCCCTGCATAGGTGGGGGTAAGGGCCGGGCAGAGGGAGGGGCTCAAGCACAGGTTGGCACACTGGGACACTGGCACAGGACTGCACTGCCCTGACTGTGGCACTGATCATCTCCTGCACCCCCTTCATAGCCTGGCCTGACCTTGTCTCTCCTCCATGGCCTTCATGCGCAACATGAGTCCTGAATTGACAAAATTTCACGGATAAAAAAATAATGCTTGTCGTTGTCGATCCCAGATTCACTTAATACTTCTGGTATGTCAGTGTCCATGTTGTGGGACTATGTGTGCACAGCTAGTAAGTATTTTGTGGCTGAAAATATGACCTGGAGGTTTTTAAGGTTCGCCTGCCATTAAAGTGAATGGGGTCCGCTGCAAACCTTCGGTTCGCGAACATTTGGGCACGTTGGCCGATTGCGTTCGCGAAACGTCCCGTTGGAAGTTCGTCCATCACTAATGCAGAATAAATGTGCCCTGCTACATGTGGCTTGTAGTTGCATCCATGACACATGCAGGAAGTACAACCACAGGAAGAAGGGTGGAGCATTACATATAAAGGAAGTGTGACATAAGGGAAAAAGAACATAATAAAACAAGTGCATTACCACAAAAGGTCACTAGATGGCAGCATGTGAACTAAATATAAAAGTCCATAGAAAATGGTTAAGAAAACAATCTATATAAATTCTACGCCCGATTGGGGCAGCACAACAAGGTTTGGAGTGTGTCTATGGGAATGTTTGACCATTCTTCCAGAAGTGTATTTGTGAGGTTAGGCACTGATGTTGGATGAGAAGGCCTGGCTTGCAGTCTCCGCTCTAATTCATCCCAAAGGTGTTCTATTGGGTTGAGGTCAGAACTCTGTGGGATGGCATTAAAGTTCATGTGCGTGTAAAGACAATATATTGTGTGTACGGTCCTTTTTGTTTTTTGTACGCCGCACATTTTCATTTGTAGACGCTGCTGTGTATAGCCCCATTGTTTCCTATGGTGTTGTGTTTAAATGTGTACAAAACTATACTCTGTATGCAATATAAATGCAGCATTTTGGATACCTGCGTGATTCAGCTCTACATTTATATAAATGAATAATAATAAAAAATATATACGGTATTTATACTATATAGATATGTATATGAATCCATGTAAAAGTAAATATCCTCTCTATACATTCATATATTTATATACATTTTTTTTTCTTGCTTTTTTTTTTGTACGTTTTTCTTGCCCCTTTTCCAGCTAGATAGGCTAAAAAAAATCCTTTGCCATCCACAACATGGCCGCCCGAATGGCAAGTTTCGCCACACCCGACATGGCCGCCGCTCCTTCCTGTTTCTATGACACCAGCCTATCTTGCTAACACCGGAAGTGGTTCCCACGTGTGCTCCAGAGAGCTGCCATGGACTCTCTGCTGCTGCCCGAAGCTCAGGGGCTGGATGGGGAGCCGGAGGTGTCTTTGCAACCCAAGAGGAAGATATCCCTGTGCAGGTGAGGGGCACTAAGCTGGGCTGTACCATCATGTATTGAGGGGGGTTTCTATACACTATGCTGAATGAGTCACCCCCTGAAAATGCTGGCTGGGGTCTGCCATGTAAAGTAATGAAATCCTCGGATTATAGACTGTACAGTGCAGCATGTTCATGGTACAAGAGGGGCTTTAACCCTTTCACAGCTGGGGCAAATGCATTAATTTCCGCCTAAAATGTGTAGTTTTGGATAGAGGATTGATCCATATTTTCTGAAAGAAGAGAACTTGTAGAATAAAAAGAGATGGTTGCTGTGTTTTTTTAATTATTATTATTTTTTTTTTTATGTTGCACAACATTTGCGCAATTGTTTATTAACTGCTTCCATGTACATATACCGTGGCAGGGCGGAATTGTGAAATCGCGTACCTGTACGTGATTTTGATTTCCGGGTCTGGGGCGCGCACTTGCGCCGCCCAGCAACCAGCTCTGATTGGACACAGCGGGAGCCAATTGGTGGGTCGGCTTTTTTATTTTAGCACGGAATACTGTATTGGTGTCACTGGTCACCAAAAAGCATCACTTAGTGTCAGATTTGTCCACCGCAATGTTGCAGTTCTGCTAAAAATCGCTGATTGCCGCCATTACTAGTAAAAAATAAATTGATCTTATAGTTTGTAGACACTCTAACTTTTGTGTAAACCAATCAATATACACTTATTGGGATTTTATTTTACCAAAAACATGTAGCAGAATAGATATTGCCCTAAATTGATACATCTTTTTTTACTTTTTTTTTTTTTTTTTTTATATGTATTAAAGCAGAAAGTACGCAGAGGTGATTAAATACCACCAAAAGAAAGCTCTATTTGAATAAAAGTCGCACGACCGCGTAAATGCCAGTTAAAGTAACGCAGTGCCGCATTGCAAAAAATGGCCTGGTTGGGGGGGGGGGGGGGGAGGACCTTCTGGAGCTGAAGAGGTTAAATGTCAGTTTCCAGGGCCGGTTCATGCTGTGTGTTTCCTGCGCGTTCCTGCACTGTCTGGTATTGGGCTGCAAAACGCACCAGAACACGGAAGAAGTAATGGTAGTGCAAGCACTCATTTTGTTTCAGATCGCACTGCATCAAACTGCGCTGTACTTCGGTGCCATTTGATGCCCACAAATGTGCTGGGGAGGTCCAGTCTGAGCTCGTTTGGCTGTACTTCTCCTATTGGTCACAGGAATTCAATTTGTTTTGCACTCCTGTGACCCGTTTTCAGCAGAGGTCTGAAGACCGATCCAGGCACCGCGTACTACTGACAATGAAGTCTGGATCCGCCATGTGCCAGGACTGATGGCAGTCTCAGCCTCTCAGTGAGCCACTCCCCTACACAGCTCAGCGGCCCACTGAGTGTGGAGGAGAGATGCTGACTGACAGTCAGCAGCTCTCTGCTCGGGGAGCTGTGAGAACCGAACCATCGGTGGTGTTTGATTGTTCGGCTCTCAGTGAAGAGGCGCCGGAGGACAGATGCAGTATCGGTCCCATGCTGCATCCACGTAGGCAAGTATAATGGGGGATAAAAACCCCCATACTACTTTCTTAACAATTTGTTGACACTCACGCTCTCGCTCAGGCAGCTTATTCACCTGTACTGTGGTGTGGGAAATACACATGAAGCATGTGTCCTGGACTGTGCTTTAGGCCCCTTTCACACTGAGGCGCTTTGCAGGTGCTAGAGTGCTAAAAATCACCCCCTTAAACAGCTGCTGCTGTCTCTCCAGTGTGAAAGCCTGAGGGCTTTCACACTGGAGCGGTGCGCTTGCAGGACGCTGAAAAATGTCCTGCAAGCCGCATCTTTGGAGCGCTGTAGGAGCAGTGTATTTACCGCTCCTAAAGCGCCCCTTCCCATTGAAAACAATGGGGTAGCGCTCCAAACCCACCTGCGGGCTTTGCGGGCGGTTTTAACCCTTTTTCGGCCGCTGGCGGGCGTTAAAACTACCGGGCTAGTGGCAGAAAAGTGCCGCTAAAACGACGGTAAAGCACCGCTAATTATAGCGCCACTTTACCGCCAGCGTGCCCAGCGCCTCAGTGTGAAAGTAGCCTTAGTGTGGGAAAAAAATACCCTAAAATGACTTTCAGTGCACAAAAGCTCAATGTATTTCACCATTCCAGCAAACTTCCGGATGAGTTCACTGTTGCAGCGGGTACCTGTCCAAACCAGGTACCCGCTCCCCCCCGAAAGGTGCCAAATGTGGCAGCAGAGGGGGCAAATAAGCGGAGCTTCCCCTTTTGGATGGGGCTCTGCTTTAAGAGTTTGTGGGGTGGGTTGCTGATATTGGTGCTGTAGAAAACTTCTGTGGACTGTTCTGACCGATCTTCTCTCTCCTGTAGCTGTGAGACCTGTGGAAGTGAAGAAGCGAAGTATAAATGCCCCCGCTGTATGAAGTACTCATGCAGGTAAGCTGACCGTATTGTCTCTAAGGGCTTGTTCACACAGGCAACTGGGGGGGGGGGGGGGGGTTGGGGACCGGTGAAACCAGGCGGTTTAGCTGTGGTTTTACCACCTCTGACCACCCACATAAACTAGGGCAGTGGTCTCCAAACTGCGGTCTTTTGCTTGCCTTTACCTGGCCCTTGGGGCACTATTCCTTTCACTGACTTTAACAATGGAACGTAATTCCTCCCACTGACACCAACAGTGGGGGACTGTTTCTCCCACTGACACCAACAGTGGGGGACTGTTTCTCCCACTGACACCAACAGTGGGGGACTGTTTCTCCCACTGACACCAACGATGGAATTCTAGAATGGACCATTGTTACAGATGCCAGGACATTTTCTACTACCGCTGGCCACAGTTCCGACCCTTTAAAGTCTGAAGGATAGTAAACTGGCCCTTTGTTTAGAATGTTTGGAGACCTCTGAGCTAGGGCATGCAACTGCTCAAGGCTTGTAAGCGGGAGGTTGTGGAAAAAATGAAAAAGAATGTTGCGTCTGGTATGCATTATTGCTGCCAAATGCATCCGACTCATTCAAGAGCGTTGGGCTGTCAAATGGGCTCTGGAAAGCGATCCACTGCAGATCACTTTTCAGAGGATCGGCAGTATAGTTGCATGTGTGAATAAGCCCTGAAGTGCGTACTTCTTACTGATTCTTTTCCTTCCTGCAGCTTACCCTGTGTAAAGAAACACAAAGTGGAGTCTGCGTGCAATGGAGTCCGAGACAAGACTGCTTTTGTGCCCCTAAATAAATTCGGTGACATAGACCTGCTGAGCGGTGAGTGATGATATGTATACCTGGACTGAACGACAAGTTATCGCAGTGCGGACAGAGGAGGGGCTTTGCGTTGGGTTGTTTTCAGTCTATTAGCATGTTCATTATTTTGTTGAGTTAGGAAGGGGGTCTATACGCTGGGACTATTAAGGCTGGGTTTTACACTGCAGCATGGAGCATCTCACAGCAGGGGTCCGGTGCATCCTCGCCCACAGTTTCGGGTCCGCTCTCGGTCTGAATTTGCACCTGAGCCGCTGCGGAAATGTGTGAACTAGCTCCATAGAGAGCCGGTCACAAACTCTTGGTATCCGAATTGGATGCAGAGAAATCCTGCATCCAATTTGCACTAGTGTGAACCCAGCCTTGAAGCTGAAGTCTAATCTGCTTCTAATTTTCTTCCCCTAGTGTCCTAGCACGTTTGTTGGTTTAGACACTTAGTAACCAAGCAGCTTCTAACTTCAGTTTGTTCACTTAGGCCCGTTTCGTACTGCTGTGAGTTCCGTACGACTTCTTTAAGACCTCTTTCACACTGGGGCACTTTTCAGGTGTTTTAGCGCTAAAAGTTAGCGCCTGAATAGCACCTCTCAAGCCACCCCAGTTTGAAAGCCCGAGTGCTTTCACACTGGGGCGGTGCGTTTGCGGGACGAGAAAAAATCCTGCAAGCAGCATCTTTGGGGCTGTGTGGGAGTGCTGCTCCTAAACCACCCCCTCCCATTGAAATCAATGGGCAGCACTGCCAAAGCGCTGTTTTGCGGGTGCTTTTAACTAGGGCTGCAACTAACTATTATTTTCATAATTGATTCGTTGCCGGATTTATTGTTTCGGTTAATAACCTTAAAAAAAAAAAAAAGTGTGGTGTATAATTTAGTTAATATGTAAAGTTTAAAAAAAAAAAAGCAATTTAATTAGCTACAAACACTGCGCATGCGCGAGTCGCACGGCGGTTTGTGAATGGGGTGTGCTGTGTTGAAGGACACACAGTGCCCCATTCACCAGAAGACAGCGCGAGGAGAAGACCGAAGATCACCGCGGAAGAGGCAGATTAGGACTATATATATATATATATATATATATATATAATTTGGGTGGACCTCCCCTTTAAATCTCTCTATGCAGTGGTAAATAACCAATTATATGATTGGGAAACAAAATCTCTAATCCACTCTGAGAACAGACAGAAGAGATGTACTGTATATACTATTAGAGGAGAGATATACTTATTATAATTTTTTTATTTAAAAACAATGTCTTCCTTCAAAAATATGTCATTTTAAGAACGGTTGTTCGCTTTTTCTGATCACTAGTGGGGTCAAATTGATGTTCATTTTCAACCACAGTGACGGGAAAATTTGGAAATAATAGAAAACTTCTTAGTCAAAGGAATTTTCAGACAATGTATGTGGTTTTCGTAACAGAATGTTAAAAACAAGTGAAAATTTCAAACCACATTCTTTCATTCAGCGAATGTACAAAGATTTTTGCAGTTTGCTTTTTATCCGTTTCTGCTGTGATTTTTGCTGTGTGTTTTGAGTTTTGCGCACGTGATTTAGTTCCTTTTTGCATTTTTGTTTTTTGGCCAATTTGTTTTTGGGAAGATTTAAAAAAAAAAAAAAAAATTGCTGCAAAAACGCATTACATGCATTTCTGCAGCTTCAGCAATGAAATATATTGAACCAAAAAAAGCACCGTTTTGCGTTTAAAATAAAAAGGGGTTAAACTAAAATGAGCCCTTTAAAGTACAAAAAAAGCAAATAATCATTGCTGTAAGTGGGTTCATTTTTATTTATTTTTTTTTTTTTAAAATTCTCCTCTCTGTAGAACTGTGAAAGTATTGTTTACAGTAGCGATTATTTGCTCTTTTTGTACTATAAAGGGCTCATTTTTTTTTTTTTAAACCCCATTATGTTACTGACTGATTAATCGATTATGAAAATAGTAATTTCATAATCGATTAGTTGACGATTAATCGATTTGTTTCAGCCCTACTTTTAACTCTTTATGTGGCCTCTAGCAGGGGTTAAGGGTGCCGAAAAGTGCTGGTATAACAGCAGTAAAGCGCCGCTAACGCCCAGAAGTCAATGCAAGTTGTGCCGAAATCGCACCAAACCTTTTTCTAAGTTTGAGCAACTCAAGTCACTCCTATTAGAACGGTTCAGTTGCACTTAATGGGGCGCGACCTGTCATGCGTCATGCTCTCAAAGTCAGAGCACGTTTTGCACCAGTGTGAACCGGGCCTTAACGTTTGACAATAAAACCTAGAAGCTGATTGGTTACTATGCACAGCATAATTTACTGCCTGTGTGCTACAGTTTTAGTAAATATACATCCAAAAAAGAGCAATTACAAAGTAATGCAAAAAACAAAATATGCCCCACAAGAAGTCACATCCTCTACATAACAGAAACAAATGCAAATTTCACCAACGCAACTTCAGGACAGAAATGGAGAGTTTTCTATTCGGTGAAGATTCCTCCACTCATATTTTGTCTCTCTGAGGACAGAATGGAGAGCGGCCAGGGTCAGGTTTGAGAGACATTTTGCATGACTGATGAAGGGAGACTATAAACTGTGCCACGTGTATTCCTTGTATTGTAAGGTTCTCTCACTTTTTTTTTTTTTTTTCATACATCAGATTATCGTTTTCTGGAAGATGCCGGAAGGGTGTCAGATCGCAGTTTAAGAGATTCAACGTTGCCAAGAAACACAACCAGTAAATATGTACGTTCATTGTTGAAGTAATTGACAATTACAATCAGCATTTAATCCTTTTGCTGCCAGGCTGCTTTTTTTTTTTTTTTTTTTAATACATGTTTAAAAATATAATTTTAGGCTGCAGATTTGTGGTTGTAAAGCCTTAAGATTTTCCACCTTAATGCATCAAGTGTTACTAAACCTAGTAATATGAAAATAGTTAATCTGCTCTCCCGCAGTGTCCACAGCGTATAAATCTTATTTATACATGATTTATATAGTGCCAACAGTTTGCGCAGCGCTTTACAACGTGGGGGCAGACATTACACTTACAATACAAAATAATACAGGTGGGATCAGAAGGCCCCGCTCGTTAGCGCTTACAATACCTTTTTGGCTGATCTGTTTTCTACGATCATGATAAACTGCAGGATCTGCTGAGTGTTCAGGTAGGAGGAGATTTTCACTATAGCCTGTGTCCTCATGCTGTTATGAGAGGCAGATCTTCTGTCAATCAAGATGTCACATCTCGCCCATTGTGTTTTTTTTTTGTTACTGGACATGGAGGAGGGAGGGACTGGGCTGTCATTTAGGATCTGTATCCACGCCCACATGTGTGATGTCAATACCATGTGACCTGAAAAGCTCAGCAAGGCGATATTCTCTCCAGCAATGGAGACCAAACTGAGCATGTGCAGGGGGACCACTCTGTGTCTTATCTGGCCTTGCCCAGAGAGACTATGCAAGAGGGGGAGGATCTGTGCATACAAGATCAAAGGGCCTTTTTACACAATGCAGAGTAATAACCCCTTAAGTTTACAGTGAGTATAACAAGTATGCTATTCTGCATATACAGACTGATTTTTACTGTTGTGGGTTTAGTAACACTTTAAGGTGAAAAACCTTCTGTGATGCAGCCCCCCTGCTTTGTGCAAAAACCAGTACAGAGCAGGTAAGTATAGGCATGTTAGTTCTAAAAAAATAAAATAAAATTTACAATCACTGTAAGACCCCTCAAATATTTTCTGCCATCAGACACACTGGAGAAGAAAATGGTGTTGGTTCCAGTTTTTTATGCTCCATAATATTAGCACAATGGTTTATGAAGTACAAATTTTCAACAAAAAATTCACTTGGGGCCCATTTACATTAGGTGTGGTAAGACTGCATTAGGCGGCTATTCCAGCACAGTCCCTCCACAAGAAAAGGCAAAATACCTGATCAGGGGTGCGCTGAAAAAAAAAATAGCACACACTTTTTTTTTTCCTGCAAACAACGGCACATTTCAGTACCCCAAATTTTCTCTTCAACCCCTTTGCTGCCAGACCCTGCGCTCCACTTTTAAACTGCGTGGCCAGACCATTTTTTAAATGTTTCCATTGCTTTTTTTATTTTTACTTTACATCTGAGTTTGTGAAAGACACCCCCCCCCCCCCCCCCAAAACCATACATTTTATGAAAGCTTAAAGAGGGATTCCGCCCAAAAAAAAAATATTAAAAGCCAGCAGCTATAAATACTACAGCTGCTGACTTTTAATAAATGGACACTCACCTGTCCCGGGTTCCAGTGATGCCGAGGCCGATCGACCGCTCGGGCCTCGGCTGCTGCCGCCGCCATTCGAGGTGAGGGAATCAGGAAGTAAAGCGAATCGGCTTCACTTCCCGGTTCCCTACTGCGCATGCGCGAGCTGCGCCGCGCAATAGGAAATCTCCGCGCTGTCACTGGGACCCGTGTGTGTCCCAGCAGACAGCGCGGCAGGGCAGGAAATGGCGTAGACTCCCGTGGGAGTCTATGCCCGGAAGTGGGTGAAAATACCTGTCTTTGACAGGTATCTCCACCCCCCTCCCCCCTGAAAGGTGTCAATTGCGACACCGGAGGGGGGGGGGGGTTCCGATCAGCGGAGGTTCCACTTTAGGGTGGAATCCCGCTTTAAGTGGTTGTAAACCCTTTAGAACCATTTTCACCTACAGGTAAGCCTAGATTAAGGCTTATCTGTAGGTGCTGGCTAGTAATATCTCCTAAACCTACACGGTTCAGGATATATTTACAATTCCCTATACGATGAGTTGTTCTGCCCATGTGCCGATGTATTTGGCGCATGCGCACTTTAGAAAGGGCACGCTGGGGTCATCCTGTGATTGGCGGCGTGCACGGGAGAGGAAACAAAGAGGAAGTAAAACTCATCAGGGTTTACTTCCTCTTTAGGACCAATAGAATAAAAGGAAGGTATATTTTTTTTTTTGTCCCTGTGACGTTTATGCAAATATTTATTAAAACAAAAATGCACTTACATTTTTAAGCACGTTTTAATTAGAGGTCGACCGATATATCGGCCGGCCGATATATCGGCCGATATTTGCCGTTTTTTAAATAATCGGCATCGGCCGATTTGTGCTGATAAAAAGCCGATTTAGAACTACAGCGGGACTTTGAAATGACTTCTGTATAGAATGGTCTAAGTTGACTGAGTCGTCATAGCAACCCTTTCCTCCACTCTGGGCAGGCTGCCAAGAAAAGAACTAAATGATACAATGTTTACACTTGAATGAATGAAATCATCTCTGTGTGTAGAAGTTCTCAGTTTAACCATTTAAAGACTAAATCTTTTCTGACACTTGTTGCTTACAAGTAAAAAATCCTGTATTTTCTGCCAGAAAATCACTTAGACCCCCCAAAAATTATATATATTTTTTTAGCAGAGATCCTAGGGAATAAAATAGCGGTTGTTGCAATATTTTATGTCACACGGCATTTGCACAGAGGTCTTTCAAATGCATTTTTTTGGGAAAAAAATACACCATTTAAAAAATAAAAATAAAATAAAAACAGTAAAGTTAGCCCATTTTTTTTTTTTTTTTTTTTTTTTTTTTGTCCAAAAGTTTTGACTACCTGTTTTTATTTATATATATATATATATATATATATATATATATATATATATATATATATATCTATATCTATATCTCTAAATCATACATACAAGTAAACTGATTGGAGGTTTGTTTTGTTTAATAAATGTTTAAGTGTAAGAAATTTTCTGTATCACGTATGAAGGCCGCTTTCACACTGGAGCGGGCAGGCGTTGATGGTAAAAACGCAAGTTTTAGCGGCTCTTTACCATAATTTTAGCGGTGCTATTTGGCTGCTAGTGGGGCACATATAACCCAGCTAGCGGCCAAGGAAGAGGTTAAATGCGCCCATGAAGCACCGCTGCCAAATCGCATTGCATGCGCTTCGGCAGTGGTGCCCATTCATATCAATGGGCAGGAGTGGTGGAGGAGCGGTATACACCACTCCAAACATGCTGCTTGCAGGACTTTTTTTAAGATCCTGCCAGTGCATCGCCTCAGTGTGAAAGCACTCTGTCTTTCACACAGACTGCAGGGGAGCCATTTTACAGGCGCTATTTTTAGCCCAAAAGCGCCTTAAAACGCCCCAGTGGGAAAGGTGTGTTAGATCAAGGGGGATTAAAAATAAATAAATAAAATAAAATCGGCCTAACATATCGGCCCAAAAAATCGGCATCATATATCGGCTATCGGCCGCCATGATTTCTAAATATCGGCATCGGCATCGGCCAGAGAAAAACCCATATCGGTCGACCTCTAGTTTTAATACATGGCAATATTTTCATAATTCTTGCTAAACTCCTACTAAGCATAAAAGTAAAAAAAAATGTATTGAGTTAATAAACACATATTTATATAAAATTTTAAATTCACCATTTCACAAAAAGGCGCAAAACTGAAGGTGTGCAAAACTAAGTGAAAAACAATTTACAAAAGAAAAAAAATCTGGCGGTTACTATATTTTGCTTTAAGTTTGTAAAAGACTCCCCAAACCATATATTTTCTTAAAGCACATAGAGAGAGAAAATAAAATGTGGAATTAATGATCTCCCTCCAGCATGTGCGGTAACGTGTAATCAGTGTTTTTGTATGTAGGCGTCCCCAGCAAGTGTGTTTGTGTGCATGTACAAGGCAATGGGATGGCTCAACTTTCTTTCTTTTTTTTTATTTTTTATTTTTATGGGGAGGATTTAAGTGCTTACACCGTTACATTTGTTAGAGGTTAAAAAAAACACTAGTCCATCTAGTTCAACTAACAGGAAAAAGTGCTTGAGTTTAAGTTAATTTTTTTTTTTTTTTTTTTTCTCAACTTGATTTTTATTTTATTTTTTATTGCCTGGGGATCAAAAGTCCACTATGTGATAGCATTTTGCTGTAACGGGTTCCCTTTAATGAGACATCAGGACTAGGGATGAGCTTGGGCGTGTTCGCACACTCCATTTGCAGAGCCCGCCAGGAAGTCGGCACAGCACCTTGTCGACTTCCTGGCGGGGCTTTGCACGTGGAGTGTGCAAACACGTACGAGCTCATCCTTAATCAGGACTGGGAGTCTATGTAAAACCTCCCACTGCTGCCAATGTATGACGCCGATGTAAACCAGGTGGTGATAGATTCTGTACTTCAACAATTGGGTTAAACCCTGATGAAGATGGTTCTCTGACTCCTGAAATGTGTTCATCATAAAAAAGCAGTACAGTGCAGATATTTAAACTAAAATGTTAAAGTTAGGGATGCACCGAAATTTCGGCCGCCAAAACATATCGGCCGAAAATGCCCTTTTTGGCAATTTGCCGAAAGAGAAAAATGGCCGATAATGGAGCTGAAAATGGGGCGGCCCATCATGGGGGGTGTATAGCGCAGGAGAGCCGCCTCCGCCGCCTGTTTGATCACAGCGCCGGGAACATCACAGCTTTCATTTCAATATCTGCGTGTTCCCGGCCGCGCCGTCACACACAGCCCCTCCCCCTTGTCTGAGCACTTTGATAGACAGATCACCCGCAGTATTGGACGGATGATCTGTCTATCAAAGTGCCCGTTTGGTGCACCCCTAGTTAAAATAAATAAAATACAAAAGACAGTCCATTCTCTTTAAACTGAAAGATGAAAACTATGAAATCACCTGACTTATCCAGTAAGTCAGGTGAACTATACATCAGGTATGGTGACTTGAGTGACACCCTCCACCACCGGAAGTAATGGCCGCTCACCTCAGGATATGGACCCCTGAATGAAGCACAGGTCAAATACAGCAGTCCCTTTCAGGTGCGCCTCCTTGGGACGTAACGCGTACGCAAACCACGTGACTGCCATTGTGACGTCACCCGCGTCTTTACACGCTGATCCTTGTGGAACACTTCGATTCAGATTCGTTTTTTACCTAAGCACTGGGGTACAGTACGATCGTTGTGGGTGCACTCTTATTTTATATAAAATATCGTTTTATAATCAGAGAGCACTAGATTTTTCTGCTTTTTTTTTTTTTTTATTTTTTATTTTTTTCTGCTCGTTAACTCATCCCCTGAAAGAGACTGCTGTATTTGACCTGTCTGATTCATTCAGGGGTCCATATCCCGAGGTGAGCGGCCATTACTACCGGTGGTGGAGGGTGTCACTCAAGTCACCATACCTGATGTATAGTTCACCTGACTTACTGGATACCTTGGGGCTTCTTTGCTGATTTCGTTTTCATCTTTCAGTTTAAAGAGAACGGACTGTCTCTTGTGTTTTAATGTTTTAGTTTAAATATCTGCGCTGTACTGCTTTTTTATGATGAACTATTCTGGGATTTGGTAATTTGACCCTCAGTGTTTTTAGCTGTAGTTTTAGTTAAGGATTTGTTATTTAGCACTGATTGATTTCTGCTGTTTGTCCTGAAATGTGTTGACATTTCTGATAAAGATTTATTCCAAGGCAAGGATTAAATATGTTATCTGGATGATTCATTTTTGGTGGGGCACTAATGTTCTCTATTTTTACTATACCGTATATACTCGAGTATAGGCCGACCCGAATATAAGCCGAGGCCCCCAATTTACCCCCAAAAAAACTGGCAAACTTATTGACTCGTGTATAAGCCGAGGGTGAGACATGCCTGTCCATCCCTGTGTGTGTGTCCGTCCATCCCTGTGTGTGTGTCCGTCCATCCCTGTGTGTGTGTCCGTCCATCCCTGTGTGTGTGTCCGTCCATCCCTGTGTGTGTGTCCGTCCATCCCTGTGTGTGTGTCCGTCCATCCCTGTGTGTGTGTCCGTCCATCCCTGTGTGTGTGTCCGTCCATCCCTGTGTGTGTGTCCGTCCATCCCTGTGTGTGTGTCCGTCCATCCCTGTGTGTCCGTCCGTCCATCCCTGTGTGTGTGTGTGTGTCCATCCATCCATCCATCCATCCCTGTGTGTGTGTGTCTCCATCCATCCATCCATCCCTGTGTGTGTGTGTGTGTGTGTGTGTGTGTGTGTGTGTCCAGCCTACCTGTGTCCCGAGCCTCCGTCCCGAGCCTCCGTCCCGTGCCTTGCCTCCGTCCCGTGCCGTGCCTTGCCTCCTTGCCTCCGTCCCGTGCCGTGCCTTGCCTCCGTCCCGTCCCGTGCCGTGCCTTGCCTTGCCTCCGTCCCGTGCCTTGCCAGGATCGCCGCTCTTCGTCGGCGCCTCGGCGGCCATTCTAAAATTCAAAAGCCGCGCCTCCGCCTTCGCCTGTGATAGGCGGAACACTGAATTTCCCAGCAGCCTGTGTTCCGCCTATCACGGACATCGTCTCATCCTCGTCCGTAGTACGAGGATGAGACGATGTCCGTGATAGGCGGAACACAGGCTGCTGGGAAATTCAGTGTTCCGCCTATCACAGGCGAAGGCGGAGGCGCGGCGTTTGAAGGGTAGAATGTCCGCTGTCTGTCTGCTCGACACGCTGATCGAGCAGGCAGACAGCGATGACTCGAGTATAAGCCGAGGGGGGCACTTTCAGCCTCAAAAAAGAGGCTGAAAATCTCGGCTTATACTCGAGTATATACGGTATATGTATATGTGTGTGTCCTGGAATTGATATCCATATTGAATCATTTTTTTTTGGCTGATAGAACTTCTTTCTGAACTCATGCAGGGCTTTAGAGCGATGGATGTTTTTGCACACTTTACCTTTAAGCACTCATTGTGGGATTGCTGAAATGTTTCTGTACAGCTGTCCTGGTTTTGTGGTTACAGGCCTTTGCAACCATTATTTACATGTATGCTTAAAAACATCATTATTTTTTTTTTTTTCTTTCTCTAGTTGAACTTCTTAAAGAATAGAGCTCGGAAACATTGCATAGATCTGAAAATTCTTCCAATTGGATTTTCAAAAAGAAGAGAAAATTCTACATTTTATCACAAAAAGTAAGCTTTTGTTTTGCGAGCTGACACTTTGACATTCAGTCTGGTTTTACTTGGGATATCCTGTATGCCAGTAATCCTTGTCTGTGACCTAGAACTAGGAGTGTGGGGTTTTCCATGTACACATGCTTGTTTCAGGTCAGCTCCCCGGATAGTGATATCGGGATCACGGCCATGCAATTTTTTCCTGAGCGGTTCCCTGAAAATGTGATTCACTTCAGTGCTGTCCATAGTCCTCACAACATAGTGCTTAGGAAATTATGTGAATGTTATAAGATCCTCTGTCCACCCTTAAGCCATATTCAGACAGCTGGTTACTTGCGTTTATCGGATGCCAGTGGCAAGAATCGGCAGATTCTTGCAGCTGGTTAGCAGCTGCCAGCCTGCTAGTAGTTTAAATAGGCTGAGCAGCCGCCACTGTTTACATGCAGCCACCCACACCGAGGTTACCTGTGGTTATGGCTGAATGTCCGAGACTGGACACAGTCAGCAAGTAACCGGCTGTGTGAGAGAGGCCACAATGTGTTGCTAAACCCAGGACCCTGTATTCACTATATCTGGTCTCTCTCATGGTATGCAGAACATAGAATTGCAATTATTTTAGTAAATACCTAAAATACCTTTTCTCATCAACAGTATATAGCAGTTTTGTGGCTTCAATCAGTGTCCGGCCGAGCACTGGTTAAAGCTTTTAGGAGGAGTTTTCATTCTCCTCTGACTGTCCTATGAGGTTTCATGACCCCTGGCCCTCTGTGTGGACAGTGCTGATTGACCCTGTGCCGATCACATGCACCCTCCAAGAAAAGAAAACGAAAAATTCTAGCAAGACACGCCAAACTGAGTATGTACAGAGTGCCCCCAAGGCTCTGTACAATCAGGAGAAGGATTGGGGACTTTGGAAGAAGGGTAGGATCAGAGCAGACTGGATCTAACATAACAAGCCAGCTTTAATGCATATAAAGACTGATTTTACTATTGTAGTTTTAGTAATACATTAAGCTGAGCTCCGGAAAAACAAAACAAAAAACATTGCAGTGCAAAGGAGAACTCATTTATGTGTAGGAGGACCATGTGCAACAGTATTATTTACGTGACTCTCCACATCTGTAGGTACTCTGCACTGCTAGACAGGTCTGAGGTCCTTCTGATGTCATCAAGACCAATGCAGTGAGTCAGTTGGCTGCTGGTTTTCCAGCATGCACGTCCAACAGAAGCCTGCTGAATGGTCAGCTTCTGTTGGACAAACTGACATACACATGGGCAGAATGTAGGCCGGTATGTATTTTTTTGTACCAAAAGTCTCCTGACATTCTGCCGATTGTACTGGACATAAGGAATAGAAGAACATGCCGTACAACACTGGATAGAGGAAGGTTCAACGTTTTATGGTCCTTGAGGTTGTGTGCACTCTATGTGAGCACTGTGTTGTGTGAGAAACATCAAACGGTAAACCATTTCTTGGCACACAAGAATTATCTGTTTACTAGCTATTGAATTCTCAGCTTCAACAATTCAATGTCTTATGCGATCTTGAACAGTTGCAGGCATAGGTGGAGCAAACGCCCTTTTCTTTTATGTACCCCCACAAATATAAATCTTGGGGGGTGGTAAGGTCTGGTGACCTGGGAGACTACAAAAAAGATCTTGTTGTCCACCTCTTTCAATCCATCATCCTGGAATGGTGGTGTTCAGATAATGCTGGACCTCAAAGTGGAGGTGAGGCAGGGCCCCATCTTGCATAAAAATGAAGACATTTCAATCTTCTTGAAGTTGGGGAAACACCCTGGCCAGATCTGGAAATGTTGTCACCATTTGCTCAGTAAAAAAGGTCCATAAACTTTGCCTACAGACAGAAATGACGCAAAATACATTCAGCTTCGGTGTGTCTGTTTGAAGTTTTGACTATGTAAGGATTTTCAGAGCACGTTGTACTTTATATTGACATTAAATTTATATTGAGTGTAGCAACATAATACCAGAAAGTGCTGATTGTCTTTGGTGTAAAATTGAGTATTCAACACAACTGTTGCCCAGAAAGTGTTAAGACTAAAGCATGTTTTGGCCACTGGGTGTCTCTCTAAGCATTAGAACAGCCAAGAAAAAGACATTGTATTGAAATAACTTTTAGTTTTGGTATTTCTTGCATTGGAAAAAACATTGCACAAGTAATATAAAAATGACTACCAAGGTGAGCAATATCATAAGCTTAATAGCATGCCACTTAATTTGTTCCTATTATTTATTTAATTTCCTCAAAGCAGTTTACTTCTTTGCGGCACTGTATCAGTTAAAGCATATCTAAACCCAAAAGCAAAAATGTAATATATGGCAGCTTATAAGGCTTTTTAAATAAGGTGGCTGCATTTAGTTTTATTTTCTTTAGTCTTTTTATTTTTCCCCTTTTATTTTCACCTGTTAATCCTACAAATTTCCTGTCCCTGGGTGACTACGCTTACTCACTCCACTGTATCTTTGGAGGAAGCCATAGTTGTCATCCAGGCTGGACTTCAAACATGTCTTCATCTCTACACTGCAAAGGTGGTTTTTGTTTTCATTTTCAAGTTGGGCTTTATTTTAGCCTTTCTAATCCAGGGTTCCTCCAGAGGTTGCTAGGGGTTCCATGAGCAATTTTTGCCTTTCAGATTAGTAGTGACTGATATATATATATATATATATATATATATATATATATATATATATATATATATATATATATATATATATATATATATATATATAATTTTTTTTTTTTTTTTTTTGAGTCATTTGTATTGGAGGATGGAAAGGGGGGTTCTTCCCAAAGATCACGAGCATAAGGAACATTCTTTCTATTGGGCATCATTATTATAGGAGTTACCTGAACCCATAAAGTTTATTTCAGTGGTTCCTCTGTGGTAAATAGTTTGGGAAAGGCTACTTTAAAGTATAACCAAATCCAAGAACAAAACTGTAAAATGCTCTGGTGTGGTGCTTAGTCGATCTGCAGTGAATAAAAAAAGTGAACCATGATATCACAGCACACAATAGTGTTTGAGGGTACAGAAAAAAAAAAAACAACCTCCAAAGAAAGAGGGCCTCAATTTATGAACCTCAGTGGGTGCAGGGCTCCTGACAGGGACAAGGCACTCTGCTCTACCTAGGCCAAAGCCAGGTGTCCCTTGCTCCTAAAGGACCTGCTGATGCTGGTTCTCCAAGTTCTTGATGACCAGAGCCTCCCGGTCCAGAATTGGAAAAAGACAGAGGGCCGTAGATCCTTTCCCTGACATCAGAGAAGGACACGACAAACCTACACCGTCTGGCTCTGTGCAAAAAAAGAAAAGAAATGGAACGTGCATCTGTGATGGGTAAATGCAATAAAGTGGCATGTGCATTGCACAAGATGGGCCTTCCGGCTGGTATGAAGAGTGCTCTGTGCTAGCCAGAAGGCCTGCCCAAGAAGTGTGTGTAAAGTAGAAAAGTGACACATCCTAGTGCTGGTGAAACTCAGTGGAATCCCAAACCATAGTGCATTTCTGGAACCCCTAGGGCGTCAACCCCCAGAGGGTCACATCACCAGGGGCTCTTTGTGCCTCCCAGCCCCTGACCATACACATTTTGCAACCTTCCATGCCAGAAAGGCATTAGCACTTATTGAGAGCCTGCCTGCGACTGGGGATAAGCCTAGCATAATACATTAGGTATTACTAACCGGCACCCCTTCCTGGGATCCAGAAAACATATATAAGCGCATATTAACCAAAAACAAGAAGGGTCCTGCGAGCCTCCACTCACCAGATGCTCGGTGAAGCGTAATAAGGATAGATGGTAGCGTTAAACACGCCTCTCAAATTGTGCAAATATGAAAAAAATCAAACATATACGCTGCACTAAACTGTAATGCATACCTCATCAGTGTGAATACTGAAGTGCATGCATAAAAATATAAATAGCATGCGAGTTGCCCTGAAAGCATAAAACAATGTAATCTTTATACATACTACGAATGTAAATCTCCCCCCCCCCCCCCCCCCCCCCAAAATAATGGACAAAGGTTCTGTTGCAAGGGTAATTTTGTCTTGAGCCCGGAGTTGATCTTTAAGGTTATGTAGACCTGATTATGTAGCTTGTACTATAGAAAGTTCAGTGTTTATCTTCTTTTCATGCATTTCCTTGAAGCTAGACTTCTAATGCTCAGATTACAAAATGATTTGCATGCATGTACTCCTGAGCTCTCGAGTTGATTAATTCACCGACTGTAAAGTCTAATCATTTCCTTCAGTAGCAGGAATAAGGATATGTAAACATCCTGATCATTTACCCTGAGCAGTATGTATTCATGCATTGAGCTCTGATGAATTCAGTCTGGTTCGGCCCGATGTTTACTCTGCGTCTGTTTTGTGATTGTCACTGGAATTCTGAATGGCGTGTAAGTTGTATCACAGTTGGTCGAGACTATTCACACCTCAGCGAGGCATATATTAAGGTGTAGTCTGGTTAGCGGAGAGTAACCCCAGGATGTGAAATGTAATGGTCCTCTGCCAAATTAAACTGAATTGACAGTCCATTCTTTTTCCACGCCGCAGAATGTGTGTGCCTCTGTATACTTCAGCCTAATGAAAACGTGAAAATTCCTGGCTCGGTAAACATAGTCCTTCATTCACATGCAGAGAGTCGGAGTGGCACATCTTGGAGGCAGTTCAAGGAATGGTGGTAAACACAGGACAGCTGATGGTACAGACTAGAGAGGGGTGTCTGTGGCTGCGTATGATGTGGCAGGATGTTGCTTTGGGATTCATGCAGCTATGTACTCAGGTGCAGAATGGCCTTGGCTCTCTGAAGTACGTCTGTCCTCTGTGAGGGAGGTAGTCCACTGAATTACAAACTACTAGATACTGTGCCCAGAGGTGTAACTTCTAAGGTATTAGAATGTTTTTATTTTTTCTTAAGCAGCCCATAATTATGCGATTTTTTTTTTTTTTTTCTTTCATGGGTGGAAGGTAAAAAAAATCGTTTGATTTTCCCCCCATCAACACAGTGTTGATGGCGAGAATCCATCCTGCAGCGCTTTTGTGTTCTGCTGGTGGAGAGCTTTCCCGGCTGGCAAAATGTAATGATTACTGATGGTCGTTATAGGTGCCGTCAGTAATTGCATTTAAAAAAAATCCTACATGCTGGCTGTACCTAAAGTTTATCGATTTGGGTACAACCAGCCTGCCCGTAGATGGATCAAATATCTTCTGGTCCCATGATTCGATCCAGCTATGGCGAGCTTAAAGTGATTGTTTTATAAAGAAAAATGTTAATAAAAAATTAAAATAAAAAGTTATACTTTCCTGCTCTGCCTTTCTGTAGCCAGTCCTTCTAACTGCTGCTGGATCTCCAGCACTTCCATCCTGGAGTTGGAGCCAACTTCCCACTGCACATGCACAAGATTGAGTGGTGCAGGGAGACTGGTCCTGCAGTCTCCTGGGATGTGTGACGTATCACAGGAGACTTCAGAATCGGTCTCCCTACACCACTCAATTTTGGGCATGCGCAGTGGGAAGCCAGCGGTGTTTCATCAGGAAGGTACAGCTCACTCCAAAATCGAAGACTACTACAGGCAGGTTAGTATTAAGTGGGAGCCGGTAACAACTAAAAAATACTCATCCCCAACCCCCCCCCAGCCTTGTATACTTGCCACGCCCTCTCGTCACCTTCCTACTGGAACATCCATGCCTGTCTATGCGCTAGTGTGGAAGCCTAGACCAGTGTTTTTCAACCAGGGTGCCTTCAGGTTTCTTAAAGGGTTGCCTTTGCAAAATGCCTAACAATTGCTCAAAAATTGCACATGGATCAAGCCTGCCTTTTAGTTACACAAAGCCTCAGGTTTTCATTGTGCACCATTATAACCACCTACCTGCTGGTATCTTAACAATCATTGACCTCATCGGTTGATAAAGAGGACGTTGAGCCCCTGCAGAGCATCCTAGATTGCCCCCTCGCCTGCCCCTCTCTATCAGTACTGGGGTCACATTAGTTGAGTGAGGGAGAAGAGAAATGTGGACAACTAGTCATTACCAGTGTGCAAAGGTGTATTTGCCTTGGAAGAATAAATAACCCATAATGTTGGGTGTCCTACGTGTATGGATGTTGCTACATTGTAAAAATAGGGTGCCTTGAGACTTGTGTAGAACGTTAAAGGGTGCCTTGACTGAAAAAAAGGTTGAGAAACACTTGTCTAGATGGGGACGACAATGCTTGGGTTAGGTGATTTGGCTTCTCTTTTTACATCCTAGAAGTTTTTTTATTTTTTGCTATAAGTACAGTAAATGCCCTATAGTCATAATATACCATAGACAATAGCAGAGTATTTGGTTGGAGTCCTATATAATTCTTCTGTTCAGAAATTGGAGCAATCATGTCCATTGGCTGCTCTATAGGTTCACTATGGTGCTTTTGATTACTTGCTAGATTAACATTTTAACTTGTCATCCTTATGCACCAGAAGCAGCCCACATTGTCCATTGTTTCCTCTTCCATTTTGGTTGGGATTTTTATACTTGACTAAATTGGGATATGGTCCTCTGATGCGGACTCCCTCTTCACCCAAGTGAGCATTTTGTGCGAATTCTGCTGGAAAGTTTCTGTGTACTTTGCAGCTTAAACGTCTCTCCTTCTCCTTTTACACCCAGTAGAATTGTAAGGTGGTCTCACTTAGTGCCCTCTTGTTGGTTTTCGTTGATCTTAGGTGAGGAGTGTCGCTGTTTATGCAGCTTTCTTTGTGCCCAAACGTTTGATATAGTTCCTTCAACTTTGAATAGCTTTATTGCTTCCCAATACCAAGTCTAATTTTCAATATACCATGAAAGGTCCACTTCACTGTTTTTGTTGTCGCAGCATTTTTGTGGTCGCGAGCCGTGCTAATAAACTGTTCCCCATAACACATTCTTTTTTAAGGCAGCACACTGCCCAGGGCCTCGTCTTCAACCAAGAATTGGTTTCCACTAACCACATCAAACAGGCCATCGCTGCTCGTTTACTATTCATCTGGCTTCCAACCACAGACTCGTGTTTGTATAAGTGGATGTGGCCAATGCATTAAGATTCAGAGAGGAGGGAAAATTGCTATGTTTATATAGAAGGGACTGTTTACTCTGAAAACCAAGGATGTCCCAAGTTGAAGTAGCCGAGTCTGGTCAGACACGTACATTTTTAGTCAGCAAAGGCGAAAAGCTGCACGTTTGCTTGGTAAGCTGCAGCTCTCCAAACCAACACGGACATCACCATTGAGCTGTATTTTGTTCCAAACTGAAAACATCTACCACATTTATTTATTACAGGTACTTGTATACCGCCGGAAATTTACATATACTGTACATTCACATCAGTCCCTGCCCTCAAGGAGTTAACAATCTAAGGTCCCTAACTTACATTCATAGATACTAAAGCCAATGTAGACAGAAGGCAATTAAAGAGGAAGCAAACCCTGATGAGTTTACTTCCTCTTTCATTCCCTGCAAAGGTAAACCATAATGGACTACTATGCATCACATAGTAGTAGCCTATTATGTGTCACTTACCTGACACAGGAGCCAGCGATGTCACTGCCTCTAGTCCACCGCATTCATTTTCTCGGTGGGTCTCGCTCCTCCGCCGCTGTCATTCGTCGAAGCTGCGATGACGTCACTCCCGTGCATACGCACGAGAGCCGCCACTCGCGGCATATCACCATTGACCGCGGCGCGCTCAGTGCGCCTGAGCGCAGCTGTCTATGGCGCATGCGCCGTAGACAGCTGTGCCTGTCTTTCGGCAAATATCTCCTAAACCGTGTAGATTTAGGAGATATTTCTTGGACCTACAGGTAAGCTTTAATCTAGGCTTACCTGTAGGTCAAAGTGTGTTGTAAGGGTTTACAACCACTTTAACCTACCAGCAATGTCATTCAAGTGTGGGAGAAAACCGGAGTATCCGGACGAAACCCATGCAGGCACATGGAGAACATTCAAACTCCGGGCAGGTAGTGCCGTGGTTGGGATTCGAATTGAGGACCCCAGTGCTGCTAGACAAAAGTGATAACTGCTTAGCCACTGTGCTACCCTGTGCATTTTGTTAGTTTATCTATAGCCAATATGTCTGTTTTGGACCAGTTGGACTGTTTTGAACCTCTTGGTTTTTGTTTTTTTTTCATTTGTTTGCTAAACTGCAGCTCTTCAAACCAACATGGAAGGTTACAATAAGCCATATTTTTTTTTCTAACTGAAAATATCGGCCACTTTTGGTTAGCGTATCTATACTTAAAACATTCACACAGTTACAAAAGAGAATGATTAGAACCTTTTGGATTTTTATTTTGCTGTTCATGTCCTGTTCTGAAGACGCCATCAGAAGTGAGAAGTTCCTCCAAAAGTAAGAGGAAATACTCTTAGTAGTTTTCAGAACAGGTGTCCCCTTTGGAAAAACCTGACAGATGTCCTAACCCTTCATTGGTGTATCAAATAATGGCTAGAGATACACGCTGAACAATACATAACACATAATCATATGTATTACCATATTTATCGGCGTATAACACGCACATTCATTTTAAAAGGGAAGTTTCAGGAAAAAAAACAAAAATTTTAATAAGGAACTTTGAAGCAAATTAAGGGTCAGTGCCCATCTGCAGCCTCACCATTGCCATCAATGCAGCCTTATCAATGCCCATTTGCAGCCTCACCATTGGCATCAATGCAGCAACCTCACCATTGCCATCAGTGCAGCCTGATTGATGCCCATCTGCAGCCTAGAGGGGGCGGGATTAGTGCCGACATTACATACAGTGAAAATCTTCTATGATAGACAGAACACTGGTCCAATGGTGGACCAGGAGACTGGACTTCCTATTACAGAGGCTGCCAAGTAAACAGGAGATTCCCACTGTATATAATCTGATGGCGCTCGTCCTGCCCCCTCCCTGTCCCCTCCGAGGCAGCTAAAATGTAAGTATTGGTGTGAGAAGGTGAGTGTTATATGCCAATAAATACAGTATATCAATTAGGCCATTTTTTTTATTGTAAAGAATGTCAACCCTGCATTCTATGTTCCTGATATGTACCTGTTGTACTTGTATGAAAACGTATCCTGTTCTCTTTGGATTGCTTCCTTTATGTGAAATCTCTGGTGTTCCTGTCAGTCCCTCTGCTATCCTATTAAAAATTGACAACACTATGCATGAGAACATGGCATGGTCAGTTCTCTAGCTATGCTGAGACGTTGGCTTGCTCCCCTCCAATGATCAGACCTGCCCCCCCCCCTTACACAGCCATTCACTAGGAAGATCAGTGTGTTGCTGTTTCTCCTCCCTGAACTCCTTATGCAGCTGAGAACAGAGGGTGATGTGATCAATTTAAAAAGTTATTTTATATTGTGTATTTTTCTAGATGGATATAGATCCTAGATGCACATACGCATGCATGTTTTGCCTTTTTTCTTTTTTACACTAAATGGGTTGTTTTACAAGGTGAGGGTTTTACATATAATAATTGAAAATAAAGTGTGCTGCATTAGTATTTGCACACCAAGCTGACCAAGTCTTATAGATAATGTGGGATAAATTGACTGTGTGCCTTGAAGAAAACACTACTCATCAGTGATGCATTTAAAAAAAAAAAGAGCAACAAATCCATGATATCCCTCAAAATGTTCTGCTCAAACCTACAATTATCAGGTCACATACACAGGACCCTAACAACCTTTGAGGAGATGTGTGGTCTCTCACAGGTTCCCAGACACACTTTCTATAATTTACAAGGAAATCCTCTCCCACACATAACGTCCCCCCCCCCCCTCCCAACCTTCACACAAAAATGGTCCAGAGACCTGGACATGGACATTTCTCCAGGGGAGTGGCGGACCTCTTTCACATTCACCCACAAATCCTCAATCTCCAACTTTGCACAGTAGAAAAATTAAAAGCTACTCTCCAGGTGGTATAGGGACCCGGTCTCGGTTCACAGGATATTTCCCAGTGCTTCTGATGTCTGCTGGTGCTGTCATGGAGGACAAGGAACATGCCTTCATATCTGGTGGGAACGTGCTCGGATTCACCCCTTCTGGAAAGGTATATTCACGATTTATAATGAAATATATGAAATCTCCATGGACCTCTCCTCTAAAATAGCCCTATTGTCGATACTACCGGGATCCATTTAAATCACAGAAAACCAATCTTCTTAGGTTTTTTCTATCTGCAGCCAGACAATTGATCACGAAATACTGGAAATCTGAGGCCCCCCCCCCTCATAGGTGGATCACCATTCTCAATGAGATTGTTAATGGAGGAGATGCATGCCAGAGAGGGAGACTGGGATAAACACAAGATACTGTCGTATGTCTGGGTATACTACTTGGCATTAGATAGACTATTGAATAGACTTACTAAAGGATGAGCTGAACAACCACCTAGAATTGACAGCCGGAAAAATACCGGTGTAGATGGTCCAGATGTCTTGATGACCTCACACAGGTGAACGGCCATCTGAGCTCGTCCATGTCGGGGAAAACTACCACAGTGGCACAGAATGTGCATCTATACCCCACCCCACCTTCCCTCTTTTCTATTTCCCACTTTACCCCCCCCCCCCCACACCTCAGGTTTATGGTAATTCTGTATACCTGACTACTTAGATATGTTACACACCTGAGATATTTATTGCAACCTCTACATTATGATACCTGCATTTTATAAATTGATTCTATGTACTGTAAATGTGGCGGTGGCTTTCAACCACCACCTTATATACCGCCTGTTTTTTCTTTATTCTGTACCCCCAACTACTTTTTTTATTTTTTTTTTATTTTAGAGAAAAGGTGAATAAATATATTGAACCTTAAAAAAAAAAAAAGGGAAACAAAAAACACTAATAAAATTCCACAATGAGAACGAAACCGTGATGCAAAAGCATATAAATTGTATGCAAATATTCTTAAATATAAATGTCACAATTAATATAAAATAAATTGTTTTAAGCAAGAAAAGTCCCAAAATTGGCTATATTGGTGATTGATAACAACCAGTCAGATGGTCCCAAATCGTATTGAATTGGTGCTGAAATTATGACATTTCAATAGCCTTCAAAGCTCTGAGGGCATCGCCACTGTGCGCAAGTAATAAAGTAGCCGCTTACCAGATACCAAGGGTCAATGCGCATATATGCTGATCACAGCGGAGAACACCGATCTGTGTTGCCACATGTATGGAACTTCCAGTAATCAGACTCCCAGCTCACAGGTGGATATAAAAATGAAAGGACTGAGGGTGCATTATCATTTCAAACAAAAACTTAAATAAAACTGCACCTACAGACTATTTTCTTGTAAAATAGCACAGAGTGTCGTAGTGGCACGGGCGCCTGCAGTACACTTCGTGTGCGCTGATGTCACCGCTGACTCCGCCCAATGCGTTTTCTCCTCCAGAAGGCGTCAACTGGGATTGGAGGTTTACATATACTTTAGAGCTGTACACAAAAAAACCCCAGAAAAAGCTAATTTGAACTTGGATTTGTATTTCTGTCCATCCAATCCTAAGATTCAGAAAGCTCTTCCCCACAGCACAACCCTGTCTTGTAGGGTAGAATGCTGCATCTTTCTCTGCCCACCACCACCCCTCTGGGGTCAGGAGATAACATATTGCTTCTGAGCTACCTGTCAACTGCCTCTAAAAAGTGATCCGTTGTGGAATGCTTTTTGGTGGGGCAACAAATGTTATTGCACATGTAAATCTGGCCTAAAGTAAAGTCTTGTCCCTTCCTCGGCCTGTGGCTGGTCAGTAAAAGGAGAGGCAAAAGATTGAGAGTATCTCTCCGCCATTCTGCTTTCTCCCTCCTATCAGCATGCTCTTTGCACAGCGTCTCGCCTGATCATTTTTGTATATATGTTATGGTGTATTAATGATTACCAAGCTGCATTCATGTGTGTATTTTATAATTACCTGGCGTTATCAAATTACTTTTCCATTTTAATTTGCAACTTTTCTCAGTTACAAAATTATAAATTCTTGTCTCTGCAAAAATTGCAACACTACTTTTCTATGATAAGGCACCCGATGATGTGAAATGTCAAACTTTGTATGCCCTTTACTGTAAAGTAATATGGAAGCACAATGATTGGTGTGTGGACTCCTTGATCTGTGTAGTATCCCATCTCTAAACAGGATTTCTCAGAATACTCCTCTCCCATTCCTGTAATTGTCTCCCTTTCCCAGAATTATACGCCTAACTTCAGTGTGATTTACAGGTAGCCTCTTGCAGGGTTATGTCATCAGCGATGTCCTTCGGCTTGCTGCAGTGCAAGTTTATTTCATGTCTAGAGGGATGCTGAGGGTACAAAGTCCCTTACTGTATCATTGGGACTAGTCATATAAAAAATAGTCCAGGTAGAAGATCTCACTTTGCTTTCATATTGAAAATATTGTAGCAAGTGTGTGTAAAAACTGTTTATCAGATGTAGCGGTAATGTGACATTATATTTCCCAGAATGTGGCACTCCATGTAAAATTGTGATTCATTGGCCTTAGCACAAATGTCTGCATTGAATTGGGTCTAACAATCTCCATTTACATATTCGTGCATCCAATTTCCTGTTACATCAGTTGTGCATGGTCTCTAAATACGACTGTGTAGTCTTTTAGGCACCAACTCTAATCCATTAATAAAAAGAACTGGTCAAACCTGCCCCCTTCCTCGTCTGTGTAATGACACTTGTATTCAGCGGTGTGGCTTTTACTCAACCAGCATGGGTCACTGCAGTGTGAGGGCTGAAAGCAGTATTTTCACTAACAAAGGTAACACGCATTACAATTTGATCATACAATCTGCAAGTAACTTTGTAGTGCAAGGGCCTGTATGATTGTATACAAATTGGTTGGGTAATTTAGATCCTCATTTTACATTTGCAGAATTATTAGGGGATGAGGTACCTATAATAGTAATGTGTTTCTGGGATAGTGTGGACCAACTTATTTCTCTCATTTTACATAGTTTTGGTAAATTTTAAATTTGATCACACAAAGGTTGTATGATTGAATTGTAACATAGTGGCGGCATGCAGCCCCATTGGGGCCCCAGGAGTGGCGGCATGCAGCCCCATTGGGGCCCCAGGAGTGGCGGCATGCAGCCCCATTGGGTGCCCAAGGAGTGGCGGCATGCAGCCCCATTGGGTGCCCAAGGAGTGGCGGCATGCAGCCCCATTGGGGCCCCAGGAGTGGCGGCATGCAGCCCCATTGGGGCCCCAGGAGTGGCGGCATGCAGCCCCATTGGGGGCCCCCAGGAGTGGCGGCATGCAGCCCCATTGGGGGGCCCCCAGGAGTGGCGGCATGCAGCCCCATTGGGGGGCCCCCAGGAGTGGCGGCATGCAGCCCCATTGGGGGGGCCCCCAGGAGTGGCGGCATGCAGCCCCATTGGGGGGGCCCCCAGGAGTGGCGGCATGCAGCCCCATTGTGGGCCCCGAGAGTAGCAACGTGTGCCCTCAGGATTTGCGACGTGCAGCCCCAAGAGTGGCGACCTGCCATAATGGGTAGCTTCCTTGCGACAAATTGTGAAGTGCAACCTCCTTGAGGCTGCAACATGCCTGTGTTTAGTCTTCAGATGGATTCCTTTTTATTTCTGTGAAACCCCCTTAGGTCCATATGGGGCCTATAACTTCTGGCCAAATTGGATTAAGCCGGTACCTTCCTGGGGCTTTTATTCTGCCATGTTGTCCATCTTTTGAATGGCAGACCAGAGCATCTGAAGCCCACTGAAATTGTTGCCTTTCACATTGGAGATGGGAGTGGGAGGTAAACGCATCAGGCGGGAGCAAGGTTTAGTGCTGGCTGATGAAGAGACCCCTTGTACAGTCTAGGCCTGGAATCCAAGGTGGTCCATAGTCTATAAATCCATTGATGTATTGCTAACACAGATAGTTGCAGCCACCACAGCACTGTTACCTTTGAAATGTTTTAGGGCAGAATAGGTTAATTTAAATTTGTTTTTATTTATTTTTTAATCAAACTCTTCCACTACAGGTGGCACCGGCAGAGAGGGAAGTTTCCATTAAAGCCATTTTACACTAATATTTGTGTCTGCAATCATAACAGCAGCTGTTGGTCAGTTTTAGCAGTTTTGCAAATTAGTGCAAAAATAAGGACCTCCATTCCGGTGAGCAGTTTGTTCAGATTGTAAACGGATATTTAACCTTTTGAAGACGTATCTGACAGCAAATATAGCAATTGTGTTCCTGTGTCGCTGATTTCATTTTCTATAATATAATTTTAGCAAATGTGAACTTTGCAGCTTCAAAGAGGTGTGTGTGTGTGTGTGTGTGTGTGTGTGTGGTGTTTTTTTTTTTTTTTTTTTCAGTGTTTTCCTTCATTCCAGGGGCGGAAACCAAATGGAAATCAGTGAGAGATTTTCAGCTTTTTGAGGCTCCAAGTTATTGCTTAACAAACATTACAACTTTCCAAAGGAATCTGAAAAAGGCCAACGGCAGCTCACACTCTCCCCCGTGTTCTGCACCCCGCGAGCGGGCGGCTCACACAGGCCTCTTGTACAAGCCATGTTTGTTCAGGGAAACGGACTTGGAATCAAAACATTGGATCGAGTGTTTAAAAGATGTATTTTGATTCAAGCAGCCTTTGCCGTTATGACTGCCTTCGCCTTAATATTTACTGACAAAGCTTGCTTGTGCTGGCTGTCCCAGCTTCCCCCCCATTAGTGGATTGGCCTGGTTTGTTTGGTTGGTGTCGGGCCTGAGTGGAATGTGGACATTCAGAAGCTGCGGTGTTATTATACAGCGTAACCTAGAAGTTTGCAGCACTGCGCTCTATAAAGTCGGCAGTGGTCGGGCATGGTTTTATTGACCGTTTTTGGAGGTTTTCTGGCTTCCTTTCCTTCAGGGTTTATGACATATTTCCACATTATTTTGAACCGTCTGCTGAAACATTCAGATTAGGAATGGCTGAAAGTTATTCAAAAGAATGAACGTTCCTTGAAGCTTAACGTGTCTTAGGTAGCTAGAGGGAACTGGTTACAACTGGAATTGTGCAAGAATCTGAATAGTCTGTCTTGCATAATCCATAATTGAATGTAACTGTGCACATAGCATACATGTGGGACCCCCACTGGATGCAGGTAATCACTCTAATAGACTGCTACTCCAGTGATCTCCACTAGCTTCATGTTGTCATACTTGTGATGAACTTTGACATGTTCAGCACAGTAAAGCTAAAGGATCAGATATAAATATTTAAATAATGAGTATGGATATTGTTACAGTTACATTGGTCCAGCCTGGACCTAAATCCCTATGCATGTATCATACCTGTAGGGTCCTATGCCCAGTGGTGCCCTGCTGCTCTGTGAACACAAGAGGTGCCACTGCTGGGTATGGGTGCCATTCAGAGTCCCATGCGGCTGCCCCCTCCATATCTCATCCAATTGGTGAACCATTTACATTTATTGAGAGAATGCAAAGCATTCTCTGAGTGTTGCATGTGCCAAGTGGGCGACCTATCTTCACAATGCACAAGGACAGCCACTTGGCACAGGACTTTGAGTGATCTCTAAATAGCGCCCATGCCAAGCAGTGGACTTCCAGTGTTCAGAGTAGCAGGGCACCACTAGCCACAGGACCCTACAGGTATGATCTATTCATAGGGACATAGGTCCAAGCTGGACCAATGTAACTGAAAATATCCATACTTGTTGTTCCACTTTAACTTCCTAAAGAGGAGTCAATCCCCCCCCCCCCCCCCCAAACACATAGTGTAGCTGCTGACTTTTAATATTGGGACACTTACCTGTCCTGGAATCCAGCGATGTCCGCACCCCAGACAATGTTTCTATCGGCTCTCGGGTGCTGCCGTCACCATTCATAGTAAGGGAACCCATCAGTGAAGCCTTTCTGAATGTCGTGGCGGGGGAAGGAGGAGGGGGACCAAACTATCCGAATGATGTACCTGTCAAACAGGTGCCAAATGTGGCACCAGAGGGGGGGAGGAGGCTGATAAGTGGAGCTTCCACTTTTGGGTGGAAGTCCGCTTTTTAAGTATTTTCAGCTGACTGTTTTGCTTTACTTACTGCATCTGTGCTGAACATGTCAAGTATTACCACATGAAGGTTATAGTCTACAAGCTATGGTGCCAATCATTGAAAATTGATCACACCTGATGTACTGATGGCCTATCATTTCTTGAGACACTAACAAGCCAGGAAAGTACAAATACCCCCCCCCCCCCCCCCAAATGACCCCTTTTTGGAAAGTAGACATTCCAAAGTATTTAGTAAGAGGCAAGAGGGGTGTGTTTTTTTTTTGTTTTGTTTTTTTTGTTTTGTTTTTTATTTATTTTTCTCTCTCTCTCACATGGCGTATGCATGCTTGCAACTACACCCCAAAACACATTATGCTACTCCTAGAGTATGGCGATACCACATGTGAGACTTTTTCACATCCTGGCCATATAGAGAGGCCCAACATGCAAGGAGCACCATCTAATTTCTTAACCACCTATTACTTTTAAAGGCCCTGGAGCACCAGGACTATAGAAACGTCCGCAAAATTACCCCATTTTGTAAAGGAAACGCCCCAACATATATTCTATGAGGCATAATGAGTCTTTTGAACGTGTCATTTTTTTTTCCAACAAGTTTTTGAAATATGTGGAAGCAAAATGAAAACACTAATTCTTTTGCGATACTAACGGGCGCTGATGAGGATCTACTGATGAGCACTGTAGTGGCACAGTAGGGCACTGATGAGCATTGTAGGGCACACCAAATCCAGCCCACTAACACTGCTGCTACGTGTCTCCTTCCCCCTCCTCATACACTGTATCCAATGTGAGGAGAGAGCTGAACTGGGCATGACACCGGCTTGTTGACAAAGTGATCACGTGGTAAAGTGGAGCTGTGATTGGCCCTTTACCTTAATTCGTAATGCGCTGGCTCACTCAGACCAGCCACCACGGACCCATCTGTATGCGCACTCCAGGGGGCGAGCAGGAAGCGCAAGCAGCATGGGAGGATGGAAATGAATGCCCTCCCAGAACTAACTGGCTGTGCTGTAGCTCTCATTCAGCTATAGTGTAGTTTGGCAAGTTTTTCATTAATTTTTAAATATTAAAATCAAACTCCCCCATCTATCCATGTCTTTTTGTTGAAAAATCGCTTTTGAAAAACACCCCTTGCATTTCTGGCCATAGCCATCTTGAGTAAGGGCAAATTATTCATGAATCATTTACTTCCTGGAATCTCTCTGCCCTTAGCTCAACCATTCAGGCAGGAGAGTGTGCTTGGCTGAGAAAACCCCTCCTCCCCTCCTGAAGACTCCTGGAATGTATGACATAATTTGCCTTGGCAAGAAATCCGGAAGTAACTGAAGAAATGTGTGTTAAAAAAAAAAGTTTAAAATCAGTAAATGTGATAAACTTTTCTATCCATTTACTAATGCTAGCAGCATGAGGATTAAAAAATAAGCAAAGTTGATAGGGAGAACCACTTTAACAGCTTGGGCTTGTAGGAGTGGGTTGAATGACCCTGGGATTCTATCTTGCCCAATAAAGGACTACTGGGCATTGTATCTTTCAGCAGTGGGTCTGTGTGTGTGTGGGGGGGGGGGGGGGCAGGGGGCACAGTGCTGGAAAGAAGATAAGTGTTGTAGCCAAAGCTTTATTTTTTTTATATTTAGAGCTGCTAAACAAAATAAATACTTTTGTAATGCAAAAAGTGTATTTTGGCTTCAAACCCACCTGCATGCAAAAAGATTGGCCTGACCAGTCGCTGTATACCATACATACATGTAATACGTTGTAGGCAGTCTCCACAGTTGCAGGATTGACCTACCTGACGCTCGAATAACCTTTATGATTGTTTTCCTGTATCATTGACTCATGTTTGTGCTCTTTTGTTCCCTTTTATGTGCTCTGCACAGCATCTCCTGAGTGAGGTGAGCACGTTTGTTTCCTGACCCTTGTATTTTCAAGTGGGAAATACATTGATAATGACTTGCACATGTTTTTTTTAATTGGCCAGTAATCAATGTTGTTTTCTCTGATTTGTATTTTTGGTTGTTGTA
Organism: Lithobates pipiens; assembly: GCF_037356315.1. Lineage (NCBI taxonomy): Eukaryota > Metazoa > Chordata > Amphibia > Anura > Ranidae > Lithobates > Lithobates pipiens. The sequence goes on from NW_027507785.1 coordinate 291,117,820, forward strand.
GATGGAATATATTACTGGATAGTGGTTGACTTCACATTTTAAAAAACATCTCTTATGAAACGTTACACACTTATTGTACAGTTCCCACCTGACGCTGTTTCCATAGAAGCTCACACATGGAATCTTCCTGTAGTCCCTTCCTAAACTTTGAGCATAAAGGTCCTCCATGATGTGGTCAGTGATCCTGGCAGAGGCCATAAGTGTGCTCCCACACCACCTGCCACAGGTTCTGTATCTGATCTTCGTGATGAGTTGGTTTTCTTTCATTACTCCCAAATTAAGAACCCTTTCAGCTTTTATTATTGCAATGTTCACCACTCTGAAACTAGATGATCAAAGTGTTGCCTCTACAAGTGCTAATCCCAGTTTTGGTCTTTTAGGGTGCTTAAGACATTCCCTGTGCACCTGCTGTTCTAAATCTTCCCTACAGAGATTGGAAACACCCTGACAAGATTGTTGCTCCCCTCAGCGTGCTTATTAGCCTTGTACCTGTATATAGATGACTTTGTTAAAGAAGTACAGCCAAAGCTTGTTTGGCTGTACTTCTGTTAATCACAGGAGTGCAGTTTGTGCTGTTGGCTGATGTCACAGAGCTGGTCCAGGCTCAAGCAAGATTGCAGCAATGAAGTTGGGATCTGCTTATATGCCTGGACTAGCACCCGGCTCAGCTCAGGGAGCTCAGAGTACCGAGTGATCGGCGGTGGTTGCTCGGTTCTGAGTGTTGGGGCCTGCGGGGGACAGATGCAGCATTGGAGCGACGCTGCATCCACCTAGGTAAGTATAAATCGGCAAAAATAAAGGTCCATACTTCTCTTCAAAAAGAGGCCTGCCTCTGCTGTTCATCCGGCAGTGTTCTGCTTTAACCAAGAGACTACCATACTGGAACAGGATGAACCTGTCTTTGAAGACTGAGCTAAAACATGATTCAAACGCTTCTCTAGAGCCGTGTTCTTGCAGACAGGCCCTGCATATCATCCCATCTGGTTTGTTACTTTGGATGACTAATCGTTCTCCTAAAAAAGATCTTACTAATGCTGTGGTTGATTCTTTGGTTTTAGAACATTTGGAGCAAATGGTTGTACCTTTTTTAAGCTACAGTTGTGATTTGCTTCTGAAGGCTTCCCAGCTCCTTTCCTTCATGGGCCTCCTGTCCGTGCACACTTGGGTTGAAGTGCTGGACTACGAAACCCACATCCTAAGAAGCAGCTGATCCACAGAGCATCTGAGGGACAACGTCTTTTTATACCCTACCGTACCATTCTCAAGGACGCTACTGATGCATGCCTTTTTTCTCCACTCTCCCATCATACATAACAAGACCCACCCATGTTTGGCTACTAGTCCACCCACAATATTTGAGGCTTTAAAGTCAATTAAATCCATAGACAGACAAACCTTCCTAGGCATGGTATGCCCCCTGCTTTTCAGAATGGGGGAAGGTTTGTTAACCTTTGTGGAAACTTAAATTGTTTTCATCTAAGATGTCTGGATGCAGGAGGTTGTATTCTAGTTCTACAAGCTGGAATTCTGCTCTGCTCCTTCCTCAGGTTCTCACCTCCAACCTTCCTTTTACCTCACTGATTACCAGATCTTTGTCAAGCCAACTTGGGTCTTATTAATGAAGCTATCATTGCCCCCGTTTCTGTGGTAAAACCTTTTGAGGGGTTTTACTCCCACTTGTTCACATAAAAAAAAAAAAAACAAAGGTGACGTCTGCCCCATCTAAAAGCACAGGAATTTTGTACGTAATCAAGCAGTGGATGCTCTGGTGACTTTATAGGATCAGTACATCCTCCTCCTCCATGCATTTTCTCCTTTGAAACTTCTTCCTCTTTTTTGCTATTTTTTTTTTCCTACAGCCTCATCCATGCATTTCCTCCCTTGAAACTTCTCCTTATTTGCTATTTTTTTTCCTAAGTGTTCTGTCATGTTTTTGCATGTGGGTGTTGACCATTTACTTCATATAATTTTTAAATACATAATGGGAAATATTAATGAAAGAATCAATGTCTTGATTCTACCCACACCAGTTGACGTGGTCTTTCATTCATCATCCTGCCCTGGAAAAAGGCAAGGGAGGATCTGATTGGCTATTATGGTGAAAAATTCTTCCCTCTTAGGCTTTAATAAATTAGATCCATTATGTTGGCAGACAAGCCTCATGACCAATCGTGGTAGAGGTCCAGCCATTTTTCAAGGCGACAGCTTGTAATGGGCTTCAGACAGGTTGGGCCTAAACTGACATCAATCCAAAAATGTCAGCATTTTCCAGACATATATTCAGGACATAAAACTATGGGTGTTTCTTTATCCTGAGCCTGGGTAATACTAGTCTAAGAAAATATAAAAAGCCGTTTGAGTATATAGAGAGACAAATCACGTTAGTGACGTGGTAGAATTTCACAGGGACGGAGCCAGGAGTTGAGGCGTGTTTTTTATGAAACATTACCAAGAGTTGTTTCTTGGATGAAAATACAGTCTCTATCCAATAAATACACGCTTTTTGTTTTATGTAATTCTCAAACGTAGTGATGTGACGGCTTCACAACAAACCAGCTTAGCAACCAAATATTTCGAAATTAGCAGGTTTCAATGTTCAGGGCAGGAATGATTCTCACAAACTGTCCTTATTTCCACAATAGGACTTATCTAGAAATAATATGGTGCTTCACATATTAAGTAGCCTGTGAAGTGTGTGTGTGTGTGTGTGTGTGTGTATGTATGTATGTATGTATACAAATATATTGTGTCTGGATCAAAGTTGCTGAAATAGCAAGATTCATCTTTATTCTTTTTTTTTTTTTCTACATTTTAGAGAGCAAAGATTCTTTTGGCACCTGAAGATTGTGTTTCCTCAATGTAAAGCAGAATACACAGAAAAAAGGTATGAATTCTACATGATCTGCTTTCCTAGATACTGATCTGGTCTTAGAACTTTATAAAGTCCTTGGAAAGCATAAGTATATAGAAACTGCAAAATTGGTATCATTACCATGAACTTGTCCTAAACAGACTGTGAGAAATTACAATTTCTACTTTTGTTTTGGGGGGGGGGGGACCTACATCATTATATAAACTACAAGCCTTTTAACAAATCTATATGTGAAAATACAAGTGTTGAACTTCAAATCCTGAATTAAAGGATAACTAAACCTAAGAACTAAAAGTAAATGTTGACTCTTCGCGGCTCTAAATGGGGTGGCTATTCGATTTTTAAGGCGAAGGACATTTATAGCAAGTACAGAAAATACCTGTGCTTGCCAGAGAATCCTTGTAATTTCCTATGATATGAACTGGAAGCTGAAACCATTGTGTATCTATCTTGTGTAAAATCCAATTACCCTGATATATTGGAGATGGGCATAGACAGACATGTTTAAGGTCCAGCCTTGGCAACAACCATTGCTCCCTCCATAGAGAACGGTAAGTGAGCATAGCCACTCAGGGACAGGAAGTGTTTTATTTACAGGAGTACCAGGTGAAATTTAGCAAAATGGTCTGGAAAAAAAGAAAACTGATCCCACATCTAGGAACCAGAAGATGCAATATATTCCTTTTTATTTTTTGTGTTTTGGATATGCTTTATCTAAGTATTGGATTGTCCTAAATTTGTTGTAAAGGCGGAAGGTGGGGGGGGGTGTGTGGGGGTGTGTTCCCATTAATGCATTCTATACATAAAGCCAATGAGGTGACAACAGGTGGGGGGGTGGCGGCGGCAAAGGTGCAGCTCTGTGTCTTACGAATGCATAGAGCAGGGCTCAGGAGCAGGCACGTGCCAGTGCCCCCATAGCACACAGCTTGCTATATTGGGGGCACTGGTCAAGGGGGAGGAACCAAGAAGATGATGATCAGGGCTGTATTGTGCATAACCATTGCACAGAGCAGGTAAGGGTGTTTTAGAATCGGTTTAATTGTATGTTTATGGCAAGCTACCAGTGCAGGTGTTTTAGGTGTTTGATTTCTGATTTTATTTGGTAGGGTTCCAGATGACAGAACACTTGGCGAGATTCTAAAACATTACATTGATCCGACAGAGTCCGATTTAACTATACGACAAAGGTAACCAGCTTTTTCTTTTGATAAGCCTTTTTCTCCTCCACCAACAGTTTTAACATTTCCTCTTCATACGTTTTTTTTTTTCCCCCATTTAAACAAAGGGTTTTATTGAAAAAAAGTGCATACACATTAAGCACAACCTACATACAGTTATGCCTTCTTATTTTAAGGTAGGTATACAATGCATAGTACAATTATTGGTGTCAGTGAACTCTTATGTGATTGTCCTTGTCACATGGTACAAAATAAAGGAATACAACATTCTCCGAAAATTGATGTGTTTGTATCAGGAGTTTTTTTTTTTTTTTTATTAGGCACAAGTTTCAGATTCCTGTAGCCATCGGTTCCATATCCTATTATATTTATCTGGGCATCCTCTATTAATGTAAAGGAATTTCTTATAGGGGAGGGTTGCGTTTATGTCCACCTTCCATTCTGTGATGTCTGGGGGTGTTGATCTCATCCATTTTCTGGCTATGATTTTTCTGCCTGAGAAAAGAGTTTCGTGGAGAAATATTTTTGTATATTTGTCTGGAACATCGAGAAATATCCCAAGTAGACACTGTTTTGGGTCTAGTGATAGGGGGTAACCCATGTTGTCATGTAGAAAGGTCACAACTTGTTTCCAAAGGCCTTGTATTTTTGGACAAGACCAAATGAGGTGAAAGAATGGGCCTGTTTCGAGGCCACACATTGGGCATGTGGTGGATTGAACTCTCTCTTGTATCTAGCCACTCTGAGTGGGGTGAGGTAAGCCCGATGAAGTATGTATATTAGAGCTGCCACGACGCGTCGACTACGTCGACTAAGAAAATACGTCGACGTGCGTGCAGGGCGTCGATGCGTCACAGTGGGGGCAGTGCTTAGCATCTACTGCTCCCCTCCGTGCCGCCGTCCCCCTCTTCTCCCCCTCCGTGCTGCCGTCCCCCTCTCTTCTCCCCTTCCGTGCCGCCGTCCCTAGGGGTGCAACGGATCGTCACCGATCCGTGCGCACATGCCGCGATCCGCGGAGCGCTCCGCGGTCTCGGCCTTAGGAGAGGCTTCGGCCTAGCTCCGAAGCGGCGGCCATCTTTCTACACCCAGGCGTTTACAATGTGATCGCTCCGATGGAGCGATCACTTGTAAACAAACTGTTTCTCTCTCCCCTCTCTGTACTGATCTGTGCAGTGGAGGGGAGAGGTCGGATGGATGCAGCCATCCCTCCATACTCTGCAATACTCATACTCTGCAATACTCATACTCTGCAATACTCATACTCTGCAATACTCATACTCTGCAATACTCATACTCTGCAATACTATACTCTGCCAGCCAATGCAATACTCTGCAATACAATACTCTGCCAGCCAATGCAATACTCTGCAATACTATACTCTGCCAGCCAATGCAATACTCTGCAATACAATACTCTGCCAGCCAATGCAATACTCTGCAATACAATACTCTGCCAGCCAATGCAATAGTCTGCAATACAATACTCTGCCAGCCAATGCAATACAATACTCTGCCCGCCAATCCAATACTCTCAAGGTTATCCAAAGGATTAATTAGCTAATAAAAAAAAAAAACCACTAGATTCATTAAAAAATAAAACAAAAAAATAATAATCGGATAGTCGTTGACTAATCGAAGAAATAATCGATAGATTAGTCGACAGACAAATTAATCGTTAGTTGCAGCTCTAATGTATATTTGTGTCAGCTTGTCTGAGAGCTTGGGGGATGCATCGTTGCAGGTTTCCATCGCCTCCTCCCACTCCTCATCTTCCATTGGTCCTCCTCCCTCCTCGTACATTTCAAGTGTGATACAAAGAGTTTGGTCATTGAATAGGGTGGTCTGCTCTGATGTTTGTCTTGTTTAGTGAGGAAAACAGGCAGGTCCTATAACACTGCTTGGGATTTCAGTGCAGCAATGTTGTGAGCTCAAAGTTAGGAGCTCCCTGAATTTTTGGCAAGGTTAACGTGTATTTTTCTATATTTGCTGGGTTCTTAAAAGGATAAAACATGGAAGAATGTGCATGTATTGCAGAGATGTACTGTATTTTTTATTTTTTTTATCAAAAGTATTTGATATCGTGTCGTCTTTAAAATATTGCATACTGAAGGTTGGTCTGTGTATTGCCACTGAGTATGAGCGCCATGATCTTTTTGATCTGGTGTAACTATTAGTTGGGTTTTATTAGTGAGATACAGCTCCCGACATATAATTCTGTACAGAAAATTCAAAATGCAGCCAATTTAGCTTAATACCATATAACCTACCGGTATGCTTTTTTGTTGTGGAAGGCCTACAAAAAAATAAATAAAAAAAAATAAAGAACTTCTGTATATGTATGTCATGGCACTAAACACCCTAGCAGTAGGGGATAGTAGTTCAAACCTTGTGCAGCTGATTATAACAATAGTCTATGAACACAAGAGTGTCGATCAAGAGAGGCGACCTGCATCTTGGATCCCAGCGGTTCTAACTACTTACGGTGGCAGGGTGCGTTGCGGGAGCTCTCGCTGTGTAGGGTGGAACAGACTAAAAAATCTATGCTACACGCTAGGCAGCGGGTCTTTGAATTCGGTGATAGGAATGGGCGGCTGCTGGCCTGGCTGGCAAAGGGGCAGATGGGATCCACGCATATAGCTCAGATTCGGGATGTCACTGGGGATCTGCTGTCTTCCCCTGCTGCCATTAATCTTCGGTTCCTTGAATTTTTTAGAGGGGTCTATACTTCTCGTGCTGGGCCTGACTCAGCAGAGACGCGGAATTATTTGCAGCAGATCCCCTTCCCTATGTTATCTCAGACGGACAGGGATATGCTGGATGGCGATATTACCTTGGAGGAGGTACAGGCGGCGATTGGGGTGCTTCAGCCAGGTAAGGCCCCGGGTATGAATGGGCTACCATCGGAATTCTATGTACAAAATATGGAGCTCCTTGCCCCTAAACTTACTGCCCTTTTCTTGGGGCTCGGGACGGCGGATGCCCTTCCTGAGTCCATGGAAGAAGCGGTCATTGTCCTTATCCCCAAACCGGGTAAGGATCCGCAGGAGTGCTCCTCCTACAGACCCATATCTCTACTAAATGTAGATGCCAAAATACTAGCGAAGGTTCTCACATCGGTCATTTCGAAGTTTATCCATGCCGACCAGACTGGTTTCATGCCTGGTAAAGGCACGGACATCAATATACGTCGTCTTTTCCTTAATCTTTCTATCTCGCATGACCATAGTGGCTCCCGGGTGGTGGCGTCCCTTGACGCAGAAAAGGCATTTGACTCTGTGGAGTGGGGATACCTTTGGGAGGTGCTTCGTTGCTTTGGGTTTGGCCCTGTTTTTTTGCGTTGGCTGCAATTGCTCTACAAGGCGCCCCGGGCTAGGGTGCGCACCAACGATCGGCTCTCGGAGCTGTTTCCACTCCACAGAGGCACGCGTCAGGGGTGTCCTTTGTCCCCCGGGTTATTTGCCTTGGCCTTGGAGCCCCTGGCGATTTACATCAGGGAGTCCCCGGGAGTTCAGGGACTGATAGTGGGTGGAGTGGAAGAAAAGATTTCGCTGTATGCGGATGATGCCCTGCTCTATCTGAGGGATGCTGGCCCCTCATTAGGAGCCGCCCTACGGATCTTCGACCAGTTTGGAGCCCACTCCGGTATCCGTATTAACTGGTCGAAGTAGAGTTTGCTTCCCTTGGATGGAGGGGTGGGTGATGGCTTGGATTCCGGCCCTTTGGAATGGGTATCGTCCTTCAAGTACTTGGGGGTGCTGGTATCTAGAGATCCCACTCATTATTACAGACTTAATATAAGCCCCTTACTTCGTTTTGTCAAAGACCGATTTCGGTCGTGGGCTGGGTTGCCACTAAACCTCTTGGGTCGCATTAGTATATTTAAGATGGTGTTGCTACCCAAACTCAACTACATTTTTAGAAATAGTCCGGTGTGGGTTCAGGCCTCCTTTTTTCGTGAACTGGATGGACACCTTACCTCCTTTTTGTGGAATGGTATGACCCCTCGTCTGGCCAGGGCTACCTTGCGCCTTCCTACACACTTGGGGGGACTTGCCCTCCCCGATGTGCGGACCTATTATTGGGCGGCAATATTGGTTACAGCGCACTGGTGGTTGGACGGGAGTCGTTCTAATGCTGCGGTGCATGTGGAGGCAGCGCGGGTGGGTACCAGACGGGATCTTCAGGATCTGGTGTATAAAGGGGCGAGGGCTCACTCTGACAAAAACTACATTGAAGGCGTGGGTTGTGGCTAGGCGTAGATTCTCGATTGCCGCACGATGGTCTCCCGCTCAGCCACTCTGGGGTAACCCCAATTTGCAACACTTTTGTATGGTTCCGGACCACCGGGTGTGGGCTAGGTATGGGATAATGACACTTAAGGATATTATGCCTAACGGCACCCTACTGACTTTTACACAGCTGACTGGGAAACATGATCTACCAGGTTGGATGTATTTCCGCTACATTCAAATACGTCATGCAGCCAGGGCCCAATTTCTGGTTCCCCCCCCTGCTCCAGTTGGATCCAGTGGAGGATCTTTTATCTGATAGTGAACTACGAAAGCCCCTCTCCTCCTTGTATGGTACTTTACTGCCAAAGGATATTCCCAGGATGGCTAGGTTGTGGGAGGCATGGCATGGTGATATACCGTCGCTCACTCGGGAAGATTGGGAGCACTGTTTACATCATGGTCCCAGGGTGATGATAGCGGCGGGTGACAAACTAATGCAGATTAAATTCCTTCATAGGGTGTATCTCACTCCGGTTAGATTATCTAGGATGTATGCGGACAGGGACCCGTACTGCCCCCGTTGTAGGACGTGTCTCGGCTCGTTTTTACACATGTTTTGGGAGTGCCCATCCTTGGCGCTCTTCTGGGAAGGGATTTTTGAACAGATGAAAGTCCGTATGGAATTGTCGGTCCCTAGGACCCTGGAACTTGCTCTCCTGGGAGTACAGGGGGATGCTCAGAGGTCACACCACAGTAAGATCCTTATCTCTATCCTTTGTTTTTATGCTAGGAGAGAGATTCTGGTGAGATGGACATCCCCAGTTCCGCCTAGGGTGTCTGCATGGGAGAATAAAATCAATGCTGTGTTGCCCCTGTACAAATTAACTTATCTAAGTAGGAGATGTCCTTGGAAGTTTGACAAGGTATGGTCCCCTTGGACTGGACCTACCCTTGGATAATGGGCGGAGAGTGGCGAGGTGCCCTGTGTCTTCCCCCTCTTACATTTTCTTGCTTCTTTCTGGTGAGCTCCCTCTCCTCCCCCCCCCCCCCCCCTCTCTAGCTTCTCCTCCATCCTTCTCTCTTCTCGCCCCCCCCCCCCCTTTCTGTTTTCTTTTCCTCCTTTCTTCTTCTCTTTTTCTGCTATCGGTTGTCTTGCCTCCACCCCTTTTTCCCCCCCAAGCGGGTTATATCATTGTCGTAGCTATCCTTTGGCTCACGGATCCTCAGTGTTCATTATGATTGTTTTTACGACCTTGGCACGATGTTAACGGTATGCCTTGTATGCAGATTTTGTATTATATGTATGTTTAACCACTTGCTTACTGGGCACTTAAACCCCCCCTCAGTCCCAGACCAATTTTCAGCTTTCAGCGCTGATGCACTTTGAATGACAATTGCGCGGGCATACAACACTGTACCCAAATGAAATTTTTATCATTTTTTTCCCACAAATAGAGCTTTCTTTTGGTGGTATTTAGTTACAGCTCGGAGTTTTATTTTTTTCTAAACAAACAAAAAAAGATGCAAAAAAAAAAAAAATCATGTTTTAATAGTTTGTTCTAAAATTTTGCAAACGGGTCATTTTTCTCCTTCATTGAAGTGCGCTGATTAGGCGGCACTGATGGGCTGCATTGGTGGGCACTGATGGGCTGCATTGGTGGGCACTGATGGGCTGCATTGGTGGGCACTGATGGGCTGCATTGGTGGGCACTGATGGGCTGCATTGGTGGGCACTGATGGGCTGCATTGGTGGGCACTGATGGGCTGCACTGATAGGCTGCACTGGTGGGCACTGATAGGCATAGTTAAGGCGGCACTAATAGGCACAGATAAGGCGGCACCGATGGGCACAGATAAGGCGGCACCGATGGGCACAGATAAGGCGGCACAGATAAGATGGGCACAGATAAGATGGGCACAGATAAGATGGGCACAGATAAGATGGGCACAGATAAGATGGGCACAGATAAGATGGGCACAGATAAGATGGGCACAGATAAGATGGCACGGATGGGTGGCACGGATGGGTGGCACTGATAGATGGGACTGATGGGCACTGATAGGTGGCTCTGATAGGTGGCACTGCTGGGCACTGATGGGCGGCACTGCTGGGCACTGCTGGGCGGCACTGCTGGGCACTGATGGGCGGCACTGGGGTGCAGCACCTTTTAGGCAGATTGTGGGCACTGTGGGTGGCACTGTGGGCACTGCTGGGTGGCACTGACGGGGGCACTAACTTTTATTAAACTGGCACTGCAGGGGGCAGGTGGGCACTGGCAGGGGGCAGGTGAGCGCTTAGATTATTGGCCGTGATCGGGACTGATGTCCCGATCACGGCCGCCGGTGATCGGCTTTTTTTTTTTCTCCTCGCGCTGTCAGCGCGAGGAGGAATAATAGCCGATTACCGGCTCCGTTCTATCACATGATCAGCTGTCATTGGCTGACAGCTGATCACGTGATAAGGGGTCGGGATCGACCCCTTTCACGGATCGGTGATCAGGCGAGTCTCATGGACTCGCCGATCACAGAGCGCGCCGCGCGCGCCCCTCAGGGGGCGCGCAGGCCGCTCGTACACGGGACGACGTCAATAGACGTAGTCCCGGAAATTGAGATCCGCGCTGTAGACGTCTTTTTACTATAGCGCGGATCTCAAGTGGTTAATAAAGCACTCCTGATTGGTAAAATAAAATTTTGTATGCTATCATAATAAAAATTTCAAAACTGCTTGTTTTGCAAGAGTGTCGATCAATGTAGCGCACAAAGGTATGCAAGAAGGTTGCGCAAATCATAGGTGGTCCATGTGAAGGCGTAAACCATATCACTGATAAAGGTGAATAGGTCCACTTTAATAGTAAAAGACGTAAAATTAAAAGCAATGTGTCCAATGTCAACCTCTTCACCCTGAGACCTGCTGCAGCACCTTGGGATGCTGTTAGGCTTGGCTGATGGGGCTCAACATTACCCATCCTTGGGGCCAATGAAAGCTGGGGAAACCAAAACCAGGGAGCTGCAAAACTATCAATGTCTGGGCTGCTGGATCGAAACCAACCAGATGGCGGCAGTGTGCATCCCCAGGGAGCTGGCCTCAGTGGAAGTCGCATTACCCAGAAGTTATGTCTACACTAAAGCGTGCGGCTGGTATAGGAGGAGAAAAGGACCACTCTGAGTCTCCCAGTGGATTACGCATTTCAAAGCGGATGCTTCTTTGTCAAATCCCTTATAACCACAAATGATATACATCCACTTTGTGTGCCTCATGTGCCTTTTAACAACTCAGATATTGACTTGTATATGTAGTGGTGTCTATCACTGTGCTGCACAGCCGTTGGCAAAAGCAGACCTGTGAGAGGGACCTAACAGGTGTGTAAAATTACACTGACCTGCACTGAAGACTAAATGTTCTTGTCATTTGTCTGTGTAGCTTATTTATCTTCTAGGTTATGAAAAACACAATGACTGTAAAATTCTGCTTTGAAAATTTTGGTGACTATAGTGCATTTAGATTTGTCGGGACGCCTCCCTTTTCCCCCTGCTATACCACCTTGATGCTAATGTGCCCTAATAACCTCGTTATCTTTGGTATTCTTCAAGAACCAAGGGCCCCATTCACACCTGAGCATTTTGTAGCTCGACCCTCCAAAATGCTCAACATCCAAAATCCCATAGTTTTAGGTTGGTCCTGATATCACCTGAACATAGTGTCTTTAATTTTGTAACTCTGTGTTTTTGGGCCCAAAAACCTTTTAAGGTGGTTCTAAAGGCAAAAGGTTTTGTATCTTGATATATTAAGATACAAAACCTGTGTGCAGAAGCCCCTCTAGTTCTTACCTGAGCCCCATCTCAATCCAGCGATGTTGCATAAGAGACCCGGCTGTCTGGGACGCTTCCTCCTGATTGGGCCATTGCCTCCTGCTGCTGTCAAAGTCTGTGAGCCAATAATGAGAGAAAGGGGGCAGGGCCAAGCTGCGGCTCCGTGTCTGAATGGACACAGAGCAGCGGCTTGAGTGCCCCCATAGCAAGCTGCTTGCTGTGATGCCCTTCAACAGGAAGGAGGGTTGGCAAAAGCAACGGCAAGGGACCCAAAAAAGTGGAGAATCTGGGCTGCTCTGTGCAAAACCACTGCACTGAGCAGGTAAGTAACTTGTTTGTTATTTTTAAACCAAACACACGTGCGAAAATACTCAAATGTGTGTATTGTGTGTGGAGTCCCCCCCCCCCTAGTAGCTAGTTTTTCTGTGGGCTAAAAATAATTAAAAATATAAAAAGGAAAAATGATCACAAAAAAAGCCTGCAGAATCAACCAAGGCGAGAAGCTGTTTTGTAATTTGTGTTAAATGGACTCTTATTGTCTAGATTTATGAAATCAATACTACCCCAGGTCTTTCAAGCTTTGGTTGCAGTTTTTTTGAGTGTGTTGTGATTCCAGAACTTGGTTTTACAGGTTAAAAGCTTATGTGGGATCTTCTTGTGATGTGAAGGTCTTTATGGAGGCAGAAAAGAAAGCACCTGGTCCAAAGAGGTAAGCTATAGCAATATGTGACTTAAAAACTGTGAGGTGAGCATGTCATAGGTGCGACCCTGTTAACCAACTTTTAATACCGGCCAATTCTGACACTTCTCACATGTAAAAATCAACTTTTTTTTACTAGAAAATTGCTTAGAACCCTCAAACATATATTTTTAGCAGAGACCCTATAGAATAAAATGGTGATTATTTCAATATTTTATGTCACACTGTATTTGCGCAACTGTCTTTCAAACGCAATTTATTTGATAAAGTTATCCCATTTTTTGTTTTGTGTAATGTGAAAGATGATGTTACACGGAGTAAATGGAAACTTGTGGCAAAATATAAAACATTCTATGGACTCAACATGCCTCTCAGCAAATAGCTTAAAGTGTCTTTCCAAAATGGGGTCTTTTGGGGGGGGGTTGTTCTAGCTTGACATTTCATGACCTCCGAAACTGATGGGTTGTAAGGAAGTGAAATCACCATTTTACGCCCTTAGACAGCCTGAAGGTGGTGCTTGGTTTTCGGGGTCTTGTACGTGGCTAGGCTCCCAAAAAGTCTCACACATGTGGTATCCCTATACTCGGGGCTAAACATGCCTCTCAGCAATTTCCTTGAGGTTTGTACTGCCCTGCCATTTTTAGCACCTCAAGAAATCAGATGGGCAGTCATAAATTAAAAGCTGCATAAATTCCAGAAAATGTACCCTAGTTTGTAGACACTAACTTTTGCGTAAACCAATAAATATACGCTTATTGACTTTTTCACCAAAGACGTGGCTGAATACATTTTGGCCTAAATTTTTTGGTCTTTTTGCGCTTATATTGCAAAAAATAAAAATCGCAGAGGCAATCAAATACCATCAAAATAAAGCTCTCTTTGTGGGAAAAAAGGACACAAATTTTGTTTGGGTACAGCATTGCATCACTGACTGGTGAAGAAGACATATCGTTGTTCCTACTTACTAGGAACAAACAATATGTCTCCTCTCCCCTGACAGAACAGGGATTTGTGTGTTTGCAAACACATTCCCGTGCTGGCTCTCGTACCCGCGATAGCGCCCTCTTAAAGGGAACAATGTACTCATACAATGTTTTGTGCAGCCATGCCATTCTGCCAACGTATAATGGCATGAGCCGGTCGGCAAGTGGTAAAAAAAAAATATATATATTTTACAGTGGGGACTGAAAGTATTCAGACCCCCTTAAATTTTTCACTCTTTGTTATATTGTTGCAGCCATTTTCTAAAATTATTTAAGTTCATTTTTTTTTTCCCTCAATGTACCCCATATTGACAGAAAAACACAGAATTGTTGACATTTTTGCAGATTTATTAAAAAAGAAAAACTGAAATCTTACATGGTCCTAAGTATTCAGACCCTTTGCTCAGTATTTAGTAGAAGCACCCTTTTGATCTACTACAGCCATGAGCCTTTTTGGGAAAGATGCATCAAGTTTTTCACACCTGGATTTGGGGATCCTCTGCCATTCCTCCTTGCAGATTCTCTCCAGTTCTGTCAGGTTGGATGGTACACATTGGTGGACAGCCATTTTTAGGTCTCTTCAGAGATGCTCAATTAGGTTTAAGTCAGGGCTCTGACTGGACCATTCAAGAACAGTCACGGAGTTATTGTGTAGCCACTCCTTTTGTTATTTTAGCTGTGTGCTTAGTCATTGTCTTGTTGGAAGGTAAACCTTCAGCAAAGTCTGAGGTCCTGAGCACTCTGGAGAAGGTTTTCGTCCAGGATATCCCTGTACTTGACCACATTCATCTTTCCCTCAATTGCAACCAGTCGTCCTGTCCCTGCAGCTGAAAAACACCCCACAGCATGATGCTGCCACCACCCTGCTTCACTGTTGGGACTGTATTGGACAGGTGATGAGCCGTACCTGTTTTTCTCCATACATATCGCTTAGAATTAATGCCAAAAAGTTCTATCTTGGTCTCATCAGACCAGAGAATCTTATTTCTCACCATCTTGGGGTCCTTCAGGCGTTTTTTTTTGGCTGCTCTTTCTTGTAAAGAGCCATATTTAATTATTTACAAGGATAAAGTTGTATTGTGTCCTCATCCTATCCTCATCCTAATTTTCTACCTAGAGTAGTCTCAGGCAGATTGACTGTCAGCCTGCACTGATAGTAATTGGTTAATCATTGAGAGACCAGTTTAAACAGGTGTTCAAGGTTATCCTCAGCAGGCTCAGGATCTGGCAAGCTACTAGCAGCTTTATGTTTGCAATAGTTGCTATGAGAGATTCTATCCTTCAGGCCTTGCGCCCTTCGCTAAGCACCATGCAAGAAGTTCCTGGCTAGTATTCCTTTTGTGATGGATATTTGGGGATGATTTGGATAATACATCCAAAGAAATTCTAGGTGGAAAAAGTACCCCTTTGCCATTTACGAAAAGGATTAAATGTATTTTCATTTTAAAAACTCCAGGCAGTCACGACGGCCTCCGCCGTCAAGTTCAAAAGGTAATTCTGAGAGTCAACCCCAGGGACAAAAAAGGTCTTGGGGGGAGGAAACCTAAAAAATACTGAAGCCTCCTTATGAGGAGGTGCCACCGCTCGCTCGAATAGGGGGAAGTCTTCTGAATTTCCCAAGGATCTGGCAGGAAGAGTTTCGAGACAAATGGTGGAATTCCTGAATAGCTCCAAGGTACAAACTGGAGTGCCGAGAGTTCCCATCTCCTCGTTTTCTCTGATCAAACGGTCCTAAGGATCTAGATAAAAAGAAGTCTTTCTGTCTTTTGGGAAAAAATGATCATAGTGGTCCACATGTAAGAGCAGAGGTTGGGATTTGGTTTAAACCTTTTTTTCCAAAACTGAATGGACATTCTGGATCTCCAAAATCTAAACTCAATTCCTGAATATAACTGCTTTTTTTTCCCCCATTGAGTCAATCCAATTGGTTATTTCCATCCTACGAGGAGAACTTCTGGTATCAATCGACATCAAAGATGCATACCTCCATGTGCCTATTTCCTCGCTCATTAGTAATATCTACTTTTCAAGGTGGAAAATCTTCATTTTCAGTGTGTAGCTCTGCTTTTCAGTCTAGCTACTCCACCTTGAGTGTTTACAAATTGTGTCTGACTCCAAAGCCTATGGCCACATCACCGTGAAAGTGCCCAATCTCCTCGGATCTTGGAGGCTAAGTAGGGTCAGGCCTGGTTATTGCCTGGATGGGAGATCGCCTGGAAATACCAGGTGCTGTAGGCTGGGTGCACCGGAGCCTCCGTTTATGGTTACAAACCAAAAATCTGCAAAGGGGAAAATCCTTCCTTCGATTACCTGGGAAGTGGTAACAACATATGCCAACTTTTTTTGGTTGGGGAGCAGTCCTGGAAGAGGCAACTGTCCAAGATCAGAAATGGCCTTGCCCATTAACATTCTAGAAATTCAGGCAGAGCACTCGGTCCTGAGGGCCTGAATGTTCAGTTTACGGAATTGTCCTGCCAGGATTCAATCCAACAGTGCCACAGCAATGGCCTATATTAATCACCAAGGGGGCACAAGAAGTTGTGCGGTCCAGAGAAAGGTGAATCATATCCTATCTTGGGCAGAAAACAATGTACTTTGCCCATTGCCAGTCTTCATTCTCGGACTACTTGAGTCGCCAGCAGTTGCTCCTGGGAGAATGGTTCCTTCACCATGATATCTTCATGTCAAAGATGGGGGATACCAGACGTAGATCTGTTTTGCGTCCAGGTTTAACAAAGAAATCGACAACTTTGTGTCAAGAACAAAGGATCCGCTAGCATGCGGAACGGATGCCTTGCTATTCCCGTGGAATCGGTTCTCACTGATTTATGCATCCCCCTCCTATTCTGCCTGCATCCACGACTTCTTTGCAGGATCAAGCAGGAAGGGAAGTCGGGGATTCTTGTGGCCCAGGAAATCTTGGTACCCATAGACCCTACCGCCACGGTCAGACCTTCTCTCGCAAGGTCTGGTATTCCAACCTACTTTACAAACGCTAAATTTAACGAAGATTGAGACCTGCATTCTGGAGAAGCGTGGGCTGTCAGGTTAAGTGTAGTCTGTTCTGGTTAATGCAAGGAACCCAGCGTCCAGAGTGATATATTATAGTCTGGAAGGCATATGTCTCCTAGTGTGAATCCAGGGGTTGGAACCCCAGGAAATATAGGTAGAATCCTTGACTTTCTACAGATGATTAGAAATAAAGCCAGTCTTGAGTACCTATCAAGGACCAGGTTTCTTATCGGTATTTTTTCAGCGACCACTTGCTTAACGCTCTTTTTGGTTCGTAGCTTTATTCAGCTTTATTATGACAAGGAAACTAGTTTTTCTGGTAGCCATATCTTCTGCAAGAGACGGTATCAGAGTTGGCTGCTCTTTCTTGTAAAGAGCCATATTTAATTATTCACAAGGATAAGGTTGTTTTGTGTCCTCATCCTAATTTTCTACCTAGGATAGTCTCAGGTTTTCATTTAAACCAGGATATTGTTTGTACCTTCATTTTTTTTTTTTTTCCCCAGAACCCCATTCTGCGTAAGAAAAGTCACTACATTCTCTTGATGTGGTGAGAGCAGTCAAAATCTATTTAGAGTGCCTGTTCAGATTCAAAAAACAAATGCTTTTTTTTGTGTTCCCTTAAGGTCCCAAGAGGACAGGCAGCATCGAAATCTACTATTTCTAAATGGATTCGACAAGTGATTGTTCAAGCTTATGGTTTAAGGAGGAAAGCTCCACCTTTTCATATTAAAGCACACCCCACTAGGGCTGTTAGTGCTTCGTGAGGGTGCATCACCAAGCTTCCATGGTTCAAATCTGCAAGGCCTCAACTTGGTCTTCAGTCCATACATTTACCAGACTTTATCAGATGAATGTAAAAAGGCATGAGGATATCGCCTTTGGGCGGAGTGTGCTACAGACAGCAGTATAACTCCTCTAGTCTCATGTTCCCCTAATTCTGTTGTCTCCCTCCCCTCAGTTGGCATTGCTATGGGACATCCCACATAGTAACTACTATGGCTCTCTGTCCCTTGACGTACGATAAGAAAATAGGATTTTTATAGCAGCTTACCTGTAAAATCCTTTCCTTTGAAGTACATCACGGGACACAGAGGTCCTGCCCCTCTTTCTAGCATACACGTGTATTGCTTTCCTACAAATACTAAGGTACTCCTAGTAGTGGGAGGGGTTATATAGGGAGTGGACTTCCTGTCTTAGGGTGTGCCAGAGTCCATCACCTGAAGGTGGCCTATAACCCACATAGTAACTACTAATGGCCCTGTGTCCCGCAATGTACTTCAAAGAAAAGGATTTTACAGGTAAGCTGTTATAAAAATCCTATTTTTCATGCATCAGTGAAACAATGCAAACACATTAAAGGAAATGTTATTAGAGAAGTGTGTAGGCTTCCATACAATGGTCATGATTTTAATGCTTGATTCCTTCATAATAGCTGAGGGTATGGTCTTTTATTCTGCATAATCCAGGAGACTTTTATACTTCAGGTTCTATGAGCTGGACACCAGTAAAAATCTGAGAGAAAATCTCAAGAACAAGACACTAATTGAGTTCCCAACTCTGTATGTGACATTGAAAGGTGAAGACATGAAGGTGGTAGATGAAGGTGGGTAGATTTGAAAATTTATTTTTGAATGGTTAGGACTCGTATACTGTGTTTAATTCCTACAAAGTCTGCAGGGAATGTGTCCTTCTCCTATGTTTTTATAGTATCAGTTATTGCTGATTGTTGTAGCTCTTTGTAAAGAGCTTCTGTATGTGTTTAGTATGACAGGTCATCCTGCCCACCAACCTCCAGAGCACTGCTGGAGCCCCTAAAGCTCCTCTGTCTATGTCAGCGTTTTTGAAATCACTTGCACAGGCCTCGGCATGTATTTCCCCCTTATGCAGAAATGCAAGTTCTTGATGTTTGGTAGCTCAGGCACCAAGTGCAGCCCTAGGGGAGATGGTATGCCTATTCTAGCTATACCAGGCACTTGAGACAATACTCTGGGTGGAGGGGGGGTTCTCCAACTAAAGCTATGCTGAGGAAACTTATGTTGCCTTCTATACAAGGCCTGTTTCCATTTTTATTGCTTGCATACAGCACAAGTTTAAGGTAAAAGCACGCCGTTCGCTGCAGGAAGGGTTGACAGTCTGCTTTTTGTATGTGTACAATGATGGACGTATGACCATTATTGTGGCAAAAGAGTGTAAGTAGTCAAATAGTATTTGTGCATGAAAAGCATTGAGGGTAAAGCAGGGCTGTCCAACGTGTGACCCCTGCTATCTATTAAGGGATTTTGCACCGTCAGACATGAACTGATAAACCAGGGGTGTCCAATCCGTGGCTCAACACAAAATTTTAAAGGAGTTGTAAAGTCTTGGTTTTTCACCTTAATGCATTCCATGCGTTAAGGTGAAAAACCATCTGTGCTGCAGAACCCCCCCCGACCCCCCCCCCCCCCCTCCCTTTTTTTTTTCTTGCCTGATCCCGATCGTTCCAGCGTTGAGGACGGGAGCCAGGGGACAGGGCCGAGTCCTACTGTCTGTGTCAATGGTTGCTGCAGCAGGACTCTGGAGCTTGCCCGCAGGACTGCCCCCATGGAAAGTGGCTCTTTGTGGGGGCCCTCGCTGAAGAGGAGGGGCCAGGAGTGCCGCCGGGGGAACACCAGAAAAGGAGGATCAGGGCCACTCTGTGCAAAACCCTTTAAAGCGGAGGTCCACCCTAAAGTGGACCTTCCGCTCATTGGAATCCTCCCCCCCCTCCGGCGCCACAATTGGCACCTTTCAGGGGGGTGCAGGTACCTGTACAGTACAGGTATCTGCACCCACTTCCGGGATAGCTCTCCGCTTTAATTAACCAAAATACTGAGCACCTTGAGAATTGCTACTACATTCATCCAACCAGATAATGTGTTAATCAAAATCAAAATCAAATATCACTCTAGTGACCATGTTGCTCTCTTTTACAACCAAATTTTTTTTGTCATTTTGTTTATTACTTAGATGGGTACATTGTGTATGTCAATGAATTTCTAACTTGTAAACGGCCCAAGTTTTTCTCTTCGTCAGTTATCCTTGTTTTTAGTTTTATTTTATGCAGGGTAGATGAAAATCAATAATTTTTATTTAAAAAATCAAAACAAATTTTTATATATATATTTTTTTTTTAAATCTGATTTTTTTTTTTTTTTTTTTTTTGATTTTTATCAAATTTTATTTTAATAAAATGCTTTTGGAGTAAAAATCTATATAATGATAGTGTTCTATTTAAGATACATTAATAATTTTGTTTATTCAGCATGAAATGGAGCTTAGTTATGTAGCATGTAGAAGGGAAATGCACTTATAGGAGAGAAGGAGGATGTTGTACACCCCGAATAGTGTCAAGAAAAGGGAAGTGTCCCCCAAGTGGGGTTTTCTGGGCAGCAAAAATTGTATTACTACATCGATTTAAAATTGTTCTATATTGATAACAACCATAAGTTTAGCAGTGTCAGTTCTAGTAAAAGCGGTGGTACAGGAGATATAAAAAGCCAACACAAACAGGGCTAAACACTATAATACACAACATTCATTGTCACAAATCCTGCCACGTTTCGACCTAACGTGGTCATCTTCAGAGGATTAGTGTGTTGTGTAAAAATTATATATTAAGATTCATAGTTGTAGACATAATAGTATTGTCAAAACATCTTAATGTGTAATTACCAATCTCAGTGTTATGGAAATTCTACTAGACCTGAAGTTTTTTTTCTTAGAGGACTTTGGGTCTAGTAGAATTTCCATAACACTTTGTGATTGGTAATTACCCATTAAGATGTTTTGCCAATACTATTATGTCTACAAAATTGAATCTTAATATATATAATTTTTCCACAGCACACTAAACCTCTGAAGATGACCACGTTAGGTCGAAATTCGTCAGAATTTGTGCATCATCAGCATTTTTGACAATTTAATATTGTGTATTATTGTGTTTAGCCCCATTTGTGTTGGCTTTTTATATTTCCTGTACCACAGTTTTTACTAGAACTGTTACTGCTAAACTGTTATGGTTGTTATCAATGAAGAGCAACAATTTTAATCGATGTAGTAATACTCTACAATTTTTGCTGCCCAGAAAACCCCACTTGGGGGACACTTCCCTTTTTTTGAGTTATGTAGCATGAGGCTGTATATTCTGCAATATTTACGGTTTTGGTAAACTTATTCAATGAATCCCAGCTCTGCAAGCAGAGATACCATGCACTGCATTGATGCATTCACACAATTTCACAGTAACCATGTGACAAAGTTCAGGAATATTCCTTTATCCCATTGTTTTGCAACTCTATGTACACTACAAACTGATTGAATCAGTTCTGATATCGCTGTTTTACTAACCTGACAGCTTATTATAAATGGGAAACCTTCATTTTGTTTGCAAATATTAAACATTCTAACTACCAGCAAGAATGAGCCCTTACATTTAAAGAGCACCTGTCATTTCAGATCCATCATGGCAGTGCCTGTTAGCGGGCACCCACTCACCTGCTGCCGCCACGTCCCTCTACTTGTGTCACTGCCGCATCACCAGTCATCCCATTAAACTGAATGGGACTGTCGGTGAGTCAACAGCGGGTCAGAGGAGGCGCCGCTGTGGGACAGAGATGACAGTTGCTCTTGATTTAACCCTTAACGTTCTGCTCCACTGTTTGGTAGAGCACATTTTGAGTCACGCTAACTCATTGAAAAATGTGGACTTTAACGGTTTCAGTCAAGCCTTTTTACTAGCGATTTAAATACTAATTTAAATTGACTTGATTTAAATCAAATCCACTCTCATTTTATGTGTGGCCAAAGACAATTCTTCTACCAATGTGGGCCAGAAAAGTCAAAAGGTTGGACACCTCCTGTAAAGTATATACATATGCAAAAGATTTTGGATTTTTAGTTTTAATTGGTGCTAGGTATACACTAGTAGAATTTTGTAAATATTTAGCATTTTAAGAACGTTTGTTTGAATTAACAGTTTTTTACTGCAGTGACCAGAAAATTTGAAGCAGGATAATGGGAACTCTCATTTGGAGATCTCCTTTTGGAGATGTTTCCTCGTTTCTTTTTGTGTCCAGACGGAACAGGAAGTGATGGGGAAATCTCCCCAGCAGGACACAAATGGCAATAAAAATATCCCAATATGGGTTTTAATGTTTTAGCACTCCAACCAAAATGTAAGAAAAAAATTGGGTATACACACACTATTTGGGAGGTTTGAACTCATAATAAACGCATTCCTTACGAACAGCCCCTGATAATAATCTATTTCTTCTCTTTCTAGAAAATAGACCTTCACCATCTGTTTTATGAAGAAGGGGTGAAAATTTAGTCCATCTCAATGTGTAAATAAGAGGCGGATTCTGTACATGTGTAAAGGAAATTGCTGTGTTATTGTAACTGGTTTATATGTATATTTGATAGGTTTATATTTTACTATCAGGGCGCCATTTCTGCGTTTCCCTTTTTTTGTAAATCTCTTTTATGCATTGGATAGACATGATTTATTTGCATTTTGTTTTATCATAAAGACCGTGGCAAAAACGTGCTGTATTCGTTGTCTTTTTTTAAGTGCAATGATCTTGCAAGAAGTACAGTGGCTGTACTGACATCCTTCAGTAAATATCAAAGTGTGATTTCAGCGCTTGTTATTAATTTTGAAAATGCATTTCTCCACAGTACTAGCGCCTATAGAGGTAAATGATGGCTCTTTTTATTGCTTGCTCAGAATATGTAAACACCTTATTGTCCACAATCTGGGCATGGGTGCACTTTCAGGCAGAAGCAGATCTCTAGCTTATGTTATCTGACCACCTGTGCTTTATCCAAAATAACCATCAACAGTGCAGCAACACAGTACCTGAATACAAGATATACTGGAAGTAGAAACTGCGCACTCGCTTCCCCCCCCCCCCCCCCCCCCCCCAAGAAGGCAACCCAGCCAAATGAATGGGCTACCTAAAAGTAATATACGTTAATACATTTGTTATTTTACATTGTAATATGCAGCACTGCAAACTTTTAACAGAAGGTTATTACATGTGTTCACTTCCAGTACAAAACCCAATAACGGGCAGCATTTTTTCGATGGTCACACTTATCAGTAATTTTTGCCTCTTTTAGGCATCAGTGCATCCACAACTGCTAAAGTATAGCACAGATGTAGACTGCAATTTTACCACCTCCCGACAGCCCACCTAAAGTCTACAATACAGCTGGAGTAGGCTGTTCACATGGTGTGGCCATGATGATGATTATTTAGGATTTATTGATTCTGTAAATTTATTGCGGTCTTCACAGGCAGCACTGCCTGCCAAATTAGAGAAGTTAAAGGAGAAGTCCAGCCTGAGCTCATTTGGCTGGGCTTCTCCTCCTCTTTCAGCGGAGAGTGGTCTGAAGTCTGCTGTCTGATGTCACTGGAATCAGGCCAGGTACCATTTCTTCCCGACAATAAAAGTCTGGATCCGCCACGTGCCTGGACTGATACCCGTCTCAGCCACTCTGCAAGCTTCTCAGAGAATGAAACGGCCGCTTCCCGCCCCTCCACAGCGCAGTGCTCCAATGAGCAAGGACAGGGGGCAGAGCGGAGAGCTGCTGACTGAAGGGCAGCAGCTCTCTACTTGGGGAGTTGAGAGAACCGAGCAATCGGCGGTGCTCGATCACTCGGTTCTCAGTGCAGAGGTGCCAGGGGACAGATACAGCATTGGGGTCCAATGCTGTATCCACCTAGGTAAGTATAATGGGTAAATAAATAAAAAAACAAACAAAAAAAAACCCTACTTCTCTTTTTAAGTCAATGGGGCTGTGGTACATTCGAGAGCCAAGCGCTTGGCTCGCAGCTGCAATGAATCAGTCACAATTTAAAGAACCGAACAAAAAACAGGCATTTAGGGGGTGGCAGTCACCTACTGACCGCCTGACAGCAAAGTGGTCCACTGCAGATCACTAGTATGAACTTAGCCTTACCAAGTCAAGTATTCCCAACTTGCAGAGGATGCAGCTGGAATAAATTTCAGCGTATGCAGATGATACGATGTTTTTACTTGCAAACCCCCTTATTTCTCTCCCAAATCTGCTATGCGAAATTGAAATTTATGGCGCGTTGTCCAATCTAAAAATTTATTTTATCAAATCCAAAGTGATGAGGGTCGTGTACCACAGTCCCTTCTCTCACACATCTAAGTAGTTTTAAATTGAAATAGACAGGGACCGTTCTGAAATATTTGGGCACGTTCACCCCCCCCCCCCCCCAAAAGTTTTCAAAACTCTTCGACCTAAACTTCCCCTCACTTCCAAAAATGGTCAGGACTCTGCTTAATACATGACACACTGGACTCCACTCGTGGTTTGGCCGCTGTAATATACTTAAAATGTGTATTCTCCCTAAATTTTTATACCTCCTTTTAGGCTTTACCCATCTATATCCCCACGAGTTATTTTAAACTGATGCACTCACTGTTCATAGAATATAATTAATTTGGCCCTGCAAACGACCACATCTAAGTAGGAAACTACTTTCCCTGCCCAAACATGGGCCCCCCTTCAATGCCAGATACACACATATTGCCACGCATCACATTAGGCTTATTGATTGGTGCTGCCTTTGTGACACCAAGCTGTGGCCTCAGAGCCTTATTTCCCACAAGGCCATCGTGGCCATGCCTCGGGGTGGCAGCGGTGCAGGGGCGGTGACTTCTCGCCCCCCCCCCCACACTAACATACATAGGCACCGGGACACTGCCGGGTCCAGGAAGAGATGGGAATGACACTACGCGACCGCGCTGGGCACTGAGATCCACGCCGAGCCGCTCGCTCTGTGTAAATGGGCGGGCGGCTCTTCTATCCTGGCTCTGCCTGCCTGCAGGGCTGTCTGAGTGGCGGACATGGACGGTGAACGCTGGGTCCCAGGATGAGTGTACACTCACACTACAGGACAAGTAAGACTGAGCATCAACAATTTGTATGTCAGGCAGGTCAGTCATGTATGTCAGTAGTCGGGTTAGTCTTGTATGTCAGTAGTTAGATCAGTCATGTATGTGTCATGGAGGTCAGTGGGGGCGAGCGCAGCCGGTGAGAATTGTAGGGAGTTTCTTACCGCTATAATCTTTAAAAGGCATTTTCTGCATTAGAGTATTTTCAGTCTGTACAATTAAAGCCAGTTATTTTCAGTGTTCTCATGTGTGGAGATATGTTCTTAATTGATCTATTGTAGCAGTCATCGATAAAGGACGAGAGTGGTGTGTGTGTGTGTGTGTGTGTGTGTGTGTGTGTGTGTGTGTGGTTGGGGGGGGGGGGGGGGGTGGCGTTATTGAAGGGCCCGGCCTTGGTGCGGCAAAGGGAGTAAATCCGGGCCTGTGTGGCCTCGATTAGAACAAGCCTGAAGTGTCGTACTCCTCCAAAGGGCACGTTGGTGTTATGCATCGCTACCCACCAATATTAAGTGAGACCCCCTTGTTGGCCCCACTCCGCGCATATGCACTCGTTTCTTCACCCAAGCGTCTTTCATCCTGGAACTCACCCTTATTCCCCATATTGGGAAATCCACTTTTCACTCTGGGACTCCGATGTAATCTTCCAGAATTTGATCAGCTCAGGCCACTTTCAAGTCTCTCATTTTAGGACCGCAGCAAGAAGGATGCCCATGCTAGAGTTTACAGATCCCACAGGTCCTTTCCAGTTCGATTTTTTGAGATCATTTCAGCTTCAGCATTTCTTAAAATCCATATTGCCTCCCAGTGCCTCTCACAACCTTTAAGGAATACTGTTCAGACACCGGGGTCCTATCACACGTGCTCTCCCTCACCTACAACCTTTTTTGTCTTTTGACTAAATAAAAGATTTAAAATAAAATCCAATAAAAACTCCAAACCAAGCATTTCCCAATATTTTTCTGGAAGCCCCTTACTGTACTGGGGGATGTCACAAAACTGATCCTTGTATTTTGTCATTTTGATTTTGGGGCAATTTTTCCCCTGCATCAAGGCGCCAAAGCGTTTGTGTGACTGTAGTTTAAAACTGCTCTCGTTTGCATCTTCTTTTTCAAAAAAAAGAAACTCTGACAACACGTGTCACTTCACACATGATTTTAGGGACAAAACTAAGATTGATCTAGTTAAGCGAGCCCGGGGGTCTTGCGCTGAAATATGAAGACAGGAAACCTCTTAACTGAACATGCGGTATGAATGTATGGAATTCTATTACTGTGCAGCTTGTGGAGACACTGACTGCAGGCTTCTGTCAGGGATTTGTATATTTAACATATCTGAAAATGTCATTTTACAAGCTTTTTAGTATATAAAAAGAATAAGGAACTTAAAGTGAACCTGTGTTTTGTCCATGCAGGGCAAAGCTACATGCTCACCTAAAATAGAGGCCTTGCATGCTGAGTTTTTACTTCTTTTTGCCACCACTGCAAGTCACAAAGTGGCGCTTACACAGGACTTGGGACTCTTCTTCTGCCCCCCATCATGTGACAGGGCTGGTGCCTGCTGATTGGCCACTTAGGCAGCCCACACATTGTGGAGAAAAATTAGACACAATGTTGCCCCCTTATACCTATTTTTTTTTTTAAAAAGGCAATATTTTTTATCTATCTATCTATATAAAAGGGGCCGGGTGCATGGCTAGGGGGGTGGTGCCCGTGCTCCCACAGTACAGCCCCCCCCCCCCCCCCGACTCTGGTGTACTTCCTATGAGTGGCACAGTGGTGTAGTGGTTGGCACTCTCACCTAACAGTAAAAAGGGTCACTGGTTCGAATCCCAGCCACGACACTACCTGCCTGGAGTTTGCATGTTCTCCCTGTACCTGTGTGGGTTTCCTCCGGATACTCCGGTTTCCTCCCACACTCCTAAGACATGCAGGTAGGTTAATTGGCATCTGTCCAAAATTGGCCCTAGTATATGAATGGGGACCTTAGATTGTGGGCTCTTTGAGGGTAGGGCCCGCTGTGAGTGTGCAATGTACAGGGATAGGGACAATTATAGACACTCAGGTTGAACTGGTGTCTTTATTCAACCTTACTAACTATGTATCTTCCTATTGCAGTGGTGCGGTCTACCATAGGAAGTGAAAGCACATCCATTAGTGCACTAGAGTGTTGTATGCGGTTTCACTGGAGAGTGTCCAACTTTACTAATGGTGAAATTTATATTGTGATTATTTGGTGTTTAAAATGTACTGTCTTTTTTTTTTGATTTTTCAAATTTTTTTTTATGAAGTTACAGTAAATGGTAGTTTTACAACATTTTTGATAGTTGGAGCGGTTCACTATATTACACACATGAGAATTTTTTTTTATCTGATTTTTCTAGATGACTTTGTTTTCAATGTCTGCAGACGGCTTATAAATCTGAAATATTTGGCATTCTGACCTAAAGCCTAGGGATAGCATTTATGAGCATCTAGTAAAGTTAATCGTTGAAATAACAGCAGTTTTTGTTTTCCGGATTTTTCCCTGTAACGTGTCTTTTTAAAGCTTAACTTCACCCTAAAGAGGAAGTCTTACTTTGCGCCTGCCCTTTTTTTGAGGTGGGGGGGGGGGGGGGGAGAGAGAGAGAAATGGGTACCATGACGTAGGTGCTTGTAGGACGTCCTCCAGGTGCTTGGCTCTCCGGAACCCCCTCGCACTAGGTCCAGCTTGCCTCCACCAATGGCTGCCGAGAGGAGACGCCCGGCTGCCTAGCGTGGAGAACATCCACCCACTGCGTTTAATGAGCGCGCCATACAGGTCTCGCTGCTTCCCCCCCGATCTTATTAACAGATCGGACGCTGGGAGAGACGCAGAGGAAGCACCCTAGGCATTATAGGTCCGGCTGTCCCCCACGAGTCTCAGACAGGCGAGTAGCCAGCAGAGAGACGCCGGCTGCCCGGATAGATGTTCTCTCCCCTCCAGTGGCGGAGGAATAGACGGAGGCTGAAACCCCACTATCTCCTGCTCTAGTGAGATGGCACCGCAGGACTGGAAATAGCGGCCCGTGTTCAATCACAGCAGCACAGCAATCTTGATCACCATTGCGATCACGGGAAATTCTTATTTTTAGGGTAATAGATACTAAGAATTGTCTGCTAAAGATATAAACACGTTAATGACAATATTGGAGCTCTGACGTCAACAGTATCTGAGATCTCCCAGGCTCCACATGCTGCTGCTATGGACGCTTCCACCATACAGATAAGACTTTTTGAGGCTCCTTATCGCTGTTTGAGACCTTATAAACTGTATTTCTAGTATTGCTGTCTCTGACGATGGTACTGCATTTCTGCACTCTTGCATCCCTCT
The DNA here is from genome assembly GCF_037356315.1 of Lithobates pipiens. Taxonomy (NCBI): domain Eukaryota; kingdom Metazoa; phylum Chordata; class Amphibia; order Anura; family Ranidae; genus Lithobates; species Lithobates pipiens. Next base: position 291,145,904 of record NW_027507785.1, read on the forward strand.
ATAATGTGTGGACTGATTAAAGCAACAACAGTAATACGGGAACTGACATTTATGCCTCTCTCACAATTCTTATAGCCTCTGCTTTGCATAAGTAAGCTGATATCAACATTAAGATTAAAGAGGAGGCAATTAATCAATGCTAGCACCAACGGTCTTATTTGCATGACCTAGGCATCAGATACTGACCCCAGATGGGACATCCCTACTAGGGATATGCTAATGGGCACTGCTACAGATTAGACTATCATCGCTGCTTTCTGCTTACTGCACACTGCTTCCTGCTAAGACTTTTTCCTTCCTCTTTTGTTTACTGAAATCATTATTGTCCTCAAATTCAAAGTAAAGCTGCCTGTGGGAAGCCTCCGCGGTCTTACGCTTCCCAGGGGATTTGAGGGGTTTCTGTGACTGCCTAGACATCCCCCCACCCCCCTACCTGGATGGGGAGAGGAGGGGGGAGTCAGGCCGCCACAGAGAAAACTAAAATGGAACAGAGTGAGAGGAGAAGGGACAAGCGGGAGGGAGGAGACAAAATAACATTAATCCGTAAAGAAAACGGGGGGAGTAGATGAGAACCAAGGAAAGATAATAAAGAAGGGGTGGGTGTGAGGGCAGGAAGTGGGTGCGGGGAGGGTCTTCTTGGACGGCCGAGGGTGGGAGCCCCCAGGCAACTATGGAGAGAAGGCGACATCAAGAGGATGCCAGCCAGGTCCATAGATTAAACAAAAATAGGAAACTCTGGCCAACTTCACGAGGTGTTTTGTTGCAGAGAGAGGGGGGCAAAGGGGGGTAGGTGGTAGATTATGGGGGGGCGGTGGGGGGTGTTTTTTGTGGGTAGTAACATATGGTAGTGATCAATATGATTACGTACAATGTAATGGGTTTAAACATACACAAAAAAAAAGGTATAAAATAAATAACGAACTCCAATTTTTGGGGGCCAATGTGGTATGTCTACAGGAGATGTATATCACACATACGGCAGGGATTAATTTAGCTTCATACCAATTTCCTGTTTGGTTATACACCATCAGCACACTCAAGAGGGGTGGCCATTGGCTTCAATAGGATAACAAGGTTTGAAGTAGAGGAGCGCCTGGTGGACCCAGAGGGCAGGTATCTGTTCATAAAAGGCAAATTGTTTGATAGGAAGTGTACGATTGTAAATGTGTATGCACCGAATAATAGTCCTGATAGATTCATTAAGAAAGTATTTAAAAAAACTTGATGATTTTAAGGATGGTAAACTGATTGTGGCAGGGGACTTGAACTGGACCTTAGACCCAAGTCTGGACACCTCAGGGGGAGAGACCCGAGTGACTGAGCAGAGACAGAGATCAGTTAAAAAAAAGCATTGGCTGACTGGCAGTTGCAAGATGCATGGAGGATATGCCACCTAAAAGAGCAGGACTACACCCACTTCTCCGCTGCGCATAGCTCTTTTTCTAGATTAGATTACATTTTAATAGAACACCAACTCGTATCATCTCTTAAAAAGGCAGAAATTAAACCAACTACCTTGTCAGATCATGCCACAGTGGAAATACAATTAGAGATACAAGGAGATTTGGGCTCGGGGAGAACTTGGAAGTTAAATGACTCACTGCTTCAGGATCAAGATTCGGTTGGTTAGGATTGAGCAGGAATTGACGACTTTTTTCAAGCTAAATGACATGCCAGAAATCTCCAGGGCCACCCTCTGGGAAAAAAACATAAAGCAATCATAAGAGGGATCCTGATTAGGATAGGAGTGGGGAAAAAGAAGGAAAGGGAGATAAAGAAAGCCCAGTTATACAGGGAGATCCAGGGACCGGAGCAAAAAAAACAAGACCCAAAGGGATCTTGGAAAGACAAGATCTGGCTAAAAAGAGAGAGATAGAAGAGTGTCTTGATCAGGAGAGGAAATCAGCATTTCATAATATAAACAAGGAGAGATATCAGTGGGGAAATAAGTCAAGTAAATGGATGGCGAGAAGGGTGAAGGAATATAAGAATAGGACCTTCATTTCGATGGTCAGAGATAGAAGGGGATAGATGTGAATCTCCACCCTGGACGTCGTGGACAACTTCCACACTTACTATAGTGCTCTCTATAACATAAGCCTGAGAGGTGAGGACAGGGGAAAATGGAATGAAGCAATAAGGGAGTATCTATGGGACCTGAACTTCCCGAGGGGCAAGAGGGAAGAGATGGAGGCACTGGAGGCCCCCATATCGAAAGAGGAAGTCAAGAGAGCAATAAAAAGTACTGCCCCGGGGGGAAGCCCAGGCCCCGATGGATACACCATTCTATATTACAAGAAGTTCCATAAGCATTTAGCCCCTATATTATGCCATTACCTCAATGCAGTTGGAGTAGGTGAGAATTTTCGTGAGGAAGCACTCCTAGCTCACATCACACTAATACTGAAAGAGGGCAAAGATCCAGCAGCCCAGGAAAGTTATCGACCAATTTCATTATTAAATGCAGATATAAAGATCTTCGCAAAAATAATAGCAGAAAGACTGAAAGTGTATCTTCCGAAATGAATCCATAGGGATCAGGTGGGGTTTGTCCAAGGGCGGGAGTCAATAGTGTTGGTCCAGAAAGCCATCAGGAGGGGTTCCCCCGCAGTTCTCATGTCAGTTGATGCCGAAAAGGCTTTTGACAGAGTCGACTGGGGGTTCATGTTCGAGACATTAAAACATTTGGGGCTGGGTGAGAGGATGATGGCATAGATTGAGTCCCTTTATTTCCACCCAAAGGCCAGAATCAGAATCAACGGCTCCCTGTCTTGCCCCCTTGAATTATTCAATGGGACAAGACAGGGATGCCCACTCTCACCACTTTTATTTATAATTATGCTGGAACGCAATATGGAAAAAACAGGATATCCAAGGAATTCAGGTTGGGGGCAGGGAATATAAGGCGTCCGCATTTGCCGACGACTTATTGTTATATATATGTCTAAGCCCAGAATAACAATCCCGACAATCCTGAAGGAATTAAAACAGTATGGGAGATTATCCGACTTTAAAATAAATATGACTAAGTCCGAGATTTTGAATCTGACCCTGTCAGAAGCAGAGCAGAGAGCAATCTCAGCTCAACTTCCGTTTAGGTGGTGCAAAAGAGAACTGGACTACTTGGGCATAAAACTGAGAGCACAAATAGGTGATTTATATGAAGCCAATTATATACCCCTACTTAATAAAATTAAAGACCAACTGGGCAGAATGCAGTACAAAGCACTTTCATGGACGGGAAAGATAAATGCAATCAAAATGTTTATATTGCCTATGTTAATCTATACGTTTCAAATGTAAAAGTAAATTAAAATCCATGGTGTTGAAGTTCATATGGGCACGTAAACATCCCCGCATTGCTTATAATTTATTGGTAAGAGATAAAGATAGAGGGGGATTAGCAATGCCAGAGCTTAAAAATTATTATGAAGCAATAGTGATCTCTAGATTAACGGATTGGCTGCATAATAAAATGGAGAAGAGCTGGGCGGAATTAGAAACCACCTTGAGTAGAACGGATATTGGGAAAATGATGGATACCACCTCAATACCGAGACTTAGGAGGAAACACGAACACTTTAACACATAATACACTAAAGATTTGGGACAGAATAAATAAGAGACACAAATGGGACTATAACTCACCACTAATGTCACTTTTAGATACAAATTTTTTCTTACCGGGGAAGGATGAGCGATTATATTTTAGTAGGTGGGCTAAAAGGGAGGAAATAGCACTACACGAAGTGATGAAATGGAATAGAATATACACGTATAGTGAAATTACACAGGAATGGAGACATACTCAAATTCAGCACAAACTCTGCCCCATCCTCTACGAGGTAGGAAACAACTGAGACCTTTAGAGGAATTGCTGAAGTCACCTCAAAGTCTAGAGAGAAGGATATCAAAAATATATAAAATATTAAGGCGGATTATGAATACCCAGCGTATTTGGGAAAATAGGAAAGGTAGATAGGTCCCCTAAGAAACGACGAGCATAGGAACAAGATAATTAGATTGACGCATTTAGTCGCAAAAGATACACAAACGATTGAAATATCATACAAGTTGCTTGCTAGGTGGTACGTGACCCCAGGGCCGTCTTTAATATTGATTGGACCCTGGGCAAAAATTTTCTTGGGGCCCCTATGCAATTTTACTCTCCATCTGAAACATACAATAAATAGCAGCTAGACTTAAAATCAGTTTACTGCATCAGATCAGGCAGAAATTGTGATTGGTTGCCAGCAGTTACAGCATATCATTACTGCTTACTGACTGGTTGATAGAGGTTACAGCACACATTACGGCTCACAAATTAGTTGCTAGAGGTTACAGCACATCATCTCAATGCAGGGAGGCATGATATATATATGAATGCCACCTTTATTTACATATCAATGGTGCAGACTGCAGCTATTTACTTAGTAATGCCGCCGCTATTTACATATGAATGCTGGTTATTTACATGCAAACACGGGGTCTGCAGGTGAGTCATCTGTGCACAACAATAGGGCAGAGCTGGGCAGCATTAGTACCAGCACTTCACAGATATCAGGACACAGCACGGACTAAAACTTCAAGAGACAAGGGAATTTAAACTAGGATAGTTGGCAAGTATGAGGCAGCTGCTTTGAGCCCCACAACAATGACAGGGCCCAGGGCAGCTGCCCCCTTTGCCCTGCCTTAAAGACGGCCCTGCGTGACCCTCCCAGAGAGCACATAGTTTAAGAGGAGATAGCCCGTCAACTTGCTGGAGAGGCTGCACTGCATTAGGGACTTTCTCACATCTTTGGTGGGAATGCCCTAAAATTCAATCCTACTGGGACAAAATAATAGAAATAATATTTCTCATAACAGGGAAAAGAATTGGAAAACATCCATGGGTTTGTTTGTTCCATGACTCAGAGAAGGAGGTGGCACAATATAAACTCACATTAATCCCATACTTTTTAAATGCAGCTAAGGCCTTGATCTCACGCCTCTGGAAAACTCAGCAGGCCCCGACAATAAAAGAATGGATTGAGAGGGTTGAGTGGATAAGAATCATAGAATCTAAGAGAGTCTATACATATGACGGAAGATACTGGGGAAAAATATCAAAGGGTATGGCAACGGTGGCTGGTATTTAGGAAAACGGACAGGTACATACGACTACTAGAGGGTTAAAATCAACAGAGAGGGAAGTGAGCGAGAGAAGGGGAGTGTTGGGTAAATTATATTGTTGCTTTTTTTTTTGTTGGGGGGGATATAAAAAACGTTGTGTCAAATGTAACTGTAAACATGAATGTTTAAAGCGAAAAGTATTTGTATGGGTCCTTTCACACGGGGCGGATCAGTGCTGATCCGCCCCGTGGATATCCGCTTGCTCAGCGGGGATCGCCAGAGCGATCTCTGCTGAGCAGGAAGATGACAGGTCTGTCTCTGCACACTGCGAAGGGACGGACCTGTCTCAGCGCCGCCCTCCCCTATGGGAGATCGGGTGAGGAAGGACAGCAGTGTCCGTCGTCACCCGATCCGATCCGATGACGGATGGAAAAATAGCTTTTTCCTCCATCACACTTTTTCGGATCGGAGCGGGTTGGATGTCAGCGGACATGTCACCGCTGATATCCGACGCTCCATAGAGCTCTATGGAACATCCATTCAGGTCTGCCTGAAAAACTGACAGGCGGACCTGAACGGATCGGTAGTGTGAAAGGGGCCTATAACTGTCTTAAAAACTAAAATAAAGAATATATATAAAAAAGAAAGCAGACCTGCAGTCATTTTTCATCTTTCCATCTATTAAATCTTCTGCCTTTGTTGTTTTATCTTTGGATAGTAAAAAAATTAAATTTCTGCACATAAATACCCTATACAGCCCACTTCCTGTTTCTTGTCTGGTAATTAACCTAGGCCAGTGATGGCGAACCTTGGCACCCCAGATGTTTTGGAACTACATTTCCCATGATGCTCAAGTACACTGCAGAGTGGATGAGCATCATGGGAAATGTAGTTCAAAAACATCTGGGCTGCCAAGGTTCGCCATCACTGGCCTAGGCTAATGACATCATACACAGCTCTTTCCCTCACTCTAGTAAGAGTTTGTCAGTAAGGAAGGAGAGAGGAGGAGTGATGAGTCATAGGAGAGCCAAGGGGGGGGCTGGAGAGGGCTGGGTGAGGGCGACGATAACCGGACACTGCCGAGATCCATGTGTATTCATGGAGAGATGAGAAATTTGCAGACAAGCAGTGGTGTGCCTCTGTGTGTCTGTGTAAATCCAGGAAGTGAACAGGCAGCAGCTTCAGCTGCCCACAGTTAAAATGGTTACAGCCAAACTCAGTGGAGGGAGATTTCTGCAGCATATTTGGCAGGTACAGAATCCCAGTATATATAAAATAATATGCAAAGTGGTTGGAGGGAAGCTTCAGAATGGCAAAGATGTTTTTATTACAAATAATGTGAGCAGACTGCAGTTGCTCTTTAACTGCACATCAGAAGCCCCCCTTCACATCGTCCAAGTGCCCCTACACATGAGAGCCCCCATCATGGTCGAGTTCCCCAATCAGAGTGCAAGTGCCCTCTAAACATAAGAGCCCCCATCACATCAGAGTACCCCCATGACTCTCCCCATCCCAGAGTCCTCTTATCCATCTCTGATCCAGGACAAATGGAGTCTCGTGCTTGTGGCACCTTGGTTGAGAATAACTGTTATAGAGGTTGGACCTAGAACCTGGAATCATGCTAGCACTCTCAGTTGAGTCAATTCTATTTCCATATGTTTATTGTTTCAAAAATTAACGTAAGAATTCCAGCAAGCATAGGAATCTCCCACACAGGGCTAAATCATGGTTAATTATTACAAGTAGCGGTAAAGTGTAAAGTCATGTCAATTAAAGGAGTTGTAAAGTCTCAAGGTTTTTCACCTTAATGCATAGAACCTTCTGTGCTGCCCCCCCCCTTTTTTTTTTTACCTGAACCCGATCGTTCCAGTGACGAGAATGAGCCCAGCAGCTCCAGCCACTGTCTCAGGTCCTCATTAGATTGATAGCAGCAAGAGCCATTGGCTCCCGCTGCTGTCATTCAAATCCAATGACACGGGGGCAGGGCCAAGTCCTGCTGTCCATGTCAATGGATGCACCAGCAGGACTCGGGAGCCCCAATGCAAAGTGGCTTTCAGTGGGGGTACTTGATGAGGAGGAGGAGCGCCACCCCAGAAAAGGAGGATCAAAGCCTCTCTGTGCAAAACCCGTACACAGAGCAGGTAAGTATGACATGTTTTGTTATTTTAAGAAAAAAAAAAAGCAAACAATCACTTTAGGATAAAAGGGTTCTGAAACACAGGGATAATGTCAGAATATTGAAGAGGCAAAAATGCCACGTCCTCAAAGTCAATTGGCGCCATTCAATACTGGTTGTGCCTTCTGGTGTACAGGGTGTCATAGGAAGACAATATAAATATAGGATTTGTGTACTAATTCTACTGGGCTTTAATATTATATTTACCATGTTTTTTAATGGGTTGGAGGGGTTTAATTTACTGCTTAATCGTTTAAAAAACATATTTTGTGTGTGTGTGTGTGTGTGTGTGTGTGTGTGTGTGTGTGTGTATGTGTGTGTGTGTGTGTGGGCCAGCTTATTGTGCAGTCTTCAAACTGGCTTAAATGTTTGAAGTCAGTGTAAATTATTTCTGAAAATGAACTTGGCTATGAAAGTCTGTATTTGATGTACAAATATTTTATTGCATGCTTGCCAGCTGTGTGTCTCTAATAGGGTCTTTTAGTGTTTTTTGAAGGAATGTTGCCCTTTTTCCGTAGAAATGCGTGCTCTTTTCTATGTATGTCTGATCCGTGTGCTTTGAAATGAATGCCCTACTGAAATACTTTGCTCCATCTGGGAAATATTTTATTAGCTGCATGCGATCTTCTACAGTAATATAACCTATTATTGGCCGGCCAGCAGTGGTTATGCTGGGGAATTTGTTGTGGCCATAAAATACTTCAGTTACAATTAAAAACTATGCAAATTATTTGATTTTTGTTTTTCCTTCGTTATAGAAAATCATGTTTCCTTGTGATAATGACAATAATGAGGACAGGACAGGACTTTACAGCACATTCATAGCCAAAACAGTTTTGTTTCATTATGTGCCTAATTCATTTTATAACTCATTTAATATTTAAACCCAAGAACAAAAATGTAATATATTGTAGTTTACCCATCCTTAGATGTGGTAGCTGCATTCATTTTTATTTAATTTTTTCAGAACATTTTCAGCAAGGACAGAAAATACCCGTTGACCAGAAATGTCACGTCCTGTTCTGTGTATCAGACCTGGACAGACGTACACTCCACATGGAGAGCCATGCCGCTGACTGCCTGTCATTTGAACAGGCTACCTACAAGGGTCTTCACTGAACATCTGTGTATCCCTACATGAGTGAAGACTGCTTCAGTGCACGTGCGTGTACTAGAGCTGCACAATTAATCGTTAAAAAAAATCGCAATCTCGATTCAACCCCCCCCCACACAATCTTAATACAGCATTTCCTCGATTCAGTGCAGAGAGTTCTCTGCTCACAGCTGTCAAAAAAAAAAGACCAGGCAGCCTGCCAAGTTTATCACAACATTGTCAGCACTGGGAGATAACTATAAACAAAGTATCATTTAGTGCTTTTAGATAAAAAGAATGAACTTCAGTCTGTAAATTAGGTCAGTTTAACCACTAAGCCCTTGTACACACAGTCGGACATTCCGACGGAAGGTGTCCGATCGGACCGCGTTGTCGGATAATCCGACTGTGTGTGGGCTCCATGGGACTGTTTCCGTCGGAATATCCGGCGGACCACGTTTTCCAACTTGTCTATAAAATTTTCCGACAACATGATCCGATCTGACTTTGTCCGATCATGTGTAGAGAATTCCGATCGGACAAAGTGCCACGCATGCTCAGATCAAATTCCTAAACCAAAGCTATTGGCTACTAGCCTGAACGTAGTACCATCCTAACGAAATAACGTCATTGCGTTAAGTACGATCGGATTTTCTGACAACTTTGTCCGACTGTGTGTATGCAACAGTTTCGGACAATATCCGACGGATTTGGTTGTCGGAATGTCCGACCGTGTGTACAAGGGCTTAGAGAGGAGGTCCAGCCTGGGTGAAAAAAAAATGAAAGTCAGCAGCTTCAAATACTGTAGCTGCTGACTTTTAATATTAGTGCACTTACCTGTCCAGGGAGCCCACAATGTCAGCACCCCAGCCGATCTTCGGCCTGTCGAACAGCCACGGCCTGTCTCCTGGAGGTGGACCTATCAAAAACGGGTCCCCTTTTCCCCCTTGAAAGGTGCCAAATGTGACACCGGATAGGGAGCGGAAGTGTGTGTGTATATATATATAAAATGTTCCACTTTTGGGATTTCGCTTTAAAGACAACCTTTTTCTTACACCTGTTGCTTACAAGTTAAAGTCAGTATTTTTTGCTAGAAAATTAATTGGAACCTCCAAACATTATTTATTTATTTATTTTTTAGCAAAGACCCTAGAGAATAAAATGGCAGTTGTTGCAATATTTTATGTGTCACGGTATTTGAACAGTGGTATTTTTTGGGAAAAAATACACTTTAATGATATAAAAAAAAACAATAAGGTTAGTCAAGTTTTTTTGTATGATGTGAAAGATGATGTTACCCTGCTAGAAACGTGATCTTTATTCTAAGCAAAAATAAATAAATAAATCGTGATTCTCATTTTAGCTAGAATCGTGCAGCTCTAGCATGCACAGGTAAGTACGCCTGTGTGCATGAGTCCTAAACAATGGATTTTTTATTTTTTTTTAACTTCAAGCATTACTACAATGCATCTGAGCACCACAAACCAAAACTGCTCTTTGATTCATTTTTAATATTCAAAGCAAACTCACTCACTCACCCATCCATCCATGTCTCCATGCTTTATTTTGAAATCACTTTGAAAAAACACCCCCTAGCATTTTTTCCCATGGCCATCTTGAGTAAGGGCAGATGATGCATGTAGCATTTACTTCCTGGAATCCATCTGCCCTTAGCTGAAGCATGCAGACAGGAAGGTGTGCTTAGCTGAGAAAACCCCTCCTCCCCTCCTGAAGTCTCCTGGGATGTATGACATCATTTACCTAGACCTGGGAACCAGGAAGTAACTGAAGGAATGTAAAAAGGAAAGTTAAAACAAGTAAATGCAAAATACCTTCCTATCTATTTACTAAAACTAGCACCATAAGGATACTTCTGTTGACGTAATATCTGCTGCTTGGAACACAAACCGAACAGCATCAATATATGCCTATATACAAGAGGCGTATTGCGTAAGTGTGCAATCAGCTGCAACTAGGATATCTCCTGGTTATATTTCCCATAATACATGTTCATTTAACTATATTGTTGTTGGATAAATCTTTTTTTTTTTGGTTAGGTAGCTCTGAGTTCACATTATACAATTCAAAAGGCACCTACACCTTCCATCACAGCCACAGTCAAGTCTTTTGTCGCAGAATTACCGAAGTGCGGGGATCACAACTTTTACATTTAAAGCGGGAGTCCGCGTTTTTTTTTTTTTAAAAGCCAGCAGCTACAAATACTGCAGCTGCTGACTTTTAAAATAATGACATTTACCCGCCCAGCGCGCCCGCGATGTCGGCACCCGAAGCCGATCTCTCGATCGTCTCTCGGGTGCTGCCGCCGCCATGTTGGGTATGGGAATCAGGAAGTGGAGCCTTGCGGCTTCATTTCCCGGTTCCCTACTGCGCATGCGTGAGTCGCGCTGCGCAATAAGGGTGGTCCCCGCTGTCTCTGGGATCCGTGTGTTTCCCAGCAGACAGCGGGGGACCTTCGGAAAGGGGCGTAGATTCTGCGGAAAGGGGCGTAACCTTCTGCAGATATCTATGCCGGAAGTGGGTGCAGATACCTGTACTGTACAGGTATCTGCACCCCCCTCCCCCCTGAAAGGTGCCAATTGTGGAAATAAATAAATGCACATATGGTTGTGCTCATAAGTTTACATACCCTGGCAGAATTTATGATTTCTTGGCCATTTTTCAGAGAATATGAATAACACAAAAACATTTTTCACTCACGGTTAGTGTTTGGCTGAAGCCATTTGTTATCAATCAATTGTATTTACTCTTTTTAAATTAACTCATGCAGTTGTAGCGCATTTGTTGGCAACAAAATGGGATTAAAACAGGTGGTAAGGTGGGTGTAACATCACTTCCTCACCGCCTGTCAGTAGTCTCTGGAATGCGGATTGGGCTTCAGAGGCAAGAGAGATTTAGACGCACGTCTTAGGCTGCATTCGCACCTATGCATTTTTAGTGCTTTTTGCATTTTGCAGATTTGCACTACAGAACGTTTTCCTTAATGCCGCGTACACACGGTCGAACTGTTTGACGTACTTAGTCACACATTTCAGCGGACAGTCCGCTCGTGTGTGGGCTTCAGCGGACTTTTTCAGCGTGCAGTCCGGAGTACTAAGGCCGCGTACACACGGGCGGACTGTTCGCCCAACTTTGTCCGCTGAACAGTGTTTCAGCGGACAGTCCGCTCGTGTGTGGGCTTCAGCGGACAGTTTCAGCGGACAGTCTGACGAACAAAGTTTTTCGGAATTTCCGTAAGACTGTCCGCTGAAACTTGGTTTGAGCGGACAGTCCGCTCGTGTGTAGGCTTGTTCGAGAAACTAAGTCTCGCGCATGCTCAGAAAGAATTTACACGGCGAAGGTTGCATTGCAGTGTATTGGACTTCGAATCTCTCGTCCCGTCGTACGTGCCGTTCACGTCATCGCGCAAGTTTTCAGCGGACTGTTCGTTCGTCGTGTGTGGTCAAGTCCGTTCATGCTAATTTTGAACGGACTGTTTGTCAAACTGTTTGACGAACCTAGTTGGGCGGACAGTCCGCCCGTGTGTACGCGGCCTAAGAATTTCGGTTTTTCCAAAAATCTGTCCGTCGTACTTTGGTTTCAGCGGACAATACGGTCGTCAGTATGCTAGTCCGACGGACTAAGAATGGCGCATGCCCAGAAAGGATTTACAGGGCTTTGCTGTGTCTTGGACTTCCTATTTCTAGTCCCGTCGTACGTGCTGTACGTCATCGCGCAAGCTTTCGTCGGACTGTTTGGGTATCCGTGTGTGGTCAAGTCCGTTCAGTGGAAAGTACGCCGGATTGTACGTCGGATTGTATGACGGACTAAGTACGTCAAACAGTTTGACCGTGTGTACGCGGCATAAGAAACCATGTTGGATGGACTGTCGTGCAGATCTGCAAAATGCAAAAAGCACTAAAAATGCATAGGTGTGAATCCAACCTAAGGAATCATTTACACCATCTGCAGAGGCATGTAGGTCTCTGCAAGATACACAGAAAACAGTTGTTTTCTATGTGTCTTGTTCACACCAAAATGCAGGTGTAATGTTCTGTGCTGCGTGCGATTTTGCAGCATGCCCACATTTTTCTGCTCAGCTCTGCACTGGAACACAGACAAAAATGACAGACTTGCTCTGCATGACCCCGCAGGAAAGGGAAGGGAAAGCAGAGCGGTGCGCTGTGTCTTCCTGCCTACTTTCCCTCATGTCAGATCTTGGCTGGCATAATGCTGCAGTTCAGATATGTCTGGTTCAAGGGGGAATATGGCGGGGGACAGAATGGCAGGCACTGATGTCAGAATGAGGACATGGGATGAGATGTCAGTCTGAGCATAAAAAAGACGCATGTGAAAACTGATTTGAAAACTGATGTCAGCGTGCATGAAAACCCACTGAAACCCGCATTAAAACTGATGTAAACTTGTGTCTCTGCAAGTGAAACCTGTGCGCTTTTTCCATCAGTTTCCATGCATGTATGGTGTGAACAAGCCCTAAATGTTCTTAGAACAATATATGGGAGAGGTGCCGATGTTTCTGTTTGAACCAAGGTGGATGCACCCTGTTTGGTTAGGCACCGATAATGTGCGAAGATGAGCCAGAGGCCCTTCTCGAGCTGTACCTTGTACTGTACTAATTCTCTAAACTCCATATAATGGAAATGAGACAACAACCTATTCGTAGTCCAAATCAGGATACTTGCCTGGAGGCCAGCCATGACTTCCTCCATAGATAACACAGAAGTCTGACCATAGTCACCCTAGGGCAGGAAGTGTGGCATTTGCAGGATTACATGCTGAAAATAAAGAAAAAAAACCCTGAGAAAAAGAAAACGAATGCAGGAATATCATCTAAAGACACGGATGGTGCAATAAATTAAATTTTTGTTTTTGTGTTTAGATAAGCTTTAAGTGAGATGGACAGCATGATACATTTGCAATTTTTAACTTCTATGAAAGCAACATGAACTTGGAACAAAGTCTACTTACTGAATTGTTTGCCCTGATGTTCACACCCTGCATCTGGCTGCTGGATGGATAATTCTTATATTCAGAATGGCCCTGAAACAAAGAATGTGGGTGTTTCCTGGTTCCAGGTTCCACCCACCAAAGCCATCAGTGCATAGCAGAAAATAATGTATCGGGAATCATAAAACCCTACTGAATTTGGTTGCAGTTAACCACATGAGATATTTAAAATACATGTAGCAAGTTCTCTGGCCTCCTTCAATCTAATGAGAACCTCCAGGGCCAGAGATAGCTGACATCCTTCTGTATATGGTGGGTTGTGAGGCATAGTGGGTGCAAGGTGGATAAAGTTATTGGGCACGAGAGATGGGGGAAAGAGGGTTAGGGCCAGGACACCCTTAAGTAGTTGCAAGTTCAAAGAGCAGATTTCGAGACTTCAATAGGAGGACAGCTGTGCAGGGAAAGGCCTCCAGTAAGACGCCACATCTGCATGTGCAGGAATGCTATCTCCTATGGTAATAGTCTTTAACAGTTCCTAACACAAAGCGTAACAGTTCTTTCACCTTAACTACAACTTCTCCTTGTAGTTCTTCAGCCCACTGAGCTCCCGGTCTCTCATTAGACCCTCTGATTCACTGCCACTGAATCCCTAGAACTCCTCCAATCTTCATGGTGGTATCTTCCTCAAGCATTGCCCCCACCTCTCTGCTGAGTCCCTAGCTTGGCACTCACAGATACTTCTCAAGCTTCACCCCACTGGCCTGCTTGATGGCTGCTCTGCAAGTGTCACCTCCACTGGTTGGGGCCCTGACTTGATCATCACCTGAAGTTTCCCAATTCTCCATCGTGTCCGTTTGGCAAGAATACTGCTCTGGTACTTGCTTCAGATACTCACTGTGGTCCCTGGTAATAAGGTGGATGGTTTCTTAGTGGCAACAGTGTCCCTTCTACCTCTGACCATAACAGGTTCTCCGCCCTGCAGAACTGTCACTTCTGGTTGGCCCGCAAGATGCAATCCCAACCCTGTGCTGCTCCCCTGCCTCTGAACAGGCAGCCCAGCAGCCAGATGCCCCCGGGATGGGCCCAATCTCCAACCTAGCTGCCCGGGGCAACACGACACATGTCCACCCAGACAGCCGTCGAGGTGGCACAGAACATAGATCACCTGACTCCACCCATACCCATAACTTGACCTTGCATTGCCCTTCTCATATCTAGCACCACCAAGTACCCGGCTAGTGGTAGTAGAGACTAGTGCTACCAGGCCAAACTTAGGGAAGAATCAATAGATCTCCAACAATCAACCAGGGTAACTACTCCTGGCAAATACATTTGTAAGTAGCTCCCTGCCTAAACTGCAGGGTGCTACATACATTTTACAGAATAAAAAAAAAAAACATTCTAAATGGTCCCTTGACATCAGGAATTAATAAAATCACACTAGTGCAGATAATGTACAGGCGCATCTCATCAAATTAGAATATCATTGAAAAAGGTAATTTATTTCAGTAATTCAATTCAAAAAGTGAAACTCATATATTTTATATAGATGCGTTACACACAGTGATATATTTTAAGCATTTCTTTTAACTTTGATGATTATGGTTTGCAGCTAGTGAAAACCCAAAATTCAGTATCAGAAAATTTGAATATTGCATAAAATCAATAAAAAAAAGTATTTTTAATACAGAAATGTTGGCTTACTGAAAAGTATGTCCATGTACAGTATAGTATGCACTCAATACTTGGTCAGGGCTCCTTTTGCATGGATTACTGCATCAATGCAGTGTGGCATGGAGATGATCAGCCTGTGGCACTGCTGAGGTGTTATGGAAGCCCAGGTTGCTTTGATAGCACCCTCTACCAGGAGGTTCTATAGTACTTCATGCTTCCCTCTGGGAGTTATGAACGTTTTTTCATGGTCATCATTATCCTCTCCTATATGCAGTCATATAGCTGCTTTATATAATGTTGCATCTGTTCTTCATCAAACCAAGGAGGTAGTTGGACTCTGGGCAGGGGTTGGCTGGCTGGCCTTGTACATGACTGCATTTTTTGTATACCTGAAGCCCCTTCACATCCCTAAAGCTACAAAATTCCAGGCAAATTCCTTGCAGAAGACAGGCAGCTGTTGCCCTGTTACTGCTTAGGTAAAATATGGATCTAATCTTTTTGTGACGGCATGGCTGTTGATAATTAAGCCTGTGACATTCTAATAAACCTCTCCAAGGGTGGCCAAAAGTATTCAATTTACACAGTCAGGCTGATCTCAAACTTGCAACACAGCCCACAAATTAGGTCTTCCCTTAGGGGCGATAACAAGAGCCTCTGACGTTGAAGAGGAAACAAGGGTATCACTATAGGTGCGCAGCTCTATGCATTGGTTACATCAAAAGTGGGCTACAACAGGTCAGCACTTTGCTAATAATTCAGAGAACAGATGATTCACAGCCCACCTCTCTTGGTGAGACGTCAACCCATGTGTAATTAGCTACTTATCCTTTCACTGAATGGCAATATATCTTACTCTGCATTAGCTAAGTTTGTCTTATTTGCATGACAACAATCTTTTCTGACACAAGATGGCGCCAGGCAATGATGCAATTACAACACAATTTCCAAGGAATTTCAGAAAGCATAAACCATGTGGAATGGCCATGTTATAGAACAGAGAGGGCCTCTTTCACCAAAGTGCCTGCAGAAAGCTCAGAAATTCTCTAAGAGCTCCATGAGACTTGTCCTCTCTAGGCCACTGTTCTAGCATACATCATGTTGCACATTGGCTATCATTACGTTAAGGCAGCCCATTCAAATAAATGGGCTATGAATGCATTGGTAGGGATGAAACAAATCAGACATCCACCATTTTTCAGATGCAGTAGAGCACAGCGTGCATGGCAGTGTGTTACCGTGCATTGTGGTGTATTGTTCTTGCATTGCTACAATGCTCCACAACTGACATTTCTAAATAGGTTCTTACTCAAAGATAAAAAGGGGCATTCAAAAGCATCAACAGCTGGACCAGCGTTTCTCATCCAGGGTGCCGTTTGGGTTCTCCTAGGGTGACGCAAACATGGGACACAATTTGCCCTCGATCAGCATCATGCCCTGCCATTGTGGTGGCTGGCCACAAGCACCATAACAATCGTTTAGATCTAGAGCCAGGACATATGGGTGGTTATTTACTAAAACTGGAGAGTGCAAAATCTGGTGCAGCTCTGCATAGAAAATAAGCAGCATCCAGGTTTTATTGCCAAATTGGACAAGCTGAAGTTAGAAGCTAATAAGCTATCACATACAGCTGCACCATATTCTGGGTGCACCACTTTTAGTACATCTCCCCCATGGTGTCCCTTCTACAGTATGGTAATCCACAGTGCTGATCCAGGGTGGGTGGCATGCATGGCTGCCCCCAGGATTTATGAGTGAACAGAGTGGACCTCCATCCATACCTGTTCCACCTCTGGCCCTCTGCCATGCTGCTGGAGTACGATCAGACGCTGATGGAAATAGATGGTGGGACTTTGATGTGTTAGGGGGTACCTCTGATGTGAAGTTCATTTCATCAAGGTGGTTGTGTGCATCGTTCAAGGCTTAGGTTTCCTATAGATTTAATGACATTTACATATCAGGGGTGCCTCAAGATATAGCAGGCCTTTAAAGGGTGCCAGACCGAAAAAAAAGTTTGAGAAATGCTGAACCAGACCATCATGGTAAAAGAGTGATTATGAGGTATATACACCTACTGCTCTGCTAGTCAAGCTTGTAGGTTTATTTCCTGTGTATACTCTCCTGATGCAGGTCTGAGCCCTTGTACACACGGTCGGAGAATCTGTCGGAATGAGTCTTATCGGACCGCGTCGTCGGATAATCCGACTGTGTGTGGTATGCATTGGACTGATTCCGTCCGAATCTCCGTCTGACCCAATTTTCCAACATGTTGGAAATATTTCCCGACCAACTGGGCCGGACGGACCTAATCCGATCATGTGTAGAGCATTTTCATCAGACTAAGTGCCACGCATGCTCAGATCAAATTCCTACATCAAAGCTATTGGCTACTAGCCTGAATGTAGTCCCATCGTAATGAAATTACGTCATCACGTTCTGAAAGATCTGTTTTTTTGCCAACTTGGCCCGACCGTGTGTATGCAACAGTTTCGGACACAATCCGTCGGACTAAATCCGACGGGCAAAATCCGACGGATTTGGTTGGCAAAATCTCCGACCGTGTGTACGTGGGCTAAGAGCAATGGAACAATAGAGATTGTATGAGAAGCTCCATCCTCAATGATCAGTTATTCCTCCCAAATCAATCAGCCCAGGGATCTCTTCACAGATTGGGCTTATTTGAGAGAAGTAGTTTTCTCTTATATTCTTATAAACCTAAGGTGTTCCCGTATCTGACTTATTTTGACAAGTTAATTTACAAGGAATGGGGGCGACCGCAACGGACCTTTTCGGTTCCCAAATACATGGAGGTGCGTTACCCTTTTGCGTAGAGACTTCCCAAAAAGTGGACGGCTCCTCCAGTCGTGGACCTCCCAGTATCCAGGTTAAACAAAGTAACCATGATCCCAGTAGAGGGGACTCCTGCATTTAATGATCCCACGGACAGGAAGGCCGAGGCAGTGGCTCGTTCCTTGTTTACGACATCCGCACTTGTGTCACAGACATTGACTGAGTGGCCAAAACTGTTGCACCACAAATTGGGTGAACATGCTTCCCCTGTCTGCGTGGAGCTAGCAGACCAACTTGTGCAAGGCCTTAAGTAGGTTTGTGACGCGGCCCTGGATACTCTCCCCCTGTTATCCAGGGCTTCAGTATCAGCAGTGGTGCTGAGGCGCCTGATTTGGTTGAAATGCTGGTCTGCTGACCAGACATCTAAAAAAGCCCTGACGGATCTTCCCTTCCTTGGCGACCGTCTCTTTGGAGCCTCTTTGGTTGACATTATTAAGAATGCCACAGGTGGTAAGAGTACTCTACTCCCACAGGCCAGAAAGGCTAAGGAGCCACGCCGTAGGCAAGGGCCCTCTTTTTCCGCTCACAAACGGCTTTTTCGTCCGCCCGGAGCTTCGGCTAAACGTCCCCAGCCCGACAGGACAACCACGGAAGGACAGAAACGTCCCTGGAACCGCAAGCCTAACAAGCCTGCGAACAAAAGTGCTACTGCATGAAGGTTTGCCCCCACCCATGTCTCGGGTGGGGGGTCGCCTTCGGGAGTTTGCAGTCCGGTGGTCCTCTTGACTGTCCGACTAATGGGTCTGCGATCTGATTTTCACAGGCTACAAGATAGTTTCTTTCTTGGCCGCCAAAGAGATTCTTCCCCTCCAGCATACCCGTTTCCCCGGCTCGCCGGGAGGCCCTCTTGGGGGCAGTAAGGGACCTGCTGAATTCGCGGGGTGACTGTACCTGTTCCAGAATCAGAATGTTTCCAGGAGTTCTACTCAAACCTGTTTGTAGTTCCCAAGAAGGAAGGGGTTCGGCCAATTTTGGATCTAAAAGCCCTCAATCACTTTGTGAAAGTGCAGAGGTTCAGAATGGAAACAGTTCGCTCAGTAGTCGCTGCACTCCATCAAGGGGACTTCCTGGCATCCTTAAACATCCAGGATGCGTACCTGCACATACCCATATGCCTCCGGCATCAAAAGTTTTTGCGGTTTGCAGTCAGGGAAGCCCACTATCAGTTTGTGGCTCTCCCTTTTGGTTTGGCATCAGCCCCCCGAGTCTTTACCAAGGTATTGGCTCCAGTATTGGCGTTGCTGTGGCAACGTGGGATCGCGATCGTGGGATACCTAGATGATCTCCTCCTGAGAGCATCTTCTGCCTCAGAGTTAGAGGAGGATGTGACAATCACCATGCAGACCCTGCAAGAGTTTGGGTGGCTAAAGAAATCGGTGGTAGTACCGACCCAGCATTTGGAGTACCTAGGCTTGCTGCTGGACTCCAGGGAAGCAAGAGTTTTCTCCCTTCAGACAAGCTGCAGACTCTCAGAGCCGCGGTAAAGCTGCTGATGAACCGTAAGTGGTCGTCGCTTCTGCATGAGAGTCCTGGGTCTCATGGTGGCCTCCTTCGAGGCAGTACCGTATGCCCAGTTCCACACCAGTTCTGCAGAAGGAGATTTTGTCGAAATGGGACAAATCTCAGTTGACCCTGGATCGGTAGATCCAGGTGAGCCAGCTAGTCAGGGATTCACTGATCTGGTGGCTGAGGTCCCCGGTGCTTCAGTCCGGGAAGTCGTTCCTTCCTCTAAAATGGACAGTGATCACAACGGATGCCAGCCTATCCGGCTGGGGTGGAGTGGTGGGGGTTCAGTCGGCTCAGGGCCTCTGGTTGACAGAGGAATCCAAACTGCCGATCAATCTGCTCAAGCTGAGAGCGATCAGGCTATGCATCTCCACATGGTCGATGAGACTACAAGGGCGTCCGATCAGGATCCAGTCAGACAACGCCACTGCGGTGGCGTATGTCAATCACCAAGGAGGAACAAGAAGCTCAGTCGCCGCACGGGAGGTCGCTCACATACTTCGGTGGGCAGAGTGACATGTTCCCGCCCTGTCGGCCATTTATATTCCAGGAGTGGAGAACCGGCAAGCGGACTATCTGAGTCGCCAGATGCTGGACCCTGGAGAATGGGCGTTGCATCCGTGTTCAGGCTACTGTATCTGTGGCGGGGCACACCAGACGTGGATCTTCTGGCCTCCCGTCTCAATCGGAAGGTCCCAAGATTCGTGTCCAGGACAAGAGATCCTTGGGCAGACGCGTCAGACGCGCTGGTAGCCCCATGGGGTCATTATCAGCTGATCTATGCCTTTGCTCCGTTGAAGCTACTACCACGTCTGCTCCGCAGAGTGGAAGTCGAGGGGATTCCAGTAATTCTGGTCGCCCCAGATTTAACGTGGGACCTGGACAGACTGCACTACAGCTACTATCACTGAAGGGGCAAAGCCTGGCTTAACGTGGGACCTGGACAGACTGCACTACAGCGACTATCACTGAAGCGCTGGACGCTTCAGTTGTTTGTCTGTTTTAATCGACTTAAATGTGAGTGGAATTGTTTTTCCTTAATAAATTGGGCATCGTTTCTTAAGATATTTGCACAATGAGCGTTGTTATTTTTCTCTATCCACATGACTGCTGAACTGCATGGGAATCAAAATATCTGTTCATGATTGGAGAGATTTCTGGTTCCAGCGTACTGCTTGTGAGGAATAGTGGAGCAGAGTGGTTTTTCTATTTGTACATTATCGTTGCACTGATGGTAAGGGTCTGTCGTGTTGGGTCACGGTGATGGGACCCTTACTATCCTTATCTCTGCTGAATGAGGTGGAGGGAGATCTGTTGTGGATTCACTGAACTTTCAGTACCTGTTTTGGACTTTTACACATGAATGTGTTACTTTAAATGTGTTTATATATAATTGTTTTGCTTTGTGCGCCACATTTTCCTTGTTTATATTGTGCCTATTGTTCCCTGCAATATAGTGCGAGCTGCCATTTTGTTTATTTTATTTTTTGTTTTATATTTTTTTTTGAGTCAGTGCAACAATCTTTGTTTGTATTTTTATCATCGCTGGCTTTAACGACATGGCTATTGAAAGCCAGGTGTTGAGAAACAGGGGTCTGTCGGACTCAGTGATCCCCACTATGTTGAGAGCACGGAAATCCTCTTCCAGGAAGATTTATCATCATACCTGGAAGGCCTACATCTCCATGTGTGAGGAGAAAGGATGGCATCTGCGCTCCTTTGCTATATCCAGGATCCTGCTGTTTCTTCAGCAAGGAGTAGACCAGAAGTTGGCGTTAAGCACCATTAAAGGACAAATATCAGCCTTGGCTGTCTTTTTTCAACGACCCCTGGTGTCTCACTCACTGGTGAGTACCTTTGTTCAAGGGGTGCGACGTGCGTCCACCGTTACCCCCGAGGGATCTGAACCTGGGGTTATCGGCGCTGCAAAAACTGCCATTTGAGAATATCAGGGAGATCCCTCTCTTGACTCTTTCCCAGAAATTGGTCTTTCTAGTGGCCATTACATCGGCCAGGAGGGTTTCGAAACAGGCGGCCTTGTCCTGCAAGTCACCCTATCTGGTTATCCACAAGGATAAGGTGGTGTTGCGTCCTCAACTGTCTTTTCTGCTGAAGGTGGTTTCGGCATTTCACATCAATGAGGACATTGTGTTACCATCTCTGTGTCCTAAGCCGACACATTCTAAGGAGGTGGCCCTTCACGCTCTGGACGTGGTTCGGGCTCTGAAGGTGTATTTGTCTGCCACGACTCCCTTTCAGAAGTCCGATTCGCTGTTTTTTTTCAGTGGCTGGTCCAAAGAAAGGCATGGCGGTCTCATCGGCCACCATTTTCAGGTGCATCAGACAGATTGTTGTACAAGCCTACGTTTTTCCGGTCATGGCCCACTCCACAAGGGCAATCTGAACGTCTTGGGCCTTCCGACACCAAGCGTCTGTCGCTCAAGTGTGTAAAACGGCGACCTGGTTGTCTGTCCACACGTTTACATAGTTCTACAAGATAGGCGTCAGTGCATCGGCTGATGCCCATTTTGGCCGCAAAGTTTTGCAGGCAGCCGTATAGTTGCAATTGAGTATGCAATACTTTTATTTTTTCCTGGTTTTTCCATAAAAACGCAGTACCGTTAGTTAATGCACTGTTGCATTACATTCTGAAGTTTTTGGTGCGGTTGTGGGTAGTCACTCCTGTTTAGTTTACCCTGGTTTTGTGGTGGATTCACTAGTTCCCACTTGCCATGGTGGTTTTTATGCTGTTTTCCCACCCCTCGTTTGGCACTGCTTGGGGACGTCCCAATGGCTAAGAGAGGAGCTGTGTCGGTTGGTGAATATAAGAGAAAATAGGATATTTTGTACTCACCGTAAAATCCTTTTCTCTGTAATTTACTGACCGACACAGCACCCGCCCCTCCTTTTTCTCTTTACGTTATACTGCTTGTTGACGTACTAATGACTGCATGGCAGGCTGGAGGGTTGGTACCCGGGGGACCGCCCCCTGGGCGGAACAGGAAAGTCCTGTGTGTTACATAACAAATAATGCCTAGTATTCTCCTAAAGGTGGGCGTAACAACCCAATCGCTAAGAGAGGAGCTGTGTCGGTCGGTCGGTAAATTACAGAGAAAAGGATTTTACGGTGAGTACAAAAAATCCTATTTTGCTTATCCCACTGTTCTACTGGTTGTTTTTATGTCTATGAGCATCCTCTCACCAATACTTACTGGCATTGTGGCATAATGAGAATAGCTACAATTGTTGAAATGAAATGGCAAATTGTTTATTGATTTAATAGTATACTTACAGATATTCATAGAGTAATCGATGTTCCTCAAAAGTCTGGCTTTGACCTGTGAAATGTGTTGAACAAGCAAGATAACCCTGTCTGGCAAAATCCAATTAGGGGCTATTGACTCTATATATGTCTGCATTATTACGACATGCTACGTATAGCATTTTATATGTATGGTCGAACAAAATGTGCAACTATTTGATGGGATTTTAATCTTTATATGAAGGAATAAAATATCTGTTATACTTTTTTAACCATTGGTGTGGTACCTTTAACGTCCTGTTTAGATATCTTTGTAAGGGTTCCTTTGGCATGATATTGGAGGTGGTCATTGTGCCCCAAATCCCCATTTGTTTTGTTTGTAATTAATGAAAATACAGTGCCTTGAAAAAGTATTCCTACCCCTTGAAATGTTCCACATTTTGTCATGTTACAACCAAAAACGTAAATGTAATTTATTGGGATTTTATGTGTTAGACCAACACAAAGTGGCACATAAGGAAAATGAAGGAAAATGATGGAATGATTTGCAATATTTTTACAAATAAATATCTGAAAAGTGTGGATTAGTATTCCCCCCCCCCCCCCGATTCAATACTTTATAGAACCACCTTTCGCTGCAATTACAGCTGCAAGTATTTTGGGGCTGTCTCTACCAGCTTTGCACATCTAGAGAGTGAAATTTTTGCCCATTATTTTGCAAAATAGCTCAAGCACTGTCAGATTGGATTGTCTGTGAACAACAATTTTCAAGTCTTGCCACAAATTCTCAATTGGATTTAGGTCTGGACTTTAACTAGGCCATTCTAACACATGAATATGCTTTGATCTAATCCATTGTATTGTAGCTCTGGTTGCATGTTTAAGGTCGTCGTCCTGCTGGAAGGTGAAGCTCCGTCCCAGTCTCAAGTCTTTTGCAGACTCTAACATGTTTAGTTCTAAGATCGCCATGTATTTGGCTCCCTCCATCTTCCCATCAACTCTGACCAGCTCCCCTGTCTCTGCTGAAGAAAACCATCCCCACAACATGATGCTGCGACCGCCATTTTTCACGGTTGGGATGGTGTGTTCAGGGTGATGAACTCATGTTTATCAATGTCAATCAATTGCCTTCAGAAGTCACCTAATTAATAAATACAGTTCACCTGTGTGTAATTTAAACTCAGTATCAATACAGCTATTCTGTGAAGCCCTCAGAGGATTGTTAGAGAACCTTAGTGAACAAACAGCATCATGAAGGCCAAGGAACACACCAGACAGGTCCAGGATAAAGTTGTGGAGAAGTTTAAAGCAGGGTTAGGTTATAAAACATATCCAAAGCTTTAAAGATCTCACGGACACAACTGCAAACCTACCAAGACATGGCTGTCCACCTAAATTAAACAATAAATAAATCAAGAGAAATCACCAGAAATTGCTTCTATCCCCTACTCATACTCCTACCCATACAATCCCTTTAAGGGCATTCTGTTTTCCAAATTGTCAACCTAAAATAACAGGCCGGGCAAGGAGAGCATTAATCAGTGAAGCAGCCAAGAGGCCCATTGAAACGCTCAAGGAGCTCCACAGCAGAGATCCACAGCACAGATAGGAGAATATGTCCACAAATCTGGCCTTTATGGAAGAGTGGCAAGAAAAAAGCCATTGTTGAAAGAAATCCATAAATAGTCCCATTTGCAGTTTGCGAGAAACCATGTGGGGGACTCAGCAAACATGTGGAAGAAGATGCTCTGGTCAGATGAGACCAAAATTGAACTTTTTGGCCTAAAATCAAAATGCTCTATGTGGCGGAAAACTAACACTGCACATCACCCTAAACACACCATCCCCACCGTGAAACATGATGGTGGCAGCAGGACAGGAAAGTTGGTCAGAGTTAATGGGAAGATGGAGGTTCACCTTCCAGCAGGACAACGACCCTAAACATACAGTCAAACCTACAATGGAATGATTTAGATTGAAGCATATTCATGTGTTAGAATGGCCCAGTCAAAGTCCAGATCTAAATACAATTGAAAATCTGTGGCAAGAGTTGAAAATTGCTGTTCACGTATGCTCTCCATCCAATCTGACAGAGCTTGAGCTATTTTGCAAAGAAGGGGGCAAAAATGTTCCTCTCTAGATGTGCAAAGCTGGTAGAGACATCCCCAAAAAGACTTGCAGCTGTAATTGCAGCAAAAGGTGGTTCTACAAAGTATTGACTCAGGGGGCTGAATACAAATGCACGCCACACTTTTCAGATATTTATTTGTAAAAAAAAATGAAAAACATTTATCATCTTCCTTCCAGTACACAATTATGTGCCATTTTGTGTTGGTCTCTCACATAAAATCCCAATAAAATACATTGGCGTTTTTGTTTGTAACATGACAAAATGTGGAAAATTTCAAGGGATATGAATACTTTTTCAAGGCACTGTACATACTCTCCTTAAATGACATTACCTTGAAATCACCATAAGTGCTGTTTGTAGGACACGTATAAATATATATATTCTTAAATTCTTGTATCTGCAAGGAGAGACTTGAAAAAAATTGAAAGTAAAGAGAGCCTAACACAGTCCTCTAGTTAAATCCTTATTTATATTTTTCAGACACTGGCCTAACTGTTTCTCCAGACTGAATATGGAGGGAGGGCGGGTGACATACCAGGGCTGCACGAAGAGGAGATGTGGAGCAAAGTCTTGTGTTTATTAAGAGCGGAAACCCATAAAACACAATTTCTATTTTTGCTGACCTTACTCATGCCAGTCTCATCTTTTATTTTCACATTACAGGCCCAAAACCTTTAGAAGTGAAATGTTAATTTTCCTTCTGTCAGCGGGTGCAACTGTTATGTCCATGTTCCGGTGCTAGCTGCCACTGTATTTAAAGAGCACTTGTCAGTAATATAAAAAAACACAATTGTGGCTCATAACAATAGTTTTCTCATGGGAAGGAACCTAAATCTTTGCAATTTCCTATACAAAATAGGTTACACTTCCTAAGTAGGTAAGGCTGTCCAGGCTCACCTCCTCCTAATGCCGCGTAGACACGACCGGACTTTTCGACGGACTAGGCCCGACGGTCTTCCCGACAGACTTTCGGCGGGGTTTCGACTGACTTTTCAGAAAATTAACGGACTTGGTCACTCACAATCACACCAAAGTCCGACGGATTCAAATGTGATGACGTACGACCGGACTAGAATAAGGAAGTTCATCATAGCCAGTAGCCAATAGCTGCCCTAGCGTCGGTTTTCATCCGTCGGACTAGCATACATACGAGCGGATTTTTCGTCAGGAACTGGGTCCGGCGGAGTTCCGGCAAAAAAATTTGAAACGTGTTCTATTTCTAAAGTTCGTCAGATTTGTGAACAGCAAAGGTCCGATGGAGCCCATACAATTGTCCGACAGATTCACTCTGTCGAACCTTTGCTGTTGAAAAGGTCGTGTGTACGTGGCAATAGACCTTTGCCAGGCACAGTTTTTGGTGTATCATCCATCCATGAACCAGTATCCAGATTAACTGACCTATATCTGAGCTCTACTGTTCTTCTAAAACCAATCAGTGGCTGCAGCCATTCACACACCAGTCATCAGTGTCTGCTGCCATTCCTTGACCAGTCACCAGGGTCTACTGCTGTCCAACAACAAACCATCAATGCGATTCACGAAGATGCCATCATGGCTCATACTTTCCATAAATAAGATGCCAGATTCTGCTGTCACATGGGACTCAGACAATAAGGTCTGTTGACATATTCTAGCCACCTCCCTTTGTTTTCCAATATGGCTATATTATAGTGTTGGAATTCTTGATCTGTTTATAAGCTGGTCATGAGTGTCTGAAAAGACTCGTGATGCCATCAGAGACAACAGCCAACTAACATGCAGGACATTTCCCAAAAAGTACAGTGTAGGTCTGCAGACAGCAACAGAGTCATCAGGCTGATTGACAAATCAGATCCAAACATAAATCCCAATCATAGTCTTTGTTCAAGACAAATAGACAGAGTAAGAATTTACAACAGCACAGTTAATAAACCAATGATCGGAATAAGCTAAGGAAAAACGCAGTCCAAACAATTTTCCAGAGTAATCAAGGCCATGAAAACAAAGTCATGCAGACAGACTAACCTGTTGATCAGACACAGATGTCCATCTAATGTTCAGGAGTCTGCTTAAAGTTTCCTAAATAAGACAGGTGTGAAGTGCAGAGCTGTAAGACCCCTATAACACTGAGGCAGTTTTCAGGCATTTTAGTGCTAGAAATAGCACCTGAAAACTGCCTCCCATGGCGCCTGAATGTGAAAGCCTGAGTGCTTTCGAGCTGGAGCGGTGCGCTTGCGGAAGTCCTGTAAGCAGCATGGGGTGGTTTGGGAGCTCTGTATACAGCACTCCCAAAACACCCCTGCCCATTGCAATGAATGGGCAGTGTTTCCGAAAGCACCTAAAAAGCGTTTAGAAAGCTCCCCACAAAACGGGCATTTTTAACCCCTTCTTTGGTCACTAACAGGGGTTAAAAAGCGTCCCGCTAACGGCAGAAAAGCGAGCGGCACTTTAGCGCTAACGCACCAGTAGCCCCAGTGTGAAATGAGTCCAAGAGACATGAAGTGCTGTGAAAAGACCAGCAAATGACAAAAGCTCAAAGTGATAGTAAAGGCTCTTTTTATTTTTTTTTTTTATTTTTTTACATAAAATAAAAAAGAGATTTATACTTACCTGCTCTGTGCACTGGTATTGCACAAAGCGGCCTTTTACCTCCCCTTTGGGGTCCCCTGGTGGTGCTGTCTGCTCCTCCTCTTCTCCGTGTGCATCTGAACATGTGAACTTGCTCCCATTCCAGGTTGTGTATGTCCATAGACATTTACAAAAATGTGGGATGTATGCCACTGAGTGAATACCTGCAGAAAGTGGCCTCCTTTAACCACTTGCTTACTGGGCACTTAAACCTCCCTCCTGCCCAGACCAATTTTCAGCTTTCAGCGCTGATGCACTTTGAATGACAATTGCGCGGTCATACAACACTGTACCCAAATGAAATTTTTATCATTTTTTTCCCACAAATAGAGCTTTATTTTGGTGGTATTTAATTACAGCTGGGAGTTTTATTTTTTGCTAAACAAACAAAAAAAGATGCAAGATAAAAATAAAATAAAAAATCATGTTTAATAGTTTGTTATAAAATTTTGCAAACAGGTCATTTTTCTCCTTCATTGAAGTGCGCTGATAGGCTGCACTGGTGGGCACTGATAGGCTGCACTGTTGGGCACTGATAGGCTGCACCGGTGGGCACTGATAGGCATAGTTAAGGCGGCACTAATAGGCACAGATAAGGTGGCACCGATAGGCACAGATAAGGTAGTACTGATGGGCACAGATAAGGCGGCACTGATGGGCACAGATGGGCACAGATAAGATGGCACGGATGGGTGGCACGAATGGGTGGCATGGATGGGTGGCATAAGGGGCACTGATAGGTACCACTGATAGATGGGACTGATGGGCACTGATGGGTGGCACTGATAGGTGGCTCTGATAGGTGGCACTGATGGGCGGCACTGATGGGCACTGGTAGATGACACTGATGGGCACGGATATGTGGCACTGGGGTGCAGCACCATTGTTGAGGCAGATTGTGGGCACTGATGGGTGGCACTGTGGGCACTGATGGGTGGCACTGATGGGTGGCACTGTGGGCACTGCTGGGTGGCACTATGGGCACTGCTGGGTGGCACTGACAGGGGGCACTTATTTATTAATGAGGTGGCACTGGCAGGGGGCAGGTGGGCACTGGCAGGGCTGGCCGTGATCGGAACCGATGTCCCGATCACGGCCGCCGGTGATCGGCTCTTTTTTTTCAGCGCGAGGAGGAATAATAGCCGATTACCGGCTCCGTTGTATCACATGATCAGCTGTCATTGGCTGACAGCTGATCACGTGGTAATGGGTCGGGATCGACCCCTTGCTCGGATCGGTGATCAGGCGAGTCTCATAGACTTGCCGATCACAGAGTGCGCCCCTCAATAGACGTCGTCCCGGCAAAGGAGGTCCGCGTTGTAGCCGTCATTTGGCTGTAGCGCGGATCTCTACTGGTTAATCATTATACAAGAGAAGAACACCACTGATATTTGTAAAGAAGCATGCCATGGAAAGGAATTACCAGCATACATAGGAGCTGAGGGAGCAGTCAAGTAAGTACTGGAGAAGCCTATGCTTGAAAGGCATTGCTAAACAATATTGCTGCAATGGCGCTACAGTAGGTGGCACCTGTAGCTCAAAAAGACCCTGGACTGTATTGTCAGCAGTATGTTTACTAGTATGATTTGTGAAGGTGATAAAACTGCATTATCAAAATGATCCCAGAACCTCATGATTAGAAACTATGAATTTTCAATGATATATGAAAGCTGCAAAATACATTTTTGTTGTTAGAGCTTTAAAGACGTTTGAGGTAAAACTCTTTTTAATAACTCTCATTCCTTGTCAAGGGAAAACATATAGTACGTCTTCCATCACAATCTGTTTTTAATACACACTTCAGAAATAATCTGGTTTGCCATAAATGTTTGCATTTGCTCCTAGAAGTATTTCCGGACTCCAGAAACGTTTCTTAGAAAACATCACATATGATGAGAGCTTGGATGTGACCAAAGCTCTTAGCTCCAATTGCCTATCTTCCCTCTGGACCAATAAACTGGAAATTTGTCAAGTGGGACACAGTGGAGATTGCTTAGTAATGCTGCTTTATTTTGGCACAAATTACCCAACTTCTTGTAGCGATGGGAGGATGACATAATTGTGTTCAAAGAGAAGTAGGTCACACATGTAAAGATAAAAGCATAATAGTTGGTGGCTGGATCCAAGCACGCAAGAGGTCAGCCAAAGGGCATGAGTGTGAATTATTTGTAGAAGATGAAATGGAAAATAAGAAGTTGGGAGGAAGGCCTCAATAAGAGACCCTCAATAAATAGACCATCTAGGTCCGGTACCTCTTCCTGGACAATGATATACAAAATAGTGGACACTAACAAGCTAAATATAAGGACTTTAACGATACCCAAATTTGATAAAAATTTACAAAAAATATTTATTGCTGTATGATAAAAAGATTCACATATATACCGTAGGTATCAAAAACATACAAGACACACAAAAACTGCACATAAAAATTGTCAAAACCATCTGGTGCTCCTTAAGTATAGGTTCTTGTTGGTTCCACTACAGTAGAGCACAGTGAGTTGTTGTAATTTCAACACAGTTTGCATTTCGCAGGAGATAACCCGCTTCTTCAGGAAAAGTTTCAGCAAGAACAGTCATGGTTAATAACCAAAACATCAGGATAGAAACACATTAAATGGTCCTCCTACAACCGCTCATTGTCACCCACACAATGCCAAAAGACAGTCCTCGTTTTCCAAAATAATCATAGGTTCCTATGTAGTTAGAGGTAGATATCCATAGTACAGTCATGTGGTTTGCACTTGGTGGTGTAGAGCAGGGTTTCTCAACTCCAGACCTCAAGGCGCCCCAACAGGTCATGTTTTCAGGTTTTCCATTATTTTGCACAGGTGATTTGATCAGTTTCTCTGCCTTAGTAATTACCACAGCCGTTTCATATGAGGGAAATCCTGAAAACATGACCTGTTGGGGCGCCTTGAGGACTGGAGTTGCGAAACACTGGTGTAGAGGATATTATGTTAGGTAGGTAGAGAGGCTCTCATCATGTCATTCCTTGGAACAGCGTAGAGTAAGATGCCTGCACCATGGTCGACCAAAGAAGTTGAGTGCACGTGCTCAGCGTCATGTGCTGCCAGCATTGCTGCAGAGGTTGAAGTGGTGGGGGTCAGCCTGTCGGTGCTCAGACCATATGCTATACGCTGCATCAAATTGGTTTGCATGGCTGTCATCCCAGAAGGAAGCCTCTTCTAAAGATGGTGCACAAGAAATCCTGCAAACAGTTTGGTGAAGACAAGCAGACTAAGGACATGGATTATTGGAGAGAGATGAAACCAAGATAAACTTATTTGGTTCTGATGGTGTCAAGCGTGTGTGGTGGCAACCAGGTGAGCAGTACAAAGACAAGTGTGTCTTGTCTACAGTCAAGCATGGTGGTGGGAGTGTCATGGACTGGGGCTGCATGAGTGCTGCTGGCACTGGGGAGCTAAAGTTCATTGAGGGAACCATGAATGCCAACATGTACTGTGACATACTGAAGCAGAGCATAATCCCCTCCCTTCAGAGACTGGGCCACAGGGCAGTATTCTAACATGATATCAACTCCAAACAAACCTCCAAAACGACCACTGTCTTGCTAAAGAAGCTGAGTGTAAAAGTGGACTGGCCAAGCATGTCTCCAGACCTAAACCATATTGAACATCTGTGGGGCATCCTCAAACGGAAGATGTAGGAGGAGCGCAAGGTCTTTAACATCCTCCAGCTCTGTGATGTCATCATGGAGGAGTAGAAGAGGACTCCAGTGGCAACCTGTGAAGCTCTGCTAAACTCCATGCCCAAGAGGTTTAAGGCAGTGCTGGAAAATAATGGTGGCCACACAAAATATTGACACTTTGGGCCCAATTATGACATTTTCACTTAGGGGTGTACTCACTTTTGTTGCCAGTAGTTTCGACATTAATGGCTGTGTGTTGAGTTATTTTTAGGGGACAGCAAATTTACACTGTTATACAAGCTGTACACTCACTAAGTTACATTGTAGCAAAGTGCCATTTCTTCATTGTTGTCACATGAAAAAATATAATAAAATACTTAAAATAATGTGAGGGGTGTACTCACTTTTGTGAGATACTGTATATATCGTACATTTACATCAGTCCCTGCCCTCAAAGAGCATACAATATAAGGTCCCTAACGCACGTTCATGCATACACATACTAGGGGCAAGTTAGAAAGGAGCCAATTTACTTACCAGCATGTTTTTTTTTCCCCCATTCTCCCATGTTCCTCAACTCAATAAACCCACAAATAATGACAGTTATCACCTAGGCTTCTGTGGAACAAGGATTAGATATATTTTTTCTGTTTCAAGTGTTTTTATTTTTGAAGAGTAAAGAAGGAACATTACTAAGCAGAGCAGTGAGCAACCATTCCCGCTAAACTGTACATTCAACAACATAAAGTACATAATAGAAAAAAATGTAAGAGGGGACGGAGAAGGGCCATAGGAAATAGGAGGAACCGACCATGGTGTCCCTTATATTCCCCTACAAAGAGGGAGAGCAAACATATGTTGAATAGACCAATAATGCCCTAAGGAATGTAAGAGGGACATCGTGGAGACAGCTTATCAGGTCCGCCTGTGATATACGTAAAGACTATGAGATTTAAAACATCAAAAATGCGTAACCTCTATGAAGAGATCTTCAGAATGATAAAACTTTTGGCTTATGTCATATAATTCAAATGCACTCCCCATTGTCATGCAACATTTTAGTAATTTATGAGGGATACAACTCCCCACTACTGACAATTTATTGGGCATAGGTAAAAAAAAAAAAGACAGGGGGTGGGGGGACCAGTCACAGGATCTGCCACCAATTGTTCCTGGAGTCAACACCGTGTGTCTGGAACCTGCAAATAGGCGAGCTAAGGGGACCATAATTTATCGAAGAGGGGTTGTTTGTCTCGCAAGACACTATGTATTTTTTCATTTAACATGATCCACGTAAGTTTACATTTAATTAAAACTATGTCTAATGCCCCGTACACACGAGTGGATTTTCCGTCGGAAAAAACTTGGATGGTTTTCCGACGGAATTCTGCTCAAGCTTGGCTTGTATACACACTGTCACACAAAAGTTCTCTGAACTTTTGACCGTCAAGAACGTGGTGATGTACAAGACTACGACGAGCCGAGAAAATGAAGTTCAATGCTTCCGAGCATGCGTTAAATTGTTTCCGAGCATGCGTAGGAATTTTGCGCGTCAGAATTTGTACAGACGATCGGAATTTCCAAATGGAACTTTTTCCGACCATAAAATTGAGAACATGCTCTCAATCTTTTACTGGCCGAAATTCCGCCAGCAAAAGTCCGATGGAGCATACACATGATCGCATTTTCCAACCAAAAGTTCTCATTGGACTTTTGCTGGTGGAATTTCCGATCGCGTGTACGATCGATAAGGCTGGACTTTTCCAAGCAATTGTAATAGCAATTTTGGCTGCTAAAAACATACAATATATTAGGGTCTGTGTGTGTCTTGGGACATTCTCCACTGGTTTGTTCAGCAGGGCAATGCTTGCATCTTTGGTAATATTCACCATCATAACTTCACTTTGTAGGCAGCCTCGATCAGAACAACGTTTTAAATAGCTTTATAAATGTGTGTGCTCCATTTACACCAATCCTCCGCCTCAGGGGCTATGTCCAGATCTCTCTCCCACGCTGACTGGTAAGATAAACTAACTGAGGGATTGGAAAATAATTTATACAGCATGGAAACGCCCCCCACAAGGAGGCATCCTGCATGCACCTGTTCTCAAACATTATACGTACTGCTAGGTCGAGCTGTTTTTCTGTAATGTTTTAAGAATAGATATATTTGATATGTTACAGCATTAGTAAAGTCACTTCAGAAATGTAAAGAAATGGGCCTCCCTACAGTTTTAAAGTGATACTAAAGTCTTATTTTTTTTGTTTAAAAAAACAAACATGTCATACCTGCTCTGTGCAGTGGGTTTCCATAGAGCAGCCCAGATCCTCCTCTTCTCAGGTCCCTTGCCATCTCTCCTGGCCCCTCCTTTCTGCCGAGAGCCCCCACAGCAAGCAGTTTGCTATGGGGGCACCCGAGCTGAGCCGCTGCTCTGTGTTCATTCACAAACGGAGCTGTCCCCTTTCTCTCCTCTTTGGCTCACAGTCGCCACTGTGTATCGGGAGGGAGAGTCCCAGACAGCCGAGTCTTTTGTGCAACATTGCTGGATCGAGATGGGGGTCAGGTAAGTATTAGGGGCACTGCTGCACACAAGGCTTTCTATCTTCATGCATTGCGGATAAGGGAACCCGGCAGTGTAGCCTTACGGCTTCACGCCGGGAACCCTACTGCACATGCATGTCAATGATTTTCATTATCGAATAGTTGGTCCACACCTTCCTCCCTGCCAATCCGTTAGAATCCTCCTGTGTACAAGTCGGAGGTGCCCATGTGACCAGGCACGTTCGCGCAGCACCTCCGCATCTCTCCTCCTTGCTGACGTCAGCTCCCCCCTGATATTCTCAGCCCCACCCGCCCGTCAGTACAGTACATTCATTTCTGTGATGACAAGTGCCCCATGATCCTAATTATTTCCAAGGGGAGGGGGGTGCCCCATCATTGGTGTTCTGGAGGGTGGGTGGAATAGTGCCCCATCATTCCTGGGGGGGGATAGTGCCCCATTGGTGTTCCTTGGGGGGGATAGTGCTCCATTGGTGTTCTTGGGGGGGGGAGGGGGGAATAGGGCCCCATCATTGATGTTTCTGGGAGGAATAGTGCCCCATCATTGGTGTTCCCGGGAGGAATAGCGCCCCATCATTGGTGTTCCCATGAGGAATAGTGCTGCCCCATCATTGGTGATCCTGGGAGGAATAGTGCTGCCCCATCATTGGTGTTCCCGGGAGGAATAGTGCCCCATAATTTTCATTATTACTTTTAATAAACGATAAAATTGCATATTACGTTTTTTTTTATGATTTTATCCGATTAATCAATTAATTGAAATCAGCCAACTAATCGATTATGAAAATAATCATTCGTTGCAGCCCTGGTAGTTTCACAACAGCTGGAGGGCCACAGGTTGCCTACCCCTGCTTTAACTAAGCCCATTCAATTTTAGTCTACTTAAATGTACTGGTGATTTTAGTCGACTAAAATACGACAAAAATTAAAATGGCATTTTAGTCAAAAGACTATGACTAGAACTAAATCAAAATTTAACATAAAAAAATGAACACTGCTTGACATGGCAAACAGAACCTTGCGGCAATCACTGTAGCAGCTTCCACCGAGATCCTACAGGTATGACACATACATACTTATATTAGACTAAGCTGGACCAATGTATCTATGTCAAAATTGCCTAAACTTCAACGTTATTTGTACAAAGCTGTCATACTGGTGGGCATCGGAGAATATGGCAGCTGCATCTCTCTTTGACATACAATATTTTCCACCTGCAATGGATGATACTATTTTCTGCTCCTTCTAAAAGTTTGTGGAATGTTCTTCTGCTTCAGGGAGTGGTTCGTAATTTCTCCAACTTGTACTGTCATGCTTTTTTTTCCAGTGCCTTTTTTTATATTATTGATGTCCCACAGCAAATATTTCATTTTTCTTCGTTATGGAAATGAACGATCACATTACATTATTGTATGAGATAAGAGGAGTATGCAATACAAAATTCGAATATCTAAAGGATGCAGTAAAAAAATGTCTTTTGCTGCTTTTTGTCTTAGTCATTTACTTACAGTACAATGTGAAGAATAATTTCACAAAGATTAATAAATTCTGAACTCATTTTCATGACACAAACCATGACAAATTCACAATAGTAACAAGATGACAGAAAAAGTAAAAGAAAAATGATTGATTTAAGAACTCATCTTTGTTACTTTTTTTTTTTTTCATTTTAGATCAACAATGGAATGGTTAGAATGTCTGTTGGGTTTGTATTAGTGTCTGTGTCCCCAATAGGGAAATATGTCGTTGCTTCCTGCCCAAGTCCAGTCTGGTAACATGATCCCCTGTGGCACCCAGTGGCGGCTGCCTGGGAGAGAGCGATTGACAACAGCTGCAATGCCAGAATGGTGACATCACCCATAGGTTTACTATGATCCATCCATGTGATGCATAATGGACATTAATTGGGACCTTTAACGAAGCTCTGGCCTGGTAAGGTCATGTGTTTCCATCCCACGGGACTTTAAATGAAACCATGGCCTGGTAAGGTCATGCGTTTCCATCCCTATTGTATTCAAAAAAAGGGGGAACAAGGGGGACATTGGGACTTTACATGAAGTATGTGGTAGCAAAAAAGTATAAGGTGAACTACTAGGAATTTTATTAATCGTTACAGTTGGATTTACAAGAAATAAATACAATGATAAACCGAGTAATATACAATACATGGTAATGGTAATAATAATAATAATGGTACAACATGATAATCCATGTCGGTGCTCCCTACTCTCCCCTGAAGCTGCTGCTAGCTGACACAGGGGAGCACAGGACTGGACTGGAGTTCCCTGAAAACAGGTAAGGTATACAGATCTTTCTTACAAAGGTTAGATAGAATAGGTGTTGGGAGGGGGAGGGAGCATTTTAAGGCATACAGTGGCAAAAATACTTATTTCATCCCTTGCAGATTTTGTAAGTTTTCAAAGTGTTACAAAGAAATGAAGGGTCTATAATTTTTTATCATAGGTGTATTTTAAATGTTAGAGACAGAATATAAACCAAAAATCCAGAAAAAAACACAAATGTTATAAATTGAGTTGCAGTTCAGTGAGTAAAATAAGAATTCGATCCCCTACCAATCAACAATAGTTCTGGCTCCCACCGACTGGCTGCAATATGTGCTCATGTGGCACACAGATTAGTCCTGTCAATTTAAAGTGGAAGTAAACTCCCCTATCGTTTTCAGCCAAGGAAGCTGCCATCTTTGCCTCTGTTTAAGCTTCAACTGCTATGGTGCTGCACATGTGATTCGTTATGACACCAGCCATTGGATGGTTTGATAGTTTGACTGAGAGCACAGCCAATGTGCAGTTAGCATTCCCGGCATGCCTTTTTTTTTTTAACTGTTTAAATCCATGGGTTTACTTCCACTTTAAGAAGGTGCCCCTAACGACAACTCGTTATGTGCATAAAAGACACCTGTCCACAGAATCTCTCTTCCATTCAAACCTCAGCATCATGGGCAAGGCCAGAGAGCTTTCAAAGGACATCAGGGACAAGATTGTAGACCTGCACAAGGTTGGAATGAGCTACAAGACCATCAGCAAGAAGCTTGGTAAGAAGGAGACAACTGTTGGAACAATTATTTGCAAATAGAATGAACACAAAATAACCATCAATCGCCCTCGGTCTGGAGCTCCATGCAAGATTTTGCTTCATGGGGTAAGGATGATCATGAGAAAAGTGAGAAATCAACCCAGAACTACACGGGAGCTTATGAATGATCTTAAGGCATTTGGGACCACAGCCACCAAACAAACCATTGGTAACACAATACGCTGCCATGGATTGAAACCCTGCAGCACCAGCAAGGTCCCCCTCCTCAAGAAGGCACATGTACAGCCCCGTCTGAAGTTTGCCAATGAACATCTAAATGATACAGAGAAGGATTGGGGGAAAGTGCTGTGGTCAGATGAAAACAAAATTGAGCTCTTTGGCATTAACTCGACTCGCCATGTTGAGGGAAGAAAAATGCTGACTATGACCCTAAGAACACCATCACTACAGTCAAGCACGGAGGTGGAAACATGATACTTTGGGGCTGTTTCTCTGCTAAAGGTACAGGCCAACTTTGCTGCATTAAGGGGCCAATGGACGGGGCCATGAATTGTAAAATCTTGGATTAGAACCTTCTTCCCTCAGCCAGAACACTAAAGATGGGTCCTGAATGGGTCTTCCAGCATGACAATGACCCAAAACATAACGCCAAGGCAACAAAGGAGTGTCTCAAGAAGAATCACATTAAGATGGAATGGCCTAGCCAGTCTCCAGACCTTAATCCTATAGAAAATGTATAGAGGAAGCTGAAACTTTGAGTTGCCAAGCGACAGCCAAGAAACCTTAAGGATTTAGAGAAGATCGGTAAAGAAGAATGGACCAAAATCCCTCCTGAGATGTGGGTAAACCTGGTGGCCAACTACAAGAAACGTCTTACCTCTGTGCTTACCAACAAGGGTTTCTCCACCAAGTACTAATTCATGTTTTGCTTGATCAAATACTTATTTTACTCACCGAACTGCAACTCAATTTATAACATTTGTATTGTGTGTTTTTCTGGGTTTTTGGTTGATATTCTGTCTCTTTCATGTAAAATACACTTATGATAAAAATGATAGACCCTTAATTTCTTTGTAAAGGGCAAACTTACAAAATCTGCAGGGGATCAAATAATGATTTTCTTCACTGTATCCACTGTATGATATTATTACACTGTATGGTATTATTTTAAGCAGGATTGTATTGCTGTCTGTGTTCCTGTTGGGGAGATTTTCCATGACTTTCCATTAGAGCAGGAAGTGATGGTAAATCTCTCCAATGGGGATACAGACAAAAAAACAATCTGCATGTTTTTTTGAGACAGGAATGATTAGAACTTTAATATTTTTTATTAAAACCTGTGCCATTCGATCATGGTGACAGCTGCAGCCACTATTTTTTATACAGGTGTCACAGGTACAGGAAGTAAGGGAGAATCTCACTAATGGGGTCACAGACAGAAACAAAAATCGGACGGAATGTTCTTTCTCGGTCCACAACTAAAAGTATAAAATATTTTGCTGGAGTTTAAATATGTCACAAGTTACTCAAAAACCTTCAGTACTGGAACATACACCTCACACACATTGTTATGTTTATTCATACAGGTGCACTTTAACCAGAGCCTCCCTGTGAACTCAGCAGGATAGGTTCAAAGGGTCATCATAAATAGTATTCGTACTATAATCACGTGCTTAGCTCATTTGCCGGGACTTGTCGGCCACACAGCAGGGAGCACGTTGACAAAAAGCCCCTGGAATCCCAGCTTTGGGGGCCCCTATTTGGAAGCGATTGAAGTGGATCGAGTTGTGTACTGATTTCTAAATCGAGTCACATCTGGTTGAGAGGACCAAAGCACATCTGTTAACCCAAAAAGCTAATTTGATGGACTTTAGCCAGTGACAGGAATGAGTTAGCAGGAGAAATATCTGGAAGGCTTAGATAGTTTCCACTTCCAAACAGAAAGGGGATAGCTACAACTACACAAAACAATGGCAGCCTTCCATTCACTTTGGATCTCAGCTACACTAGAACAAATTATCTTGAAAGTGGCTGCCCTGCGCGGTTTTTGTTTTTCTTGCTAATCTGTACTGGTGGAGTTTGTACAGGGCAGATGGGATAAGATTGTGAAACTGGCAACAAGGGTCTGCAGGGATAGGGAATAGAATAGGGACACATTTACACTTCTGTGCTGCAGTAATGTGTGCGTCAACGCAACATGCAATAACCCATCTGTCATTCTTTGCTATGTTAATTCTGAATAGCACCCCAACACACAAAGGCGGGGGGTCTCTAAACTTTGTAAATAAACTGCCAGTTTACTGTTTTTCAGACTTCATGGGTGCCAGAATGCGGGTAGTGGGAGTAGAAAATGCCCCAACGTCAGTGGGAGTAAAAAAATTACATAGAACCTGTGGTCAATAAGAGGAAGTATAGTACCCCATCACTTTTCTTACTGTCTGGAATAATGCCTTATCATTCTTGTCAGTGGAAGAAATAGCGCCTGGTCATTGGTGCCAGTGGAAGAAACAATGCCCTGTTGTTGATGCCAGTGGAAGGAATAGTGCCCTGTCATTGGTCTCAGTGAAAAAAAAAATGTGCCCCATCTTTGGTGTCAATGTGAAGAATAGTACCCTGTTGTTGGTGTCAGTGGGAGGAATAGTGCCCATTCATTAGTGTCAGTGGTAGGAATAGTGCCCCATCATTGGTGTTAGTGGAAGGAATAGTACCCCATTATTGGTGTTGATGGGAGGAATGGTACCCTGTTGTTTGAGTCAGTGGATGGAAAAGTGCCCAATCATCAGTGTCAGTGGGAGGAATATTGCCCCGTCGGTGGCAGTGGGAGGAATAGTGCTCTGTCGTTGGTGTCAGTGGACAAAATAGTCCCCCATAGTTGGTGTCCGTGGGAAGAATAGTGCCCCGTCTTTGGTGTCAGTGGATGGAATAGTGCCCCATCGTTGGTGTCAGTGAAATTAGTGGTGCCTCGTTGTTGTCAGTAGGAAGAATAGTTCTTTATAGCAGAGGGAGGAGTTGGCTGTTTAGGTCTGAGGGACTTCTTAAAGAAGATTTACTTACGCCATCTACCACTCCTCTATGTTGTTAACTGATATATGTTGTAATATGTTGCCTGATTTATGTAGGATATTATATTATTATATATATGTACACATACAGTACAATATTAACATACTGACGAGACCAGAATTGAGTTTACAACGGTTGAGTTGTCCAAGCCAACTCAATTTTAACATATCAAAGGGCAGCTGATGACCCTTTGATATGTTAATCTTATGCAAGTCTACCTACAGTAGGTATGTGAGGTGTGGCCTGTTAACCTAATTGAACATTTCCAAGGGTACATTACTTGCATACTTAAGGACGATAAAGGACCATAGAAGAAGTATTTATTGATGGTTAATTACAAGTAGAGTCTTTTCACATTGATTACCAATAAGATCAAAGAGTATTTTTGGATTGACCTAGCAGAAACCCCCCTAATGTATTAGTATTTCAGGGGGACGATTCAAGCTGGCAATCAGTCTTATCATTCTCCTTAAAGGTGACAGAAGGAATTGGGTTCTCTGAAGGTGTTCGAATGCTGCACAAATAGCCTGTCACCTATTTTATATTTACTCTCATTCTCTCATTATAAAAATAACTAAATTAATTTTTATCTACCTACTACTACATCACTACACTCTGCACTGTCAGACTGGTCCTCTGCACAGTGTCTTCTCCCCCATACCCCAGCTTCGTAGAGTCCCGACGTAATCAGTCCACTGCCAGGGAGTGGGGAAGCGGAGGATCAGGTTAGTAAAAGTGCTTCTTCTCTCCCCTAGAATAAACATGAAAATAACCGTTGCAGTGCAGGCGCTGTCCCACTGCACGTAATTTTGACATTTCCTTTGTTGGGCCTTAGCACAAAACACGTTGACGCACCACAGATAAGTAAATATTATTTAACCACTTCAATACAGGGCACTCTCACCACCTTCCTGCCCAGGCCAATCTTCAACTTTCAGGGCTGTCACAATTTCAATGACAATTGCCCGGTCACGCGACCCATATGAAATTTTTATCTTTTTTTTCACACAAATAGAGCTTTTTTTTTGTGGAATTTAACTACCACTAAGTTGTTTCTTTTTTTGCTAAATAAAGGAAAAAGCCTAAAAATGTTAAAAAAAAAAGGGCAAATTGTATTTTGCTACATTTCTTTCGTGAAAATAACCCCGATCAGTGTTTATTATTTACCGTATATACTCGAGTATAAGCCGAGATTTTCAGCCTCTTTTTTGAGGCTGAAAGTGCCCCCCTCGGCTTATACTCGAGTCATCGCTGTCTGCCCGCTCGATCAGCGTGTCGAGCAGACAGACAGCGGCCATTCTATGATTCAAAAGCCGCGCCTCCGGCTCCGCCTTCGCCTGTGATAGGCGGAACACTGAATTTCCCAGCAGCCTGTGTTCCGCCTATCACGGGCATTGTCTCATCCTCGTACTACGGACGAGGATGATACGACGTCCGTGATAGGCGGAACACAGGCTGCTGGGAAATTCAGTGTTCCGCCTATCACAGGCGAAGGAGGAGGCGCGGCTTTTGAATTTTACAATGGCCGCCGACGAAGAGGGCACGGGACGGAGGCAAGGCAAGGCACGGCACGGGACGGGACGGGACGGGACGGGACGAAGGCAAGGCACGACACGGGACGGAGGCTCGGGACAAAGGCTCGGGACACAGGTAGGCTGGACACACACACACACACACACACACACACACACACACACACACACACACACACACACACACACACACACACACACACGGATGGAGACACACACACACGGATGGATGGATGGATGGAGACACACACACACACAGGGATGGATGGATACACACACACACAGGGATGGATGGATGGATGGAGACACACACACACAGGGATGGATGGATGGATGGAGACACACACACACAGGGATGGATGGATGGATGGATGGAGACACACACACACAGGGATGGATGGATGGATGGACACACACACACACAGGGATGGATGGACGGACACACAGGGATGGACGGACACACAGGGATGGACGGACACACAGGGATGGACGGACACACACACAGGGATGGACAGGCATGTCTCACCCTCGGCTTATACACGAGTCAATAAGTTTGCCAGTTTTTTTGGGGGTAAATTGGGGGCCTCGGCTTATATTCGGGTCGGCCTATACTCGAGTATATACGGTAGTCTGTAAGAAAGTTACAGAGTCCACAGACTATGATACATATACTGTATATGACTGAAAATTTACGAATCCTGATGTACTGACGCCTATCTCATTTCTTGAGGTCCAAAAATGCCAGGACAATACAAATATCCCCCGAATTATCCCTTTTGGGACAGTCTAAGGTATTTATTAAGAGGCATGGTGAGTTTTTTTGAGTTGTAATTTTTTGTCACAATTTTTTGAAAATTAAAGAAATTTTAAAACATTTTTATTGTCACTGTGCTTGATTGGCTAGCAAACACGCCTGACCTAAACCCCATAGAAAGTCTGTGGGGTATTCTCAAGAGGAAGGTGAGAGACACCAGCCCAACAATGCAGGTGAGCTGAAAGCCACTATCAAATAAGCCTGGGCTTCCATAACACCTCAGCAGTGCCACAGGCTGATCGCCTCCATGCCACGCGGCAGTAATTCATGTAAAAGCAGCCCAGGCCAAGTATTGATTGCATACTATAGTGTACATGGATATACATTTCAGTAAGCCAACAGTTCTGTATTTAAAATCCTTTTTTTCTTATTGGTCTCATGTAATATTGTATTTTTCTGAGATACAAAATTTTGGGTTTTCACTAGCTGTAAGCCATAATCATCACCATTACAAGAAAGAAATGCTTGAAATATATCACTCTGTGTGCAACGCATCTATATAAAATATGAGTTTCACTTTTTGAAATGAATTACTGAAATAAATTAACTTTTTGATGATATTCTAATTTTCTGAGATGCACCTGTATAGATATTTTTTATTTTGCTTTGAACAGACTCTCATTTTTATCACTATTATTTATTAATATCCTATTTTTTCACTTTAAAAAGCTGTTTCTGCTTCAAAGAATCCATTCCATGTATAAAAGTATTTTTTTTTACTTACACTTCCTCTGTCGCATTCTGCTGCTAAACTCCTATGTCTCCATGTAAAGCAACAATCTTTAAATTCCTTCCCCCTGGCCATGTAGCATCTCATTCTTTATAAAGTAAAATAATATCATTTACAAAAAAAAAAAAAAAAAAAGCATAACTGAAATATATATCATTGTGCTGCTGAAAAAAGACCATTATACTACCTATTATGTTACAAAGCTCACCTATGCAATCACATTCCTAGGCACTTACATAAGTTATAAGACAAGATGAGAAATTTTCTTTACATTTCTTTTTTTTCATGCTTTTGCCGTATAGCTTGCAATGGCAACCAGTGGCTGATGCCAATTCACATTCAGGTACTTACATTGGTCACATTTAAAAAATCTTAAAACAGCATACATACCTGCTTCTACATAGAGAGCAAGGTCCCACTATGAAGCTGCTGGTAGGGGGGGGCGGCTTTTCTACTCTACTGGGGCTGCTTTAGAAAGAAAACAAGCTGTAAGACAATGAATACCTTTTGTTATGATGTACCAAGGTTGTATGTAGTTAACAAAACTGAGAATTAAACTGATTGTCAACATCTTTGATGGGTTACGTCACTATTTGGCTTCTCCATTGAGGAGATTTTTATATTAGATTATATATATATATACTATATATATTAGATTTCTATATTCTGGATCCTTTCAGATGAAGGGGGTGTGTGGGACATGTTTGGAGATTAATTCTTTGGCTGTATATACTGTAATGGAAAGGGTGTAACTGATTTTTAAATACTTTGATCAGGTGAAATGTGGAACAGTGTGAGCCACAACTTCTTGCCAAACTATGAACTTTTAATTAGGCTTGTCTGCTTTTTGTTTTACATAAACTATCAGTCAGAGAAAATATATCCCTTAAAGGTTTGGTGCTGAAGTCAGTGCATAAAATGAAAACCTACTCTTCAAACTGCATATACCACAGAGATTGTGGGGCTTCCAAATTATGCTTGTACTGTGTAAATGAAGCAACCACAGCTGCTTTATAGATAAGTCTTAGGTACATTTAGAAAAAGAAATAAAAAAAGGAGAGGATGAGCATATTTTCAGTTTATTGAATTTGTCCTTTTAAATGCATAGGAAGTACCATATGGAATATTAACACCTGTAAAAAGAGTAAAGAAATGTTTGCTTTGAGAAACAATCTGAAATTCACTTGTATTTCACAAACTGTTTAAAAGTTATAAACATGTAAGTCAATACTTTGAGCAAAATGGAAATTGCTCTGGATATAGGACCCTTGCACACTCCTTGCACATGGGGCTGTCCAGCTGCAATGCATCCCTCCCAACACCTATCCCTGAAGGCACAGGGCTCTAAAGGCTGGTACCATCGAGTATAACATTCAACTCTGTCCAATCGCAGCCCATTTTATGCCCCGTAT
Organism: Lithobates pipiens; assembly: GCF_037356315.1. Lineage (NCBI taxonomy): Eukaryota > Metazoa > Chordata > Amphibia > Anura > Ranidae > Lithobates > Lithobates pipiens. Next base: position 291,190,094 of record NW_027507785.1, read on the forward strand.
ACAGGATTGGATTTTCCGACAACAAAACTGTGGAATTTTGTTCGAAGGTTGTTGGCTCCATCTTGTCTTGCATACACACGGTCACACAAATGTTGGCCAACATTTACAAACATAGTGACGTACAAGACGTACGGTGAGCCGATAAAAAGGAAGTTCAATAGTCACGTGATATCTCCATTTCAAACGCTAGTTTTACAAGACCGAGCGTTTCCGGCTCGTTCTTGATTCCGAGCATACGTGGACTTTTGTGTGACGGACGGATCGTGTACACACGATCAGAAAATCCGACAAAAAAAAATTGTTGGTAGAAAATTTGAGAACCTGCTGGCCAACATTTGTTGGCGTAAATTCCGACAACAAATGTTCGATGGAGCATAAACACGGTCAGACTTTCCGCCAACGCGATCGGAAAATCGTGTTTACAGGGCATTAGACTTTGCTAGGCTACTTGTAGCAGGACTGGACGTACACTGGAGGTGCCCATGAGCAAGGGGACTTAAGGTGGAAATAAATCACTTTACATAAAGGGTAAATTCACCTTTTAACAAACAATTAAAAGGTGAACTAACTCCAATTATCTGAACACCCCCCCTGGACCCCACTGCATATAGCGGCTATGATACTCTGGCTTTCCAATGTAGCAGTCTGGCGCTGTGTATTGCAGTGTACAGAGTGATTAGTCATCATAATGCTCACAACGGCAAGTGCTCATTGGTCAGCAGAGCCACATGACCACACTAACCAATGAGAAGCGCATCTGAGGCTTCTTTTTCTTGTAAGGTGCCCCAAGAAGGCATTCAATTCTGTGGAATGGGGCTACTTATGGCAAATGTCACACAACCTCAATTTATTAAATTGCTACAACTTATCTATGCCTCTCCCGTGGGCAGAGTATGTGTTAATGGTGGACACCCTCACAAGGGGATGTCCCCTTTTTCCCCTCTTGTATGCCATTACGATAGGACCTCTGGCTATTTGACTTAAGAAACATCCAGATATGAAGTGTTTGAAAGTTGCAGCACATGGTGAAAAAGTTGGACTATATATTGACAATATGATTTTATATTTAGAGGACTCAGACCTTTCATTTAAACTGCTTGTACAGATTAATGACTGATGATTATTCAAACAATCACAAATTTTTCCTATTAATTCCTCCCCTATTGCCGTAATCAGGCCCCACTTCCATAATTGAACCCCTCCTTACCACTGTTAAGATTGGCATATGAGCTAATCTCCTGATTGGTATCACTGGGCATTTTAACCTCGTTAAAATTATTCATCTCCCCAAAATCCTTTATATTATTTGTCACTCCAATTTATTTGCCCCTAAAATTTTATTTTGGAGTGTTAGATTCTGTACTAACATTTTTATCGGGAATTCCAGCAGACACAAACTGACCTGGTCCACTCTGAAGCCTCCTTAGGATTTGGGAGACCTGGTATTGGCCCCTGACAGAATTATTTCCCCATACCCTCTTGCTAGCATTAATTGCAGTTTAGAAAGGTACATGCTCCTATAGTCATCCTAGTTGATGTTGACCCCAGTGTCTCAAATTAGGCATCTTAGGTAGCTTTGTATAGTGCCACATCCTGAGCGCTGGCATATACATGGTATGGCTCAGCTCAGATCTTAACTAGTGAGCAACTCAAATCCTTTTTGAACCAAAAACCAAATAAAATTGATACCACTCAAATGCCCAATCTGTTATGGCAGCCAACAGGCCACAATGGTAGCGGTTGAATACTGGCTTATCAAACACATTGATGACTACAACAGAATGGCTCCTGTCTACACCATGACTTGATATATAGTGAGCTCCTTTTAATAAAAAAATTCTTCAGCTTGGTCTCCTACACATTGGAGAAAATACCCTATACAGTGAATCCCTATTGTGAAAAACATGTTAGAGGGTGTTCTCTCATGAGACCAAGCTGAAGCCATTTTTACTAAGAGGAGCTCACTATATGCTGGGGCAGTGTGCAGACATTTTGTTGTAGTCAAATTCTTCTTGGATCTAAAAGAAGAACTTAACTTGCTGAATTCTATGCTTTTCCGAAACCTTCAGCTTAGACTGCAGTTGCCTGGAAATTTGGGCCCATATTACCTGTGCTTGCAGATAATAATTTGGTTGCTACCATGGTTAGAGCTTCTCCCCAAACAAATTATTTTGGAATTCTAATCAAGTTCTAACTGGCTACCGATTACCCACCCTGGAAATTGATCAACTTACCTATTTATCTATTTATAAATGATTGTACCTATTTGACACCAGTTCGGTTGGCAATATATACTCTGTCTTCTAATCCATTATGGCCTAAAGTGTCAAGTGTTTTTTTTACCTGTTCTGGTCCTGCCCACAGGTACCAGCCTACTGGAAGCAAGTAATAAACTTTTTGCATGGTGTAATGGGTTCCCCAATACAATTAGACCTTCTGCTATGCCTACAGGAGTCCTTATAATTAAACATTGGTCTTTGCATTTTTTGCATAAGGTATTGTTTATTTCCAAAAAGCTTATAGCTAAGATGTGGTTCCAAGTTGAGGTGCCTACCTTACAACAATTAAAATCATTGATTTATAAAGCACTCTATTGCCTTGTACACACGGTCAGACATTCCGACAACAAAATCCATCGGATTTGTTCCAATGGATTTTGTGCCAAACTTGTCTTGCATACACACGGTCGGACAAAGTTGTCAGAAAATCCGATCGTTCTTAATGAGGTGATGTTCGTTGCGTACGACTGGACTAGATAGAGGCTAGTAGCCAATAGCTTTGGTCTCGTAATTTAATCTGACCATGCGTGGCACTTTGTCCATCAGAATTCTCTATAAACGATCGGAAAAAGTCTGATTGGATTTTGTTGTCGGAAAATTTTAGATCCAGCTCTCAAACTTTTTCTGTCGGAATTTCCGATGGATAAAAGTCCGATAGAGCCCACACACGATCGGATTTTCCGACAACATAATCCGATCGGACCTTTTCCGTCAGAATTTCCGACCATATGTACAGGGCATATGACTACTGAGGTTACCCGAAAAAATATAAGAAAATTTGGGATGTGTAACTAGCAGAATCCACTGCTTTCTGTCTATCAGGCACAGCTCCTTCTGTCTGTGCACCCATTTGGGAGATTCCCCCTCTCCATTTGTCCTGTTAACCATTATCATTGAACGAGAAAATTAAAGAAAAGCCAAAATTTTGGGTTGCCTCCAGAAAAGTAATAGAGAGGAAATCTTCCAATGGGGACACTAGTTCTGGTGACCTAGGGGTCCCCAAGGAATTCCCTTCATTTGCATGGATTTCCTGTCACTTCCTGTTTGGCTATGGCACAAGAAGTGAAGGGAAAACTCTGCAATGAGACACAGATGGTGAATACAAATCTGATGGATTATAACCCTCCCTTACTCTATACAAAATGGAAAAAAAATACGTTTTTCCCATAGTTTTACTTTAATCGTTTAGGTCCAATGTACTTAGGCTACAGTTCTATATACTGATTTGTTATTGAATATGTCTAAGGGTGCTAATAAGTTCCAAATATCCATTCATTTGAGACAGCATACAACACTTCCAGTTTCAGTTTTCGTAGTTTCTCAACCAATTATATTTTAATTTTATGGGCTTTGCTGTATTATTTTGCACTTTGCAATTTGATAGCTTGCAAATTGTCTACGCAATGCATTCCTCCTGTGCATGCTATATTGCAGAGACCACAAATTGTCCAACAACAGGGTGGATATGGGCTCAACCACAGATGTCCCAACTAATAAATTCTATTGGTAAATCAGTCTCTGAAGCAGCGGGGACACCCAGCAAAACCGGTCAGGCTCCATTATCATCCAGCTACCTGCTCCTGCTCCCATGACCCCTGGAATACAAGGCACCACCCAGAGAGAAGGATTTACAAGCGAATGATACTTGCCTGATAAGTACCTCATGTGTTTTTTCAAAGACATGCTTTTACAAACACTAGCTTATATGATAATTTCTTAACAGCAGCTTGCATGGTCTTAATAGAGATTTTCTCTTTATTCAGCTGGATTTGCATTTTAGAATAAAACTGTATTGAGCAATCATGACCATATACAATAATACACACAGCATAATATATGCCAACATGCTGGATGCCACTCCTTTGACGGTCCTGACACTGTGGAAAATATGTTTTGATATATCTTTTGTACTCTCTCGTACGAGGGAAGGTGTAATGTCTCTAATGTGAGATTTGAATTATTTACACATTTGACCTCCCCTAGACCATATATCAGTGTATATAGAATCAGGACTGCACACATTTTGTATTTGTGTGAAATCCAGGACTGTTTTCTCATTAAATTTTTTATGAACAATACAGATGGCACAAATTTGACCCCGATCAAAAGTTTACATACCCTGGTGATTTGGGCCTAATAACATGCACACAAGTTGACACAAAAGGGTTTGAATGGTTATTAAAGGTAACCATCCTCACCTGTGATCTGTTTGTTTGTAATTAGTGTGTGTGTGTGTAAAAGGTCAATGAGTTTCTGGACTCCTGACAGACCCTTGCATCTTTCATCCAGTGCTGCACTGACGTTTCTGGATTCCGAGTCATGGGGAAAGCAAAAGAATTTCAATGGATCTACGGGAAAAGGTAGTTGAACTGTATAAAACAGGAAAGGGATATAAAAAGATATGCAATGCAAGAAAAATTATTGCGTTAACCTGTGGAAAAATAAATAGAACAGCTGCTACACACGAATGTGACAAAATGCATATACAAAGGAAAAGCAACAATGTAGCGCTAATAGTAAGAACAGTACCAATATACTGTAATACAAAATACAAAAAATGTGTTCATACTAGAGACCGTGATAAAGTAACTAACACCAAAACAAGTGCAACAAAAAAGTCTGTGAAGACTAAAAATAAAGATAAATCAGTCCCAAAAATCGATGAATAAATCACAGATACAGTGGTTCGTATAGTAAAAAGACAGAGGATGATCCAAAGGGCATCTGAAGACAGTGACATCAAACGAATATACAGAAGATGGATACTCTTACCGGAGCCAAGGGACCTGTGTGTGGGCAACACCAGGTCTACTGAGCATGAACTTATAAATCCTCCATCTTTCAGGAACAATACGGCAGGTCACAGATGGTCCTTCAGCCAATGGAGGAACTGTCCGCGATTACCTCAGGAGCTCCAATCTTCTCTCAAAGGTATCCGAGGGTGAAAGGGTAGTGTCCAAACAGTGAGTCAACAATGGATAAAAAAGTCTCACAGAGCAGGTCCTATGTAAAACAAAAAGGTACAACGACTTCCCATAGTATAGGTCAAAAAACATAATTTATTGGCATAAAACAAGCATATAAAGTAAAAATCAAAAAAGGAATAAAAATAGTGATCACATTGATAAAAGCAATATAGGGAACATAGAAACCACGACCCACGTGTTTCGTCCCAAGGGACTTCTACTGGGGCATAGTTACTTTATCATAGTCTCTAGTATGAACACATTTTTTGTATTTTTTACAGTATATCAGTACTGTTCTTACTATTAGCGCTACATTGTTGCTTTTCCTTTATATAAAAAGATATCCAAGGAATTGAGAATGCCAGTCAGCAGTATTCAAACTCTAAATCAAAACGTGGAAAATGAGAGGTTCTATTAAAACCAAACCACGGTCAGGTAGAACAGATAAAATTTCAGCCACAACTGCCATGAAAATTGTTTGGGATTCAAAGGAAAACCCATAAATAACTTCAGGTGAAATACAGGAGTCTCTGAAATCACATGCAGTGGCTATTTCAAGATGCACAATTAGGAGACACTTGAAGAAAGATGCATGGTCGAGTCGCCAGAAGAAAGTCACAAAGCATCCCACTTACAATATGCCAAACAGCACAGAGACAAGCCTCAAACCTTCTGGCACAAAGTCATTTGGAGTGATAAGACCAAAATTTAGCTTTTTGGCCAAAACCATAAACACTACATTTGGAGAGGAGTCAACAAGGCCTATGATGAAAGGTACACCATTACTGATGTGAAACACGGACGTGGATCACTGATGTTTTGGGGAAGTGTGACCTACAAAGGCACAGGAAATTTGGTCAAAATTGATGGCAAGATGAATGCAGTATGTTATCAAAAAATACTGGAGGAACATTTGCATTCATCAGCCAGGATGCCATGCATACGTACTTGGACATTCCAACATGACAATGATCCAAAACACAAGGTCAAGTCGACCTGTCATTGGCTTCAGCAGAATAAAGTGAAGGTTCTGGAATGGCCATCTCAGTCTCCCGACCTCAATATCATTGAGCCACTCTGGGGAGATTTCAAACGTCCAGTTCATGCAAGACAGCCCAAGAACTTACAGGAAGTGGAGGCTTTTTGCCAAGAGGAATGGGCAGCTTTACCATCTGAGAAGATAAAAAGTCTCATCAAAGACTTCGAGCTGTCATTGATATTAAAGGGGCAATACATGGTATTAAGAACTGATGTATGTAAACTTTTGATCAGGGTCATTTGGGTAGTTTGTGTTGTCATTATGATTTAAAAAAATAAATAAACACAGTTGATTAATAATAAATGGCTTCAGCCAAACACTAACCATTAATTAAATGAATTTTTTTTGCATTATAATTTATATTCTCTGAAAAATGGGTAAGAAATCCTAAATTCTGCCAAGGTATGTAAACTTATTATGAGCACAACTGTATATTGTAAAGACTTTGTCTTATCTATTCCTTTGACTGATGTACAACTCTTTTGGATTAGATAAAAAATATTAGTTTACTTTTTTTCCATTTTCCAAAAAACTGGTCTGCAATCCTACTTTGTACACTCATGCTCTTTCAAATGGTGCTAGTTTGTAGGAGTTTAGTGTTGGCGGACCTTGACAGCTCTATAAGTATTCATGCAGCCTTAAATAAATATTTTTAATGCAAGCAATGTAAATAGCTGAACTCAGATTGGGGAAAAAATATGTTGCACAAGTAGCTTATGTTGCAATTTAAGGACTATGCTGAGAGAACAGAGAGATAAGAGAGCAGAGTAACAGAAAGATGATTATTAGTCTTCTGCTTCTCTTTTCACTGTCCAGTCACATTCTGGGGGAGTTATTTAGCTGGTTGCCTGGAGATCAACTTTAGGTCAGATGCCAGTAAAATGAGTAAAATGAGTAGCTGCCATATAATTTATATTTATTATAGCACATGCCCCTAGCAGTATACTGGGGCTTTCTATAAGACACAAGGGCAGTGCTGGCCCATCCATACAAGGGTGCATCTTCCTAATCCATGTGCCTGGCCCCTAAGCTACATGCCATGGCACCGGACGAATGAATTTCAAGGGGGGGGGGGGAGGGTTTAAGCACATGATTAGAGCCTGAGGCCCTAATTGGCCTCAAAAAAAGGTGGGTTTGGGGTGAAGAGCACTGCGCCCTGAGCTGACCCAGTTGTGTGACAATAGTGAATTTTAATATTCGCTATTGTCTTCCTGATTCTCCTCCCAGCTAACCAGGTATTGTGTCCTGAGTCCCCAATTGGCCAGGGAGTCTGTTCGGCGGGGAGGAGAAGCAGCACCCCCAGAGCGAGGAGTAGCAGGAGTGAGGAGCAGCAGCCCTACCCGGATTCCTGACATCTGCCCCCTAAGGTAAGGAGGCCTCTGAACAATGATTTCCCGGGTGGGTGGCATTGGTTTGCTGCCCCCCCCCCCAAAATATTGAACACCATCTACCACTGCACAAGGGGGAGATTTACTAAAGCTAGAGCACTCAGAATCTGGTGCACCTATGCATGGTAGCCAATCAGCTTATAATTTCAGCTTGTTGAATTAAGCTTTGACAATAAAACCTGGAAGCTGATTGGTTTCTATACAGAGCTGCACCAGATTTTTCACCATTCAGTCTTAGTAAATAACCTCCAAGATCACATCAGTGACCATGCTGTCCCTTTAGGAGGACCACCCTGCAGACATTCACCAAACAGATAAAGAGCCCACACTGACTGTTAAACCAAAATTAAGTAATTGCTGAATAGAACACACATAGGAATATGTCCACAGTTAAGCTCTAAAGGCTTTTCTGCAAGAAATATGGCATTCGTCATTGCATACTTCCTTGTGGGATGGATTTATAACCAAAATACAGAAAACCCATTCCAATCAGTCACAAAAAGATTCTGAGATAAATATTTGCTTCTTTGAACTGCAAAGGTTACTGGAAAAGCTATTGAGTGTCTTTTGGCATATTCAATATTTTGAGAAATATAGTGATGAACAGTATAAACCTTTTGAGTTACTCATCCAAATCTTTGTTACAAAAAATGATCCTGGCTTTAAGCAGCTGTGGGGGGAACAACTTTACAAAAAACATTCCTAGAATATGTTGGAATGACTTATTGGATATTATAGGAAGGACTAACTTGATATTGACCAGGAAATACAACAGCTATATTAGCAGAATGTGAGAACTCTCCCATTGTTAGGAAGAAAATAAAAATAAATGAGAGAGCATTTGGAGAGAGATATAAGGATCAATATGATCTAATCTTTAACCTCCCTGGCGGTACGATTAGTTCTGATTTTAGGTGCTGAAAGCAGTACAATTATTTTGCATGGAAATTTGGCGTTTTATATTGTAGGCCTGCAATTCTTAGGAATAACTCTCTTAAATCTGTTCAAACCAGTGTCTAGCAGACATCCCGGGTATGATAAAATTTATAATATAATAAATAATGATAATAAATAATAATAAAAATTATTCAATAATGTAATCAAATCCAAAAACACAGAAATTTGCTCATTTGCAGAATTGTCGCTGTGATTAGATTTAGTGTTTGATGACAAATTTCCCCACAAATCGCTATACCTCAATTCTGCGAGTGATTATAATTTATTATCGTGGTTTTCTAGTTGGTCTAAAATCACTTTTGACATAAAGGGACAGTTTTTGGTTGCTATGGGCAATCTCCAAATTCCAGGCAGAAAAAACAGTATTTATAATATAAAAGTGGATGCAGGACACTGGACAGACCACTAGGGACAAAGGGGGTGTGTAATGTTTTATACAGTACTGTAATCTGTAAGATTAAAAAAGACAAAACATATCTAAAGGGATAAAATGGCATTCGTTGGAGGTCATTAGACTATGCAACATTGCATAAGCCCATACTAACTGAAGGAAAGTTTAAAACTAATCTTAGAAAGTAATATTTTACTGAAAGGGTAGTTGATGCTTGGAATAGACTTCCAGCAGAGGTAGTGAGACAGTCAACACTAAATGGCTTTAACCACTTGCCGACCGCCGCACGACGACGTACGTCCTATTTTTGAAGAGGGATAGCTCGGTAACGGCAGCAGCTGCTGCCACAACTGAGATATCCATCTCTTCAGGCGGCGGTCGGCTGTACGATAACGGTGGTCTCCGCGGCGGATTCGCCGCGAGATCACCGCTATCGGCGGCGGGAGAGGTGCCACCCCCCCTCCCGCCGCCCTCCCGTCGCTTACCGGAGCCGTCGGTAGCGGCGGAGGCGATCGGGTCCTTTCGTCTGCTGGGCATAGAGACAAGTGAGGCTAAGATCACGTCTCTATACCATAGGAGGGCGGAAGCGACGTCAAAACGTCACTTCCGCCCATACCTCTTAAAGGTATATTTTTTTAGATGTCAGATTTTCTTTTTCTTTTTTTTTTTTTTTTTTTGCATTTTAACCCAAATATGAGATCTGAGGACTTTTTGACCCCAGATCTCATATTTAAGAGGACCTGTCATGCTTTTTTCTATTACAAGGGATGTTTACATTCCTTGTAATAGGAATAAAAGTGATCCATTTTTTTTTTAAAACAGTGTAAAAATAAATAAAATCAATTAAAAGAAAAAAGAAAAAAAAAATTTTCTTTTTAAAAACACCCCGTCACGAAGAGCTTGCGCACAGAAGCGAGCACATACGTGAGTAGCGCCCGCATATGAAAACGTTGGTCAAACCACACATGTGAGGTATCACCACGATCGGTAGAGCGAGAGCAATAATTCTAGCCCTAGACCTCCTCTATAACGCAAAAAATGCAACCTGTAGAATTTTTTAAATGTCGCTTATGGAGATTTTTGAGGCTAAAAGTTTGACGCCATTCCACGAGCGGGTGCAATTTTGAAGCGTGACACGTTGGGTATCAATTTACTCGGCGTACCATTATCTTTCACAATATAAAAAAAAATTGGGCTAATTTTACTGTTGTCTTATTTTTTTATTCAAAAAAGTGAATTTTTTTCAAAAAAAGTGCGCTTGTAATACCGCTGCGCAAATACGGTGTGAAAAAAAGTATTTCAATGACCGCCATTTTATTCTCTAGGGTGTTAGAAAACAATATAAAATGTTTGGGGGTTCTAAGTAATTTTCTAGCAAAAAAAACTGTTTTAAACATGTAAACACCTGAAAAAGAGGCCTGGTCCTTAAGTGGTTAAACAAACTTGGGACAAACATAGATCTAAAAAAAAGTTAACTAAAACCCCCCCTAAAAAAACACACAATAGAAAAATACAAAACATGTATAAAAATAAAACAAACTGGGCAGACTCGATGGACTACCCTGCCTTTTTTTCTGATGTAATTTTTCTCTATTTATAACAATCAGGACAGCTAAACTTGAAATCTTAGCTAAAGATGAAAATAAATCCTATTCCCTGTCCCCATTCTTTGTCTTCACAGTCTGTACAACAGTTGCAGAATAATTTGGATGATTATATGCGCACAGGACACAAAAGAATTAAAGATGGTGGGCATGATACATGGCTAGGTGACATCAAACAATGGTATATTACTCTACTAAAACAAAACACACATACAATAAGGTTTCAACAAAATGTAGGACATGGGCTGCAATGGCTGCAATGATGGACATGCTGCATGACAAGGCTGCAAATGACACTGATAAGGCTGCATTGAGGGGCATTTAAATGTAAGTTTTTTTTCCTTAAATTTCCCTCCTAAATGTTTTTTTCCTTAAAATTCCCTCCTAAACTTGGGGTGCGTGTTATACGCCGATAAATATATGATGAAGAACACAGTCCTTTAGCATTGCAGTTTGAAAGGAAGGGACAATGGAAGGATTTTGACATGTGGGAAATATCTGATGCAACTTTTAGAGGAGAATGATAGGGGCAAATCTTCTAGAGATGCTGATGCTTGATAGTTTTAATAATATGGCCTCCAACCAGGAGGAATTGGAACAGTTACATGATAGCGATATATGCCTTAAAAATATAAAAGAAAATCTATCTCAATCCCAACTTTAATCATAAATGCTAACATCTGTGCTTTTGTACAGCAAGTCACTAAAGATATTCAACTATTGTTAAACAAAAAGGGACTGATGAATTTAACCAGACATTAGAGACAATCAGTGCTAGCCCTCCAAAAACCATCAGATAGTAATGAAACCATCAGATAACGGAGGGTATGTAGTAGCTATGGATAATATTTGATATAAATATGTTATGATGTCATGGTATCTTAGGAAATAAGAAATGGTACTTTCAGACCTCTTTGAAATGTACTAATAACTTTTGAAAGTAAATTGCTGGAAATTATACATAAAGCATTATTGTCTGCTCTGATTGACAAGAGTACATTGGAATACTTGATTATTGAGCATCCCTGTATGCCAATGTTTTATGCTTTGCCAAAGACATATTAGAATCTAAGGAATACAGATGGTGGATATTGCTTTGAGGGAAAGAGAACAAAAGTTTTGGCCTTGCAATTAGTTTTTTTTGTAATTAATACAAAATATATTAAGGCAAAATGTCTTTACATTACAATACATTACACATAAATTCATAGATCAATTCATTATTAAAAGAGGAGTTCAGGATAAAAAAAAAAAAAAAAAAAATTATACTCAGCTAGGTGGATGCAGCTTTGTTCCGATGCTGCATCTGTCCCCCGCCGGCTCTGCACTAAGAACTAAGCGATCAAACACCTCTGATTGCTCAGTTCTCCCCCTCTACTCAGAGCAAAGAGCTGTGATTGCCAGTCAGCATGTCTCTGCTCTCCCCTCCAGCGCTCACTGGAGTGCTGGGCTGAGGAGGTGGCAGGAGGGGCTGGCTCAGGATCTCACGGATTGCTGAAAAGCTGAACCAGGTGCTGATTCAGGGTTCTGGGCAGATCCCAACCATATGGTCGGGATCTTTTCAGAGCCTGAACTGGCTCTGTGATGCCAGCTGACAGCAAGTTCAGCAAATTGTAGGAGTGCAGAATGAACTTCACTCTTGTGATCCATTGGAGAAGTATGGCCAAAAAAGCTTTGGCTATACTTCTCCTTTAACTATTTTAATCTTAAATTTTCTATTACCTCCTTTCTCCTAAAGAACCGGATTTACCATCTGTGAAATGTATTGAGACATCATGTCAAGTATCAGCTGCAAAACTGAATTATAATCCAATAATTATTCAGTATCAAATATATAATCTGCATAAGCTGATTAGGAAGTATTTTAGACAATTGGAGATTATTGTTTTCATGAGATAATAGCTTCCAAACAGAAGCAATGTGCCGTCATTAAGTTATTGGGAAAGGAGGGATGCAGACTGTCTGACATTGATGGCCTCCCACTGTGTGGTTTGCCTTCAATGCTGGTTTCCCCTTCTTTAGCCTGGGTTCACACTAGTGTGTGCGAAAACCGCTTATGAGTCACACAGGAATCGCACCGCATTCCTGTGCATATCACATCCAATGTCTGTATGGTGTGATGTGAGCCATACTCAGTCATGGCACACAGCTCTGAAGGAATGGCATGGGAGTGCCGTTCCTTCAGAGCGCATGCGCCTGTGACATTTCCGGCTGCCACTCGCCTAAATATCTGCTAAACGGCGCCTGTTTAGGAGATATTAATCTTACTTACAGGTAAGCTTTATTACAAGCTTCCCTGTAGGTAAAAATCACAAATAAGAGCAAATAAGAGTTTACTAGCACTTAAATCCAGAAACATTGGGCAGCCTTCTGTGGATGTCAACAGCCTGATCCCCTCCTTCCTCTAGAACTTAATGACAGCACATTGCTTCTGCTTGGAATCCATTATTTATCTGTACAGTAATGAAAGAAAAGAAGAAGAGTTATTATAGAGGAAGAGTTTCTCTACCAACATGTTATGCCCACTTTTCCATAACTTTCAGCATAACCCTCTAAAAAAAAGTTTTCCCCCTGTTTAAGTGTAGAAAAATAATGTCAAATATGATATCTTAAAATATGTTTTTTATGTAAACAAAAAAGTCTGTAAGTTTTTAACTGCTTCCTAACTGGTCAATGGTTATTGTTCTGGGAGGACATACCCATATAGTACATCCTCCCAGAAGCAAGCTTCGTGCGCATCCCATGGGGCGCGCAGCAGTGCGATCAGTTACACTATTAAACAAAGCTGTCATTCCTGATGCCCTGTTTACTACTGTGTGATCTCTGTGATTGGTCACAACGATCACATGGTACCAGGGCCAGTCACAGCAGTCATCACTGTAGGCCAAGTGTAAGTGCTGCCAATCATTGTCTCTGATCACTGCCACAGCAGTACAATGTCACCAGATCAGTGCTGCCAGTCAGTATGCATAATCTTTTTTTTTTTTTGTGCTGTGACGGGCGGCCTGAGTCCCACAGTTCTCTTAACTCTGGCCGCAGCCACCGCCGATTGGCTGGCTCAATGCTGCTGCCCAGCCTGCGCTGCATTGTGGGAGTTGTAGTCCAGCTGCGCTAAAGCTCCTGAAGGTGTGAGTGCAGCAGACTACAACTCCCACCTCCCAGGAGTCTCAGAGGCAGGCCAAGTGTGTGTGGCACGTCAAGGGAGGGGACACCAGGCATCAAGAACGTCACGTCGCACATGACCTGCTGGGAGGAGTAGCTAGCTGCAGTCTGCAGAGAAGACGAGACCTGCTTCATCACCCCCACCCCCGAAGAGTGGCAAGGACCTGGCGCAGTGTCTCCAGTGCTCTCAATCAATGCTCCCCAGCCTGAAGTAAGGTATCTGTAATAACCTTCACAGAATGGGAAAAGTTAGTCATCATGACAATTTAAAATTTTGGCAGTGGCAGCGTGTTTTTTTTTCTAACACCCTCTCCCCCCCACCAGCGGACTTAACCCACCTTCCCCCCACCAGCAGACTTAACACCCTCCCCCCCATCAGCGGACTTAACAGCCCCCCCACCAGCAGACTTAACACCCCCCCCACCAGCGGACTTAACACCCCCCCACCAGCGGACTTAACACCCCCCACCAGCGGACTTAACTCCACCAGCGGACTTAACACCCTCCCCCCCACCAGCGGACTTAACACCCTTCCCCCCACCAGCGGACTTGACACCCTCCCCCCCACCAGCGGACTTAACACCCTCCCCCCCACCAGCGGACTTAACACCCTCCCCCAAGCGGACTTAACATCCTCCCACCACCAGCGGACTTAACACCCTCCCCCCCACCAGCGGACTTAACACCCTCCCCCCACCAGCGGACTTAACACCCTCCCCCCCACCAGCGGACTTAACACCCCCCCCACCAGCGGACTTAACACCCTCCCCCCCAGCGGACTTAACACCCTTCCCCCCCACCAGACTTAACACCCTCCCCCAGAGGACTTAACACCCTTCCCCCCCACCAGCGGACTTAACACCCTCCCCCCCACCAGCGGACTTAACACCCTCCCCACCACCAGACTTAACACCCTCCCCACCACCAGACTTAACACCCTCCCCCCACCAGCGGACTTAACACCCTCCCCCCTCCAGCGGACTTAACACCCTCCCCCCCACCAGCAGACTTAACACCCTCCCCCCCACCAGCAGACTTAACACCCTCCCCCCCACCAGCGGACTTAACACCCTCCCCACCAGCAGACTTAAAGAGGAAGTAAACCCTGATGAGTTTACTTCCTCTTTGATTCCCTGCAAAGGTAAAGCATAATGGACTACTATGCATCGCATAGTAGTCCATTATGTGTCACTTACCTGACACAGGAGCCAGCGAAGTCACCGCTGTCCCCTGTAGTTCCGAGCGTCCATCTTCTTGGTGGGTCTCCGTGGGTCTCGCTGCTCCGGCGCTGTGATCCGCCGGAGCAGTGATGACATCACTCCCGCGCGAGCCAACACTCACGGCATATCGCCGCGATCTGCGGCTTACCCAGTGCGCCTGCGCGCCGCTGTCTACGGCGCATTCGGCGTAGACAGCGGTGGCTGTCTTCAGGTAAATATCTCCTAAACCGTATAGGTTTAGGAGATATTTCTTGGACCTACAGGTAAGCCTTAATCTAGGCTTACCTGTAGGTCAAAGTGGTTTGTAAGGGTTTACAACCACTTTAACACCCTCTCCCGTTATAATTATCCGTTATAAAACCAGGTGGGCATGGATGGTGAGTTGATTCGGTGGTTCAGTGGGCCACTTGACTGGACTTGCCCCCCAGGCCTAAGGCTGCCAGCCCTCCCTGGTATCCATAATCACTGCAGTCCACTCATAGTATCCCTAAACACTGAACCCACTCACAGTATCTCTAATCACTGCAGTCCACTCATAGTATTCTTAATAACTGTCATCAACTCACAGTGTCCCTAATCAACACCACCCAATCACAGTGTCCCTAATCACCACAGTCCACTTACAGTGTCCCTAATCATCGCAGTCTACTCACAATGTTACAAATCACTGCCACCCACTCACAGTGTCCTTAATCACCTCCATACCAGTTACATTGCCTCTTATCACCGCCACACTAGTGCAGTGTTGCTTCTGCCTGCTGCCTATTTATTGTCCATATTTCTGCCTACCTGCCATGTGCCTGCATGTGGTCAGAACTGACTCATTTCGTTCACTACATTCCTGCAAGACACCAGGCCAGCAAACATGGCATTCCTGGGGGTAGCCATGTACCAGTAAGCTAGTTCTACTTGGCTTATAGGAACTGGGACTGCTGAAGGTGATGCTACACTAAGGTATATTCCCTGACCACTCGTATAGAGGCGACCAATTCAATACATTGGTTTTGACACAACAGGTTGATTTGTGTGATACACAAGATACAATGTTCACATAATCAGTCCAGACAGTAAAAAAGGCTCACACATGGTATCGCCATACTCAGAAGGAGTAGCAGAATGTGTTTTGATGTATATGTGCCATGCTGCATGTGAGAAATATCTTATTAAATTGACAACTTTGTCAAAAAAAAATATAATAATTTAGGGACCTGCATCTGTCAGGCTTCCCACCTCCGTAAGGAGAAATGTCTGCTTCAAAAACGCCTTGAAGAAACGTTCTATACAAAATCGGCCACATTCCAAGATCACCCCACTCCGACCACTAGACAAGAACTGGACAAAGCTCGACTGGAACTCAACCTATTCTTTACGGAATTGGCAGAGAAAACCCTCTGCAAATCCGACACAACCCCATACACACTATCAGTTTTTCTGCTGAGTTTTGCCCTCAGGTTTACCAAAACCATGTAGTGCAAGGGCCTGCCTGATTGAAGACAAAATGAAACTCCTAAGGTTTGACCTCATATTATATGGTTTTGGTAAATCTGAAGGAAAAACTCAGCAGAAAAACTGATAGTGTGTATTGGGGCTTTAGGCGAACAAACCAGACATGTTTCTTGTCCTCGCCCTCTCTTGCACGTCACTTACTCCAGCAACCCCCTAAAAATACTATGCAAATTCAGTCATAGACCATAGACTTATATACGTCTTCTGGCACATTTGACCAGGCGAGAGCCGAGAACCCTTTCTCTCAAATCAAACTCCCCACACTCTCAGACGTTAACACAGAGAACCTGGAAAAGCCCATCACAATCACAGAAATTCCAACGGCTATCAAAGTTCTCAAGGTAAACAAACGCCCTGGCCCGATGGCCTATAAGCCACATACTATAAAAAAATTTGCCCACCTCCTAGCGCCTATGATAGAGTCAGCGCTTAACTTGATCTTAGATGGTAATTTGTTCCAGGCTGAGACTTTGACCGCAAGTATCTCTACGATCCCCAAACCATGCTTCGACGACACTGTATGATCTAACTATAGGCCCATCTCTGTCCTTCATTTGGATATAAAAATTTTGGCAAAAATTCTCTCTAGTTGCCTGAACTTAACCATAGGCTCTCTGATCCATAAGGATCAGATTGGCTCTATTAGTTCTCGCCAAGCTGGCGATAACATGCGTTGGGCGATACTCCTAGCCCATAATGTCCATACTCGTCAAATCTCTTCTTGTTTCCTATCAGTCAACATCTGTAAAGCCTTTAATACGGTCTCCTGGCCTTATCTTCAATTTGTCTTACACAGATGGGTCTTTTGGCTCTCTCTACGCCAACCCCAATGCCTATGTACAATACGCCGGGTACAAATCAGACCTCTTCCCCATTGCTAGGGGCACTCGTCAGGGTTGTCCCCTCTCACCCTTACTCTTTGCCCTAGCCATAAAATCCTTAGCGCTCCTCATCCGGTCTGACCCCATCATTAAAGGCGTTGAACTGGGAAGTACTCATCATAACTATGCCTATTCGTGGATGACGTCCTACTATTTATGATGTCTCCACTAATATCTGCTCCTAAACTCTTCCGTGTCTTAGACCAATTTGGCAGTATTTCAGGTCTGTAAATCAATCCCCACAAGTCAACAGCTCTCAATGTCTCCCTGCCACCCCACCTTGAACATCACTTAAGCAAAGTGCTCTTATTTTCTTGGTCTTCACACCAAATCCACTTTCTTGGAATCACTGCTAACCCCTCTGACCTATACTAGGCAAACTACCCCCCTCATGCTTTCCCACCTCACAGCATTCATGTCCACATGGTCCACAATACCCCTTGCCTGGTTAGGATGAATAAGGGTTATAAAAATGACCGTTTTACCCAAAATACTCTACCTGTTCCGCACCCTCCCTATTCAGGTCCCAGCTAATTTCCTCTGTATTCTACAGCGCCAAATCTCAGCCTTCATCTGGGCCAAGTCGAAGCTTTATGAACATAAAATGCAAGGCGGACTAGGGCTACCCAACCTACAAGCATATTATTCTGCTGCACAGTTGGCTAGCCCCGGCTCAAAACAGAACCCTTAAAGTCCAATTACGCGCCACTCTCTCCTCATATGGGACAGGCACAAAAAGTGTTACGGTCTACAAAGTAACCATAAACCCATGCTTTCCTTCCTCCGAAATCCATAATTTTATCCGGCTTGGATGTCTCTATCCTCTTTCTCAAAATGGTCCACAGCAGGCTTACTTCGTGCCCACAAATTCATAATACCTGGGAAAATAATTCCATTCCCATCTCTCTGCGAGACACATGGTATTCATGCAACGGGACTCTTTGCCTATATTAAACTCAAACACTTTTTCCCTCCCCTAATCCCATCTGACCCCTCTGCCCCGCAGTTTTTCCACTTTGAGCACACCTGCAAATCTGACCATCACAGGACAGGGCTTATCTCGGATCTATATAAATGACTCCTAGAACTGATAAATGCTAACCCCCCGTCCTATGTTGCTAAATGGGAGAGGGACCTCTGCCTCATGCTAGACCCCATTGACTGGACCCACATATGGGCAGCCACTAAGTCAGCCTCACAAAACAAAAGTGCACTAGAAACTAATTATAAAGTCCTCACCGGGTGGTATTTGGTCCCTGCCAGGATATCTAAATTCATACCACAACACCCCTCCCAATGCTTCCGGGGCTGTGACTCGCTAGGTACACACTTACATATATGGTGGGAATGCCCAGTAGTACAAGCCTTCTGGTCCGACATCTTCTGCATCCTCTCCAAATTGTTTGACACACACATTGCTCCAGACCCCACACTGGCACTCCTAAACAGGAAACCACCAACCATTACCCACCGACAGTTCAAATTAAGCCTCCAGGTTACGGCAGCTAAACAAACGATAGTGACAACCTGGAAAACCTCCACCCTCTATGTTCTAGCAGCCCACAACCCAATAACGCAAGCTATGATTCACGCCAAAATAGAAGCTGTTCTTGGATAAAATCCCTAAATATGAAAAACTCTGGAGTCCTTGGGATGAACATTACTTAACACCCAACTTTAAAAATACTCTCTTACTCCCATAGAGGCCCCTGCATATGAACAAAGAAGAAAGTACACAGCATTCCCTTGATGACCCAGTCCCCCCCCCCCAGGGATTGCTAGTCTCCCCTTTTTCTTTCTTCACCCTGTCTCAATTTTCTACCTTTACTCTTCTTCATTGAACCTAATATCCTCTCACGTGTCTCTCTCCGCTCTTGTGGTTTCCATAACAATAATATATCTCAGCCCCAGTCATCCCCCGGACTTACATCAACTATAAAACACAAGCCCACCCTGACACCCAGGGCAAGACACAGCCACCTTATAACCTTTTTCAACCTCACTCCCCGGCCTATACATTTTGCTGTTCAAAACAAGCATGTGACCTAGTTTTACAGGAAACATCCCCATGGCTGGGGTGTCATTGGCCCAACAAACCTCCACTATACATGTTCTGAAGCAACTGCTCTCCACGTTGTACAATTTTCAAAAATGTCTTCTCTTTGGTTGAAAAAAGGATGATTGCATCCATCTTTTTATGCCACAAATTTCTTTATGACATGTTGATTGCATTTTGATTGTACCGATTCTCCTATACCACAAAATCTCCTAAACATGCTCTTTGTAGTCTTTGTTGTCTTCAATAAAATACTTGAACAAGAAAAAATATATATATTTTCATTTTCTTTCTGATTTTTCCAAAAACGTGTGGCAAGAAAAATGAAATCTTCAAATGACTTACCCTGCCTCTTAAAAAAATACCTTGGGGTGTTTACTCTGCAAAATGTGGTCATTTATGGGTGTTTCTGCTGTCCTGGTACTTCAGGGCCTCCAAAAAGTGGTATATATTTAGGATACATTAATTAGGTACATAATTTATGCCGCTAGAATACCTGAATATCCTACTTGAATTTTGGGCCCCTCTATATAGCTAGGCTGTGAAAAAGTCTCACACATCTGGTATCACCATACTCAGAAGAAATAGTGGAATATATTTTTGATTATAATTCTAAGTATGCTTATGATGTGTGTTAGAAATATATTTTTAATTGACAAATTTGTGTAAAAAAAATGCATATTCATTTTCTTTCCTGAATTCTCCAAAAACTTGTGTTGAAAAATGACATATTCATATGACTCACAATTTTTTTCAAAAATACCTTGGAGTGTTTGCTTTCCAAAATGGGGTATTTTGTGGGTATTTCGACTATCCTGGTGCTCCAAGGCTTCCAAAAATGTGATCAGTAGACTTGAAATTAGATGTGGAATTTATGTGGAATTTATGTTCCTTGAAAGCCCAAAGGTGCTTCTTGGATTTTAACCCATCTATGCATATAGGCCAGTGATGGTGAATGCTCATGCACTTTGCAGTGTAGTTGAGCATCATGGGAAATGAAATGTAGTTCCAAAACATCTGGGGAGCCAAGGTTCGCCATCACCGATCTAGGCTAGGAAAAAGTTCATAGATGTGGTATCCCTATACTTTGGAGGCATAGCAGGATGTATCTTTGGAAGTATGCCTATGCTGTGTGTAAGAAAAAACTTGCTAAAATGACAACTTTGTGAAAAACAAAACAAAAACAAATTTGATTTAATTTCTTAATTATGCCAAAAAATTGTGTAAAAAAAAAAAACAACTTCAAGAAACTCACCATGCTTTACAATTCCTTGGACTGACTACTTTTAAAACAGGTGTAATTTGGGGGTGTTTGCACTATCCTGGCATTTTAGGGCCTTAAGAGTTAGATAGGCAGTCAGTACATCAGGATTGATCAATATATATATATATATATATATATATATATATATATATATATGTATACACAATAGTTTGTGACTCTATAACTTTCACACAGACAAAATAATATACACTGATTTGGGTTATTTTTACCAAAGAAATGCAGCTGAATACATTTTGGGCTACATTTATGAAGAAAGATATATTATTT
This sequence comes from Lithobates pipiens, assembly GCF_037356315.1. Classification (NCBI taxonomy): domain Eukaryota; kingdom Metazoa; phylum Chordata; class Amphibia; order Anura; family Ranidae; genus Lithobates; species Lithobates pipiens. Next base: position 291,211,095 of record NW_027507785.1, read on the forward strand.
GTAAAGAAACGGGTAAAAAAAAATGGGTTTTATTTCCAAAATTTAAAAAAAACCATTTAGTTTGTATAGAAAAAAATAATACCACCAAAAGAATTCTCTATCTGTCTAAAAAAAATATATAAATGATATAACTTCATTTGGGTACAGTGTAGCATAACTGAGCAACTATCGTTCAAAGTGTGACAGCATTGAAATCTGAAAATTGGCCTGGGCATTAGAGGGGTAAAAATATCCAGTACTGAGGTGGATAACTGTTTACATTTTTGCTCATTTATACATGCTTATCTATAGCTTTGATGTCCCATATGACTCATGATATGTTCATGGTAGATGATCATTAACCACTTCCCGACCAGCGCACGACGATGTACGTCGACAGAATGGCACGGGCAGGCATATTGGCGTACAGGTACGTCCAATATTCAATGCCGCCCTGCCATCGGGAGTGCGTGAGTCCGGTCGCGGGACCCGCGGACTCGTTCGCCGCGGGCATCCCCGCGATCGTCTCACGGAGCGGCCGAATGGAGGAAATGCCGAGTAAACAGCATTTCTCCATTCTGCCTAGCAACTAGTGACGCTGATCTCTGCTCCATGTGATTGGAGCAGAGATCAGTGTTCACTAAATGAAAGCCCAACCCCCCCACAGTTAGTAACACACCCCTAGGAACACTTAACCCCTACACTGCCACCCACTGGTTAACCCCTTCACTGCCAGTGTCATTTACACAGGAATCACTGCATTTATATAGCAGTGATTACTGTATAAATGACAATGGTCCCAAAAATCTGTCAAAAATGTCCGATGGGTCCTCCACAATGTCGCAGTCACAATAAAAATCGCTGATCGCCGCCATTACTAGTAAAAAAATAATAATAAAAAATTATTAATAAAAATGCTATAAAACTATCCCTATTTTGTAAACGCTATAACTTTTGCGCAAACCAATCAATAATCGCTTATTGCGATTTTTTTTAACCAAAAATATGTAGAAGAATACGTATCGGCCTAAACTGAGGGAAAAAAATGTTTTTTTATATATTTTTGGGGAATATTTCTTATAACAAAAAGTAAAAAATAATGCGTTTTTTTCAAAATTGTCGCTCTATTTTTGTTTATAGCGCAAAAAATAAAACCGCAGGGGTGATCAAATACCACCAAAAGAAAGCTCTATTTGTGGGAAAAAAAGAACGTCAATTTTGTTTGGGAGCCACGTCGCACGACCGCGCAATTGTCAGTTAAAGCGACGCAGTGCCGAATCGCAAAAAGTGGTCTGGTCTTTGACCAGCAAATTGGTCCGGTCTGAAAGTGGTTAATACACCCTTACACTTTTTTTTTTTTTTTTTTATGCAAGCAGTGTAAATACCTACATTTGGCTTTGTAACGGCTTCTTGCAATGCCTGTACAACAGAGGTCAGACTGGGGGAGGGAGAAGTTGCACAAGTAGCTGGATGGTTATGCTGCAGTGTAGTATGATATAGCAGTGACCACTAGAGGGCACATTTTCAAATTTGTATGTGAAATGCAGTCATCAAAATATGGAACAGCCAAGGAAGTAAAACTGAAAACTGCACCAGACATGACTTTCAGCTAAACATTATAATCATATGCAGTCACTGAAAACACAATATAGATGGTTTGTACAATTTTTATATTATGTCTACTTTTCATAGATGATAGATGGTTAACTGTTTCAGCTTGGAGCAGAGTTCAGCACTGTGAACTGACACATAGCTGGTTGGATAACACAAATTTCGGCTACTGTATGTTTTGCTTCTGCACTCGGCAGTTAAAACAGGAAGTCTTAGGCTTGGCAGAGATCTCGCACTTTTGTTTTTGTGGTTAAGTGCGGAGGAGAGTCCAGCCCCACACCCAGCTCTCTCCAGAAAGTCTAAGATAACGGGGCCTTTAATTCCACACAAATATGTTAAACTAAAGACTGCTGTTTTCTTCCATATTGATGGTACTTCCTAAGATAAACTGGCCTCCAGCCCTTTGTAAAACCATCTGATTAGAATGTTAAAGAAGAACTCTGCATAAAGCACAAAGTTACATAATATAGATGTAAAGAGAAAAGCTAGTTACCTGTGTGTGCTTCTTGTTTTTTAGATGCTCTGTTCAGAATAAAATATAATGTTCTATAAAGTTTTGGGTCTGCAACAGGAAATATTTCAAATCTTTTAAAAATGTTGCCTTTTCTAGACAAAACCTTAATTCTATGGTTCTCTTCTAGCACATTCAGAGGGCCCCTGGCTACATATATAGTTCCCCTACTAAGGCCCAACTCCGAGTTTTCCCTTCTCACCAAGCACTGCTTCCCCTTCCCCTTGGAGTAACATGTATTTTATGATTATTATTTTTTTTAGATACCCTTTCAACATGTCTTTAGGCCAATCATGTGGCAGGGCCCTCACCAGCACTGAAGATGTTTTAGCACAATAACCCCCAGCATTGGTGTCAGTGGATGCAATAATAATCCCCAGCATTGGTGTCAGTGAATGCAATATTAATCCCCAACATTGATATCAGTGGACACAATAATAACCCTCAGCATTGGTGTCAGTGGATGCAATAATAATCCCCAACACTGGTGTCAGTGGACACAATAATAACCCTCAGCATTGGTGTCAGTAGATGCAATAACAACCCTCAGCATTGGTGTCAGTGGATGCAATAATAATCCCCAGCATTGGTGTCAGTGGATGCAATAATAATCCCCAGCATTGGTGTCAGTGAATGCAATATTAATCCCCAACATTGGTGTCAGTGGACACAATAATAACCCTCAGCATTGGTGTCAGTGGATGCAATAATAACCCTCAGCATTGGTGTCAGTGGATGCAATAATAATCCCCAACACTGGTGTCAGTGGACGCAATAATAACCCTCAGCATTGGTGTCAGTGAATGCAATATAAATCCGCAACATTGGTATCAGCGGATGCAATAATAACCCTCAGCATTGGTGTCAGTGGACGCAATAATAACCCACAACATTGGCGTCAGTGAACACAATAATAAACCTGAGCGTTGGTGTCAGTGAGTGCAATAATAACCCCAACACTGTTGTCAGTTGACACAATAATAACCCCAACACTGGTGTCACTGGATACAATATTAACCCCCTAACATTTGTGTCAAGGGATTCAATAATAACCCCCTACATTGGTGTCAATGAGCAGACATCCCAACCTGCAAAAACTAATTTCAGGGAGGTGGTGCTCCGCGTCCGGATACTGTCCCCTCCAACAAATTGTTTTTTAAATCGCTTTTTCAATATTTTTTCATAGTGCTTCTGGGGTAGTGGGTGGAGGGTATGTGGCAGTGGATGGTGTCAGTAGTTTTTTTATTTTTACGTATTGATTTTTTTACAATTGAATTTGTTTTTCATTTTTTTCACAATTCTTTTTTGGGGGGGGAGGGGGTTGAGGCAGTGGACAGTGTTGGTAGGGCAGGGGGAAGTGATGTCAGTATTTTTTTCTTTGTTATTTTTCTACACTTTAATTTTTTTGAATTTTTATACAGTTAATTCTATTTATATTTTTTGGACGGCTTTGGTGAGATATCAGGGGTCTAAACAGACCCCTGACATCTCCCCTTTGAGACAGAGAATGGGGCTGAGGACACAGATTCCCCAGTCCTTTTGTCAGCACTGAAGATAAATGGAGAGGGGACAGAGGCTCCTGTCCATTCATAAACTGAAGCAGAGTAATCACACAGGACACAGGAGCGATCTCGTTCGCTGTGTCCAATTCAGACAAGAAAGGGGTCGGTAAATGACAGCCCTTCCTCCGCTCTCCATCCTGACAGATCACCCTAAGCTGGCGGGAGAGGAGAGAGTTGGCTACGGGAGGACAAGGGAGGGGGGCAAAGGAGCAGGACGGGGGGTGAGGAGGAGGAGGACATGAAGGGGGGTGGAGGAAAACGGGGGGGGGGGGCAGAGAAGGACAGGGAATCAGAGGAGCAGGGGAGCAGCACAAAGGGCACTGCGGGGAATGATCGGTGCGGCGGGGAACAGCTGTGAACACTGATCTCCCTGTTGGATTTTTAGCTGACAGCTGCGAGAGAGAGAGAGAGGAGAAGTGTCTGTCAGCTAAAAATCTATACAGGGAGATCAGTGTTCACAGCTGTTCCCTGCCGCACTTATCATTCCCGGGATATCGGGAGGCGCTTGCGGGTGTGCGGGAGCAGCCGCAGAAATGTGGGAGACTCCCACACCTCACGGGAGACTCAAGAAGGTCTGAGTGAGTTTAATAATAACCCCCTAACACTGGTGTCAGTGGACACATTAACCGCTTGCCAACCAGCCGCCGTCATTATACTGCGGCAGGTCGGCACAATCCTGTTTGAGCTATTTGAATGAATTTGAATGAAATATTTGTATAGCGCACAACGCAAACTGAATCCCCTCAAGGCGCTGTGACGAGCTTTGATCATCAGCTAGAAGAGGAAGGTCTTGAGTTTTTTCCTAAAGGCCAGGTGGTTTTATTCCAAGCGGATGTTGGTTGGTAGAGCATTCCATAGCCGAGGTCCTTGGACAGTGAATCTCCGATCCCCCTTAGATTTCTACCGGGCTTTGGGCACGAGGAGGAGGTTTTTGTTGGCTGATCGAAGACTGAGGTTTGGTGTGTAATGATTTCTTTTCTCAGCTAGGTATTGTGGAGCTTCTCTATGCACACATTTGTGGGTGAGGCAGAGGGTCTTGAATATGATTCGATTTTTTACGGTGAGCCAATGTAAGCTCCTCAGGGAAGAAGAGATTGATTCCCAAGGTTTTTTTCCTGTTATCAGCCTTGCCGCCGTGTTTTGGATCAGTTGTAATCGCGCAAGTTGATATTGTGGTAACCCTATGTAAAGCGAGTTTGCGTAGTCCAGTCGTGAATTAATGATTGTTCCAACTACCACTGCTTTGTCATTCTTTGGGATAAAAGGGATGAGTCTGCGAAGCATGCATAGCAGATGGTGAGATCCACTGACTACTGCTCCTATTTGTGCATTCATTGACATTTGTGAGTCTAAAATAACCCCGAGACTCTTGGCCTTGGTCTTTGGGGAGATGGTCTGCCCAAAGACGGTGGGTGGAGACCAGGAGGTTTTACAGAATTATGATTTGGGTGTAAGATAAGAAGCTCTGTCTTTGATTCGCTATACGTCAGCTCGCGGGATTGGGATAGCAGGCGCCCACCCCCTACACTGCAGGGGTGCTGATGCTCGTGGCCGTCGGTCCCAATGACAGCAGGATCGCTGTATAAATGCCAATGGTCTCAAAAGTGTCCAATGTATCCGCCATAATGTCACAGTCCTGATAAAAATCAGATCACCGCCATTACTAGTAAAATAAAACTATAACTTTTGCACAAACCAATCAATATACGCTTATTGTGATTTTTTTTAACAAAAATATGTAGAAGAATACATATTGGCCTAAACTGAGAAAAAAAATTCTTTAAAAAAAAAAAATGGGGATAATTATTATAGCAAAAAGTACAGAATATTGTGTTTTTTTCAAAATTGTCGCTCTTTTTATTGTTTATAGTGCAAACCATAAAAACCGCATAGGTGATCAAATACCACCAAAAGAAAGCTCTATTTGTGGAAAAAAAAGGATGCAAATTATGTTTGGGTGCAGCATCGCATGACCGTGCAATTGCCAGTTAAAGCGACACAGTGGCGAATAGCAAAAAATGGTCTGGTCATTCAGCAGCCAATCATTGTAATGTTGTAATGATACCATCATAACCACACACACAGGTGCCAGCCTGTCACCTGTGTGTGCGGTTCTGGCCAGGCTGGTTACGTTTGGTGGAATTTATCTGAAGGTATCATTACAACAGGGAAGTTGTTTGCATGTGATTTCTCAAGGAGACATACACCTTACTTATCTGATGTATGGATTTTTAGCACTGTTGGAATATACTTATTATCTATGATGGAAATGTTGATAATCATTAATGCTCTTGAATACAGTATGGGAGCAGCGATACATACCATATCTCTCACCCTCCGCTGGTTTTCTCTTGGCCTGCCCATCTACATAACTTGTGAGATTATGTTTTTATTGTATCTTAACACTTGCCTAAGCTCCTGAGGAAGAGCAGACGTACGCAACGTGTAGAGCAACCCTATACAATGTGGATCGAAAGTTTGGGCACCCCAGGTAAAAATGTGTATTAATGTGCATAACGAAGCCAAGGAAAGATGGAAAAATCTCCAAATGGCATCAAATTACAGATTAGACATTCTTATAATATGTCAAAAAAAGTTAGATTTTATTTCCATCATTTACACTTTGAAAATTACAGAAAACAAATAAATGGCGTCTGCAAAAGTTTGGGCACCCTGCAGAATTTATAGCATGCACTATCCCCTTTGCAAAGCTGAGACCTGCCAGTGTCATGGATTGTTCTCAATCATCATCTGGGAAGACCAGGTGATGTCAATCTCAAAGGTTTTAAATGGCCATCTCATCTGACCCTGCCCCAACAATCAGCACCATGGGTTCTTCTAAGCAGTTGTCTAGAAAACTGAAACTGAAAATAGTTGACGCTCAGAAAGCTGGAGAAGGCTATAAGAAGATAGCAAAGCATTTTCAGATGTCAATATCCTCTGTTCGGAATGTAATTAAGAAGTGGCAGTCATCAGGAACAGTGGAAGTTAAAGCAAGATCTGAAAGACCAAGAAAAATATCAGACAGAACAGCTCGCAGGATTGTGAGAAAAGCAATTCAAAACCCACGTTTGACTGCACGATCCCTCCAGAAAGATCTGGCAGACACTGGAGTTGTGGTACACTATTCCACTATAAAGAGATACTTGTACAAATATGGTCTTCATGGAAGAGTCATCAGAAGAAAACCTCTTCTACGTCCTCACCACAAAAATCAGTGTTTGAACTTTTCAAATGAACATATAGACAAGCCTGAGGCATTTTGGAAACAAGTTCTGTGGACCGATGAGGTTAAAATAGAACTTTTTGGCCGGAATGAGCAAAGGTACGTTTGGAGAAGAAAGGGCACAGAATTTAATGAAAAGAACCTCTGTCCAACTGTTAAGCATGGGGGTGGATCAATCATGCTTTGGGGTTGTATTCCAGCCAGTGGAACAGGGAACATTTCACGAGTAGACGGAAAAATGGATTCAATAAAATTTCAGCAAATTTTGGATGGTAACTTGATGCCATCTGTGAAAAATCCGAAGTTAAAGAGAGGATGGCTTCTACAAATGGATAATGATCCTAAACACACCTCAAAATCCACGGGGGATTACATCAAGAGGCGTAAACTCAAGGTTTTGCCATGGCCTTCACAATCTCCTGAGCTCAACATTATTGAAAATCTATGGATAGACCTTAAAAGAGCAGTGCGTGACAGACAGCCCAGAAATCTCAAAGAACTGAAACACTTTTGTAAGGAAGAATGGGCAAAGATACCTCAAACAAGAATTGAAAGACTCTTGGCTGGCTACAAAAAGCGTTTACAAGTTGTGATACTTTCCAAAGGGGGCAGTACAAGATATTAACTCTGCAGGGTGCCCAAACTTTTGCAGACGCCATTTTTTTGTTTTCTGTAATTTTGAAAGTATAAATGATGGAAATAAAATCTAACTTTTTTTTGACATATTATAAGAATGTCTACTCTGTAATTTGATGCCATTTGGAGATTTTTCCATCTTTCCTTGGCTTCGTTATGCACATTAATACACATTTTTACCTGGGGTGCCCAAACTTTCGATCCCCACTGTATCCTATCCACCTACACCAAGCCTGACTGGACACTGATTATCATTCCACATGGACGTGTAATACTTACCAGAATTAGGTTGTGGTTGTTAGGGTGGCATTGGGTATAAACTCCTCTAATGCCACGTACACACGATTGGACATTCCGACAACAAAATCCATGGGATTTTTTCAGACGGATGTTGGCTCAAACTTGTCTTGCATACACACGGTCACAGGATGTTGTTGGAAATTCCAAACGTCAAGAACGTGGTGACGTACAACACGTACGACAAGCCGAGAAAATTGAAGTTCAATAGCCAGTGCGGCTCTTAGGATTGATTCCGAGCATGTGTGGAACTTTGTGTGTCCGAATTGTGTACACGCGATCGGAATTTACCCGAACGGATTTTGTTGTCGGAAAATTTGAGAACCAGATCTCAAATTTTGTGCGACGGAAATTCCGATGGAAAATGTCCAATGGAGCCTACACACAGTCAGAATTTCTGACAAAAGGCTCCCATCGAACATTTTCCATCGGAAAATCGGACCGTGTGTATGGGGCTTTAGGCAATATGTGTTTCACAAATTCATTTATGAGATGTGAATATTTTTATCACCTATTTGTAAAAAACTGATTACGTTTTATCAAATTTGTGCACCTGTTCCCTAGAAAGTCCAGATTTTTGCCCTCATTTAATCTTGCATTATACTAGTTAGAACGTGGCACCTTCTATCCACAGTTGCACCCTACTGCGATACAAGCTATCTAATTCCCCTAGGTTCTATTGTGAACCATTACTGCATTCTTCAATACAAGTTCTTTATTGCACCCGTGTGTGTGTGTGTGTGTGTGTGTGTGAATTATTGTCATCGCACCGCGCTGAACTCCACCAATATGCCAAATGCAACATGCTGTTAAATTTGTACTGTGAAGCAAATCGTCGCTGCATGTGAACAGGCTTGCACGGCTGTATGCCCTTTTTTAGAGGGGCGGTTGAGGGGGTGATAAATACTTGGGCCCAAATTTCCAGCTTTACCACCCCCCTGGCCGCCCATGTAAACAAACACTTAGAGGGGATTTCTACTCACTCCTGAGGGATTTCCTCTTACTTCCTGTGGTAGCAGGCCTCTATACTAAAAAAAAAAAAAAAAAAAAAAGGGGGACACTGAAAGTTGTTTTTCTTAAAGGGACTGTCCCTCTAAAAGAACATCTGGCTGCTAGAAATCATTCATCACTGCCTCTTGTGCTGACACTCTCTATTGGATGACAGTACTACACAGAGCCTCAGAATTAATAGGACGGGGGAATTCCTTCAGTCTTAAATCACAGAGATATTTATCCAAGTACCTTGATTATAAACATCCATACCTGCAGTCCAGCGGCACATTCTGTTCACCGACTCCAGGGCAGGAGATATGAGAAAAAACACGTCTACCGATAGCCTGCAGCTAACATCGAATACTATGGTGATAAAACTGGAACATTCAGAAACTGAAAATAGATGTACTCTGTGCGATGGGGTACTAAAAATGTTCAGGTGCTTCATTAGTTTACAAGGAAAATCTGCATGAAAAGAACATGTCTGGGTCATGTATGACACATTGCCTGCTAGCTACAAAGAAGCTATATGTAGCGCTTGGTTGCTATTAGTAACTACTATTCACCATGTCACCCTGCTGCCAGACCTCCATTTATCACTTCTGAGGCAATGAACAGTCATTTACGCTGTTTTTTTTTAGTTATTGGGGGATATAACTTGGTTGGGGGAAAGGAAATATGGGATGCCCATAGAACAGGGATTTGCAATTATCGGACCTCCAGCTGTTACAAAACTACAAGTCCCATCATACCTCTGTCTCTGGGTGTCATGGTTGTGGTTATCAGAGTCTCGCTATGCCTAATGGGACTTGTAGTTTTGCAACAGCTGGAGGTCCGCTAATTGCTTTGCCATCATAGTTAACCACTTTAAGACCGAGCCTCTTTTTGAGATGTGGTGTTTACAAGTTAAAAATATTTTTTTTGCTAGAAAATTACTTAGAACCCCCAAACATTATACATTTTTTTCTAACATCCTAGAGAATAAAATGGCGGTCGTTGCAATTCTTTCTGTCACACCGTATTTGCGCAACGGTCTTACAAGCGCACTTTTTTTGAAAAAAAAATGTTTTAAATAAAAAATAAGACAACAGTAAAGTTAGCCCAATTTCTTTTTATATTGTGAAAGATAATGTTACGCCGAGTAAATTGATACCCAACATTTCACGCTTGAAATTGCACTCCAAACTTTACCCTTAAAAATCTCCATAGGCAACATTTAAAAAATTCTATCGGTTGCATGTTTTGTGTTACAGAGAAGGTCTAGGGCTAGAATTATTGCTCTTGCTCTACTGATCGAGGCAATACCTCACACATGTGGTTTGAACACTGTTTTCATATGGGGGCTCTACTCACATATATGTTCGCTTCTGCATGTGAGCTTGGTGGGACGGGGTGCGTTTAAAAAAAAACATTTTTTTCTTATTTATCTTACCTTTTACTTTTTATTTTTACACAGTTATATAAGAAAACAAAATTCACTTTTATTCTTATTACAAGGAATGTAAACATCCCTTGTAATAGAAAAAAAGCATGACAGCACCTCTTAAATATGACCTCAGATCTCATATTTACACTAAAATGCAATAAGAAAAAATAAATAAAAATGTTGTCATTTAAAAAAATAAATAAAATGAATTGGCCCTTTAAGAGCTATGGGCGGAAGTGACGTTTTGACGTCGCTTCCGCCCTGCAGTGTCATGGAGACGGGTGGGGGTCATCTTCCCCTCGCTCGTCTCCATGTCAGCCAAGGGGACAGACGCGATCGCCTCCGCCGCTGCCGACGGCTCCGGTAAGAGGTGGAGGGCACCAAATCGCGGTGGGAGAGGGCAGTGGTGGGGGCACTCTCCCACCACCGATAAAAGTGATCTTGCGGCAAATCCGCCGCAGAGATCACTTTTATGTTGTAGCTGACTGCCGGCTGAACACGGGGATACCAGGGTTATGGCAGATAGCTGCTGCCACAACAATATCCATCCCCAAAGTAGGGACGTACATCGGCGTGCTGTGGTCGGGAAGTGGTTAAGAGGTTTAGCCATGAGGTACTGATGTACAAATCATATCTACAGTCACTTCCCCTGCATGACACCATGCAGACTATTTCTCCTCCTCTGCATATCTCCTGAAGACTGTTGCTCCCAGGACCGTCACCCTCCTGCACAAACTTCCACTGTAGATCATTACTTTTCCTGTCACATCATCCTCTTTTGGCAAAGAGACCACCCTGAACAGTCCCAGTTGCCAGCTAGATTTGGTTGTGCTGTTACTAGGCCAGAGGTCTGCAGTACCTCTTCCCGGCAGCCTAGTAATTTAGTAGCACGTGTTGATTGGTGGACAACTGCTCCCAGATAGTGCGGCCTACAAATCCTGTGCCCTCAGGCTACAGCGATTTGACACTTTACCCACAGTCTCTCCTCTGGCCTTGCACCCTGGTATGCCTCACCCAGAAATCCAGAAATGTGGTCCACTCACGACTTTCTTCTGCCCCAGGTCCATGGTGGAGAATGTTAACTGGACATTTCCGACAGCTTCTCCAACCCCTCTGTTCCAGGACATTTCATCCATGACCGTGTATGGACAAAGATCCTTCATCTATGACTGTGTAAAGATGAAGTTCCTTCCCAGCTCTCCTGAGCTCCTCCGCTAGGCCTCGTACCCCCCGACCCCCCCAGATGGGGATAGGCCCCCTGCTGCTGCCTAGTACTCCATTCTCCATGTCTCCCGGCCGACAAATCCTCCCCAGTGGCCTGTTACCTCAGCTTATATGGGAGGCCTGCCCCCTGCCAATTGCAGTTGGGGATTGGTCAGGGCTCCTCACATGAGCTGCCTGCCACTCCAGTCCTAGGCCCTGCCCCTCTTCCAGAATATTTTCCCTGGAAGCAGGGGAGGCGCCTCAGAACTAAGGCTAGGTTCACATTGCAGCGATGCGGGAACGCCGCGAATCCGCGGCGGGTTCCCTCGTCGCATGCCTCCCGGAGGCAGTTCACACTGCCCTATGCGAACTGCTGGGAGTGTCAGTGAAACGTTAATGACACCCCCAGATCAGTTCGCATATCGCAGTGCGATCTGCAAACTCGGACAGGAATCGGATCGCATGGTGTGAACACCCATGCGATCCGATTCTGCTGCGGACCAAAAAGAGGGTCCTGTGCAAGTTTGGGCCGTGTGCGATGCAAATTCAGCCATACTATCTGTATGGCTGAACTCGCATCGCACAGAGATCGGATGTGATTTGCACTGCAGTGCGGTGCGAATCACATCCGGTTCTCGTAACCGCTGCAATGTGAACCCAGCCTAAAGCACAGGTGGTCACACCCACTACCGCACTAACCACCCCCTGCCCCCAGATCAAAACAAGCAGGCCTAGCATAGGCCTGTCCAAATTTACCCACGCTGACAATTTCCCTTATAAAATCCTCACTCTAGCACCTACCTATGGTAGAGGGTGCTACATTTATACAGTGGAACCTGGGATTATGAGCATAATCCATTCCAGGAGAATGCTTGTAATTCAAAGCACTCGCATACCAAAGCGAGTTTCCCCATAGAATCAATGGAAACGAAGATTATACGTTCTGCATTGACTTCTATTGCATGCAATGCTGCTTGTGGCCAGAGGTGAGGGGAGGGGTGGAGAGCCTCGGAAATACTCGGGCACAGCTTGGTTGAACTTGGAAACCCTCGGAAAGGCTTGGAAACACTTGGGAACAGAGTATTTCAGAACGGCTCCGAACTGTTCTGAGTGTCAACGGCGCCCCCGCACTTCTTGCCAAATGCAATGACAACATTCGCAAACCAAGTCATGGTTTTAAAAAACTTGTTAACCAAGGTTCCACTGTAGTTTTTTTTACACATTTTATTGTATTTTTCAATTTAAAAAAAGTTTATCTGTAGTAGTGTCTTGTCACTGATTAGCCTTCTATTAATGCTTAACGTTTTGAGTGATATCCTATGCTGGCCAACTATGCAAATTATTACATATTTACATTGCTCCAGCTTGGACCAATGTAACTATGTATGTTATGGAAAAATTTTCCCCAGTGGGGCTTTAAAACAGCAATATGACAGAGTCAGATTGTTTATTCTTAATTGATATATAAAGAGTAATTTATTTAGAAAAATGTCCAATATCTAGTATAATTGAATACAGTATATACAATATAAAATCTGGTACAAAATACAATATAAATTCCACTCTCCAATTAACAAATACATTTAAGCACATTGTTACATTACATAATGTTGTATAGTATATGGGTCCCGACGCGTTTTGACCTGTACGGCCTCTTCAGGGGGCCAAATGGATCTAGAAGATATGACATATATTCAAAATTTGAGGAGACATGTCGTTATTAGTCACATTGAATAAGCGATATGGTATATTTACCACTCAAGAGTGTTCTTGTAACCAAAAATAATGGGAACCGTTTTGAAAAATCCAGAGGGCTTTATAGGCCGCCCCCACCTCCTCAGGGGAGAAGAGCCCACCCCGAAGGGCTTGCAAGGAGCCACACTGTACACGCGCTTGGAGGGATGGAGGGGTAAACGCCTGCAATGAACACCCAAAAATAGCCATTTAGAAATTAGGAAAATTAAATAATAAATAAATAAATGAACTCATAGCAGATCCGCCAGAGTATCAATTGTAATATGAGTCTTACTAAATATGCATATAGAGAATGTCAGTAAATAGAGGTTGTCAATATATACATTTATCACAATGTCATTCTGTCCCAGAAATAGAGCTAACCAAAATAATTTGATGAATCAATATGATAATGTAATAATGGTATATAGGTAGTTTATGTTAATTAGTAAGGTGTATAGGAGTATAATATTAGAAACATATGTGCATATGTAAAGGACTGACAATCAGTACAGTCAAAACGTGTGCTGTGTGCAAATTAATAATGTGACTAAAGTGGTTCAAATGCTGCCTTGATATGAATAAAAATAATAATAATAAATGCTAAATAATAAGAGATAAATGTAAATAAAGAAAAGAAACAAAAATATGAAATGAATGTGGTGATGCGATATACCTTGTATAATAATGTAGTTCATATAATAATATAGTTTACCTGGTATAATAATGTAGTTCGTATTGACTTGTAAGCAGTTTGGGCTTATCGAGCTTATTTGTCTGCAAATATGCAAGAGAGGTTGGGACTTTGTGCTGAGAGAGAGTAGATGCGGTGCCGTCCATCCTGGCCTGCATAGAATCATAAAATGATTCTGAGACCTGCCAGTCTCTTATATGTCTATCAATATGTCAGCTGGGGTGGTGCTACACAGGCGCTCATCTCCCCGCTGTTATAAATCCCCCCAAGAGGTTTGGCGTGAGGGCTGCTAGGAGAGCCGCTCACGTGTGGCTCCCCCGGCTTCCCGAAAGGCTGGTGAGCCCCGACCGCTGTCATCTCCGCCGCAAAGCACGTGACGTCATGACGTCCTGTGTACACCGATGTTCACGCATGGTGGCACTGGCTGGCATGGCAAGTGACAATCCACATCATTTGGCAAGTGACAACCCACATCTGGTGGCCGGTGACGTGGCAAGTGATAATCTGCAAATGGTGGAAAGAGATGTGGCAATCTGCAAATGGTGCGAGGAGACGTGGCAAGTGACAATCTGCAAATGGTGGCAGGAGACGTAGCAAGTGACAATCTACAAATGGTGGCAGGAGACGTAGCAAGTGACAATCTGCAAATGGTGGTAGGAGACGTGGCAATATGCAAATGGTGGCAGGTGACGTAGCAAGTGGCAATTTGCAAATGGTGGCAGGTGATGTCGCAAGTGACAATCCACATCTGCTGCCAGGTGAAAGTGGCAAGTGACAATCCACATCTGGTGGCAGGCGACATGGCAAGTGACAATCCACATCTAGTGGCATGTGATGGTGGCAAGTAACACACTGCATCTGGTGACAGGGGACAGTGGCAAAAGACACGCTGGATCTGGTGGCAGGAGCTGTGGTAAGTGACACGCCCAGGGATCCCACTGATTCTGCAGTATGGTGAGTTGAACCACTTCATTATATATTAAAATGTAACAATAGAAATAATTCACTTCAATCACCTTGACACCATATCAACCAAGGTGCCATGATGATTGAAGCACCAACACCAGCCATCGCCCGCAAAAAATTGCTTCCCACCGGCATGCAAAAAGGTTGCTGACTGCTGCTATTGGGCTGCTATGGGCTCTAGCCCCAGAACTTTTGCAGACATAGCCCCTGCCTGGGACAAAGTCCTGCAAGTAGCATCTTTGGAGCAGTGAAGCTCCTCCATCGCTTCTGCCCATTGAAATGAATGGGCACTGCTGCTGAAATGCCTGCAAAGTGCTTCGGCAGAGGCGCTACACGGGGCATTTAACCCCTTTATCGGTCGCTAGTGGCGTTACAGTCAACGCCTGCCTGCTCCAGTGTGAAAACAGCCTAGAGGTCCCAAAATGTGCCAAGAAAATATCCCCCACACCATTACACCACCACCACCAGCCTGAACTGCTGATACAAGGCAGGATGGATCCATGCTTTTATGTTGTTTATACCAAATTCTGATCCTACCAATCTGAATGTCACAGCTGAATTCAGACCAGACAACGTTTTTCCAATCTTCTGTTGTCCAATTTTGGTGAACCTATGTGAATTGTAGCCTCCGTTTCCTGTTCTTAGCTGACAGGAGTGGCACCCGGTGTGGTCTTCTGCTTCTGTAGCCCATATGCTTCAAGGTTTGATGTGTTGTGCTGGCGGGATGGTAAAAAAAAGTCCTGCTAGCAGCATCTTTGGAGCAGTGAAGTAGCGGTGTGTATACCGCTCCTCCACTGCTCCTGCCCATTGAAATCAATGGGGCAGCGCAGCTATACTGCCGGCATAGCGCTGCTGCAGCAGCGCTTTGCAGTGGTTGTAACCCTTTCTCGGCCGCTAGCGCAGGGGGATAAAAGCGCCCCGCTAGGGGCCGAATAGTGCCACAGAATTGGTGGCAAAGCGCAGCTAAAAATAGCGGCGTTTGGTCTAAATGAAAAACATTCTCTGATTGTATAAGGTGGAGAGGTGACAAAGTGTAATGTAGCAAAAATGTAAATTCAAGTGCCACACCATTGCTAAAAAGTCCAGATGTGAAATTGAAAAAGTACACAATGCGTTTTGGGGGTCCAAAAAGCCCCCATCATCAGGGCTAGAAAAAAGACCAATGCACATTAATAATAGCCCCTCCTCAGGTCATAGTTAAAACCAAATATCCAATAGCTAATAGTATTGGATGTATAAAAATGTATAAAGTTGGGTAATATTAAATAAAGAACTAATGCAATTTAGAACATGAAATATATTTGCAAAACAGACCTCCTTACT
Source organism: Lithobates pipiens (assembly GCF_037356315.1). Taxonomy (NCBI): domain Eukaryota; kingdom Metazoa; phylum Chordata; class Amphibia; order Anura; family Ranidae; genus Lithobates; species Lithobates pipiens. The sequence continues at coordinate 291,227,256 of NW_027507785.1, forward strand.
CTTTTACTTCAACACAAATTTGTCCTTTAACCACTTCAGCTCCAGAAGGTTTTACCCCCTTAATGACCAGGCCATTTTTTACTATTCAGCACTGCGCTACTTTACCTGGTAATTGCACGCCTGGTAATTGCACGTCTTGCAACGCTGCACACAAACAACATTTATATAATGTTTTTCCCACAAGTACAATTTATTTTTGGTGGTGTTTGATCACCACTGAAAAAGAAAACCACTGAAAAAAGACCAAATATTTGTAAGAAAACCCCCAAAACAATATTTTTTACTTTCTGATATAAAACATATCCAATAAAAAAATAAAAATAAATAAAAACTCAAATTTCTTCATAAATTTAGACCAAAGTTGATTCTGTTGCATGTCATGGTGAAACAAAAACATCCCAATAAGTGCATATTGATTGTTTTTGCGTTAAAGTTATAGTGTTTACAAATGATGGTATATAAACTGGAATATTTATTTATTTATATTTTTTATACTAGTGGTGATCAGCCACTTATAATGGGACTGCGATAGTGCAAAGAGCAATCTGACACTAACTGACTTTGGGGGCAACTGACACTGACATCACCAGTGACACTAATACAGTGATCCGTGCTAATAATATACACTGTCACTGTACTAATGACCCTGGGAAGGGGTTAACATTTAGGGGCAATAAAGGGGTTAACTGTGTTTCTAACTATGTTTAGTGTGTCTAATGTGCTGTTTTTACTACCTGCATTGCAAAAAAAAACAGCACATTGCTGCTCTCTGTAGAGAGCCCTGTATTTTTACCTACACAGGGCTCTGTTCTGTCATCAGCAGGTTCTGGCCGTAAATCATTGGCTGGGACCTGCTGATTGGCTTGTGTTGTAGCAAATGACAGCACAGGCAGGGTGGCAGTTGCGCCCCCTACCCAGAAATGCATTTTACGTATATTTATGTCAGGACTCAAAATTTCAAGTCCTGAGCCACTAGCCAGGCCTTAAGAGTTACTCGCCACCAGTTGCCCCACCCAACCCCTACACTGCCCGCCCCTAAGTCCACCCCTAAATGTGCCCTCGTAAATTATCTCATAAAATTACACTGTTAAATGTTTTATGCAGAATTAAGCTCCAAAAAGAAATATTAATAACAACTTTAACAATATTAACATAAAGCTAATCAGTTCCCATCAGTGCAGCCTTATCAGTGCCCATTAGTGAAGCCCCATAAGTGTAGTCCATCAGAGCAGCATATCACTCCCCATCAGTGCTCATCAGGGCAGCCTATCAGTGCCCACCAGTGCAGCCTACCATTTTCTACCAGTGCAGCATATCAGTGCCCATTAGTGCAACCTATCAGTACCCACCAGTGCAGCATATCATGCAGCCTCTCATTGCCCATAAGTGCAACCAATCATTGCCCAAAAGTGCAGCCTCATCAGACATCCGTGCCCAGCAATGCACCAGGGAGGAATCGTGAGGATCAGGTGGCAGGATGACACACAGCGGTATCTCCAGCTGAGACACGACTTGTATATGAATAGCCACACTGTCAAAGTCCCACCTCCTGGAATCTAATAGACAGCAAACTGGTCAAATGGCGGTCCGGAGACGGGACTTTGTTTAAAATCGTCCGGCTATTCATATACAAGCCACGTCTCAGCGGGAGATCCCTGCTCTGTGTCCTCTGAATGCCTGATCCTTCTGACTGTTTCCTGGCTGATCGCTTCTGCTATAAGCGGTGCATCCTTTTTTACAGGACATTAGAGCGGTCTGGGGGGCAGGGAACCCCCCCTCCGGGCCGCTCTGATGGCCGCACCGCTTCTGGCAGAAGCGATCAGTCAGGAAACGATTGATAAGCAATCAGCCTGGTCCGCCCCTGCTCCTCACTCGCCCTCCGCTAAATTCCACTCGCAAAACGCGAGAAGGCAGGGGCTGATTTACGTGATTCTATACAGCCAAGCTGCCCTGTAGCAGTAAAGCTACCTGAGGCAGTCGGCAAGTGGTTAAAGGCATAATTCACCTTTACCAAAAAACTGCCTATGCAGATAAGGAGTGTCTGTAGATAAAAAGTAACTGTGCAGCTTTGACCAAAGTTGAATAACGCCCTTGTTATGGGTGTAGGCCATTTGTGTACCTCATGAAGCCTGACTGGAAAACTTCTAGGCTGCTCACCTTCAGCTCTCAAACGCTGAGCTCACAGCTAATGCATCAGGCGAGAGAAAGCGTATGTGAGAGGGAGTCTGAATCAGAGAAAGAGCGCACTGCTATGATGGTGGAGGTGAGCAGTAACATTAGGGCACCCTCTGCAATGTCCTAGATGTTTTCCAGTTAGGCTTCATGAGGTAAATGAGCAACACCTATAGCAAGGACATTATTCAATTTTGGTCAGAGCTGCACAGCTTGTTTTTATCTACAGACCTTTCTTATCTGCATAGGCAGTTGTTTTTTGTGGTAAAGGTGAACTATGCCTTAAAGGCATAGTTCACCTTTACCAAAAAGCTGCCTATGCAGGTAAGGGGCATCGCTAAATAAAAAGAAACTGACCAAAGTTGATTAATGCTCTTGCTATAGGTGTAGACCCAGGGCTGGATTAACGTAGGGGCTATTGGAGCTGCAGCTCCAGGCCCCTACCTTAATATAGGCCCAGCCAACCAAAAAGGACAGACTTCTCATGGAAAGCAATGGGCCAACGGGAAGAGATCTCCACTGACAGGCCCTGCATTCCACATGCACTGCCTGGGCAGGGTGGTGGGATTGATAATGGGCACTACATGAGCAGTCCTAACAGAAGCCTGGGGCACGACAATGCAGGCCTCTTACAGAAGTCTGGGGCTTCCATAGTGTTAGGCCTGTGTAGCTGCACTCTTTCAGCTCAGAGTGCACTCCAATGCATGGCCCTTACAGAAACTTGGCAAATCAAATGCCAGGCTTCCCTAATGTTATGCCTGTACGGCTGCGCACTTTTGAGTTTGGGCGCATGCCAGCACAGGCTCCTGGAAAGCAGAAGGGTGACCAGTAAAGGGTCCACCAAAATCCTCAGCACCAAGCACATGATGCTCTTAATCCGGCTCTGATCCTGACTAGTCTCCCGCTGAAAAACATCCCCACAGCATGATGCTGCCACCACCATGCTTCACTGTAGGAATAGTATTGGCCAGGTGAAGAGCAGTGTCTGGTTTCCTCCAGACATGACGGTTGTCATTCAGGTCAAAAAGTTCAATCTTTAATCATCAGACCAGAGAATTTTGTCTTTCATGGTCTGAGAGTCTTTCAGGTGCCTTTTGGCAAACTCTTGGCAGGCTGTCATGTGCCTTTTACTGAGGAGTGGCTTCCGTCTAGCCACTCTACCATACAGGCCTGATTGGTGGAGTGCTGCAGAGATGGTTGTTCTTCTGGAAGGTTCTTCTCTCTCCAAAAGAGAAACGCTGGAGCTCTGTCAGAGTGACCATGGGGGTCTTGGTCACCTCCCTGACTAAGACCCTTTTCCCCCGACAATTGTGGTGCTAGCTGTGATTGGTCACAGTGATCACATAGTACAGACTGGGCCAATCACAACTAATCACAACAAAACACATCCATTTCATTCAGTAAAATGCTTGCTTTTAGTAAAGAAATTCATTGTGGGGGGGGGGGGGGGGGGGGGGCGTTTTCAGGCAGCTGATGTAGCTGGACCATAAAAAAAGAGAGACTAATGTAATGCTAACTCAACTACATTAAAATAGATATAAAGTGCAGAGTTCAAAGAAATATTTGTAGCAATAACTCAGTGACAGCACAGTCTACAATAAGTAGATAGATAATCTTCATAGAAATAACAGCACTGACTACAATAAATGAATCTAAAGTGCAATATTCAAGGAAAAACGTCATCCACATGTGCAAAAAAATACATCATCAAAAATATTTCAAAGTGCAAAAATCTTTAAAAGATAAAGTGCAGAAATGCTCCAAAAAGTGATAATTAATGCAACAGTAGTGCCCATTCACAAAGATTCAGATAGACAGTTGATGGAATAAAGTGCATGTGCAGATATGAAAGAGATCCACTCCGTCCAAATGTTTCCACCAATGTTTCCACTCCATCCAAATATTTTTGATGATGTTGTATTTTTTGCACATATAGATTAAGTTTTTCCTTGAATATCAGACTTTAGATTCATTTATTGTAGTCAGTGCTGTTATTTCTATGAAGATTATCTTGAACACGGCACTATAGATTTTTTATTGTAGTCTGTACTGTCACAAATTGCTACAAATATTTCTTTGAACTCTGCGCTTTATACATATTTTATTGTAGTTAAATTATGACACATTACTCTCTTTTTTATATTATATTTTGTGTGGGAACACCCTCTTATATTGGCAGCTACTCATTGGCCGGTCCATTTTCATTGTTGTTTTTGCGCATTAGTTACTCTTTTTTCATTTTGGATGTAGCCGGACGCTTCCTCTGTCTCCTCCGCCAAAAATCCGCTTGGTTGGCATCACAATCTTTATTGCACCAGCTGTCTCTGCAGCTAGCTGAAATCAAGCGTTTCTTCCTGCAACAACGTCATTTTGAAGAGGGAGAGACCACAGGATATAGGCTTGCTGTACTTACCAAAGCACAGCAGGTATCATCCTATGTCATTGCTGTGACGGACTCCCGAGGTGTAGTCTCCCATTCCAGATATTATACGTGGAATCGTGGAATACATTTTTTTATTGGATATGTTTTAAATATATATTTTTTTAATTTTCAGTCTTTTTTCATGCATTTTTTTTCCCAAAAAGATAGTAGATGCAATAAACTAAGAAACCAATTAATATACACTTTTTTTTTTTTTAACCAAAGACATGTAGCAGAATACATTTTGGCCTAAATTTATGAAGAAATTCGATTTTTTTAAATTATCAATCAATATACGCTTATTGGGATTTTTTACCAAAAATATGTAGCAGATATTGATCTAAATGTATGAAGCAATTTGATTTTTAAAATTATTTTATTGGATATGTTTTATAACTGAAAAAAAAGAAGTATTGTCTTTTTTATTTTATTTTTTTAAATTTTGGTCTTTTTAAATTTTTTTATTTTTTTTTAACAAAAGTATTGTAGACGCTACAACTAAGAAACCAAGACAAGTAGCAGAATACAGTTTGGCCTAAATGTCTGAAGAATTTTTTTTTGTAGTATTTTATTAGATATGTTTTATACCTGAAAATAAAAAATATAGTTTTTTTAGTATTTTTGTTTGTTTTGTCAGTACTGATCAATTTTCATATATACAGTATATACCATAGATTGTAGACTCTATAACTAAGAAACCAATTAATATACTTTTTTTTTATTTACCAAAGAAATGTAGCAGAATACATTTTGGCCTAAATTTATGAAGATTTTTTTAAATTACTTTATTGGATATATTTTATAACTGAAAAAAAAATATTGTTTTTTTTTTTCATTTTCAGTCTTTTTTCATTTTTTTAACAAAAATATTGTAAAATGCTATAAGTAAGAAACCAATTCAGGGAGGAGTCTAGGTGTCGATCGTTACTTCCGGTCGCGGCCAAGACCGGAAGTACCATTATTTACATCTGTGAATCACTGGATTAAAATGTAAGTGTGGATATTTTATTAATAAAGTGGATTAAACTATTCTACACATTGGCGGCCCCCCTTATTCTCTTATATATAACCCGGATTGTGGATTTTGGAGGAAATAAGCTGGAGATCCGGAGGTTGTATTTTTAAAGAGGTGGAAGATTACTACCAACCACCCCTCAAGTGTGATCCGGTCCTTAGGGACCCTGATTAGAGGTGAGAGGCTGGGGGAAACAAGGGGTGCACTTGAAGCACTGAAGTGTGGAGGAACGGTGTAATCTGCACTCGTTTTACACATTGCATGATTATCATCATCTTTTGGACTGATTGCACATTTTTTGGAGTGGACATTTTATTTGTACTTTGCACTGGATATTTGTAACCTTGGTTTTATTGGTTTGGCATGACTATATGTTATGCGATTCACACTATTGCACTGTCGCATGGATTGATTGATGCAATTATCATTACGTTGTCATATTGATATTTTTTGCACTTTACTATCGTCATTTTGTCATATTGTGTTTTTTATATATTTTGGAAAGTTCACATTTAGCAGTATTTATATATTTGAGTTAGCGCCACATAAAACACCCCCCCCCCCGTATCTGTACTTTGAGTGTAGAGAACACTTTATATGTGAGCAGCTTTCGATAGTTAAACCTAGTTTATTCGGCGAGGTTGTGCGCAACAGTATTTCCTGACAGACTCCATGGCAGCCTACGTGTGGGTTTAGTCCCGCCTCCATTACCCTATAGGACGACACTCCCATAAATCTTTGCTCCCTGCCACAGGCCGTGTTCTTTTTTTGTCCTCCTCCATAGGACCTAACATGTGTCTTTTTACCCTGAAGACTTATTTTTCTACATTACGGACCGGCCGTGCGACTTGGAAGTCGCAGATTTCCGATAAGCTCTAGCTACTAGCAGAGTATGGAAAAGGGGCATGTGGAAGAGGCGCTGAAGAGGTGTATGCCTAGTCACTGACAGGTGAAACCGCGTTTAAGTCATGAGACCTTGCTACTAGCAGGTGACTGTTCGCCCCCAACGTCCCCCCCCCTCCTCCTCCTGAAGTCCGGCGTGTGTGGGGACCTACCTCGGCTGGTGTCCGTCTTCTGGAGTGGTGAGCCGTTTTTTCTTCCATGGCAGCCTGTATTTGTTGTTTGCATCTTTCTTTGCAGGTTGCAGTGTCCCTTCGTTTTTTCCCCATACACCGCCGTGCGGTGTATCTGGCCGTTCGGGCGGCTGGTTTCCGTGCGTTCCAGCCGCCCAGTTACTTCCTGGTTTCGCCGCTCGGTCGTTCTGCGCATGCGCGAGACCGGGGCGAAGACGAGGCTTGGTTCGCGCATGCGCGATGCGGGCTTCGCGCATGCGCACTAGCGTTTTAGTGACGAAAATCGTGACGTCACTTTGGCGGCGAATTTAAAGACAGAAAACAGCTGATAGTTTGCCTGGGATGTTTGTAAGCCTGCAACTTCATTCCTGAGCTCTGTTTCTTCAGTTTTAAGGTATGTGCCTTATGGGATCAGTTTTTTCTCTGCCTCCCTAAGCTGTTTTTCTATGTTTAAATTAGGCTGTTTCTTTCTCCAGCCCTATGGATCCTGGGGATGCCTCACCGCTTGCTAGTGGCCAGCCCTCTCGGAGAAGGTACTTCTTTTGGGGTTACCTACCGGGGGGGGGGGGGGGAGCAGTGGAACATTAGGGAATGTTCCACTAACGCTGCTGGTTTCTTCTACAGCCCTTCTAGGTCTACTCAACGGCGAAGTTCTCACCGAGGAAGTGACTCGTCTAAGTCCCACCGCCGGCATTCCTCTTCCAGGTCCAGACGACATGATTCTCCTGCGAGAACCAGTCTCCGTAGCCGGGATTCTTCCTGCCCTTCATCAGCTCACCCGAGTCACATAGCTGAAGGTGTATGCTGGGGGTGCAAGACGCAGGTTCCTGCTGACAAGTCCCTTTGTGATGCCTGTTATATCAAAGCGACAGGTGAAAGGAGTGACTCTGACCAACAGCTAAGGTCTATGGTGGAAAGATTGGTCAAGGACAGTCTTAAGAAGTTTGATGCCCCCCAGTTATCTCCCATAGAGTCTCCAAGGTCTCCAGGGAGGGATGCTCAGGCCCAGGACACTTGGGATTCCTCACTGCCTAGCCATCCATCTGCTGTCTTTTCAGAGAGTGAGTCTGAAGAGGAAGAGTCTGGTTCAGGTTTTGACTTTGCCCTGCTCCCTCCTTTGGTCAAAGCCATTAAGGAAACGCTGAGCTGGGAAGAGCCGGTAGTGGCTCCGGCAAAACAAAGAAAATTTTTCAAACAATTGAAGAAAGAACGTATTAGTTTCCCCTTCCTCTCGGAACTGGGAGAAGTGATTTCAGATGAGTGGAGCAAGGTAGAGAAAAAGAATTCTCTTCTTTCTAAAATCCAGAGACTTTATCCCTTCAGGGAAGAAGAAGTTAAGAATTTGGAGTCTCCTCCTCTAGTGGACGCAGCAGTAATGCGTTTGGGCAGACATGTTACCCTTCCCCTGGAAGACACAGTCTCTTTTAAGGACGCTTTGGATAGAAGAATTGACTCTGACCTAAAGCGGATCTACCTTACGGCTGGGATGGCCTGCAAGCCGGCCTTGGCTGTAGCGGCTCTGTCTAGAGCAATGGAGGTTTGGTCCAATAATGTTGATGATTCACTCAGAAATGTTTCCGAAGATCTGGCCAGGAGTTCTCCCATTCAGGAGTTGAGACTAGCTTCAGCTTTCCTGGGAGAGGCCTCGATCGACATTATCCGTCTAGTGGCTCGAGTTATGCTCTCCTCTGTAACTGCCAAGCGTGCCCTTTGGCTCCGTCCTTGGTTAGCCGATCCCGCTTCTAAGCAGGTTTGGTGCCGTATTCCTTTTGATGGTTCTTCCCTTTTTGGCAATAAGCTGGATAGTGCCATAACTCGAGCCACTGGAGGTAAGTCGGGGTTCCTTCCTCAGGATAGACGCCTGCAGGGTCAAAGAAGATCGTTCCCTAGGAAGCAGGCTCATGATCGCGCTAGGGAGGCGCGCACTTACAGGCCTGGACGTGAATTTTCTAGATCTTGGAGGTCCAGACAGACATCTCTCAAGAAGTCTGCGAAAGGCAGTTCAATGGGGGAGAAGGAGCCGACTAAGTCCTTTTGAGATCAAGCCCGTCCAGGCGGTCCGGGTAGGAGCACGTTTGTTCCACTTTCGACACGTTTGGGCGGCCTTGATCCAGGATTTTTGGACCGTCAAGACGGTCTCTTCCGGACACACGTGGACATTCAGCAGTGTACCCAAACTCAAGTTTGTTCCCACATCCATTCCAAAGTCAGAAGAAAAAAGGCAAATTCTTCTAGCTTACATAAAATCTTTGTTGGATCAAGGCGCCGCTATTCCTGTTCCAGATGTCCAGCGCGGCAGGGGAATGTATTCACCTCTTTTCCTGGTCCAGAAGAAGAACGGCACTTGGAGGCCTGTAATAGACCTAACGCGTCTAAATCACTACATAAAAAAGGAGAAGTTCAAGATGGAAACGCTGTCCACGATCCAACGATCAGTGCAGCCAGGGGACTGGCTTATCTCAATAGACCTCAAAGACGCCTATTTTCACGTCCCAGTGGCTGCAGAGTTCCAACAGTTTCTCCGTTTTTCCATTGGCCAGTTCCACTTTCAGTTTACTTGCCTTCCTTTCGGTCTGTCAACTTCTCCCCGCACTTTCTCGAAAGTCCTTCTGGCTGTCGTAGCCTTGTTGAGAATCAGAAAGATCCGGATTCATCATTATCTAGACGATCTGCTTCTTCTCGCTCAGGACAAGGATTGTCTCTTGAGCCACAGGGATCAAGTCATCGCAACCCTCGAAGAATTCGGTTGGCTCCTGAATTTAGAGAAGAGCCAGTTGGTTCCTACGCAGTCTCTCGTGTTCCTCGGCGCCCTGTTCAACACAGCAAGAGGTACCATCTCTCTGCCCGAGGAGAAAATTGCAGTAGTTCGAGACAGGATCCACCTAGCTCTCTCCTCTTCTCGTCTCAGTGCTCTTCACTGCCTAAAGATCATAGGCACCATGGTGTCTACTATACCCATGGTGAAGTGGGCACAATGGAGGATGCGCCCCTTTCAGGTGGGGTTTCTCCATCAATGGTCGGGAGAAAAGGCTCAGTCCATCGTAGTTACTCAGACCATGAGAGGTTCCCTCCTTTGGTGGCTTCGTCGGGAGAATCTACTGAATTGTCACTCTCTTCTACCAATCAAATGGATCTCAGTAACATCAGATGCCAGCAACAAAGGCTGGGGGGCACATTGTCTTTCGGAAGTGGCCCAGGGCGTTTGGGACTTTCCCTCTCGGAGAATAGTGTCGAATGTGTTGGAACTACGAGCAGCCTTCCTAGCGCTGTTGGCGTTTCCACATCTGATAGTGGGTGCATCCGTAGTCCTCAGGCTGGACAATACGTCTGCGGTCGCATACGTGAGGAAGCAAGGGGGCACCAGAAGTCGGTCTTTGCTGAAGGAAGTGGAGCCAATAATGCATTGGGCTCAGAGGAACCTGTCCAACCTAACAGCAGCCTATGTACCCGGAGTCCTCAATGTCCAGGCGGACTTTCTTTCACGAGTCCACTTGGACAACAACGAATGGTCCCTTCACGAAGAAGTGTTTCAGTGGGTTCTATCCCTGGGGATATCTCCAGAAGTGGACCTTTTTGCCTCTCGTTTCAACAAGAAGCTAACAAAGTTCTATTCGAGGTTCAAGGATCCGCAGGCATTCGGGATAGATGCCCTAACAGAGCAGTGGCGATTTCACAAGGCATATGCTTTTCCCCCAACGCCAATCATCTTCCAGTTCCTGAGGAGACTCAGATGGGAAGGAGTGGAAGTATTGGCAATAATTCCGTATTGGCCCAACAGGCCCTGGTTCCCTCTCCTATCTCTCCTCAGCTTTCGGGATCCGGTTCCTCTTCCATCCAGACAGGACCTTCTCTCCCAAGGGTCGGTTCTCCATCCATGTCCGGCTCAGCTCCGGTTGAAGGTCTGGTTCTTGAGAGGGGAAGGCTGGAAGCTCTAGGGTGTCCTAAGGAAGCCATTCCTACTCTTCTAAGTGCAAGAAGAAGGAGCACTAATAAGGTGTATGAACGAATCTGGGCCAAGTTTGTTGATTTTGTGTCCTCCAGAACCAGTTCCTATGTTTCACCCACGGTTCAAGATGTATTGGGGTTCCTGCAATCTGGCTTGGACTTACCTTTATCAGTTAGCTCCCTTCGGGTTCAAGTTTCAGCTATCTCCGCTTTTACAGGGGTACAGTGGGCCAGCCACGCCCTCATTCAGCAGTTTTTCAAGGGAGCAGTAAGATTGAGACCCCAAAGGAAACCCAGATTCCCCAAATGGGATCTTCCTCTAGTCCTGGACTTCTTTTCTCTGCTCAATACGGATCTCTCCATCCGAGAACTTACCTTGAAAACCGCGTTCCTGGTGGCGGTCACCTCAGCGAAACGAGTTTCGGAAATTCAAGCTCTGGGAGCCAAGGAGCCTTTTCTAACCTTTTTTCCGGATAGAGTGGTCCTAGTTCCAATGTTAGGGTCAAACCCTAAAGTCACTTCAGTCTTTCATAATAATCAAGAAATCTCTCTACCCCTATTCAGATCCTCGGATTCCTCAGATATTCATCCTCTTGACGTTGGAAGTTCTTTAAAGCTCTACTTGGAAGCTACAGCTCCGTTCCGGCAGTCGGATTTCCTGTTCGTTCTGTTCTGTGGTAAGAACAAGGGCACTAAAGCATCAGTCAGGGCAATCGCTGCATGGATAGTTCAAGCAATCCAGTGGGCATACAGAGATAAGGGCTTGGCTCCTCCTCAGGCGGTGACGGCACATTCAACCAGAAGTCTTTCGACCTCGTGGGCGGCTTCTCGCCATGTGGCCCCTGACGTGATATGCAGGGCAGCCTCGTGGTCTTCCATTCACACCTTTATGTCTCATTATTGTGTTGAGCCAGCGGCTTTATCCTCAGTTGATTTTGGTGTTAAAGTTTTGTCAGTTGACGGTGTCAAATAAATCTTTGTTAAGCAGCATTTTTGCCCACCCGGGTGTGTCTTGGCGAGTTATTTCCCACACGTAGGCTGCCATGGAGTCTGTCAGGAAAACGGAAAATTTATGTCAAATACTTACCGTAATTTTCCTTTCCTGATGGACTCCATGGCAGCAGGAGTTCCCTCCCAAATGGCTGGAGTAGGATAGTTACCGAACACGGCCTGTGGCAGGGAGCAAAGATTTATGGGAGTGTCGTCCTATAGGGTAATGGAGGCGGGACTAAACCCACACGTAGGCTGCCATGGAGTCCATCAGGAAAGGAAAATTACGGTAAGTATTTGACATAAATTTTCCGTTTTATCTATTTTACATAAGAAACCAATTAATATACTTTTTTTTTTCTACCAAAGACATGTAGGAGAATACATTTTGCCCTAAATTTATGAAGAAATTTGATTTTTTTTAAATTATTTTATTGGATATATTTTATAACTGAAAATAAAAAAATATTGTTTTTTTTTTTTCATTTTCAGTCTTTTCTTTTCTTTTTTCTTTTTTAACAAAAAAATTGTAAATGCTATCAGTAAGAAACAAATTAATATACAATTTTTTTGTATTTTTGCATAATTGTTTTGTCAGTACTGATCAATTTTCATATATACAGTATATACCATAGATTGCAGACTAAGAAACCAATTAATGTACGTTTTTTTTTTTTATTTACCAAAGACATATAGCAGAATACATTTTGGCCTAACTTCATGAAGACATTTTTTTTTTATTATTTTTTGGATATATTTTATAACTAAAAATAAATAAATGTTATTTTTTTTTTTTCCGTCTTTTTTCAATTTTTTTTTTTTTTGACATTGTAAATGCTGTAAATAAGAAACCGATTAATACACTTTTTTTTTTTTTTTTTTTTACCAAAGACATGTAGCAGGATACATTTTGGCCTAAATGTATGAAAAAAAATAAATGTATGAAAAAAATATTTTTTTTTGTATTTTATTAGATGTTGTATAAGTGAAAATAATAATTATTATTATTATTATTATTTTTGCTAATTTTGATCTTTATTCTTTTATTTGAATTCTCAGTCTTTTTTTATTTATATAAAATAAAAAATCCAGGGGACATTGAATACCACCAAAAGAAAGCTCTATTTGTGGGGAAAAAAACTCTGTAAATCTCATTTGTATACATTGTTGCATAATGATGCAATTGAAATAGCACAGCGCTAATAGCAAAAAAGCTCTGGTCATGAAAGGGTTAAGGGAAAGGGACAGTTGAAACCCACAAATGTACTGGCTGAGATCATGTGACCCAGCAGCCTCACATCTCTGACATGAGGATCTACAACCTGATTGGTTTACAGCATAGTGGAGGAGTCATGTGACCAGCTCCGTGATGTCATCGGGCAGTTGGGCTATAACTGCCACAGCCTCACCTGTGGAGCTCAGAAGATTGTGACTTCTCTTGGAGTGAAGACCTGTTTTTCTGAGCTCTCTGAGATTTCTTCTTCTGCGACCGTATTTTGTGATTTTCTCTGCGTTTTTAACCAGTGAAATTAGCAAAATGATGATGATGGAAAATATGATTCCAAAAATAAGACTAGAGCCATATAATGGCTTTCTGAAAAAAAATAGGGATGCAGTCCACATAAGATCATCTGTAGTGACTCCCCCGAGCTGTGACACTAAAAACACCATGAAAAATGTTGCAGCCATTAGAAATATCATGAAGAATGCAGCACCAGCAAGAAAGCCCATGAAAAATGTTGCAGCGGAAGTCCCACCTCTTGTGACTTCCCCAAGCTGTGAACATAGCAAGACCACCAAAAATATTGCAGCCATTAGAAAGATCATGAAGATTGCAGAACCAGCAAGAAAGCCCGTGAAAAACGTGGCAGCGGATGTGCCATCTCTTGTGACTCCCCCGAGCTGTGACACTAGGAAGACCATGAAAAATGTACGAGCAATTAGAAAGATAATGAAGAATGCAGCACCAGCTAGAAAGCCTATGAAAAATGCGGCAGTGGAAGTCCCACCTCTTGAGACCCCCCAGTTTCAAGTAAGACCTCCACACTGTGACAGCCAGTCAACCTTCATATTGCACAGTCTGCTCGGAGAAGGAGGATTTGGACAGGTAAATTCTAACTTTCCCACCTATAACTAGATTAAAAAAACAAATCCCTCCCCAGTAACTAGCCAATGAGTAGCAGCCACCCAAAACTGATTAAGCTACTGGTAGACTTAATAATGGCACTTTGCCTTATGGAGGGGAGGAGCCGGGAACACAAAATGAAGAAAGCTCTGCCTGTCATAGATATCAGAAGACAGTCCGTCATCGAGCCTCGCGGCCTTCATCAATAACTACTTCTGATTCCTCCTCAATGCTAGTTACATCCTTCCCCATCCATGAAGAAATGTTCTTTCCTATAACAAAAATGATTTTTGTCTCTCATTCAGGTCTTTCTGGCAACTCATTGTCCAACCAAGAAGATCATGGCCATCAAGTCAGTGGTGAAGATATCAGATCAACATGATGCCATTGAAACAGAGCAGAAGGTCTTGCAGATGGCGGCAGGGTGTCCGTTCCTCACTCAGCTTTACACCACTTTTCAGACCCCCCATTCTGCCTGTTTCGTTATGGAATACATCTCTGGAGGGGATCTGTTCGATTTCACCATCAACCATTTCCCTCTTGACATTTCCGTCATAAGGTAAGTCTCATCACCACAATGAAAATAGAATAGAAAGCAATCTTTATAATATATGCCGTTTTACAAACCAGGCTTTAGGAGTTCCATTGGACTCAATTAGAATGCTCAGCTACATCAGTCCACCCAGATCTGACGTAGATACTTTAGAGTAATGTCACTCCGTCCCCCATAAATATATGAGGGAAACAATACACAGCAGGGGACACCGCACCTCTCCCAAGCTTAGATACTCTATACCAGGGGTCTCACACTGACAGCCCTCCAGCTGCTGCAAGACTATAAGTCCCATGAGGCATGGCAAGGCTGACAGCTACAAGCATGACTCCCATAGGCATAGGCATGATGGGACTTGTAGTTTCACAACAGCTAGGGGGCTGCTAGTTTGAGACTCCCTCCTCTATACAGTAATACCTCAGATTGCAAGTAACGCGGTTTACGAGCGTTTTCCAATGCAAGCTATTTTTTAAAAATCCTGACTCGGTTTGCGAGCATTGTTTCACATAACGAGCAGGATCCAAGCCTCTGGGGTGTGCAGTACCACATTTGACCAGATGTGACACTCGGAGCTGTTTGGAGCCACTCGGAAAAAGTGCTCTCCGAGTGTTTCTGTATGCCTCCGGTGCCCCCCACCTCTGGTTACATGCGGTACTGCATACACTAGCAATACCACTGGAACAGATTATCTGAGTTTCCATTATTTCCTATGGGGAAACTCGCTTTGATATATGAGTGCTTTGGATTACAAGCATTCTTCTGGAACTAATTATGCTTGTGATCAAAGATACCACTGTATTATTAAAGTAGGGTTGGGGTTCAAAGTAGACTGTTCATCCACATGGCATTGTGCAATCCCAGTTTCCCCACAGCGGGCAGTGATTGCACCATGTGGGAAAGGAGATGGCGACAGTCCAGAGTCACCTGGTAACACGTCACAATTTAACCCCTTAACATCGGGACCTCCCTGTTCTGTAAGAGGTTTCTGATGCCAGGAGATGGAGCAGAGTGGTCACATGATCAGAAAGCACCCAATAGCATGTAGAGATTGGGAGCTTTCCTTTTGCCACTGATAACGCTCTCAGGACAGCTCTGTTTACATTCTGGTACCCAAATATATGCGGCCTCTCAGCATTAATACCCACCCACCTAGAGGCCACATATATGTATACCGCTGGCATGACAGGGTCACCACGTCTGGACCAGTGATGTACCGGTACATCATCACCCTGGTACTGTTTTTTAGAGGTGGCTGTCCTGTCACATGCCTATTGCTGTCACAACGATGTTTACAGCCTGGATCCTACCCATGAAGTCTCCCAGGAGACTCCGGAATCTGGGATCTGGTAAAATCAGAAATGGTGAGCAGGTGCCATACCCAGAACTCTAATATAACCTAAATAACCTCAAAGGTGGGACCGGTAATGGGATAGAGCCAGGTCCCCCCCCCCCCCCCCGCCCATGGATAATGTTTCTACTTAAATCTAATGACTGTAAAATGTAATTCATTCAGAATCAATTTTTTTTCTCTTTTATAGATTCATTGCGGCGGAAATATCCTGCGGATTGGAGTTCCTCCACAAGCGTGGCATCCTTCATAGAGACATCAAGGGAGACAACATCCTACTGGACAACAAAGGTCATGTCCGCATTGCAGACTACGGAGTGGCAGTAATGGATCTGTATGGTGATAAGAAGGCCACGGGGGTAGTTGGAACAATTGGATACATGGCCCCAGAAGTAAGTCACGCTCTCTTTACTAATCACTAGACCTCATCTGTTCAGTATATCACAATCCATTCACTATCCCACCCATACTAAATTTGTTAATCTATGTCCATGGGGGGGGGGGGGGGCAGCTATTGTGTATGACGGCTCTGCCTCCTGGTTAGCTGTTGGGCACAGTGGCTGTTCTTTGCTATTCCTCTTGCTTAAAGTGAGCCTAGCTACAATCTCTATAATGGACATATGAAATAGTGAACATATACGAATGTAAAAAACGACATCAAGGTTAATCTTACAATGATTTCTACTGCAGAGCAGATATCATTACCTGCTCTCTGTTACACTCTGCAGAATTACGGCCCATTCATAAAATGCATGCCACTGTGTAGAGTCTATGGTATCCTAAGGAATTCTGTATACTAAATATAACAAAGAGAACTCTGATTTGATTAGGGTGAGTCACATGACTAGGCTCTCCTTCAAGTTTGTACATGCAGCACTGTACCCATATAAAATTTTGATTGTGATAGTGCGGCGGACAATTTGGACACTTTTGACACTATTTTGGGACCACTGACAATTATACAGCGATCAGTGCTATAAAAATGCATTAATTACTGTATAAATGTCACTGGCAGGGAAGGGGCTAACACTAGGGGGTGATCAAAGGGTTAAATGTGTTACCTAGGGAGGGATTATAACTGTGGGGGAAAGGGACAGACTGGGGGAGGTGACCGATCAGTGTTCCTATATACAAGGAACACATGACCTGTCTCCTCTCATGGGTGCCTGGCGGACATCGTGGGCCACTGGCCACGCGCATCGGCTCCCGAGTAACGCGGCGTGTGCCCCCTAGGAGGCCGGTAAGCCGAGGACGTCATATGATGGCTGGGCAAGATGAGAGACGCACCTTGAGAACGTCATATTACTATACGCACAATGGGAAGTGGTTAAAGTAGCGTTATTGCCATAGTAAGGACATACTGCTGCTTTGTAAATGCCTCCCTTAGAATACATGCTTAATGAATATATATTATTGTTTCCCCTATAAAAGGAATGTAAGTGTGTATGAACTATGTAACTGATTTCTCTTCTCTTTTTGGCAGGTTGTAAACGGCGAGTTCTACCAGTTTGAACCCGACTGGTTTTCAATGGGGATTGTGATATACCAGATGGCTACACGCACTCTGCCATTCTGTAACTATACCATGCATGTATACACGAGCAATGTGAGCTTCTTAAATCCTGATTACCCCCCGGACATGGACCCAGACCTGCAAGACTTCATAGAAGGAGTAAGTACAAGACATTTTCTAACTCTGAAGAGGCACAGGGAAGGTTTCTAGGCCTACTTCTGCTGCTTTATGGGTATAATGTAGGGGTGTTGCCAAGTCTGGTTGTCAGCTGGACTGTTGAGTAGTTTGGCTTCTTCATCTCATGGTGAAGATCTAATGGTAATATTACATCCTGGGGCTGAGGGCTCAGAAGATGCCACATGGGGTCAATCACTGATGTGCACATTATATGAGGTTATTAAAGCAGAACTCCTACCCATTTACTATAGTTTTGAACATAGTGGGGAGGATTAGATCACCTGCCGTCATTCTAACGTTGCCTATGTCCCTGTAGTGGACTTTTTGTTTCATATCCTGTCCTGGGGACAGAGAAAGCAACCACAACATAACAGAGGTTCTAACCCTTTCCAACTCCATTCATCAAACTGCTTTTATCACCCCTGTGCTGATCAATTATGTTAATGAGAAGAAAAAAAGATCTTTAAAAAAAAATCGAATCCCCTCCCTTTTTTGTGGCTGTAATTCTACTTTAAGTGTCACCGCCAATCCAAAGAGCTCAGAGAGTTAGAGGTGAACTAATGGTGGCACAGCATAATGTGTACTCATTTGTTGTGCTAGAATATAATATGAATTCCATCCATGTGCCATCACTCAGCTGATCAGCACTTCAGCAGACAGACATCCAGCACCTGTACTTGGCTATATGTGTGTCTTCACATGCCAAAATAATCCAATGGGTGAAAGGACCACCCAGGAGGAGATGCACTGTAGTCAAAGTTTTTTTTTTTTTTCCCTAAAAAGTGCAAAATGAACTCAAAATAACTCTTAATTTTTATTTTATAGCTGCTATGCAAAAATCCGAACAATAGGCTTGGAGTCGCAAGAGACATAAGACGCCATCCGTTCATGAGGCCCATCGATTGGAAGACGCTGGAACAAGGGAAAGGACGGCCGCCTTTCTCAGTAGGCTCGGTAAGTACACAAAATCTTTATAGGATGAGGTTTTAAAAAAAGATTGTTACACACTGAAAGGAGCATTGCTGTGTCCTTACAGCTAATGTAGGGGGCACAGACATATCCCAGCCTGCAGGAAAACCTCAGAGACTAATCAGTCAATATTTCATTTTCCATGGGAGAAGGAAATAAAAATAAAACTTTCTAAGCATCAGACACAATAGGGTTGAGTTACTAAAACTGGAAAGTACAAAATCTGGTGCATCTGTGTATGATAGCCAATCGGTTTCTAATGCCGCGTACACACGAGCGGACTGTATGGCGTACTTAGTTCGTCATACAATCCGACGGACAGTCCGTCGTACTTTCCACTGAACGGACTTGACCACACACGGATACCCAAACAGTCCGTCGAAAGCTTGCGCGATGACGTGTACAGCACGTACGACGGGACTAGAAATAGGAAGTCCAATACACAGCAAAGCACCCTTCCGCCGTGTAAATCCTTTCTGGGCATGCGCCATTCTTAGTCCGTCAAACTAGCATACTGATGAGCGGATTGTCCGCTGAAACCAAAGTACGACGGACAGAATTTCGAAAAATCCGAAATTTTTAGTACGCCGGACTGCACGCTGAAAAAGTCAGCTGAAGCCCACACACGAGCGGACTGTCCGCTGAAATGTGTTTCGACGGACTAAGTACGCCATACAGTCCGCTCGTGTGTACACGGCATAACTTTTAGCTTGATTGATAAAGCTTTGACAAACAAAATGGCAGTTGATTGGTTTCCATGCAGAGCTGCACCAGATTTTGGACTCCTCAGATTTAGTAAATAAATCCCAATGGTGCACAGCTGGAGGGGAGCAGTGCAATGGTGCATAATACAATCTCTTGAATGTCTAGAACATGCGTCTTCAGCCATCATGATGTGGAGGAAGGCATGGGAACAGACATGTAGTTTGCTTCTAGATTTGTATCCTATGTGCTCTCCCACTGCATGGAAAATGGATGAAGGTTCTAGGTTGTATTCAGGATGTTGGTCAATGTTAAAGCCCACTTAAAAAAAAAAAAAACTTGCAGTAGGCAAACACCATTCTCACCCTGCACTCTAAGGCTGCTTTCACACTGGGGCGGGAGCGGCGTCGGCGGTAAAGTGCCGCTATTTTTAGCAGCGCTTTACCGTAGTTTTAGCGGCGGTCTGCGGGCGCTAGCGGGGTGGTTTTAACCCCCGCTAGCGGGCGAAAAAGGGTTAAACCCGCCCGCAAAGCGCCGCTGCAGCGGCGCTTTGCCGGCGGTATTGCCGCGGTGTCCCATTGATTTCAATGGGTAGGATCGGTTTGGAGCGGTGAATACACTGCTCCTTCACCGCTCCAAAGATGCGGCTAGCAGGACTTTTTTCACCGTCCTGCCAGCGCATCGCTCCAGTGTGAAAGCCCTCCAGCTTTCACACTGGAGTGAAAGGGGCCGGTTTTTTTCAGGCGCTACACAGGCGCTATTTTTAGCGCTGTAACGCCTGAATACCGCCCCAGTGTGAAAGCAGCCTAAGGGTTTATTGCTTGTAAAATCTAGGGGCAGAGAAAGGAGGACCTAGCCCTAACCTCTCTGCATCATCATGTACAATACAGGCCTATCAGTCCTACATTGTATGTGAGGAGGCAAGCATGTGACCGTGAGGGACCGGTTGCACAGATGGAGGCTGTCCAAAGCAAGAAATAAATTATTATACCTTATTCCTCTGTCCCTAGGCAATCATTTACCCCTCCCACAAATACTGCAAGGGGAGGTTTTAATTTCTTCTGGATTTGGGCTTTATGCAATATTCTGATATTTACTTAGGTTAGACATCTATGAATACAGAATCTCACATTTGTTTTTTCTTTTTGCAGCCCTTGGACATGGACTTGAAAATTAAATCTCGACTTCCTCCATCAATGATAGATTTACAGGCATTGGAAATTCCAGGAAGCAAAATATACATGCCTGGATTCATAAACATCGACAGGTTGTGAGCACGCCTTTCAACCTTCCAAAGACATTGATGTCATCTTCAGAGGACCAGATGATGAAGAAAACAAGCTGAAAACCATCTGAAGACATTGTGATGTCCACCCAGCCTGCAGCTGTGTATAGTCAGCCTATGTTATGCTATGGGGCGGAGCAGCCGGGCAGTCGGGGAACACAGCCACGGGTCCTATTTTGTGTGCATTCAGGGCCACTCATCCACGTCTGCACACCTGTCAAATTAGGACCCAGACTGTGTTTGTCCAGCTGCTGCGTCCCCTTACAGGGTTGGACAGACATGATGATGTAGATTCCTCAAACTTGGACAATTCTTCTTGATGTGACAAAATACCCGGATTGGACCTATATACCGATATATGAGCGATTTGGAGAGGACAGTTCTTCTGTAAAGACATTGACATCATCTTCAGAAGTTCCCGATGAACAAAGATTGCTCATATTTGGACATTACTACTTGATATTCATCAAACAAGTAGTTTTAAACAAAACCATCAAAAGATATTGTGATGTCCACCCAGCCTGCAAGCTGTGTGCAGTCAGCCTATGCTATGCTATGGGGCGGAGCAGCCGGGCAGTCGGGAACACAGCCACAGGTCCTATTTTGTGTGCATTCAGGGCCACTCATCCATGTCTGCACACCTGTCAAATTAGGACCCAGACTGTGTTTGTCCAGCTGCTGCGTCCCCTTACAGGGGTGGACAGACACGATGATGAAGATTCCTCATATTTGGACAATTCTTCTTGATGTGACATAACCCACAGTTGTATAATCCAGGGAGTAATCCGATCGCCTTCGGGGGTCAGGAAGGAATTTTTTCCCTGTTGGAGCAAATTACACCACGCTTTATCAGGGTTTTTTTCGCCTTCCTCTACATCAACTGTGGGGACTGGATTATCATACACACAAAAAAAAAAAACTGCACTGTACAGAGGAGCCTTGACGAGGCAGTGCAGCTTTCACATACATTTGCAAATGTGTGCAATGTGACTTCTTGCATGGGGATGCACGGAGCGCCTGTACCCACTGCCCTCACCCGGGGTATGGATTCATATGTCTTGTGTGAACGAGACCTTAGGACCTCACTTTACTGAGCAGCCTTGGTGAAGAAGTGCGGCTTCCCCATTTGCAAATGTGTGCAACTAAGACCTCTGTTTTTTTTTGTTGTTTTTGTTTTTTTATAAATTCTTTTTATTCAGTTTTTTTTCACACATATTTTACAAACACAAAACATAGAGGGCAAGAGGCCAACATACACTCTCTCCTCTTTGCCGCACAGGGCTAACATTGGAACTAACATAGTCCAACTAACCACATAGTAAAATCAACAAACCCCCCCCAAAAAACTCAACCATCAGCACTAGTCAAGGATAAACATTACACCAGTCAATTGTAGTTAGAGCTCCTTTGTGTCACTTGTCTATCTAAAAACACTTGGGGATAGTTAGTAGAGCGATCATATATTCATGTAGAGCAGGTTCTTCAACATTGGCATTAAACAATTACATCAGCCAATTCCTATTAGAGCGAATATGTACATTTTTAGGGCAGAAATTGGTTGTATTAACTCACAGTGGTTGAGGAGTACAACCATGGTTGCCATACTTTGTAGAATTTTTTCTTGCAGCCCCTAGAAATATGGGTAGCCTGATATAGGTGAATAACTGAGTTCATCAGACCTTTCCAGTATGATTTTGTAGGAGCATTTGCCTTTTTCCAATGTAATAGAATATAGCCTTCCTAACATAGAACAGCCCTATATTAAGTAAAGTGCGGTGAGCCAAAGAAGTGACGACCTCCTCAACTAAACCTACCAGGCATACTCTTGGGGTTGTAGGGCCTGGGATACTGAGAACCTCTGCCAAACTGGAGGTGATCATGGAACAGAAGCTCTGGATCCACGAGCAACTCCAGAAAATGTGCTCTGCATTTGCCGGTGAGGCAGAGCACCTCCAGCATTCATCTGTAACAGAGGAATATATGTGTGCCAACCTAGTTGAAGTATAGTAGATATTACACAGATACTTAAAATGTATAAGGTGGTCCATAGCAGATACCAAGTGCTTAAAGGGGTGGTCCCACATATCCTCCCAGTCTTCTCCTTGGATTTCAGGGGCATCCGCTACCCATTTTTCCTTACATCTAGTTACCGCGGGTGGCGTTTTTTTTTTAACAAGGAATTAGACGTAGTTGATAGAGGTCTGGGCAATTTCTCTTCTGCCAATACATCTTCCAGAGCAGAGGGGATACCTCCACCCTCTGAGTGGAAAATTGTGTCTGGAACACATGGCGTAATTGTAAATACTGGAAAAAGTGAGAGTTGGGTAAGATATGTCTTGCTTTTAGTTGGTCAAATGTTAAGAGTTCACCCTCTCTTGTAATGTCTCCTAGTACTTTAACCCCCCTACTAGCCCAAACTATGGGATCTGGCAGGGAATAGAATTGAGGTAGGTTGTGATTCATCCATAATGGGGCAGATGGAGTAATTCCCACATAGCTGGGGGACATTTGAATTGTGCCTATTTCCCAGGCTTTAATTGTTGCCTGCATGGAATCCGTTAAAGGTAGATTAGATTTTGGGCCTCTATAGAGCGCAAGTCTCAATCTCTCATAGGAGCTCAAATGAGCAGCCTCAAGGACCATGGCCAAGTCCCCACCCTCCGCCATCAACCAGTGTCTTGCAAAAACCATCTGTCCAGCTAAGTAGTACTTCTGCCAATCAGGTAGTGCTAGTCCCCCCTGCCACCATGGTTCCTGAAGTACCTTTATGCTTATGCGGGGTGGTTTGGGACACCACAGAAAGGAACTAATAATACTATTCAGTTTGTGGAAAAATGATTTGGGGACCCATACTGGAGAGTGCCTTAGGAAATATAGAATTTACTGGCATAAACTTCATTTTCAGGAGATTTATACGTCCTAATAGAGATAGAGGAAGCCGTTTCCAAGCCTGTATTTTTTGCGTCAGGCGAGGAACTAGTGGTAGAAGGTTTAGTGGCATATAATCCCATACATTGGTGTGACTTTGACCCTCAGGTACGTGATAGTGGAGAACGGTTACAGTGGGAGATTGTCCTCATCTACCCTTCGCGTCCTCGGACCCTAAGACCTCTGCTTTTAATGTAAATTATTAGAATGTGCCATTTTGTTTTATTTGCAGACTAGCTGGTAAGTGTGTTGGGAAACCTGCAGTAGCTTTCCTGTTTTGTATACTATAAAAATTGCAATGATAAAAAAAGCTGGGGTAGTTGGCATGTTTTGTACACTGTTTTTAGATAATATGTTAATAAAAACTGCAATTATTAAAAAAAAACTGGGTTAGTTGTTCTGTTTTGTATACTGTTTTTAGATAAAACTTTAATAAAAACTACAAATTATAAATTGACACATCCTCAATACCAAAAAATGTGCCTAGATGTTTTACAAAATTCCACCTGGTATAGACCTATTAATACAGCAATACATTGAAGAATTCCAGGGCCTTTGTATTGGAGCATTCTGGGAGGACTCGATTGATAGGGACACCTTATGCCCTGTACACACGGTCAGAAATTCAGACGGAAAAGGTCTAATCGGATTAATTGTTGAAAAAACCGATCGTGTGTGGGCTCTATCGGACTTTTTCCATCAGAAATTCTGACGGAAAAAATTTGAAAGCAGGATCTAAAATTTTCTGCCCAAAAAATCTGATCAGACTTTTTCCGATCATTTGTAGAGAGTTTGACGAACAAAGTGCCATGCATGCTCAGATCAAATTACGAGACCAAAGCTATTGGCTACTAGCCTCTATGTAGTCATGTCGTACGCAACAAACATCATCACGTTCCGAACAATCAGACTTTCCGTCAACTTAGTCCGACCGTGTGTATGCAACACCAGTTTCGGACAAAATCCATCGGAAAAAATCTGACTGATTTTGTGGTTGGAATTTCCGACTGTGTGTACAAGGTATTAGACTTTATCAATACAAAAATCCCACATATGCCTACCTTCTATACACTCCCCAAAACCCATAAAAACATTTAATCTCCACCGGGAAGACCAATCGCCAGGGTGGTATATGGACAGGCCAGGGTGGTATATAGCCAGGGGGTATATGGACAGGCCAGGGTGGTATATGGACAGGCCAGGGTGGTATATAGCCAGGGTGGTATATGGACTAGCCAGGGTGGTACAAAGCCAGGGTGGTATATGGACAGGCCAGGGTGGTACATAGCCAGGGTGGTATATGGACTGGCCAGGGTGGTATATGGACAGGCCAGGGTGGTATATGGACTGGCCAGGGTGGTATATGGACTGGCCAGGGTGGTATACGGACTGGCCAGGGTGGTATACGAACTGGCCAGGGTGGTATACAGACTGGCCAGGGTGGTGTACGGGCTGGCCAGGGTGGTGTACGGGCTGGCCAGGGTGGTGTACGGACTGGCCAGGGTGGTGTACGGACTGGCCAGGGTGGTGTACGGACAGGCCAGGGTGATGTACGGACTGGCCAGGGTGATGTACGGACTGGCCAGGGTGGTATACGGACAGGCCAGGGTGGTATATGGACAGGCCAGGGTGGTGTATGGACAGGCCAGGGTGGTGCACAGACAGGCCAGGCCCTAGCCTAGTGGGGGAGGGGGGAAGATAATGAGGGAGAGGGGAGAGAGGAGGGTGAGGGGGAGAAGGAGAGGTGTAAGGAAAAGAGGGAGGGGAGGGATAGAGAGAGAAAAAGAAAGGGGGAGGGGGGAAGAAGGTGCAGAGCACAAAGTGGTGAGAACAGAGGGGGGGGGGGGGGTGGTTGTTGTTCTGGGGGTGGGAATCACACTCACCAATTATGTCTCCCCCATCCAGTCTGGTGTCCCTCAAGGCTGTGGAATCTTTCGTTTGAAAAGTTCCGCTCAGCTGTTCACAAAACTCCTATCCCAGCACAGAGCAGGTGCATGGCATGCATGTGGATGGAGTGTGGGCGGGAACAAATGGGAGGCGGTGTATTGGATTGGAGAAGCAACAGAGTGAGGGCGGAGTTAGGAGGACAGTGGAGACAGAACACAGCCCGACAGCTGTGTAAGCTGTGTTTCCCGTTCTCACTGTGTGACAATGACAGGATGCCAGAGACTGTGGAGCGCCGGAGATAGAGATATAGCTGCTCTCCGTCTCCACACTACAAGTCATGGTGCCTGGGGGAAAAGACGCTCCTCCCGCAGCTACCCACATAGACTCCGCCCCCTGCTCCGCTTGCTTGTTCATCCTTATAACTGTCCGGCTCATCCTGTGGCTTGTGACCCCGCATACGGCAATCTGCTCGGTTCTGCGGGTGTGTAATAGCAGGGAGCGGTGTTGAGTCACTTTGTCAGCAAGGGTTTACCGCCCCTCCTATCCTGCCGCCCTAGGCGGCTGCCTGTTCCGCCAAATGGTTACGCCGGCCCTGGCAGGGTGTCCGAATGGCTGGTACCTTCCTGATAGAGCAAGACCTGAATACTTGGCCTCTAAACAACTTCATTTTGAAATTATTGAAATTTATTTTGACTAAAAAATACTTTATCTATATGGATCAAATTTATCTGTAAACACAGGGCATGACTATTGGCACGTCCTGTGCACCCTCCTATGCCAACCTCTTCTTAAAGGGGTTGTAAAGGTAAATGTTTTTTCACCTTAATGCATTCTATGCATTAAGGTGAAAAAACATCTGACAGTCCCGGTGCCCCCAGCCCCCCCGTTTTACTTACCTCACCCCTCGAAAGTCCCACGCTCGTCCCCCGACGTCCTTTCCACCGTTCAGCCTGGCCACTGATTGGCTGGAGTGGATGGATGGAAAGCAGCGCAGCCATTGGCTCGTGCTGCTGTCAATCACATCCACTGACGGGGAGCTCCAGGGGGCGGGACCGTGTGATACAGCGAGGGAGCGCGCCCGCAGGTGCTTCTCACCATGCGAGGGAGCTTGCATGAATGTGAGAAGCATCTGGGGGAGGAAGCCGAGACAGCCGCCGAGGGACCCCAGAAGAGCAGGTTCGGGGCCACTCTGTGCAAAACAAGCTGCACAGTGGAGGTAACACGCTAATGACAGAACACGCTAATGACAGAAATACGTAAAATATCCAAACACCTCAATGGGCCGAGTATGCAGGAGGTGTGCTGAGTGCAACCGGGGGGGGGGGATATCTCCTGTGTCCTGACTACACCGCCGACCGCTGACTAACCAACTAAAGCGGAATGGTTGAGTGGAGGAAAAAACAACTCAACCACCACCCCCAACCGCCAGTGTGAATGCACCCCTGAAGTAACTATGACCCCATGACTGCCATACCCGTGACCAATGTGCCTGGTGTGGATTAACAGAACAACAATACCCCTATTCAGGAATGCTCTAGAACAGGGGTGTCCAAACTTTTTTCAAAGAGGGCCAGATTTGATAAAGTGAACATGCGTGAGGGCCGACCATTTTGCCTGACATTCTTTGAACCATTAAAATCAGGGTGGATTTGATTTAATTCAGGTCGCTTTAAATCACAATTTAAATCAGGGGTGTCCAAACTTTTTTCAAAGAGGGCCGGATTTGATGAAGTGAACATGCGCGAGGGCCGACCATTTTGCCTGACATTCTTTGAATCGTTAAAATTCGGTCTAAGTGTGTTCGTTCGAGCTCTAATACACTGCCCAACAAGAATTCTCTTGCCTTTGTGGCTGTGTGTGGGAAGAAATGAGCTTGGGCGTATTTGTACATACTGTATTAATTGGCGTATAACACACACCTTCACTTTAAGAGGGAAGTTTCAGGAAAAAAAAATGTTTAAATAAAGAACTGTGAAGCAAAATAATGGTCAGTGCCCACCAATGCAGCCTAATCAGTGCACATCTGCAGACCCACCTTTGCCAGGAACACACCCACCACAGCCAGGAATGCCCCCACCATAGCCAGGAATGCCCCCCCCCCCATAGCCAGGAATGCCCCCCCATAGCCAGGAATGCCCCCCATAGCCAGGAATGTCCCCCCATAGCCAGGAATGCCCCCCCATAGCAAGGAATGCCTCCACCATAGCCAGGAATGCCCCCACCATAGCCAGGAATTCCCCCACCATAGCCAGGAATTCCCCCACCATAGCCAGGAATTCCCCCACCATTGCCAGGGACACAGCACCATTGCCAGGGACACAGCACCATTGCCAGGGACACAGCACCATTGCCTGGGACACAGCATCATTGCCAGGAATGCCTCCCCAAATGCCTCACCATTGCCAGGAATGCCTCCCCAAATGCCTCACCATTGCCAGGAATGCCTCCCCAAATGCCTCACCATTGCCAGGAATGCCTCCCCAAATGCCTCACCATTGCCAGGAATGCAGCACCATTGCCAGGAATGACTCACCATTGCCAGGAACGCAGCACCATTGCCAGGGACGCAGCACCATTGCCAGGGACGCAGCACCATTGCCAGGAATGCCTCCCCAAATGCCTCACCATTGCCAGGAATAACTCACCATTGCCAGGGACGCAGCACCATTGCCAGGGATGCAGCACCATTGCCAGGGACGCAGCACCATTGCCAGGGACGCAGCACCATTGCCTGGGACGCAGCACCATTGCCTGGGACGCAGCACCATTGCCAGGAATGCCTCCCCAAATGCCTCACCATTGCCAGGAATGCCTCCCCAAATGCCTCACCATTGCCAGGAATGCCTCACCATTGCTAGGAATGCAGCACCATTGCCAGGAATGCAGCACCATTGCCAGGAATGACTCACCATTGCCAGGAACGCAGCACCATTGCCAGGAATGCAGCACCATTGCCAGGAACACAGCACCATTGCCAGGAACACAGCACCATTGCCAGGAACACAGCACCATTGCCAGTAATGCACTGACGAGTGCCAAAGGAGAATCTCCTGTTTACACGGCGGCTTCTTTAATAGAAAGTCCCGCCTCCTTTGATGGACAGAAAAGTCGTCCAATGGCAGTGCAGGAGAAGGACTTGCTATTACAGAGGCCGCCCGTAAACAGGAAATTCTCCTGTGTACGGCGCTCGGTCCTGTCCTCCCTGTACCTTCCGAAGCATATCTTTTGTGGCCCCGGCGCTGGGAGATCGTCGGGGGCCACAAAAGATATGTATGTCCAAATAACCAGGCGGGCCGTTCAAAACCGGGCCGCGGGCCGCAATTGGCCCGCGGGCCGGACTTTGGACATGCCTGCTCTAGAAGAAGCGTTTGGGCAAAAAACATTCCTCGTCATATGAAAGTAGCAGCTCGCCAGCCTGAGCTGAGAAAGAAATATATATACCGTACAGTGTTAGGAATTCACAGCTGCTGCTAGCATTGACCTTGATTAGAAACAGTTTTGGAGGACTTGAACAAGAAGTAGGTAGATGCAGTGACATATTGTCCCTATGTGGGTCCCTACTGTAGCTACTGTATGCCCATTGGGAGGGGGAGAGGAGCTGGCGGGCGGCCGAAACCCCCCACATGAGTGCCGGGAGAAGTGGGAGGCACCCCCCACCCTGCATGATTGAGCCCAGCGAAGGTGATGGGTGGACAGACAACCCCC
Source organism: Lithobates pipiens (assembly GCF_037356315.1). Taxonomy (NCBI): domain Eukaryota; kingdom Metazoa; phylum Chordata; class Amphibia; order Anura; family Ranidae; genus Lithobates; species Lithobates pipiens. The sequence continues at coordinate 291,256,065 of NW_027507785.1, forward strand.
CCCCCACCTATACACCGTGGGAAGCAGGCGGGTGGCACCCTGGCCAAGCAGAGCCCTGGAGAAGTTGGTAGACGCTGGCCAGCTGGAGCCGAGTAAGGAGACTAGTGGGTGGAGGATAGAAGAATGACGCCCACCCGCTTCCCCCGGCATGAGCGCCGGGAGAAGTAGGCGGGCTGCATGCTGGCCAACTGGAGCTGTGGGGAGATTGTAAGGTGGAGGCTGGAAGGAGAGACGCCCCCCGCTCCCCCCGGCATGAGCGCCGGGAGAAGCGGGCGGGCCACACGCTGGCCAGATGAAGCTGAGTGGAGAGGTGGAGGATGGAATGATGGATGGCCCCCGCTCCCCCCGGCATGAGCGCTGGGAGAAACGGGCGGGCCATACGCTGGCCAGAAGGAGCAGCATAGAGAGGTGGAGGGTGGAATGATGGATGCTCTCCCGCTCCCCCCGGCATGAGCGCCGGGAGAAGCGGGCGGGCCACACGCTAGCCAGAAGGAGCTGAGTGGAGAGGCGGAGGATGGCAAGATGGACGCCCCCCCCTCATGTGCGCCAGGAGAAGCGGCTGGCTGCCCCCCCCCCCCCCCAGGAAGCAGTGTGGAACATGGCTGCAAGGGAGGACAGGCAGGGCGGCTTCCATGAAGCAGGTAGAACCCCGGTGGTGACAGGGGGGACGAGCGAGTGGTCCCTCGATGGTGCCCGAGAGAGGAACCGACAGCATGCTGCGGCCGAACACCGCTCTGAAAGGCAGCCCCGCCCCCCAGAAATGAGCCGACGAAGGCTCTGATGGAGGAGGAGGAGGGATTTAAAGCCCTCAGACTCCTCCTACAAATTCAGGCTAGCCTGCGGCCAGCCTTCCAACATGTTTGTTAGTTAAAAAAAAAAAAATCACTTTACAATCCCTTTAAGGGGATGGGAGAAAACAGTGTTTGCAGATGAATTACTCCAACCCATCTTGAACCAGGTCCTTTGCTGGCACAGATTTATTGATGACCTTTTCCTAATCTGGACAGGATCATAAACATCTCTGATTGAATTTATTGAGTTACTGAATATAAATGATTTCAACCTTCGCTTTACCCTCAGTTATGAGGGTAAATACACTTACCAGAATGCGTGGACCCTATTGCCAGCATCAAAAAGTCAAACAGGCATAAGGATGGAAACGGTAGAATGATGATCCAGAGAGCAGTCACTGAAGATCTGTCACCAGGATATTCCACTACGTTCAACCCCATCAGTAAATCTTGGACTCCACAGTTCATAAATAACAGACGTCCTCCACTTAGTGTAATACCATTTCTCACAGAATTTGTTAAAAGGTAGAAAACTTACATCAGAGAAATGGTTTTACACTATGTGCCTTCCAATTTTTATAAACTGTGGAGTCCAAGATTTAACTAAAGGGGTTGGATGCAGTGGAATATCCTGGTGACAGATCTTCAGTGACTGCTCACTGCATGTGGTCTCCCTACAGCTGGTTGTTTCTCCCATTATTTATGTAGTGGCGACACTTTCGACAAAGTGTCCGCTATGTGCAAATTTATTTTTCTCCTCAGAACAGTAAAGGGGTTCTGAGGGTTGTTTGGGCAGTTTTAACTTTGGCATCAGTTTGGCTGGGCTGTGTTAGGGTTCTGTCTGCTCATGTGTATAGTTACGTGCACATGACAGGACCAGAACCAGGCCTGCTTGGACGTTTTGGGTATCAGCGTTCCTCTGAGCCAATCAGTGGGTGAGTCTAGCCCCGTTGAGGAGTCTAGGGAAGGGTACTTAAGAGGCTGGAGTCACGTGTTCTGGGGTCGTTCGTTAGGCCAGAGCTGCCTGTTCTTGAAGCTGGACCAAGGTAGCCCCTCGAGGGGTCCCGGTCATGGGAGCGCATGCCTCTCCGCAACATGGTCAGTTTGACTAGCCCCATTGGACCCGCATGGTCTGGGGCAAGGATCCATCTGTTCCCGAGTCTCGGAACCGGCTGGTCCGAGGAGCAGTAACTGAGGGAGGATTCAAGGCGTCCGGGTGCGCTCTTAACTTGCAGGTGCACCACAGCCTCTGTAAGGCCGCGTACACACGCGGGGACTGTTCGCCCAACTTTGTCCGCTGAACAGTGTTTCGGCGGACAGTCCGCTCGTGTGTGGGCTTTCAGCGGACAGTTTCAGCGAACAGTCCGCTGAACAAGGTTTTTCGGAATTTCCGAAAAACTGTCCGCTGAAACTTTGTTTCAGCGAACAGTCCCCTCGTGTGTAGGCTTGTTCGTCAAACTAAGTTCCGGGCATGCTCAGAAAGGATTTACACGCCGAAAGTTATAATGCAGTGTATAGGACGTCGTATTTTTCGTCCCGTCGTACGTGCCGTTCACGTCATCGCGCACGGTTTCAGCAAACTGTTCGTTCGTCGTGTGTGGCCATGTCCGTCCATGCTAATTTTGAGCGGACTGTTCGCTGAAACTGTTTGACGGACAAAGTTGGGCGAACAGTCCCCGCGTGTGTACGCGGCCTAAGCGATCAGGGAGGACTCTTCAGAGGAGGGCCAACAAGCTGGCATCCCAAGAAGTGCCTGGTTGCTGGGTTGTCAAGGACACTAACGGATCCACGTTTTCCAGTACTGCCAAGGAGATAGAGAACGTTCCAGGTACTGAGGAAAGGTTCCTGTTCACTTTCGGTTGCAACGTGTTTAAGGTTAGAGACTTTGCAAGTTCTGGATTAAAGTGCTGACTACTATAATCTCTGGCTAGAGATTTGTTCAGCTTTGAAGTGCCCAGCTGCGAGTGGCTACTCTCTGGGTTGTATTAGAGACTTTCTAGTGATCAGCAGTTCAAGGTGCCTGAGTTTCTTCACCCTTGCCCTCTGTTCCCATACGAGACTATGCTAGTTAGATGTTACCCCTGCAAATAAAAACCTTTCTAAAGGACTTTTATGGTGTCAGCATCCAAGGTTGTTGGGTACTAACCCTGGGAACCCCTAGACATGGAAGAACAAGTCAAATGGAGGTAACCGGTAAGCCCAAAAGTCAAGGCCGCCCCAGTGAGCTTCATGGCCGCTACATTTACTTACCGAGCCTCCAACAAGGAGAACAGTGAGAAGAACACTGGTCACATGATTAAATCTGACTCCAAGCCACCCAAGACTAGAAGTCATATGAAGCAGTGCCTTAGATCTCACACTGCAGAAATACATCTATGATGAGGTAGGTACAGAAGTGCCTAGGCACACTCACATACCAGGAAGTGCTATTTTTTAGGAGGAACTAAAGATCAAAGGCAAATATCTCAGGGTACTCATTAGGCACAATTAACATTTCTAGAATTTCTCTATAACAGCAAATCCTCACTTTTTGAATTCAGGTTCCATTTAAAATTCATCACATTTGTCTGGAGAGAAATAAACTCCATAACAATAGCGGCTCCAATGTGCCTGTTATATCATCTGTATGGAACTGTCTGGTCCACATCAGTTGGACTCCAATTCTGAATTATCCAAAGAGGAACAAACTAGAAAACGCCATCTGCTTGCTCCTTCTCCATAAAAGTCTCTTATAGTGTAAGGCTGGGTTCACACCATAGCGATGCGGGAACGCCGCGAATCCGCGGCGTTTTCCCGCATCGCATGCCTCCCGCCGGCAGTTCACACTGCCCTATGCGGACTGCTGGGAGTGTCAATGAAATCTTAATGACACCCCCAGACCAGTCCGCATATCGCAGTGCGATCTGCAAACTCGGACAGGAATCGGATCGCATGGTGTGAACACCCATGCGATCCGATTCTGCTGCGGACCAAAAAAAGGGTCCTGTGCGAGTTTGCGGTGGGTGCGATGCGAATTCAGCCATACTATCTGTATGGCTGAACTCGCATCGCACAGACAGATCGGATGTGATTTGCACTGCAGTGCGGTGCGAATCACATCCGGGTCTCCCACCCGCAGCGGTGTGAACCCAGCCTAATACTGTCTGATTCTGATTAAATTTATACTCAAAAAATGAATAAAACCCTCACATATAAACCTGCTATACCTAATTGAATAACACGATTACACTCAGAGCATCCCATGGAGTAGATGGACTGACTATGCTGCACATACACTATGTTGTCAAAAATATTGGGACATCTACCTATACATGCACATGAACTTTAATTGCATTCCAGTCTTTGTCCGTAGGGTTCAATATTACGTTTGCCCACCCTTTGCAGCTATAACAGCTTCACCGCTTCTGGGAAGGCTGTGCACAAGGTTTAGGAGTGTGTCTATGGGAATGTTTGACTATTCTTACAGAAATGTTTCTGAGGTCAAGCACTGATGTGGATGAGAAGACCTGGCTTGCAGTCTCCACTCGAATCCATCCAAATGGTGTTCTCTCTGGTTGAGGTCCGGACTTTGTGCAGGCCAGTCAAGTTCCTCCACCCCAAACTCGCTCATCCATGTCTTTATGTTTACATCTTTATTGCTTTGTGCACTGGTCCAAATCATTTGGTGGAGGGGGGATTATGGTGTGGGGTTGTTTTTCAGGGGTTGGTCTTGGCCCCTTAGATCCAGTGAAGGGAACTCTTAAGGCGTCAGCATACCAAGACATTTTGGAATTTTCATGCTTCCAACTTTGTGGGAACAGTTTTGGGATGGCCCCTTCCTGTTTCAACATGACTGCACACCAATGTACAAAGCAATACCCATAAAGACATGGATGAGTGCGTTTGAGGTGGAGAAACCTGGCTGGGGTGCACGGAGTCCTGACCGTGAGCCAGGCCTTCTCGTCCAACAGCAGTGCCTGACCTCACAAATGCGCTTCTAGAAGAATGGTCAAACATTCCCATAGACACACTCCTAAACCTTTTGGACAGTCCAGGAAACTTACAAATGATCCCTTGAAGTGGGGTTTTGTCCACACTGCAAGGGTACATTGCTGTTTAGTCTGGGGGAAAGGGGGGGGGGGTTGGGGACTTTATACAAGGCGATGACAGGGTAAGGTCATACCCCGCCTATCACAAGATAATTAGCCACTTCAATACCGCGCACTTTCACACCTTCTGACCAGGACAGTTTTCAGCTTTCAGTGCTGTCACTTTTTAAATGACAATTGCGCGGTCATGTTTCACTGTACCCAAACTAAATGTTTATCATTTTGTTCCCACAAATAGAGCTTTCTTTTGGTCGTATTTGATCACCTCTGTGGTTTTTATTTTTTGCTAGACGAATAAAAAAGAAATAAAACAAACTATTTTTTTTAGTTTTGTTATAAAATTTTGCAAATAAGTACATTTTCTCCTTCACTGATGGGCCCTGATAAGCTGCACTGATACGGTGACACCGATGAGGTGGCACCAATGAGATAGCACTGATGGGCACTAACGATGGGCACTCATAGGTGGCACTAGTGGGTACTTATGGATGGCTCTTATAGACGGCACTGCTGGGCACTGATAGGTGGCATTGATGGGCACTGAAAGGTGGCACTGATGGGCATTGATGGGCACTAATGGCTGGCACTGGATTTCACTGATAGGCATCACTGGTGGCACAAGTAGGCATTTTTCACTGGCACTGATTGACAGTTGCCTGGACACTGATTGGAAAATAATTTCCCTGATGGTCTAGAGTGGCATACCTGGTGGTCCGGTGTGATGGCCATCCCTGGTGGTCCTGGGCGAGCATCTGGGCGATAACAATCAGTACAGACTTCCCTGTCAGAGGAGCAGCCGAACGGCTCTCCTCTACTCGCATCTGACAGACGCTCAACGGCTCTTCCTGTTTACATCATGATCAGCTGTGATTGGACACGGCTGATCATGCAGTAAAGAGACTCTTCACCTAGATCAGACTTGCAGTGTGTCAGACTGACACACCCCAACAACGATCGTCGCGGCTAGTTATCCTGAGAACATCATATGACGTCCGGTCAGGATATCGCAACCATAGAACCATAGATACCATAGAACCATGGTAGAACCATAGATACCATAGAACCATGGTAGAATCATAGATACCATAGAACCATGGTAGATATATAAAGATCACATTTATTAATTCATATACTGTATTTATCGGCATATAACACGCGCCGGTGTATAACACGCACCCCAAGTTTAGGAGGGAATTTTAAGGAAAAAACTTTTAGGAGGGATGTTTAAGGAAAAAACCTTACAGTTAAATGCCCATCAATGCAGCCTCATCAGTGTCCATTGCAGCCTTGTCCATCATTGCACCCCTGTCAGTGCCCATCTGCAGCCTTATCAGTGTCCATCTGCAACCTTGCCATTGCAGCCTTGCCCCAGTGTCATTTACAGACTTTAAAAATGGTGCCGACGAGATTCAGCGCTAGATGTCCTGTGCATCTCGCAGGCTTTCAGCCACTTTTGGCCATTCTCGTCGGCTTTCGGCCACTCTTGCTGGCTTTTGGCCTTTCTCAGCAGCTCTCGCCCACCTTCGGCCACTGTCGGCGGCATTCGCTGGCTCACGCGGGACTGCGAGAGCTGCCAAAAGCTGCCAAGAACGGCCAAAAGCCACCAAGAATGGTCAAAAGCGGACGATCGAATACGTTCAAAATGTGGTACTGAGAGCTGATGGCGCATTGAATACAAAAGCAGCAATGAGTGAACATCTATAGGAGTGTAGACCCCAATAGTGATCAGAAGCGATGTAATAATATCTCCAAAGGATTTCTGTGGAAGATAGTAGGATGTGTGTAAATGTATATAGTAACAAATCTGATTGTATATTAGAATCTATAACTCATATGAGCGATATCGGTGGTAATAGCCCCAGGTGAAGAAAGGAAGTAAAATAATATACTAAGGGGAAAACATGCATCTCTTGCAAATGGAGAATAGGTGATAAAAAAAGAGACTGAAGCCAAAAATAGGGACCAGTGACAAAATAATATAAAGTCATATCTTGTAATGATGAGTGCAGAGGCCCTAATCCAAGATGGTGCATATTATCCCACCATAGCAAGGACCAAAGAAAATGAGTGTGCCACCTAAGGTAATACTTATATTGAAGTGCAGCCACAGGACCCTCCCAACGTCACGCTAACATAGTCCATGGGGGGTTGGCACCGGCACCTGAGCGGCTATTTGTGACTTGCCGATTGATTTACCCTCACCTGACTGCAGATGGAAAGGCCATGCGCCAGGCACGTAGCACCACAGGTGACATCACACTTATGAAGCGTGGAACGTGGTGTTGATGCGCAATGAGTATTTGCCTGCCCCCTCACATCTGAAAATAATTGTCAATATAATCTAATAGTTGGCCAAGGAGAGGGGGAGGGGGAAGGGAATAACATAAAACTCCACCATTTTTACTTACGGATAAACTATAAGTTCAAAATGAAATACCCGGAGCAAGGCGTCGATGCGTCACACAGTGAGAGTTGCAGGTCCACACCCCCACCGCAGCTTTCAGCGAGGTGCTTCTCTCATCCTGCTCCATGTCTCCCACTCTCCTTAGTGCTGCTGTCCCCCTCTCTTCTCCCCCTCCGTGCATCTGCCCCCCTCCGGGGCTGCCGTTCCCCTCTCTTCTCCTCCTCTGTGCATCTGCCCCCTCCGTGCTGCCGCCCCCTTCTCTTCTCCCCCTCCATGCATCTGTCCCCCTCCGTGCTGCCGTCCCCCTCTCTTCTCCCCTTCCATGCATCTGTCCCCCTCTGTGCTGCCGTCCCCCTCTCTTCTCTCCCTCCGTGCTGCCATCCCCCTCTATTCTCCCCCTCTGTGCATCTGTCCCCCTCTGTGCTGCTGTCCCCCTCTCTTCTCCCCCTCCGTGCTGCCGTCCCCCTCTCTTCTCCCCCTCCATGCATCTGTCCCCCTCTGTGCTGCCGTCCCCCTCTCTTCTCCCCCTCTGTGCTCCCGCCCCCTCTGTTCTCCCCCTCTGTGCATCTGTCCTCCTCTCTCTTCTGTGTCCCCCTCCGTGCGACTGTCCCCCTCTATTTTCTGTGTCCCCCTCTGTGCATCTGTCCCGCTCTCTCTTCTGTGTCCCCCTCCGTACATCTGTCCCCCTCTCTTCTCCCCCTCGATATCTCAGGATGGAGAGCGGAGGTAGGAGGCAGTAAACCCAGCTCCTTAGTTTTCAGAATGGACAGAGTCAGTGACCACTCTGTCTTCTCTCCATTCATTATCATTAATTCATTCATTCATTATCAGTGCAGCGGAGGCTGCACAGAAAGGGACTGGGGAATCTCTGTCCCCAGTCCCTTTCCCTGTCTCAAATAGGATATGTCACCATATTCCCCCCAACAGGGCTGATAAAAAAATTGCAATAAATAATAAAAAAATTAAAAAAAATTGTAAAAAATAATTAAAAAAAACACACTGACACTGTCCCCACACACCCTCCCCCTTAAAAAAAGAAAGCATTGTAAAAAATAAATTATAAACATTCATGAACTTAATAAAGGAATATAACTATATATATATATATATATATATATATATATATATATATATATATATATATATATATATATATATATATATTCTATATTCTATATATAACTATAGATATAGTTATATTATTTTATCTTAACTTTACAAAAAATAAGTACATTAAAAAGGGTAAGATAAAAGAATATAACTACATACTTATATATATTATATATGTATGCACTAGTTATATTCTTTTCTCTTACCATTTTTTTTATGTACTTATCATTTTTTGTAAAGTTATCCAAAGGATTAATTAGCTAATCAAAAAAAAAAAAGAACACTAGATTAAGTAAAAAAAATAAAATAAAAATAATCGCTAGTCAATGACTAATCGAAAAAATAATTGCTAGATTAGTCGACAGACAAAATAATCGTTAGTTGCAGCTCTACTTGGCACAACTTTTTTTTTGCAGTTTCACCCATTCTTCTTTGCAGGACCTCTCAAGCGCCATCAGGTTGGATGAGGAGCGTTGGTGCACAGACATTTTCTGGCTGTGTGCTTAGGGTGGTTGTCCTGTTGCAAGATGAAACTTCACCCCAGTCTGAGGTCGTGTGCACTCTAGAGCAGGTTTTCATCGAGGATGTCTCTGTAAAGTGCTGCATTCATCTTTCCCTGGATCCTGACCAGGGCTGGATTAACGTAGGGGCTATTGGAGCTGCAGCCCCAGGCCACTACCTTAATATAGGCCCAGCCAACCAAAAAGGACAGACTTCTCATGGAAAGCAATGGGCCAACGGGAAGAGATCTCCACTGACAGGCCCTGCATTCCACATGCACTGCCTGGGCAGGGTGGTGGGATTGATAATGGGCACTACATGAGCAGTCCTAACAGAAGCCTGGGGCACGACAATGCTGGCCTCTTACAGAAGTCTGGGGCTTCCATAGTGTTAGGCCTGTGCAGCTGCACTCTTTCAGCTCAGAGTGAACGCCAATGCATGGCCCTTACAGAAACTTGGCAAATCAAATGCCAGGCTTTCCTAGTGTTATGCCTGTACGCTGCACACTTTTGAGTTTGGGCGCATGACAGCACAGGCTCCTGGAAAGCTGAAGGGTGACCAGTAAAGGGTCCACCAAAATCCTCAGTACCAAGCACATGATGCTCTTAATCCGGCTCTGTGTAGACCATTAACTTCTCTCCTGAAGCCTGACTGGAAAACTCCTAGACGTGACATCCCCCTGTCCTCCTTTGTTGCCAGGACATTGCTAAGGCTCATTCCCAGCCGTTTCTGTTCACATCCACCATCACGGATGCATGCTCTCACATGCTGAGCTCAGATCTACTGAGTCAAGGGAGAGAAAGCCTATGTGAGATGGTATAGAATCAGAGAAAGACCTCACTCCTGTGATACTGGAAATGAACGGTAACAGCTGGGGCCCTTAGCAATGTCCTAGCAACAAGGCAGGATGGGGTGATGCGATCTTTGGGAGTTTTTCAGTCAGACTTCATGAGGTACATAAATGGCCTACACCTATTGCAAATTTGTTTTTTATCTATGTGTAGCGGCCATAACCTGTTGCAGGGCGGCCTTGACTTAATGGGCTTACCGGTTACCTTCTCTCAGCCTGCTCCTCCACTTCTAGGTGTTCCCAGGGTTGCTACCCAACGACTTGTACACTGACACAGATGAAGTCCTTTCAAAAAAGTTTTATTCTGTAGTAGAACTTTCAAATAACACAGTCTCTTAGGGAACAGAGGGCACGGGTGAAGAACTCAGGCACCTTGAACTCTGGGTCTAGCAAAGTCTCTATTTCCACCCAGAGAGTAGCCACTCGCAGCTGGGTACTTGCAAGTTGAACAGATCTCTAGCCAGAGATCATGGCAGTCAGCAAGTTGACTCAAACTTAAACAAACAACTAAGGGCAACCAGGAACCTTTTTCCTCTGTACCTGGAACGTTTCCTGTCTCCTTTATGGTACTGGAAAAGTGTGAATTCGTCAATGTCCTTCTCAACTAACTAAGTAACCAGGCACTTCACAGGATGCCACTTGCCGGCCCTCATCTGAAGAGTCCTCCTCCGGTCACTTCCACGAGCTGCGGTGTCCCTCCAAGCCGAGAGCACACCCGGACACTTTGAATCCTCCCTCAGTTACTGCGCCTCGGACCAGCAGGTTCCCAGACTCGGTAACGGACGGATCCCTACCTCAGACCAGGCAGGTCTATCAGGGGCCACTGACAGGAACATTTTGCTTGGTGTCGAACACCCCGTGACCGGGACTCCTCACGGGGCTACCCCGGTCCTGGAACCAGACTAGACCACACGGGTCTCTCCAACAACTCTGGAACCCCGAACACATGACCCACAGCCCCTTTAAGTACCCCTTCCCAGACTCCTCGGCGGGCCCCGGCACTCCCACTGATTGGCTCAGAGAAGACCGATACTCAAGCATCCAACCAGACTTGGTTCTGGCCTGTCATGTGCACCTCACTGTTCACATGACCAGGCAGAACTTCCAAACACAGCCTGGCCAGACTGGTGTTGAGGCCTACCTACACAATTAACCCTCAGAACCTTTACTGTTCTGAGGCCAAAAACTAAATTTACAGGTGTAAGGATTAAGGGGTGTCTAAACAAAATGGTTGACCTTATGTCTTACTAAATACATGTATTTTTTTATCCTTCTCTGTAAAATAAGGATTCGTCATCTATTGTCACGTACTCATCAAGAAGAGGCCGCATCAGCCCTAAAAAGCAGTCTACGCCCAGAAGATTGTCTTATCAGCTGATAACACTCGGAGAATTGTCTTTACTTTGAAAATGTTGTTTTTTTTACATTTGCTGATGTTTGCCCTTTTCTGTCTATAAAAGATGTAATAAAGAAGCCTCAGAGCCACAGTCAGTCAGAGACAGTCAGAGTTAACGACGGACTTCTGAGCAGAAATACTGAATAATATCTCTGTGTCTCTTTGCTTGGATAAGAACTCTAACTAACAATTGGGAAACGGTAACATAACCTGACAAATAGGTGACTTGTTGAGGTCACACCTAACATTTCTGGCGCCGCGAATAGGGACTCGCTGAAGAAACTACAAGAGGCGAACGAACATAAGGACGGAACGAAATGGCTGGGCACATCAAAGAACCACAGACAAATCCTGCGCAGGTAAGAAAAGCTTTATTTTCTTATAAACTCTGTGCTTCTTAGATTTGTGCCCACCTGATCTGTCTGAATTGTTCTTCAGGTAAACACCAACCTCTGTAGTAAGTGGGTCTTGAACTTAATATTTTGGCTTATGTTACCGTTGTTTCTTGTCTGTCTACTTGTCATCTGTCTGTTGTGAATGAAATAAGCCCTGTTTGTATGGTGTGAATTGAAACATATATCATCCCAATGGGTAACGGAATGCGCCCTTAACTCGTGAGAGTACTTTGGGGGTCTGACACTTACGTTTGATATATGCCTTTTTGATTCATGAGCCTAAAAACGGGTTGAAAGTATAAGTCCTGACTGCCTCGATAAAGCAGGAATAAGAAACGAATGCTGAGAGATTCCATGGTAATGGGACGGAAATAAGGTCTCCACAAGTCCCGGAGACCTAGTCATATGTGTTTGGCCACCAAAAGGGAATGCTTGTATATGTTGTAGCCGTCAGTCTGGTCATAATATTTGTCAGTTGGCTAGCATATAAGGTAATTCGATTTCAGAAATCTCATCTAGGAGAGGTTTTTAGTATTTTGGCACCCTAGGAGGAGAAGGCAACGAGACACTTAGTAAGTGATCCAAACGCCACCTAGGCAGGACTGTCAAAATGGGCCAGACACATGGTAAACCCCAGGAGGAATCTCAGAAATGTTATGCTGTTAAAGACATAATTACAATGTTGTATGGGAAGGATAAGGCACAGGGCACAAATAGGATTCTCAAGAAATTGGGGATGGATGGAGAAAATGGATTAAGTGTAGAAGGTTGGGAAGAAATAAAGAAAGACAGACAGGGAGAGATATTGCAGAACAGATGGGTATCACAAATACAATGTTTAATTAAGGTTTCCAACAGGGCTGAAGAGGAGGGATGGGAGTATTGTCAGGAAAAGGGTGGATGGGATATGAAGGTCCGACACAAAAGTCTTCCTTCTGCTCCCGGCGATAGGGTAAATACGGGAGGTACTCCACCTCCTTATAACACTACCACACCAGGTAATGAAAGACCAAAACTTTATCCTTCCTTAAGAGGAAGAGGATGGGTATGCCGAGTATGCGGTATCCAGAACCCAGACTGGGCACAGGAATGTGTACATTGCGGCGCTCAAAGACCAGAGCCCGTAGCTCCAGTCCATAGTCGGACTAGGGTAATACAAGTAAAAAGGTCCAAATGCGGGTCAAGCAGGACAGCCACCTACAGTGACCCGACAAGTCGTTCTGAGGACATGGACACCTTGGTCGGCTGACACTCTTATGGCATTAATACAGAATGCTCCTGATCCCGTAGCAAAACCTGCCGCATTCTGTAGATTCGTGACACAATTACTAGACACACATGAAGCAACTTGGCAAGATGGGGAAGATATATGTAGACATAAAATGACACTGACAATGTTTAATCAATTTATGAATGAAATTGCTCCACATAGACCACAAGGGGATCCAGCGGCAGATCCGCCAGGAGTACATCCTCGTCATATAGACTCTAGACCCCTGTTTATTGCTCAGCTACGAGAATTTTGCCAAGGGAAACAGCAGGAAAGGGGTTCGACAGCGCCCATAAAACAGGCCCCAGGTCAGACTGTTACAGAATTTTACCTCAACATGGAAAGCATGATGGCTGACGAAGGTCTAGATTTAGCCTTACCCGTCACCATTAGGGCTTTCAATCGACAGTTTATGGAAGGACTAGTACCCCAAATAGGTGACAAACTGAAGGCATGTACTCCCGAATGGAGAGCCATACGGGACAGAGGAACATTGTTGCAGAAAGCACAAGGCATAGAGGCTGATTTAGCAGAAACTAAACCCAGAAGGACACCGGGAGTTAACACTGTTGCCCGGGTCAATGAAGGAGGGAATTCCTCCCGTAAACCTTTTACCTGTTATTACTGCAACAAGGTGGGACATATAAAAAGAGACTGTAGGAAAAGGATAAAAGACGAACAGGAAGGAAACACGGACAGAGACACGAGGGACTACAGACAGAGGCGTACCAATGATAGGGACGATCCGACCGCATGACTTGCCCCAGTCCTAGCTGAATCAGAGAACAAAATGCTCCACATGTTGATGAAGGTGGAAGGTAAACATATTCCTTGTTTGGTTGACACAGGAGCGTCACGCAGTCTGTTGTCTGATTCAGTAGTCCCTCCACACATGACGTCCCGTGACACCATACCCATAAGTGGTTATGACGGACTCCTGACTGATGCCCCACTGACTAAACCTTAAAAAGTAAAAATAGGGAGAATGGCTACCGCCTGACACTTGTGTATTGTTGCAATATGTAGATGACCTATTGTTATGTTGTCCGGATAACGATACTTGTTTAAAAGCCACTCTCTCATTGTTACAATTCCTGGCTGAAAAAGGGTGCAAGGTGAATAGAACTAAGTTACAGGTATGTCAGAAAAAGGTTGTCTTTTTGGGCCACTGTATAATTTCGGCACCTGCGATCGGGATCCCTGATTATACCAAAACATTTCATTTGTACATTGCTGAAATCACGGGACACGCACTCGATCCTGTCTCTAGAGGATCACTGTCCTGTGTACGAGCAGTTGCAGCAGTGTCAATTATCATTGACAAATCCTCAGAAATTGTCTTAGACAATCCTGTAGTGGTACATACCACACATGACATACACGCCATCTTATCACAGGTCCAACCAAAACACATATCAATGGCAAGGCAGCTGCGTCTACAATGCACTTTGCTCCTACCCCCCAATGTTACCTTTCAGCGATGCACTTCTTTTAACTTAGCACAGCTTTTACCATTACAGACAGATTTGACAGGGGGGAGTAATGATGATAATGGTGTAGATACAGCACAAGATACTCAGGATTCTGACACACTTTCATTTCATGACATAACATCTGATGAACACGATTGTTTCCAACTTATGGAACAAGAAACCACGGGGTTCCCACATGTCACAGACATACCCATTGCAAATGCAGAACACACACTGTACATAGATGGTAGTAGATTTGCCGATGACAAAGGTAAATATCACACAGGTTATGCTGTGGTAACGGACACACAGGTAATTGAGGCAAAGTCACTACCAGCACACATGTCGGCATAAGAAGCGGAACTAACCGCTCTAGAGAAAGCCCTAGAACACTTAGAGGGACAAGAAGGGAACATTTACACTGATTCCGCATACGCCTACGGTGTGGCACATGATTATGGCCACATATGGAAAGCTAGAGGTTACCTTACAGCAGCAGGCACACCTGTTAAACATGGTGAAGGAATCAAAAGAGTCCTGAACAATCTTCAAAAGGTTATAAGAGTAGCCATCATGAAGATAGCGGCACACACGAGCGCAAAAACAACTGAGGCAAAAGGAAACGCATTTGCAGATTTAACTGCAAAGAAGGCAGCTCTAGGGGAAGTAAGCCCTGAGACCTTAGCCACGGTACAGGTGAGTATGCCCGAAACCACATGGCAGCAGCTAATGGAACTACAGGAACAAGCAGGGGCTATTGAGAAGGACCGTTGGGTTAAGGAGGGAGCTGCACCAGGCCTTGACAATGTATGGAGAGAAGGAGACAAAATATGTCTACCCGCTTCTCTATACCCCGCAATGGCAGCGGCTGTTCACTTACCCACTCATGTCAGCTCCAATTCTATGTATAGGATTGTAAGCCAAGGATGGCTAGCCCCTGGATTCAGTAGTACTGCAAGGAACTACTGTGCTGCATGCCAAATCTGTCTGATTAATAACCCAGGACAGAGAGTGAAAACCCCACGTAAACATCAGGTCCGGGCCCAATATCCCTTTCAGAGACTGCAGATTGACTACATACAAATGCCTAAGAGCGGCCCCTTTGAATTTGTTCTCGTGTGCATCTGCCTATTTTTCAGGCTGGTCCGAAAGTTATCCTGTGAAATCAGCTACGGCAAAAGCCACCGCCAAGAAACTGATTACTGAGCTGATACCTAGGTTTGGTCTCCCAGAAACAATAGAATCAGATAGGGGGACACATTTCACGGGAGAAATAATGCAAAATGTGATGGCAATGTTAGGGGTTCAACAAAGTTTTCATACTCCTTACCACCCACAGAGTTCAGGATCAGTAGAAAGAGTAAATGGTACAATCAAGCTGAAAATACAAAAAGCTATGCAGGAGTTGAACAAACCATGGCCTGAGTGCCTAGCTTTAGCTTTGTTCTCTATTAGGTACACCCCAACAGGAAAAACAGGGTTATCCCCATATGAAATACTGTTTGGAAGTGCACCTAGATTAGGTTTATATTTTCCTCAAAGTATGCAATTACAATGTGATAGGTTAACTACGTATGTAATACAGTTGCAACAGCGTCTGACTAAAATCCACAAGAGTGTGTATTCTTCTCTTCCAGACCCTAATTCTGTCACAGGTACACACGATCTACAACCAGGAGACTATGTGTATGTAAAGAAACATACCAGAAAGACACTGGAACCAAGGTTTGAAGGTCCTTTCCAGGTGCTATTGATTACAGCAACCTCAGTGAAATTGGAAGGGAAACCTACCTGGATCCACGCTTCTCATTGTAAAAAGGAGCCAGTTGGCAAATGACAACATGTATCTTTTTATTGTTTCAGTAATTCTGGCTAATAGTTTGGTTACCTCACAGAATAAAATACACAAGGATGAAGGATTTTCTAAAAAAATGTTATTACTGAAGTTTAAATATGCTTATGCTCAGAAGTCAGGATATGAGAAATGTTGGATTTGTAGCAAATTACACCCCAGCACAGCAAGTATACCACTGATGGCAGTTCCTATAAACTATACTGATCTTGCTAACAGTAGCATTAACAATTAGAATTACATGAATTAGCAATTGAAAGTATGAGTGCAGCACTGACAGGACTCTGTGAAACTACTGAGGACTATGAGTGCTGTACTTGGATACATAACACCAGCATTGAGGTACCTGATTATTATGACATCATTGCACAACACCGTACGGAAGTAAAGAATTTACAAGAGAAGGCCCGAAATATTGGTCGCGACTGGGATCCGTTTGGTGGAACTTTTAGTTTCTCAGGGTTATTCTCTTGGGTTAAGAAGGCAGCAATGACGATTATAGTGGTGCTCTTATTCGTATTTTTCTTTTATGCATGCTTTAAGTTGTTTATGTGCTTTTGCAAGAAAGCCAAGGTAAATGATGCGGAAAAGATGGAACTTTTGTGAAGATAGGTAGATTTAGATCCTTGACATCACCCATCTGTCAGAAAAGCCACTCTTCCTGAATTTTAGATGTTGGTACTGTCCAGGGGGATGGGTGTATACCCCTCTGACAACTCGCGGTCAGGGAGAGTACTCTGGATATAGGCTGACTAGAACTTGTTCAGGTGGACCCAGGGCAAGAGGGAGGGGTGATGTCAAAGGGGGAAATGTAAGGATTAAGGGGTGTCTAAACAAAATGGTTGACCTTATGTCTTACTAAATACATGTATTTTTTTATCCTTCTCTGTAAAATAAGGATTCGTCATCTATTGTCACGTACTCATCAAGAAGAGGCCGCATCAGCCCTAAAAAGCAGTCTACGCCCAGAAGATTGTCTTATCAGCTGATAACACTCGGAGAATTGTCTTTACTTTGAAAATGTTGTTTTTTTTACATTTGCTGATGTTTGCCCTTTTCTGTCTATAAAAGATGTAATAAAGAAGCCTCAGAGCCACAGTCAGTCAGAGACAGTCAGAGTTAACGACGGACTTCTGAGCAGAAATACTGAATAATATCTCTGTGTCTCTTTGCTTGGATAAGAACTCTAACTAACAATTGGGAAACGGTAACATAACCTGACAAATAGGTGACTTGTTGAGGTCACACCTAACACAGGCGTGTGACATTTGATCCTAAATGTCATCCGCTACATACAATCGCCCCATACCTGCATAGACAGTTTTATTTTGGTAAAGGTGAACTATGCCTTTAAAACCTGTGCCTAGTGAGCCAAATGGGAATCCATATAAGAAGGTCGGGGGGGGGGGGGGGGATTTCATCCAAAAGAGAGTGCTTGTTTGTGTGTGAGAAGGCCACTGTGTAGGTATACCTGAGGGGTAAAGATTAAAGCGAGGGGTAATAATCGGCTACGGTCAGTGTGGAAAAACAAAACAAGAGGGC
Source organism: Lithobates pipiens (assembly GCF_037356315.1). Classification (NCBI taxonomy): domain Eukaryota; kingdom Metazoa; phylum Chordata; class Amphibia; order Anura; family Ranidae; genus Lithobates; species Lithobates pipiens. Next base: position 291,273,736 of record NW_027507785.1, read on the forward strand.
TTCAGAATGTGCACAGCTATGCCTAGAATTTTCTGCAGGGCGCACATTCCTGTGAGATAGATTTCCCTCACTCATGACGCAAGAGTATTAGCTTAGAACATGACTTGTAGAAAAGTGCGTTGTTCCAATTTTTCAATCTCTTTTTCTTCTCCCTCCCCAGTGACCTCCATGGAGGTGATTTTCTTCAGGATTATGACAGAGAGCTTACAAGGAGGACGTAGCCCCCCTCATGGGCGCATTTACACCAGCCGACTGAAGCCCAACACAATCCCCATACATAGGCCAGACAATTGGCCTTATGTACTATTGCTTCAGTTCACACCAATAAGCTGCATCGGTGTGCAATAATAAAAAAATAAAAAAATAGGAGATGTTGGATTTTTGTAATGCAGGGACTCCGGTTATCTATAAAACATTAAACACTTGACCCATCCCCCCCTTCCAAAAATTTACCAGACAACATATTATTTGGAATCAAATGGCCACAGCAGACTTTTTTTTATTACAAACCATTAAATACAACAATCAAATAAAAAACAAGCTTAACCGCTTAAGGACCGCCTCATGCCGATGTACGTCGGCAGACTGGCACGGCTGGGCACAATCGTGTACCTGTACGTTCCCTTTAAGTGCCTAGCCATGGGTCGCACGCGCGCCGCTGGCAGCGCACTCGCGACCCAGTCTTGAGCTCCGTGACCGTGAGACCCGCGAACCCGATCGCAGCCGGTGTCCCGCGATCAGGTCACAGAGCTGAAGAACGAGGAGAGGTGTTATAGGGAAAGGCGATCAATGACGTCAGACGCCAAGCCACGCCCCCTACAGTTAAAAAACACACACTTAACCCCTACACTGCCCCCTAGTGGTTAACCCCTTCACTGCCAGTGACATTTTTACAGTAATCAGTGCATTTTTAATCGCACTGATTGCTGTATTAATGCTAATGGTTCCAAAAGTGTGTCAAAATTGTCCGACGTGTCCACCATAATGTAGCAGTCACAATAAAAATCGCTGATCGCTGCCATTACTAGTTAAAAAAATATATATTAATAAAAATGCCATAAAACTATCCCCTATTTTGTAGACGCTATATAACTTTTGCGCAAACCAATCAATAAATGCTTATTGTGTTTTTTTTTACCAAAAATATGTAGAAGAATACGTATCAGCCTAAACTGAGGAAAACATTTTTTTTATATATTTTTGGGGGATATTTGTTAAAAAAGTAAAAAATATTGCATTTATTTCAAAATTGTTGCTCTATTTTCGTTTCTAGCGCAAAAAAATAAAAACCACAGAGATTATCAAATACCACCAAAAGAAAATTCTATTTGTGGGAAAAAAAAGGACGCCAATTTTGTTTGGGAGCCATGTCGCACGACCGCGCAATTGTCAGTTAAAGCGACGCAGTGCCGAATTGCAAAAAGGGACTTGGTCCTTTAGCTGGAAAATGGTCCGGGGGTTAAGTGGTTAATGCATATAATACAGTCAATGCGTAACAAATAAACCAACCTCAGCTTAATCCTGCCCGGTCTAAGGTCTTTGAAGGCCTATATACTCACTACCAAAAGGTTGTATCTGCCACCCAATCAAAGGCCCCCAGTCGCAACTACAATGGCTCAGGGATAATTAACCAATTTCGTACTACCAGATACAACCTAATTAATACTCTGATGTTACCACTGTACTGTTAGGAAGGCACACCCATACCTTAGTTGGGCCCAACCCACAATTTTCCAAAATTTTACACAATTTTTAAACCAGCACCGCCTTCAAAGATCCAATAGAATCCCAGCCTGCTGCTATGACAAGAAAATAAATGTACACGATCCCCCCTCCTATCTACCAATCACAGGACACACCCTCTGCCTTAAACGCTCCAGATACAACATATTTAATACCCTGATGTTACCACAGTATTTTTAGGAAGGGACACCTATACCTAAGATCATGAGCCCAACCAACAATTTTCCACAATTTTTTTAACCAGCATGCCTTCAAAGCCCCAATAGAACCCCTGCCTGCTGCTTTGACAAGAAAATAAAAGGACCAAGAAACTGAATGGCAAGCTAAGAACAAAAGAACTGAAAACCCACTACAAATACCCCAGCTCCTTAAGAAAGTAGGAGGCTCCCCCAAACCAAGACAAACAAGGGAGGGAGGATGGGAGAAAACTATCTGATGCTGTGATGAACTTCAACTGAGCTCCGACACGATCCTCCCCTCCTCTCTATCCACTACAGGACACACCCTCTGCCTTGAACTCTCCAGTCCAGTAAGCGGAATGCATCATTCAACATGACTGTGCACCAGTGCACAAAGCAAGGACCATAAAGACATCGATGAGTGAGTTTGGGGTGTAGGAACTTGACTGGCCTGTACAGAGTCCTGACCACAACCCAATATAACACCTTTGGGATGAATTAGAGTGGAGACTACGAGCCAGGACTTCTCATCCAACATCAGTGCTTGACCTAACAAATGCATATCTGGAAAAATGGTCAAACATTCCCATAGGCACACTCTTAAAGCTTGTGGACAGCCGCCCCAGAAGAGTTGAAGCTGTTATAGCTGCCAAGAGTGGGCCAACTTAATATTGAGCCCTACGGACTAAAACTGGGACACCATTACAGTTCATGTGTGTGTAAAGGCCCAATGTTCTGACAATATAGTGTATATATACACATATGCGGAGAGACAACACCTGATAATGAAAGCAGTCCTCCAGTAACATATCCTGTGAATACTGAATCTATATTTTCAATGGATTGTTGATATCAGTGCTGAAAAAACATGTATATTTGCAAACCAACTGTACAAGAGTTATATAAAAGACATTAGTGCAATATATATTGTGTGTGAGCATTTACTCCCTATACAAGATACCCAACTTGGACCCCACTGACACTCCAATCATAGAAGCTGTACTATAGTCTCTATGAATGAAGAGCACTCTATGAATGGAAAGAGGTGGACCTTTTATTAATCTGACCGTTCCCATTCATAGAGTGATTTTGATTGACAGAAGCTAAAGTACAGCTTCTAGGAATGGAGAAGGGGTGCGAAAAGGATGGTATTGTCGGCACTCTTGACAAGTGCCTATGTCCAGCAGCTTTATTTACTCCCGCAGCACCAGAAGATTACCGGGCGCAGAGGATGGAAGATTTCAACGAGGAGAGCAGCCACCAGCAGGTAACCAGGTGCAGTCTGCTTTCTCCACAGCAGGAGGAGCTCTCCACAGTGGCCCTGTTGCTGTAGAGGAAGTCAGGAGGAACAGGGTTCCTCTATGGTTTCTTGGGTCGCTGGGGAAGCACTCCTTTTGGATGCTACCACTCTACATGACTCACGCAGCCATCATGGGTCAGGCAGAGCCTATTTAAGGCCCTAGCTCTTGGGTTTTGGCTTGCTTTGGGTACCCCATCTGAACATTGTTACGGAAAGGTTCCAGATGTGGAGGGTAAGAGTAGGACCTCATCTCTTCTGGACATTCTTCCGATTGGGGACCAGGTGGCCAGGTCGCATTTAGTCTTCTCGCAACAGACGCTGTCATTCCGGCTGGAATCTTCTCCTGTCCCACTACTGGACTGTGAGTTTGCTAGGCTGGGTGGCTTTCCCTCACGATTTTCTGCATTTCTTCAATACAAGTTTATTGGACCTGTGTGTGCACCACACTTCAGCCCAACTACAAGCACAAAGGACACTTCTCATTCAATGTAAGTGCCATTCCTTGTGCTGATTTAAAAAAAAAAAACATAACAAAACTACTACAATTGATCTTTTTAGGAGTTGGGTTCATTCAGGAATTCTTCACCTTCATCCCAAACAAGGGTTCACAGATCACCAGGTTACCATCCAAAGGGGCATGGTGGATTGGTGCCTTACAGTATTGCCTAGGTGCATTTGTGAACTTCTTAGACCCCTTTCACACCGGGGCGTTTTTCAGGCGCTTTAGCGCTAAAAAAATGCCTGTAAAGCACCTGAAAGAAGCCGCAACTGCAATCCCAACGTGAAAGCCCGAGTGCTTTCACACTGAGATCCCTTTCACACTGGGGCGTTTTTCAGGCGCTTTAGCTTTAAAAAAAAAGCGCCTGTAAAGCGCCTGAAAGAAGCCGCAACTGCAATCCCAATACACCGCTCCTAAAGCGCCCCTGGGAAGCACCTGCAAAACGCCTGAAAAGCACCCGAAAAGCGCCTGCAAAGCGATTTTGGTGGCAGCGGCGCTTTGTTGGCACTTTTAACCCTTTATTTGGCCACTAGCAGGGGTTAAGACCCCTTTCCCACTGGGGCGTTTTCAGGTCGTTTTTCAGGCGCTTTAGCGTTAGAAAAAGCGCCTGTGAAGCGCTTGAAAGAAGCCTCATCTGCAATCCCAATGTGAAAGCCCAAGTGCTTTAAGAGCCCTTTCACAATGTCAGTGCCCAAAAAACGCTCGTGAAGTGACGCTTAAACTAGCAGCACATTACCAGAGTTTTTAGAGCGCTATTGGGGCGGTTTTAACCCCTGCTAGTGGCCAAATAAAGGGTTAAAAGCGCCCTCAAAACGCTGCTGCCAAAAATGCTTTTCAGGTGTTTTGCAGGCGCTTCCCATTGATTTCTTCCCATTGATTTCAATGGGAAGGGGTGCTTTAGGAGTGGTGTATTCACCGCTCCAAAAGCGCTGCAAAGAAGCTGCTTGCGCGACTTTGACGCCCTGCCAGCGCAGCGCCTCAGTGTGAAAGCACTCTGGCTTTTACATTGGGATTGCAGTTGTGGCTTCTTTCAAGCACTTTACAGGTGCTTTTTTTTAACGCTAAAACACCTGAAAAACGCCCCCGTGTGAAAGGGGTCTTAGTAGCTAGGTTTGTCTATTTTTCAGTTATGACCGGAGCGTGCCTTTAATATCAGGGCTCCTTCTCTCGTTCTGATTTGATTTGGTTTGAACATGTAGGAGGGAGGCAGGCCATGTTCCATCTGTGACTTTATTTGGTTGCAGCCGAATTGTTTGAAGAATGCGGAGCTGGCTTTCTCAATAACACACAATTTGAATTGCTGTTTGTGTTGTTGCTATGCAATTGGATTAAACCGTATGCAGATGCGGATTCTGTTCAGAGCTGTGTACGCTGACTGCTTGGGTTGCCATGGCAATGTGTGTGTGTTGATTTGGTGGAAATTTGCAAATAAGTCCCAGGGAGGGATGTACATGTATTATAAACACCAGGAACGATGCTCCACAGCAAAACAGGCAACATCCACATTGATCATGGGATTCAGGGGAGAATTGCAACATCCATAAGCTTCGGGACCATGTGCATTGAGAAAAAAAAAAAAAAGTTTAAGACAAATAGCAATCATGATCATGCTTACATGCGTATTTAATGAAAGCAGCATGTGGGTTTAAAATGAGGCGCTGATGAAATAAGTAAATATGAATAATTTAACATTTTACATAGTTTCCTTGCAGCGGGAGAGCAACTTCTACGCAGTGACGCGTTCCATAACCTTGTGTCTATGCTGATCGCTTCCATTGCATCGTGCTCACAGCGCAGGTGAGTTTACAGAGCGGAATCAGGGAAGATCCGGCCTATAACCTACCCCAGGGACTTGTTTACACTTAAGCTCAGTTTACACTCCTGGGACTTGGGATGCGACTCTGAGACCTAAAGACGCAGGACATGTGAAATGCCATGTATCACTATGTGAGATGTTTCAGTTGACACATCTGAATTCGCTGCGACTTCAGAAAAGGTTCCTGTGCCACCTCGATCTGGCTTTCACACAGCTTCAGTGCCAGAGAGCGTAAAGGTCTTATCAAAGTCACTTCAAAGTCGTATCAAAGTCAGACTCCAAAGTTGCCCTGAAAATCACGCAACTTTGGAATCGGCTGGTATGAACTGAGCCTAACAATTACAGTTGAAGTTTTCTTTGCTAATAAAGTTTAATGAAGTTTTACTTTTTTTTTTAAACTGTATTGGAGTGCATTATAAAAGCCAACACAGTGCAGCATGTGAATGCATGTTAACCACTTCAGCCCTGGAAGAATTTACCCTCCTTCCTGACCAGGCCATTTTTTGCAATACTGCACTGCGTCGCTTTAACTGACAATTGCGAGGTTGTGCAATGTTGTACTTAAAGAGGAAGTAAACCCTGATGGGTTTACTTCCTCTTTTTTTCCCTGCAAAGGTAAAGCATAATGGACTACTATGCATCGCATAGTAGCTCATTATGTGTCACTTACCTGACACAGGAGCCAGCGAAGTCACCGCTGATCCCTGTAGTCCGCCGCATCCATCTTGCTGGTGGCGTCTCGCAGCTCCGACCAATGACAGCGGCGAAGCCGCGATGACGTCACTCCCGCGCATGCGCACGGGAGTCACGTCTCGCAGCTCCGCCGCTGCCATTCGGCGAAGCCGCGATGACGTCACTCCCGCGCATGCGCACGGGAGTCGACAAATTAGGCAAATCCATTCTTGGACTTGCCGCATTTAGTGCGCCTGCGCGCCGCTGTCTACGGCGCATGCGCCGTAGACAGCGGTGCCCATTTTCAGGCAAATATCTCCTAAACCATATAGGTTTAGGAGATATTGCTTGGACCTACAGGTAAGCCTTAATCTAGGCTTACCTGTAGGTCAAAGTGGTTTGAAGGGGTTTACTTCCTCTTTAAAGGGGTTCTGCACTCATAATAAAACATTTGCCCATTCTGTTGCCTCTAGTTCATATATTTCATAATGCCACCTGTTTTTTTTTTTTGGATTCACCTACCTTTTGTAATCTGTAGTAGTTTATTTTAAACCCCTGCGGCGATGGGCGGTCTCTTGCGGGGATCAGCGTCATTTCCTGCTCATTTCCTGCTAATCCTGGGATTACTTCAATGAGATCCCAGGAGACAGTGCGGGCTTCAGCAGGAAATTACGCTGATCCCCGCAAGAGACCGCCCATCGCCGCAGGGGTTTAAAATAAACTACTACAGATTACAAAAGGTAGGTGAATCAAAAAAAAAAAACAGGTGGCATTATGAAATATATGAACTAGAGGCAACAGAATGGGCAAATGTTTTATTATGAGTGCAGAACCCCTTTAAACAAAATTTGCGTTCTTTTTATCCCACAAATAGAGATTTCTTTTGGTGGTATTTGATTACCTCTGCGGTTCTTATTTTTTGAGCTATAAACAAAAGAAGAGCAACAATTTTTGAAAAAAAAAATGCAATGGGGTTTATTTACTAAAGGCAAAACCACTTTGCACTACACGTGCACTTGGAAGTAAAGTCGCTGTAAATCCGAGGGGGACATGTAAGGAAAATAAAAAACAGCATTTTTGCATGTACATGATTGGATGATAAAATCAGCAGCGCTTCACCTCATTTCAGATCTCCCCCTCAGATCTAAAGCGACTGCACTTCCAAGTGCACTTGTAGTGCAAAGTGGATTTGACTTTAGTAAATCCACCCCAATGTCTTACTTTTTGCTATAATAAATATCCCAATATTTTAAAAAAAATAGTAAAACTAATTTTTTCCTCAGTTTAGACCAATACGTATTCTTCTACATATTTTTGATTAAAAAAAACCGCAATAATCGTATACTGATTGGTTTGCGCAAAATTTATAGCATCTACAAAATAGGGGATAGATTTATGGCATTTTTATTATTATTATTTTTTTTTTTTACTAGTAATGGCAGTGATCAGCGATTTTTATTGGGACTGCAATATTGCGGCGGACAAATCCAAGACTTTTGACACTTTTTAGGGACCAGTGACATCTATACAGCGATCAGAGCTATAAAAATGCACTGGATAACTGTATAAATGTCACTGGCAGGGAAGGGGTTAACACTAGGGGGCGATCAAAGGGTTAACTGTGTGCTAACTGTGGGGAGGATGGAACTGACTAGGGGAGGAGAGAGATCGGTGTTCATACTTAGTATGAACACATGATCTCTCTCCTCCCCCCTGAGAGAACCAGGATTTGTGTGTTTACACACACAGATCCCGGTTCTCACTCTGTCACGAGCAATCGCGGGTGCTCGGTGGTCATTGCGCCCGCCGGGCACTCTCATCAGCTCCAGAGACATGCTTCTTAAAGAGGGATTCCGCCAAAAAAAAAAATATTAAAAGCCAGCAGCTGTAAATACTACAGCTGCTGACTTTTAATAAATGGACACTCACCTGTCCCGGGTTCCAGCGATGCCAGCAGCCGAGGCAGATCGACCGCTCGTGCCTCGGCTGCTGCCGCCGCCATTCTAGGTGAGGGAATCAGGAAGTGAAACGAATCGGCTTCACTTCCCGGTTCCCTACTGCGCATGCGCGAGCCGTGCCGCGCAATAGGAAATCTCCGCGCTGTCACTGGGACCAGTGTGTGTCCCAGCAGACAGCGCGGCAGGGCAGGAAATGGCGTAGACTCCCGTGGGAGTCTATGCCCGGAAGTGGGTGAAAATACCTGTCTTTGACAGGTATCTCCACCCCCCTCCCCCCTGAAAGGTGTCAATTGTGACACCGGAGGGGGGGGTCAGATCAGCGGAGGTTCCACTTTAGGGTGGAATCCCGCTTTAAAGAGCAGACGTACAGCTACGACAGCTCTCGCCGGAGAGCCAACCTGCTGCAGTATAACTGTTGTTAATGCAAATGCATTTGCATACATTGCGATGTGAATGGACCCTACTAATTATCCTCACCTTAAGGGTCCTTTCACAGTAATGCGCTTTTGCCGTGCTAAAATGCAAATTGTAAGTGTGACAAAAGCACATGAAAAGTATTCCCTTTTAAATCTTATATAACTGTTGACATCAGGGTGTTGTGTTTCTGCAGCGTTTTGAAAAATCTTGCATACAGCACTTTTAAAAAGGGAACCAAAAATGCACCTTCCATTGTAGGTCAATAGGAAAGCACCAAGAACACATCTGCAGTGTGTTTTTTGAGTCACATATCCAAGTTTCACAGGTGCATGCTGGAAGTCAGGAGTCCAGAAAATGGCACTGAAAATGGGTTAAAAACACAATATGTATTTTTGCAAAAAAGTGCACCAGGGTGAAAGACTTAACCTGCAGGGACAGTTCACACCACATGCAGTCTAGTGCGTTTTTCTGCATCAAAAACACATGGAAAGTAGGATATATGGTCTTTAACCCCCCTGGCGGTATTCCCGAGTTTGGCTCGGGGTGAAAATTTTGTACCATTAGGGGTAACCTCGAGCCAGACTCGGGACCGCATCGCTGAATCCAGGAAGAGGTTACTTACCTTGTCCCCTGGATCCAGCGATATCCCCCCACTGTACGAGTGAGCTGTCCTCTGATCGATCTATCACGGGGCCGAGCTCCGTTCCCTGTGAGCGTTGCACGTTTACCCCCCCACCCCCTGCTGACTCCTGGGGGAATCTGTCAGGAAGGAGAGCGGGGAAGGGGTCCCTTACTTGACTTAATGAATACAATCAGTGAAGAAAAGAGTCAGCCGAAGAAGAGGAGGATTCCTCGAAACGCGTCCTGCAACTCCACTTTTACAGGAGACCACCATCCACTGAGTACTGTCCTTAGGATTGAGTGAGCTTAGCAGGAGCAGAGACTTCTGGCATCTAGCCTAGCTCTTCATCTGCCAGCTAGCCACACAGTGATTCGGACACTGTGGCTGCTCATGCATCCTTTCCTTGTGGGGGTGTTGTTTGTTGAATGGGCTCTTTCTTGTGGACTATATATGCGCTCTCTCCCATTTTATTTTGTGCGTATATATTAAAGCTCTTTGATCTTTTTATTACAGTAGAGGTCTGCTCTGTTTTCTCCCTTCCCTTGCTTTTGTCTTTACAGGTGGAGTTCCCTCTCCGTGATTACAGCAGCACTCCTCCTAGTTTGTAGTAGTTGTGTGTCTAGGTGTTGGGCTACCCACTCAGTAGTTCACATTATTTATTGATTCCTGTGTTTATATTTATAACAATGTAACACATAGCCTTTTGGTTTATTATGGTCAATACAGTGTATACAGTGTACAGTGCTCCTCCCGACATGTTCCGTCAATAGGCACGTGATTTTTTCAAGGGTCTAGTGATGCAACGCGTCAGAAGGAGCCAGTGACGTCACCCACAGTGGTTTGTGTGTACTGCAACTGACAACATTTATATGCAATTCAATCTGCAGGAATGTGTGAGTGAAATTTATCCTAACTACACAGGAAATTTTATGTCATATTGTCTGCTTAATAGTCCTTTTCTTCTTTTTTCTCTTTGAGTACTGCGGAAGCACATCAAGACTTGAATGTAGCCTAACATATGTGAATCAGCAGCAGAGACTTGATTTGACCATCTGTTACTACGGAAATATATTGAGGTTTGAAACCAGTGCAGCATATGTGAACTAATAGCAGGGACTCGGATTTTACCATGTTGGGTATTGCACTGTGGAATTAATTATCTTATATGGTGTCTGTATCCAATTTATTAGTGAAACCAGTCAGTACGCTGGTAGTATGTACTAATTATGTTTTATGGTGTCGGTTATATTGATTGATTATATTAGTTCAATTTTATAATACTACTGACATATTAATTTGTTGGAGCACTGTGCAATATTAGAAGGTTGATATTTAGCGTATTATTAATCCCTAATAATCATTGTGTGCATGTGACAGCAATATCACAAATTCTCCACAAATGTGGCTTGTATGGGAAAGGCTACATGAAGTCATGACTGAGCTTTGCCAAAACACATCTTGAAGATTCTGAGGCCACATGGAAAAAGGTGTTTTGGGCAGATATGTCTGGCGGAAATCCAATAAAGCTCACCATCCAAATAACAGCATTCCTACAGTAAAACATGGAGGTGGTAATATCCTGTTATGGAGGGAGGTAATATCCTGTTATGGGGGGTGTTTTTCTGCAGCAGTGACTGGAGCACTTGTCAGGATAGAAGGAAATGGACGGCACAAAAATACCATCAAATTCTTGAGGAAAATCTGCTGCCAGAAAGTAGTTAATGGGAAGAAGGTTTACCTTCCAACATGACAATGACCCAAAGCATACAGCATGACCACATAGTGGTTGAAGGAAAAAAAGGTGAATGTCCTTGCATGGCCTAGACAGAGCCCAGACTTAAAACCCATTGAAAATCTGAGGAATGACTTGAAGACTACAGTCCAAAAATGGTCATTAAAAAATGTAACTGAACTTGAGCAGTTCTGTAAAGAAGAGTGGACAAATATTCTAATGCTACGTACACACGACCGGACTTTTCGAGGAACTAGGTCCGACAGACTTTCGACGGAGTTCTGACAGAGTTCTGACGGACTTTCCGAATGAACGGACTTGGCCACACACAATCACACCAAAGTCCGACGGATTCGAACGTGATGACGTACGACTGGACTAGAATAAGGAAGTTCATAGCCAGTAGCCAATAGCTGCCCTCGCGTCGGTTTTTGTCCGTCGGACTAGCATACACAAGAGCGGATTTCTCTGTAGCAACTGGGTCCGGCGGAGTTCTGGCGGAAAAATTTGAAACATGTTCCATTTCTAAAGTCTGTCAGACTTTTGCAAATCAAAAGTCCGCTGCAGCCCACACACGATCGAATGGTCTGCCGGAATCATTCGGTCGGACTTTTGATGTTGAAAAGTCCGGTCGTGTGTACGCGGCATGAGTCTAGATGTGTAAAGTTAGTAGAGACATATTCCAACAGACTAAAGGCTGTAATTAAAGCAGAGTTCCACCCAAAAGTGGAACTTCCGCTTATCTGATTCCTCCCCCCTCCGGTGCCACCTTTGGCACCTTTTGGGGGGAGCGGGTACCTGTTTTTTTTTACAGGTACCCCATCCCCACTTCCGGGAGACCGACCCAAGGTGATTTACGTCAGCAGTTTGGACCCCCTCCTCCTCCCTCCCCTTCTGCCAGGCCAGTGAGAGAGCACAGCGAGCTACATGCATGCGCAGTAGGGGCCCGGCCGTGAAGCTGAAAGCCTACCCTGCTGGGTTCCCTTACACGCAGTGGTGGCGGCAGCACCCGACCAGCCGATGTAAACATCGGCTGCAATGCCGACATTGCTGAGCTCCAGGACAGGTAAGTATCCTAATGTTAAAAGTCAGCAGCTACAGTATGTGTAGCTGCTGCCTTTACATTTTTAAAGGGGTGGGCAGAACTCTGCATTAAAGCGGGAGTCCACCGGGACTCCGCGTTTTTTTTTTTTTTAAAAGCCAGCAGCTACAAATACTGCAGCTGCTGACTTTTAAAATAGCGACAATTACCTGTCCAGCGCGCCCGCGATGTCGGCACCCGAAGCCTATCGCTAGGTCGTCTGTCGGGTCCTGCCGCCGCCATCTTGGGTATGGGAATCAGGAAATGGAGCCTTTCGGCTTCATTTCCCGGTTCCCTACTGCGCATGCGCGAATCGCGCTGCGCAATAAGGACGCTCCCCGCTGCCTCTGGGATCTGTGTGTTTCCCAGCAGGCAGCGGGGCACTTGCGGGAAGGGGCGGGCACTTGCGGAAAGGGGCGTAAGTTAAGCCCCTTTCCGCAGAGAGCTATCCCGGAAGTGGGTGCAGTTACCTGGATTATCCAGGTAACTGCACCCCCCCTCCCCCCTGAAAGGTGCCGATTGTGGCACCGGAGGGGGGGAGGGTTCTGATGAGCGGAAGGTCCACTTTAGGGTGGACCTCCGATTTAAAGCAAAAGGTGGTTCAACAAAATACAGACACAAGGGGGTGATCCTTTTTCCAACTCAGTGATTCTGTTTTTGAATTTTTATTTTTTTTACATGTTGGTGTTATCTTTCCCTTGGATGTTATGAGTTGCGTTAAGTTGAAGTTATAAGTAAATACAGCTGGATAAAACAAAAAACAGTGTCTGTCTTCATTTCAGGCTGAAAAGCAACAAAATGGGATTACTCTAAAGGGGAGTGATTCTTTTCTATACCTACTATATAGATATAAATATTTAGTTGCAATAAATATCCCCTCTTTAGCCTGGGTGTCTCAGAGAGCGTGGTGCTGCTTGGAGAGACATGGGACCAAGAAAACATTGGCTTCTTTGGGAGTAAGTGCTACACTTGAATATCTATAGGTACACTTAGGCTGGATTCACACCTATGCATTTTTAGTGCTTTTTGCATTTTGCAGATTTGCACTACAGAACGTGTTCCATAGGAAACCATGTTAAATGGACTGTAGTGCAAATCTGCAAAATGCAAAAAGCACTAAAAATGCATAGGTGTGAATCCAGCCTTATACTCTAAACAAGTACCAAATCCAGTTACTATGTGATGGACAAGCTTTATAAAGTAAACAAATAAATCCGAGACACTACAGCTCACACTGGAAAGGTTTCAGTAGCAGAAGCAATATTGTCAATCCAAAAAGCAGTGGGCGGGGCCAGGTGTGGCCAGGTGATAACTAGGGTTGCCATCTGTCCAGGATTCACCCGGGCAGTTTGGGTTTTGAATTATGTGTCTGGGTTTCAGTCTGCCTGACACCCGAACACATTTTTCAGACTGGCCTGTGACTCCCCATGTAACTGTGATAGTTACATGTAACAAGGTCCCAGGCCTCTTTTGATCTAATGAGAACCTCCAGAGCCAGGGATAGCTGACATCCTTCTGTATGTAGTGGGTAATGAGGCATGGTGGGTGTTTAGTTGTTAAAGTTATTGGGCGCCAGATACTTCTTGGATGCAAAATAAAGTTTATTTCTCTTAACAAACCTTTTTTTGGGGGAGAGAGGGTTAGGGCCAGGACGCCGTTAGGTAGTTGCAAGATTAATTAGCAGACTCCGAGACTTCAATAGGAGGACAGCCATGCAGGGAAAGGCACCCAGCAAGATGCCACATCTGCATGTGCAGGAATGTTGTCTCCTATGGCAACAGTCTTCAACAGTTCCAAACACAAGGCTTAACAGTTCCTTCACTTTCACTACAATCACTCCTTGTAGTTCTTCAGCCCACTGAGCTCCTGGTCTCTTACTGGACCCACTGATTCACTGCCACTGAATTCCTTGAGCTCCTTCAATCTTCACGTGGTATCTTCCTCAAGCGTCACCCTCAACTCTCTGCTGGGACCCTAGCTTGGCACTCCAGATACCTCTCAAGCTTCACCCCACTGGCCTGCTCGTCCCTGGCTTGGCACACAAGGCTGCTCTGCAAGCGTCACCTCCACTGGCTGGGTCCCTGGCTTGATTCCCACTGAGGTTTCCCAATTCTTCACCGTCTCTGGTTGGTGAGAATGTTGCTCCAGTACTTGCTTCAGTTACTAACTGTGGTCCCTGGCAATAAGGTGGATACTCCCTTACTGGTGACAGCTTCCCCTCTACCTCTGACCACGACAGGTTCTCGGGCCCACAGAACCGTCACTTCTGGTTGGATTGCAAGCCGCAGTCCCAACCATGATGTGCTGCTCCCCTGCTTCTGGATGGGCCCTCAGACAGCCTAGCAGCCAGATGTGCCCAGGATAGGCCCAATCTCTGGCCTAGCAACCCGGGCAATACAACACACGTCCACCCAGACAGCCGTCCAGGTGGCACAGAACACAAACCACCTGACTCCACCCAAATATATAGGATCTCCCAGTAGGCCAAGAAAACCCCTGCCCATTGGCTGAGATACCCCATATACTCATAATCCGAAATTGCGTTGCCCTTTTCGTATCTAATACCACCAAGTACCCAGCCACCTAGTGGTAGAAGAGAAAAGTGCAACAATGCCAAACTTAGGGAGATATCAATAGATCTCTAGCAATCAACCAGGATAACTACTCCTGGTAAGTAAATTTGTGAGGAACTCCCTGCCTAAACTCCAGGTTGCTACACACACAAAAATCTGTTGCCTTCCGGGAGCTGCGCTTGTCTGCGGGGGGCAGGTTCACCATCACTGGGGGGGGGGGGGGCTGGACAATGATGTCAGCAAGAACAATTTGGCCACACCCACTGTTCGCCAAAGCGCGCATAGTTACTACTCTATTTGGGGTACCCAAAGGTGTCCCAGGTCTTTTATAATCCTGTAGTGTATATTACGGGGTAAAAATGTGCCCTAAAGTGTACGGGTTTGGCTTGAAGAAAAGGTGGCAACTCTAGTGATAACTGACAATCTACAAGCTCACATATCATCAGGGACAATGCTGCAACTTAAAGCGGAGTTCCACCCAAAAGTGGAACTTCCGCTTTAAGGACTCTTGACATGCCACATTTGGCATGTCATTTTTTTTGGGGGGGGGGGGGGGGGGGTTGGGTGGGTACCTAGTTTTGACAGATACCCAGCTCCCGCTTCCGTTCAGAGTGCTGAGGCTCCACAAGCAGAAATTCTCCTCTCCCCCTCCATCCCTGCAATCTTCTGGGCATGTCACAGGTAACAGAAGATTGCCATTCAGGACGCGCAGAGCAACTTGCGCACGCATAGTGCGCACCCGGCTGTGAAGCCGCAAGCTGTCACAGATGGGTGACCACACTTGCAATGCCAGCACCTCGGAGAGGGCAGGGAGAGAAACTAGGCTTCGCGCAGCCGCATCACTGAACCACGGGACAGGTGAGTGTGTGTTTATTAAAGTCAGCAGATACACTTTTTGTAGCTGCTGACCTTTAACCACTTCAGCCCCGGAAGATTTTACCCCCTTCCTGACCAGAGCCCTTTTTACAATTTGGCATTGCGTCGCTTTAACCGACAATTGCGCAATTGTTCGACGCTGTACCTAAACAAAATTTGCGTACTTTTTTACCTACAAAAAAAGCTTTCTTTTGGTGGTATTTGATCATCTCTGCAGTTTTTATTTTTTGCACTAAAAACTAAAAGAGAGACAATTTTGAAAAAAATATATATTTTTAACTTTTTGCTATAATAAATATCCCCGGGATAAAAAAAAAAAAAGAATTTCTTCATCAGTTGAGGCCAATATATATTCTCATCGGGTCCCTCACCATGCAGCGGGCGCACACCTACCTCTGGTGGTCGAAAAAGGGTAGGACGTACCCATACGGGATTTTGCCCAGGAGAGCCATTCTGACGCAGTATATCTGCGTGACATGGTCGGGAACCAGTTAATAAACACAGAAGCGACTGGAACTCCTCTTTAAATTTCAACCCACCATGTGCATACACAAAAAGCTGCATTAGGTGGACTCCACTGGCAGGATAAACAGGTGTTAGCGGAATTTTTCAGGTGAACTAAGAGAAAACTATGAGTGCAGATGTATTTTTATAATGAGAGGCCATAGTTCTACTGTCATTCCTGTCTGTATCCTCACTAGGGAGAGTCACCACTGTATAGTATTTGTCCCAATGACCATTGCTACTGTAATAAAAAGTCAGGGGAGATCCAAAAGTTATCACCACAACATGAGGTGTGGTCTTCCAAAAAGGACACCTGTTCTGGTGACAATTGTACAAGAGGGTAACTCCTCTCAGAAGAAAATTTCCTTTCATGTTCTGTCTCTGAGACAGGAAGTGAAGGAAAATCTCCACAATTGGACACAACATCAAAATAACCCAACAGGCTTTTTAACCTTTCCCTGCTCTATCAAAACAAAACAACTTTTAGCCATACATACTGTACACTTTATAGCCCAACTCCAGTCCTGTCACCTAGAGTGGTGCTGAGCATCATTTACCCCAGAAATGGACCTGCTTTGGACCATAGAGAAATAAGTCTTTGGTTTTAGCACTCGGTATTGTAATGGAAATTTGCAAGTTCTGTATATAATTGTATTATATTTTGTATGTATTGTACACTGCCCTCACTGTGCACATGGCACTAATAATGTTTTCAGTACATGTTTGCATTCTTTCGAGTCCTGATTAAAATTAGCCTGCTTATGTAACGCCCCTTGTTACCATACAAGTACAATTGTAATATTAATGTGATACCTACGTAATCATGTGTATAAAAACCTTCAATTGCGTCATAATAAAGCAGAACAGTTATTTGGAAAGATGCTGAGCGTATCTTTTGTGTCTGTTCCCTACTGCGGTAGTTATTAATTTGGAACCACTAATCAATATGAAGATAGGAGTTGCCTATCTATAAAATGTCCAGCTCAGTATCCTAGTGGCAAACTTGGTGGACAAAGTAAAATTTTTGATATTTCCCATTTTGCCACGTTCAATTCAATGACACAGACCTGAGATGACTTGGGTAGTGTCCCTGAAAATGATACCTCCATTATATTAATTTATCACATTCACCACATCAAACCACAGCCATCTCCATCATTATCAAAGCTCATAGTCCAGGGGTGTCCAAACTTTTTTCAATGAGGGCCAGATTTGATAAAGTGAACATGCGTGATGGCCGACCATTTTGCCTGACATTCTTTGAACCATTAAAATCAGTGGGATTTGATTTAATTCAGGTCGCTTTAAATCACAATTTAAATCATGATTTAAATTACTAGTAAAAAGGTTTGATTTAAATCATAATTTTGAAAGAGCAACTGTCATCTTTGTCCCACAGCAGCTCCTCCTCTGACCCACTGTTGACTCACCGACAGTCCCTTTCACTTTAATGGGACAGTTCGTGAATGCGGCAGTGACACAACAAGGTGAGGGACGTGGCGGCAGCAGGTGAGTGGATGCCCGATAACAGGCACTGCCATGATGGATCTGAAATGACAGGTGCTCTTTAAATGTAAGGACTCATTGTAGCTGGCAGTTAGAATCTTTTTTATTTGCAAGCAAATTTAAGGTTTCCTATTTAGAATAATAAGCTGTCAGGTTAGTAAAACAACGATATCAGAACCAATTCAATCATACAGTTTGTAGTGTACATAGGTTTGAAAAACAGTGGTATAAAGGAATATTTGGTTTATCTCATGGTTACAGTCAAATTGTGTGAATGCATCAAGAGCTTGGGTTTATTGTAAAATATTGTAAATGTAAATATTGCAGAATATACAGCCTTAGGCCCCTTTCACACGGGGCGGATCAGTAATGATCCGCCCCGTGATGATCCGCTCGCTCAGCGGGGATCGCTCCGTTGTCCCCGCTGAGCCGGCTGCGGACAGGGCGGTCTCCGCACACTGTGCGGGGACCGCCCTGTCAGCTCTCCGCTCTCCTCTATGGGGATCGGACGAGCACGGACCGTGTGTCCGTGTTCATCCGATCCGCTCTGCAGACGGACAGAAAAATAGGATTTTCCTCCGTCTGCAGAATCGGACATTTGCGGAGGCGGACAATAGCGGGTGTCTGCGGATGCTCATCCGCAGACACCCGCTATCCCATAGGGATGAATGGATGTCCGTATTTCATCCGCAAACGGATGGATGAAATACGGACATATCATCCGCATGTGTGAAAGGGGCCTAAAACTACATAACCTAGCTCCATTTCATGCTGAATAAACTAAAGTATTAATGTATCCTAAATAGAAAACTAGATTTTTACTCCAAAACCATTTTATTAAAATAAATGTGATAAAATCCAAAAAATCTATTTAAATCAAAAAAATCTGATTTAAATCAAAAAATCTTTTTATTTTTTTTTGATTTTTCAAAAAAAAAATCATCGATCTTTATCCACCCTGATTAAAATTCAGTCAGAGAATCGGACATTCCGACAACCAAACCATGGATTTTTTTTCCGACGGATGTTGGCTCAAACTTGTCTTGCACACGGTCGCACAAATGTTGTTGGAAATTTCAATCGCCATGAGCGCGGTGACGTACAACGAGCTGAGAAAAATGAAGTTCAATAGCCAGTGCGGCTCTTCTGCTTGATTCCGAGCATGCGTGGACTTTTGTGCGTCGGAATTGTGTACACACGCATGGAATTTCTGACAAGTTTTTTTGAGAACCAGCTGTCAAACAGTTGTTGTCGGAGTTTTCAACAACAAGCTCACATCGAACATTTGTTGTTGGAAATTCCGATCGTCTGTACCCAGCATAAGGGTGTTCGTCCGAGCACTAATACACTGCCCAACAAGAATTTTATTTTATATATAATATATATACACCTTCACATTAAGAGGAAAGTTTCAGGAAAAAAATTTAATTTTAAATAAAGAACTGTGAAGCAAAATAAGGGTCAGTGCCCATCAATGCAGCCTAATCAGTGTCCATCAGCAGCCTCACCATTGCCATGAATGCAGCCTCACCATTGCCATTAAAGTGGTTGTAAACCCGTTACAACCACTTTAACCTACAGGTAAGCCTAGATTAAGGCAGATTTGAGTGGCAGCCATGTCCGCTTGTAGGTAGGCAGTTGGGGATAGGGCAGGGGAGGGCTGGCAGCCTTAGGCCTGGGGGGCAAGTCCAGTCAAGTGGCCCACTGAACCACCAAATCAACTCACCATCCATGCCCACCTGGTTTTATAACGGATAATTACAACGGGGGAGGGTGTTAAAGTGGTTGTAAACCCTTACAAACCACTTTGACCTACAGGTAAGCCTAGATTAAGGCTTACCTGTAGGTCCAAGAAATATCTCCTAAACCTATACGGTTTAGGAGATATTTACCTGAAGACAGCCACCGCTGTCTATGGCGCATGCGCCGTAGACAGCGGCGCGCAGGCGCACTGGGTAAGCCGCAGATCGCGGCGATATGCCACGAGTGTTGGCTCACGCGGGAGTGACATCATCACTGCTCCAACGGATCACAGCGCCGGAGCAGCGAGACCCACGGAGACCCACCAAGAAGATGGACGCTCGGAACTACAGGGGACAGCGGTGACTTCGCTGGCTCCTGTGTCAGGTAAGTGACACATAATGGACTACTATGCGATGCATAGTAGCCCATTATGCTTTACCTTTGCAGGGAATCAAAGAGGAAGTAAACTCATCAGGGTTTACTTCCTCTTTAAGTCTGCTGGTGGGGAGGGTGTTAAGTCCGCTGGTGGGGGGAGGGTGTTAAGTCCGCTGGTGGGGGGAGGGTGTTAAGTCCGCTGGTGGGGGGGAGGGTGTTAAGTCTGCTGGTGGGGGGGAGGGTGTTAAGTCTGCTGGTGGGGGGGAGGGTGTTAAGTCTGCTGGTGGGGGGGGGTGTTAAGTCCGCTGGTGGGGGGGAGGGTGTTAAGTCCGCTGGTGGGGGGGAGGGTGTTATGTCCGCTGGTGAGGGGGAAGGGTGTTAAGTCCGCTGGGGGGAGGGTGTTAAGTCCGCTGGTGGGGGGGAAGGTGTTAAGTCCGCTGGTGGGGGGGAGGGTGTTAAGTCCGCTGGGGGGTGTTAAGTCCGCTGGTGGGGGGGAGGGTGTTAAGTCCGCTGGTGGGGGGGGAGGGTGTTAAGTCCGCTGGTGGGGGGGAGGATGTTAAGTCCGCTGGTGGGAGGGTGTTAAGTCCGCTGGTGGGGGGAGGGTGTTAAGTCCGCTGGTGGGGGGAGGGTGTTAAGTCTGCTGGTGGGGGGGAGGGTGTTAAGTCCGCTGGTGGGGGGAGGGTGTTAAGTCCGCTGGTGGGGGGGAGGGTGTTAAGTCCACTGGTGGGGGGAAGGGTGTTAAGTCCGCTGGTGGGGGGGAGGGTGTTAAGTCCGCTGGTGGAGTTAAGTCCACTGGTGGGGGGGTGTTAAGTCCGCTGGTGGGGGGGTGTTAAGTCCGCTGGTGGGGGGAGGGTGTTAAGTCCGCTGGTGGGGGGGAGGGTGTTAAGTCCGCTGGTGGGGGGGAGGGTGTTATGTCCGCTGGTGAGGGGGAAGGGTGTTAAGTCCGCTGGGGGGAGGGTGTTAAGTCCGCTGGTGGGGGGGAAGGTGTTAAGTCCGCTGGTGGGGGGGAGGGTGTTAAGTCCGCTGGGGGGTGTTAAGTCCGCTGGTGGGGGGGAGGGTGTTAAGTCCGCTGGTGGGGGGGGAGGGTGTTAAGTCCGCTGGTGGGGGGGAGGATGTTAAGTCCGCTGGTGGGAGGGTGTTAAGTCCGCTGGTGGGGGGAGGGTGTTAAGTCCGCTGGTGGGGGGAGGGTGTTAAGTCTGCTGGTGGGGGGGAGGGTGTTAAGTCCGCTGGTGGGGGGAGGGTGTTAAGTCCGCTGGTGGGGGGGAGGGTGTTAAGTCCACTGGTGGGGGGAAGGGTGTTAAGTCCGCTGGTGGGGGGGAGGGTGTTAAGTCCGCTGGTGGAGTTAAGTCCACTGGTGGGGGGGTGTTAAGTCCGCTGGTGGGGGGGTGTTAAGTCCGCTGGTGGGGGGAGGGTGTTAAGTCCGCTGGTGGAGGGGGTGTTAAGTCCGCTGGTGGGGGGGTGTTAAGTCCGCTGGTGGGGGGGTGTTAAGTCCGCTGGTGGGGGGGGAGGGTGTTAAGTCTGCTGGTGGGGGGGAGGGTGTTAAGTCCGCTGGTGGGGGGGAGATGGTGTTAGAAAAAAAAACACGCTGCCACTGCCAAAATTTTAAATTGTCATGATGATTAACTTTTCCCATTCTGTGAAGGTTATTACAGATACCTTACTTCAGGCTGGGGAGCGTTGATTGAGAGCACTGGAGACACTGCGCCAGGTCCTTGCCACTCTTCGGGGGTGGGGGTGATGAAGCAGGTCTCGCCTTCTCTGCAGACTGCAGCTAGCTACTCCTCCCAGCAGGTCACGTGCGACGTGAAGTTCTTGACGCCGGGTGTCCCCTCCCCTGACGTGCCACACACACTTGGCCTGCCTCTGAGACTCCTGGGAGGTGGGAGTTGTAGTCTGCTGCGCTCACACCTTCAGGAGCTTTAGCGCAGCTGGACTACAACACCCACAATGCAGCGCAGGCTGGGCAGCAGCATTGAGCCAGCCAATCGGCGGTGGCTGCGGCCAGAGTTAAGAGAACTGTGTGACTCAGGCTGCCCGTCACAGCATAAAAAAAAAAAAGAAATGAACAAGCAGCCAGCGGCCGTTTTAAACATAATGTAGGCACCGGCCTGGGGAGAAATTTCCACCCTGCCCCCCGACCCAGCCCGCCCCTGGGATAGGGTAGTAAAAATGCTGTTCATTTATCACAAGTCCATTCTGCCAAAGAAAACTACCATATACAATTTTTTTAGGGGGGCTTCAGTTTCATTTTAACCAAATGCCGACCAGCTCACGCAGATATTCTGCGCAGGTCGGCTTTCCTGCGCGAAACGATGTACCTGTACGTCAGTCTATGCAGGGAGGATAGCGGGACTCGATGTCTGCCGGTGACCCGCGATCATGGTGAGCAGATGCAGAACGGTGAACCGCCTATGTAAACAAGGAGATTCCCCGTTCTGCCAGATGACATGTGAGAGATCTGCTGTTCCCAGTGATAGGGAACAGCGATCCCTGTCATGTCGCAAGCAGCCCATCTCCCCTACAGTTAGAACGCGCTGAGGGAACGCGCTTAACCCCTTGATAGCCTCTAAGTGTTAACCCCTTCCCTGCCAGTGCCATTTTTACCTTGATCAGTGCATATTTATAGTACCAATCAATGTAATACTTTCACTGGTCCCCAAAAAGAGCAATTTAGCTTACGAAGCATTGCCCGTTCATTCCAATGGGCATGGCATTTTGGGAGTGTTCCCAAACCGCCCCAAAGATGCTGCTTGCAGGACTTTTCGGAACGTTCCTCAAGCGCATCACCGCAGTGTGAAAAGTCACACTTCAATGAATGGAAGGCGGTTTTCAGGTGCTTAGCAGAGGCTGTTTCCATCGCTAAAGCACCTGAAAACCGCCCCAATGTGAAAGGGGTCTTAGGGAACAGAACCCGAAAAGGCAACTCACATCTGTTCCCAATCAATGTGCCGACTGTCCGTTCAGCTCCAAATTTTACAAGCATTCCTTGTGTCTGCTTCATTGTTTTTACTGAATATTGCGTTTGAAAAAAAAAAAAAGAGGATTATTCTCTAAAACCGAGAAGCGACCTTGTGTAATAGTTGGAGATTTTGTAATACACACACATACCTGCGTGAGCAGCTCCATCTGAAGGAAGAACGGGAAAAACAAATGTACTTTATTTTCCTCCGTATAATTCCTCCGGTCACATGGGAACATGTGGAGCAGATTAAAAGTGTTTTAATTCTTTTGAAGAGTAAAACATATTTTGAGAACACTATCAGACGGTAAATTCACAAAAGCTGGACTCTTATTAAATGAAAATGACTTGCGGAGGCAAGCGTGGCTAGTGGTGCGATGCTTTGATCCGCACAGACTCCATATTGTTCGTATTGTACGCCTGTATGATTCCATCTGTCTGGGAAAGGTTGGTCAGATTGTATCTGCTGCTTGGGGTTAAACTGTACTGTGAGAAGCGGCCTAAACACAGCCAGGCTTATTGAAAGTTCTAGATACCATAGATGGGACTTCCTAGGTACCAAAAAGGTCTCAATACTTATTTCCAAAATTACAAATCTTCATTTCTAAATTGCATAAAAAGCATTAATGAAATACAAGACGTTTTGGTAAAACTCCCTGTTAATGTCTTATTCAATACCATGTTGAAGTACAATCCAAAGACTATAGACATTAAGGCTCCAGACATTAAACCCCCCTAGTTTTCCGCGGAGTTGCCGGGTGCCATAGAGGACTAGGGTAGTGTTGCCAACCCCCGAATTTTTTACTGCCACTGCAAAAAAGTACCTAAAAATTTCTGTTTTCAGTGCTAAACTGTGGATTGTCTCAGGCATTTCTGAAGTTAGCACATGTGCAGTTCCCACCTGAGCCTATCGCAGCTATTTTTACTGGCACCGTTCGGCTCCTACGGACATTTACGGGCACCTGAAAAGTTCCCTGTTTTTCCGGGCTGCCCTTAAATCTATGGGCAGTTGGCAACACTGGACTAGGGGGCTACTACTACTGACCCTTGCACTTTGTGTTACTCACTACTGACCTCTGCACTCTGCTTTACTTACTACTGACCCTTGCACCTTGCGTTACTTACTACTAACCTCTGCACTCTGTGATACTACTGACCCCGGCACCTAAACATTTTTTGCCTTAATGCAACTAATGAATTAAGGTAAAAAATGTTTAGGCTTTACAACCACTTTAAGTTTAGCTTTATTACAATTACCAAGGAACGTGTCAGCACAGATGTTGATTGTCTAGAGCAGGATGTGTGTTATCATCTATGTATAACCATGCAGCTCCTATAAAATTCCTTCATAAGACTGGAACATCATTGACAAAAATACATTTATTGTGACCTGGTCAGGGACTTGAACCCTGGACCCCCAAGTTAAAAGTCTGAGGAACCACCAACGGAACAATCCAGGCTCCATAGTAAATCATATTTCACTTTACAGACATGTCGTGGGATATACCTCCGAAACAGTGCTTATTTGATACTGTGCTTTTTTTATCAACAACAAAAAAATGGATATAAAAATCTCAAGCAGTAGAACACTAGACATTTCCCTATTACTTCAGGGGATCCCAAAAACGTACACTGACCACACAGAGGTAATAAGAAATCTGGATGACTTCCACTACACTTCAGTGTTTGCTGTGGTTTCTTTATAGAGCCTGACAGTGTTGTAAACCACTTGTGAACCAAGCCTCATAAAGTGATGAACTCAATACAAGTTTGATCACAGCATATTACACAGCGATCAGCATTTTTTTTTGGGGGGGGGGGGGATTTTATGTTCACTAGCTTACATTATTTTCTTACCTGTTGACTATTATATATTTTTGGGACTTTGTATTCATTTAATTGTTTACACATTTGTTTACAGTTGTGCTCATAAGTTTTACATACCCTGGCAGAATTTGTGATTTCTTGCCCATTTTTCAGAGAATATATATAACGCAAAATTTTTTCTTTCACTCATGGTTAATGTTTGGCTGAAGCCATTTATTATCAATCAACTGTGTTTACTCTTTTTAAATCATAATGACAACACAAACTACCCAAATGACCCTGATCAAAAGTTTTCATACCCTGGTGATTTTGGCCTGATAACATGCACACGAGTTGACACAAAGGGGTTTGAATAGCTATTAAAGGTAACCATCCTCACCTGTGATCTGTTTGCTTGTAATTAGTGTGTGTGTGTGTATAAAAGGTCCATGAATTTCTGGACTCCTGACAGACCCTTGCATCTTTCATCCAGTACTGCACTGACGTTTCTGGATTCTGAGTCATGGGGAAAGCAAAAGAATTGTCAGAAGATTTGTGGGAAAAGAAATTTGAACTGTATAAAAGGGATATAAAAAGATATCCAAGGAATTGAGAATGCCAATCAGCAGTGTTCAAACTCTAATCAAGAAGTGGAAAATGAGGGATTCTGTTGAAACGAAACCACGGTCAGATAGACCAACTAAAGTTTCAGCCAGAAGTGCCAGGAAAATTGTTCGGGATGCAAAGGAAAACCCACAAATAACTTCAGGTAAAATACAGGACTCTCTGAAAACATGTGGTGTGACTGTTTCAAGATGCACAATAAGGAGGCACTGGACGAAAGATGGGCTTCATGGTCGAGTCACCAGAAGAAAGCCATTACTATGCAAATGCCACAATGTATCCCTTTATCCCAATGTATCTGCTTTACAGAAACATTACCAACACCATTATCTTCCTCCATTGTTTAAGCTTAAACAAAATACCTTTCAAATTGGTCCATCTGGGCTACTGATAACACTGGTACACTTTCTCTCATAGGAGTTGGCCGGCCAAAGGTACTGGAGATTCACAAAGAAAGGATTCTTGCATCTCTGCTGCCATAACTTGAGAGGAACTCGGTGCAAAACACTGCTTTAGAAAGAAGGGGAAGCTGTTACACCAAAAGAAAGGTGTAAAATGTGTGTGTTGCCATCTATTGCATCATACATTAGAGTTTGTGCCAATGGTCTCAGGACTTGGGAGGGGGATTGTCACATGAGATACCATTCTATCCCTTTCATACCTGAGTACATGGGTCATCTTAAAGCTTCCCAGTATAGCTGACCCAAGATTTAAGTACATTGTATGCTTGTCTCTGTTTCTAGGTATAAAAACACACAACTACTCCAGGTCGCTATCTGTGCTGAGAAATCGCTGTCTTGTGTATTGCAGAGCTTATCAGTAAAAGCTTTATTGTTCTCATTGCAACCCAGTGTCTTACTATCTTGTTACTGCAAGGGGAAATTATACCAGATGTCCCAGAGTGGCCCCAGAGAGGCTGAGACTGTTGCTGGGGTCGGAAGGCAGAACATAGAACCTAAGTCAACAAGTGGCTCCTACTGCCGCCTACTAGTGCCCACCAGCGCCACCCATCAGTTCCCACAGTGCCACCTGTCAGTGCCCATAGTGCCATCTGTCAGTGCCACAGTGCCACTATCAGTGTCCACAATCAGTGCCTGAAGATCAGTGCCGCCCATCAGTGTCACCTATCAGTGCCCATCAGTGCCATCTATCAGTGGTGCCCATCAGTGCCACCCATCCGTGCCACCCATCAGGGCCCATCAGTGCCATCTTATCAGTGGCCATCAGTGCCGCCTTATCTGTGCCCATCAGTACCGACTTATCTCTCCCCATCATTGCCACCTAATCTGTGCCTATCAGTGCCGCCCTAACTGTGCCTATTAGTGCCCATCAGTGCAGCCTATCAGTGCCCACCAGTGCCGCCTCATCAGCGTATATCAATGAAGCAGAAAAATTACCTGTTTGCAAAATTTTATAACAGACTATTAAACATGATTTTTTTTTTTTTCAAAATTTTCCATATTTTTTTGTTTGTTTAGCAAAAAATAAAACCCCCAGCTGTGATTAAATACCACCAAAAGAAATCTCTGTTTGTGGGACAAAAATGATAAAAATTTCATTTGGGTACAATGTTGTATGACCGCGCAATTGTCATTCAAAATGCGTCAGCGCTGAAAGCTGAAAATTGGTCTGGGCAGGAAGGGGGTTTAAGTGCTCAGTAAGCAAGTGGTTAATGAGTAAATAATTGCAGTGCATGGTATTTATTTATCTGCCTGGGTGTTCCACTTTAAAAATTGTTAATGTTAAAATGACATTGTGGATCACTTTCCAGTGGCCTTTAGAAGCCAGTCTAAACTTAGGGCTTTCTCCAGCCTTTTAAATCTTCCAGTTTGAGCTCTGCTGTACAGGGATTGCAAAAGGTAGATATTATTCAAGGTACTCAAGTACTTACAGTGCTAACATTGAACAAATACAAAAAAATTAATGAGGTATTAAAGAAGTATTAAACCCAAAACCAAACTTCAGCTCACAATTTATAATCAGTTACAGCAAACAGTTTTTCCCTTTTTGGGATGAAGTTTTACCTGAATAAATATAAGCTGATAATTGTAAGCCCCCCTGCCAGTGTTAAATAGTTTGTCTCATCCATGTAAACTGATACATCTGCAAGATAGCTTGTTCTTTTAAACAAATGTAGCACTAACCCCCGAAGGAGCTGCTGGTTTGATTGGGCTTACCGTTACCTTCTTCACCTCGATTTGTGTCTAGGGGTTCCTGTATTAGATGGCCCAGAAACTTTAGAGACTGACGACAGATCCGCTTAAAGGGATTTTTATTTGCAAAAAGCGTAGTTAACGAATAGGATCAAAAGGTTAGGAAGAAAGGTTCAGGTACTCTTAGCCCCTGTACACACGGTCGGAGATTCTGCCAACCAAATCCGTCGGATTTTGTCCTTCAGATTTAGTCTGACGGATTGTGTCCGAAACTGTTGCATACACACGGTCGGACTAAGTTGTCGAAAAATATGATCTTTCAGAACGTGATGCCGTAATTTTGTTACGATGGGACTAGATTCAGGCTAGTAGCCAATAGCTTTGATGTAGGAATTTGATCTGAGCATGCGTGGCACTTGGTCCGATCAAAATTCTCTACACATGATCAGATTACGTCCGACCGGCCCAGTTGGTCGGGAAATATTTCCAACATGTTGGAAAATTGGGTCGGACGGAGATTCGGACGGAATCAGACCGATGCATACCACACACGGATTATCTGACGACACGGCCCGATAAGACGCATTCCGACAGATTCTCCGACCGTGTGTACAAGGCTTTAGTGCCAAAGTCAATAATAAAGAACTCTCTTACTTTGACTAAATCCAGAGAATAGCCATTCACAGCTGGATGTTCACTCAAGTTGGATAGTCCCTCTCTCACAAGGCCTAGCAGCCAACAGGGTGCTTAAATCAGGAACAAGTCTCTGCCACAGACGTTGTTGTAGAACATGTAGAAATAAGTCTCTGCCACAGACGTTGTTGTAGAACATGTAGAAATAAGTCTCTGCCACAGACGTTGTTGTAGAACATGTAGGAAACTAGAACTTGTAGAACACTTATGTGATACCTGGATCTTTCAGCCGGTTTGGCGATACCCATGAAATTGGATTCACTTAGGTCCCTCAGCCTCACCAGGCTTTTGCTAAGAAGCCAACCCCTACGTGGCCTTCTTCTGAAGAGTCCTCCCCTGGATAGCTACGAAGTTGCTGGGCTTCTCAACAACCAGAGACGGCGCCGGACCACCTCGAAATCCTTTCTTTCGTTTCCTTGCCTTGGGCTAGCCAGCCCGGAGACATAAAGTTGGGTGGATCCGCACCCCAAGCCATAGCCTTCTTGGGGGCTGGTCAGGAGGACCAGGACCATGGAGTCAGGACATACTTCTGGACCGGAACCCCGAACCACGTGACGTCCGCATCTTAAGTACCCTCTACCAGAAAGCACAGCAAGAGTGACACTCCCACTGGGCGGGCTCAGAGAGAAAGCAACCTTAAAGCACCCAACCAGACTGTGGTTCCATGCCTGCCAGAAGAAACAGTGCCCCCGGTGGCCAGGCTGAACACCCTATAGTCCAGTCAGACTGATGCTGAGGTCAAAATTTGGAACAATTATACCCAAACCAAACTGCAGTTCGGGTGTAACATTAAATTTCAAAAACATAGTGTGTGCTCTTCAGGAGCCGGCGCTACAGAAATAACAGACTTACTGGCCAGATCACCAGGTGAAAATAGTAGAAAGAAAGCCTAAAAAAGAAAACGAATGCAGCAATCACATCTAAGAATTGGTAAACTGCAATATACAGTGCCTTTCAGAAATACTGCCTGTACTTCAAGCCACACCATAGAGGCAGCAGGAGCTTAGGGAGCTTAACATGTGGCTGAGGAACTGGTGCAGAGAAGGAGTGTGGCTTCATGGAGAACTGGTCTGACTTCGTGGTCGGTTACCAGCTCTATAGCAGGGATGGACTGCACTTAGTTGGGAGGGGTGCAGCTTTTTTGGGAGTGAAGATGGCCAACAAGTTAGAAGAAACTACGGTTCAGGCTCCAGCTCCAACAGAGTGCGACACTCCCGTTCAGGCTCCAGCAGAGTGCGACACTCCCGTTCAGGCTCCAGCAGAGTGCGACACTCCCGTTCAGGCTCCAGCAGAGTGCGACACTCCCGTTCAGGCTCCAGCAGAGTGCGACACTCCCGTTCAGGCTCCAGCAGAGTGCGACACTCCCGTTCAGGCTCCAGGAGAGTGGACCATTCAGGCTCAAGAAGAGTGGACCGTTCAGGCTCCAGGGGAGTTTTTTTCCCCAGATAAATGTGTAGGGGTACGATGTACCCCATACTCATTCACATAGGGTGGGGGGCCAGGATCTGGGGGCCCCCTTATTAATTTTAGATTGTAAGCTCTAACGAGCAGGGCCCTCTGATTCCTCTTGTACCAAATTGTAATGTAACTGTAATGTCTGCCCTTATGTTGTAAAGCGCTGAGCAAACTGTTGGCGCTATATAAAACCTGTATAATAATAATAATAATAATAATAATTAATGGGGGCTCCCAGATTCCGATAAGCTCCCCGCCCGCAGACCCCAACAACCAACATCCAGGGTTGTCAGGAAGAGGCCCTTGTCCTCATCAACATGGGGACAAGGTGCTTTGGGGTGGGGGGGCTGCAGAGTGCCTCCTTCCCCAAAGCACCCACCCCCCCATGTTGAGGGCATGCGGCCTGGTACGGTTCAGGAGGGAGGGGCGCTCGCTCGTCCCTACCCCCTTTCCTGACGGGCCGGGCTGCGTGCTCAGATAAGGGTCTGGTATGGATTTTGGGGGGGCCCCCGGCTTAGGGGGGTTCCCCTTAAAATCCATACCAGACCTAAGGGCCTGGTATGCTCCTGGAGGGGAAACCCATGCCGGCATGGAGTTCCCCCTCGAGAGCTGATTGTTCTGTGAGAGAGGTGACATTGTCGCTTCAATATAGATGGAGATCTGACTTGGAAGCGACTTCCATTGAAATCAATGGGTACAAGTCGCCTAGAAGTCGGATTGAAGTAGTAAAGGAACCTTTTTTGAAGTCGGAGCGACTACTGTAGTGTACATTAAGACGGCTCCAATAACTTACATTGAATTTTCTCAACAGCGCGACTTGGGGCGACCTGAAGTCGGAATCGCATCCCGAGTTGCCCCTGTGTGAATGGGCTCTAAAGGAAAAGGGGCAAAAATAATGAGAATATTTGTAAAGGTAAAAGTTGTGCGCCCCTCCGATGCACTCCTCTAAGTATGCTTCTTCTGATTTACATAACCCTTCAACGACCTTGAAAGGTAAGAGGCAGAATATCTCCTACTTCTTTAAGATGTTGATTGATATGAGTACACGGGAGGTTTAAATTTAGTGTTGTCTGAAATATTCATCTAAATCCCAGCTATTGGGACTTTTTTTTTTTAAGAACTTTTGCACCGACAAGTTCACCACTTTCTATACAAATGCCATGTAGTATTTAAATTCCAAAACAGCTAAATTGCCTTTGGCAAGGAACAAAAAATGTTCTATCAGAAGATATAATGCTGTAATTTTTCAGGGAGTGTCAGGGAGCCAGTGGTAATATGCTTTAAAAATGCTGAGGAATTTTATGCTGAAGAATTTTAAAGTGAAACTCCACCCTCTCTTTTTAAGTTTTGGGGGGATTTGCATCTATAACACTGTCCATTAAATGGGCTAGAAGATGTTCCCCTGTGTCTGCTCTGAGATGAGCTCCAAGATTCCTGTCTAAAGTATCAATTACACAAAATTCCAATGTTCTGTTCAAATGACACTTTATACATTGAGATACACTATATTGCCAAAAGTATTGGGACACCTGCCTTTACACGCACATGAATTTTAATGGCATCCCAGTCTTAGTCCGTAGGGTTCAATATTGAGTTGGGCCACCCTTTGCAGCTATAACAGCTTCAACTCTTCTGGGAAGGCTGTCCACAAGGTTTAGGAGTGTATCTATGGGAATTTTTGACCATTCTTCCAGAAGCGTATTTGTGAGGTCAGGCACTGATGTGGACGAGAAGGCCCGGCTTGCTGTCTCTGTGCTAATTCATTCCAAAGGTGTTCCTTCGGGATGAGGTCAGGACTCTGTGCAGGCCAGTGGAGTTCTTCCACCCCAGACTCACTCATCCATGTCTTTATGGACCTTGCTCTATTAAAAATTCTCTATTGTCACACAACTGGATGGGCTCAGGGCGCAGTGCGCTGCGCCCCGAGCCCACCCTTTTTTGAAGCCTATTATAGCCTCTGGCTCTACTCATGTGCTTTAAAAATAAAACCCCATTGGAATCCATGTGTCCGGCACCTTGCATGTAGATTAGGGGCCAGACGCATTGATGGGAGGGTGGTGCCCATGTGCCCCTAATGGACGGACCGCCACTGATGAACAGCTGCACTGTGTTCTGTGTGCACCAGTTTCAATAAGTCTCCTAAGCCCTGTCTCTGCAAATAACTAAGATTGACTGAGGCAACATGGAAGAAGCAGAAAAGGTCTAGGTAGGACTAAACCAACTAGCTCTAAAGAGGAGGGGAAGAAAGAAGAAGATAACCAAAATCAAATTGTAAACAAGGTGCAGTGGCCCAAAACCGCCAATAGATCTCAGCATACTTCAAATACCGTTAACCTAATGCAGTTCATTACAACACATAAAAAATACATGATAGTGGGAAAGAACAGCCTCTCCATTCATAATTGAGAATTAGAAATGTATCCTCAGTTGTGAGGGGCTGATCTATAAATATTGTCCAATGCATCAGCACTGCCAATCAGAATCAAGCTCAGATAACCCCCCTAAACCCCCTATTATTTAAATATAGAAATGCTGCTCTGAAGGCCAAATCCTACTGAAACCTATTAAATCCAACTCACGGAAAATAGTTAAACACAAATTATTTTATTTACATATAAACTTAAAAGCCACAAGAGACAAAAATCAAGTTTGTGTGCAACAAATGCCCTTACAAACTCAGATATGACCTTGTAAAAGTAGCAATGACAACATCACCATGCTGTACATAGCCTGTGCAGAGAGCAAAGCTCTGGGAGGGGCCCACAGCTCCACCCACTACAGGATGTCTGTAGAAAACTACAGGAGAGGGCGGAGACAAGACCAGTCACCCTGCACAAGGAGAGAGCCGCAGTGACCAGTCTTTATTACAGGATGGTCCTGTACAAAGGCAAAGCTTTACACTGGATTGCTGCACAGATTTAGAAGAAATACACAAAGCACGCTGAGAAGTACAAAGATTGAAATACACTTGTATTTAGACAATTTTTCCAGAGTTCATCTTAAAAGCAGAACTCCATCCAAAAATAAAATAAAATGAATAGCTCATTAAAAGATAAAATATCAAAACCAGTTTTTGCTGCAATATTCACCTTCAACCCCAGAGAACCCCCCCAGTATTTTTTTTCTGCCACTAGATGTCCCCAGTCTGCAGGGCTTTTTTTCTTAGAGAACAGGTGCTGGTACTCCCCCTTGTCTCCGCCCCCTACCCACTGACAAGCACTGTCCCTTAGTTCCACCCCCTACCCACCTCCCAGTACCGCCCCTTTTAGAAAACACAGACCAAAGTATAATTTTGTGGTGCTGGGTAATGTGTATGGAATGTGTTAATAATGAAAAGAAAAGTAATATAATAGAGCCCCTGCAGCCAGCAACAACAGACCACTCCCCTCCCAGGAACAATAGATCTCCCAAGCAGCAATAGACCTCCCAGCAGACATTAACCACTTGCTTACTGGGCACTTAAACCCCCCTCCTATCAGACCAATTTTTAGTTTTCAGCGCTGATGCACTTTGAATGACAATTGCGCGGTCATGCTACACTGTACTCAAATACATTTTTTATCATTTTTGATTAGAGCTTTCTTTTGGTGGTATTTGATTGCCTCTGCGGTTTTTATTTTTTGTTTAAAAAATGTAAAAAGACCAAATAAAAAAAAAAAAAATTATTTTGTTATAAAATTTTAAAACAGGTAATTTTTCTCCTTCATTGACGTACACTGATGAGGCGGCACTGATGGGCACCGATAGGTGGCAGTGATGGGCACTGATCAGGTAAAACACTGATAGGCAACACTTCTAGGTGGCACTGATTGGCACCACTTGTGGGCATTGATAGGTGGCACTTTTGGGCACTGTCAGGTGGCAATTTCAGGTGGCATAGATGAGGCATAATTGCCTCTTCCTCTTCGGGACCGATGTCCCTTTCAGATGAGCCAGTGAGCGGCTTTTTTTTTCTCCTCCGCTGTTAGCATGAAGCACCAAGCTTTTGTTTTGATCATGGGATCAGCTGACAACCGATCACATGGTAAGGGGCCAGGACCAGCCCCTTACTCGGATCGTTCTCAGTGACTCGGCGATCACAGTCTGCTCCGCTCGTGGCCTGTAGGGAGCGCACAGGGAGCAAGCACAGGGGAAGCAGTCATATGACGGCCTCCCGGAAATTCAGGTCCGTGCTGTGGCCGTCATTCGTCTATAGCACGGATGTCAAGAAGTTAATAGACTACCTTAAAAGTAGATCCCTCCCTCAAGAGTAGAACCCTCCTAGCAACAACTGACCCCCAACAACAAAAGATTCCCCCCCATGACAATAGATCCCCCATCCCCACCCACCAGAATAGACCTCCCCAGCAACAATAGACCCCATGCCCCCCCACAACAATAGATCCCAATGGTGTGCTATTGGATTGAGATATGGTGACTGTGGAGGCCACTGGAGTACAGTGGCCTCATTGTCATGTTCAAGAAACCAGTGGTGAGATTATTTGAGCTTTGCGACATGGAGCATTATCCTGCTGGAAGAAACCATCAGAAGATGGGTACACTGTAGTCATAAAGGGATGGACATGGTCAGCAACAATACTCAGGTAGGCCGTGGTGTTTAAATGATGCTCAATTGGTACTAAGGAGCCCAAAGTGTGCCAAGAAAATATCCCCCACACCATTACACCCCCACCACCGGCCTGAACCATTGATACAAGGCAGGATGGATCCACTTTCATGTTGTTTACGCCAAAATCTAACCCTACAGTTTCCTGTTCTTAGCTAACAGGAGTGGCATCCAGTGAGGTCTTCTGCTGCTGTAGACCATCTGCTTCAAGGTTCAATGTGTTGTGCACTCAGAGATGGTATTCTGCATACCTTGGTTGTAACAAGTGCTTATTTGAGGTACTGTTGCCTTTTTATCATCTCTAACCAGTCTGCCCATTCTTCTCTGACATCAACAAGGCATTTTCCTCCACACAACTGTCACTCACTGGATATTTTCTCTATTTCAGACCATTCTGGTTGTAAGTGAAAATCCCAGTGGATCAGCAGTTTTTGAAATACTCAGACCAGCCCGTCTGGCAGCAACAATAATGCAACGTTCAAAGTCACATAAATCCCCTTTCTTCCCTATTCTGATGCTCGGTTTGAACTTTAGAAAGTCATCTTCAGATGCCTAAATGCATTGAGGTGCTGCCATGTGATTGGCTGATTAAAGAGGAAGTAAACCCTGATGAGTTTACTTCCTCTTTCATTCCCTGCAAAGGCAAAGCATAATGGACTACAATGCATATGGGTGCTGTTTAATTGTATAAATTACATTTTTCCATATAATCCTAGGGGTTATGCCACCCTCACAGACAGCACAGCTACCCTGTTTCCCCGAAAATAAGACCTAGCGTGATTGTCGGAGATGGCTGTAATATAAGCCCTACCCCCCCAAATAAGCCCTAGTTAAAATCCTTGTAGGTCTTATTTTCAGGGTAGGGCTTCTTTTCGGGGAAACAGGGTAGGGCTTATTTGGAGGGTAGGGCTTATATTGCAGCCATCACCAACAATCACGCTAGGTCTTATTTTCGGGGAAACAGGGTAGGTTATGGACCCATATTTCTCTGGGTTAAGTAATACAGCTTGGCCATCTCATACCCCACAAGCCTGTGATTGGACAGTGAGGGAGTAGCAGCAGACTGATGAGCTCATCCTTCTAATTCTGCTGTCTCTCATTCATATTCCATATGCATGTAGCAAAACTTGGCGCAGACTGCTGTTCCTCCCTCTCCCAGTCTCAGTTTTACTGCATAAAAATAACAAGAGGCTGATAGCAATCAAATGCAGGAACTAATGTTAATGGAAATGAAAAATACATCATCATTTTTTATTTAATATATGATTGCATTCAAATTTAAAGGTGTGTATTGGTGAGTTTGTTTACTTGCTGGATTCATTTATTTCCCAGGGACATCAGTGCAGAGATCTTCCTCCCAGAGTTCCTAGCTCTGCCTTCCTATGTTGGGGGGTCTCACTACTCCTGCTGCATTTTTCATAGTATAAAATATTAGGGCTGTTACTGATTAAAATTTTCATGTTCGAATTAATCTTTTTTTTTTTTAAATTGATTAATCTACTAATTTTGATTAATTATAACGCACATACAGATCCAACTACTTTTAGCTGATCTGCATTAATTAGTGGTAAATGTGGTATACACTATATACAATCACCCGACACTAGTTTGTTTCCACAATCCATGACTTAACTTCACAGTTCACACAAATACATTTTAAATTCAAACTGTAGCACTGACGTAAGTCTTTTTTTTTCCACAGTAGCTCTAACTAATCCCTCCCACCTTATGGCATGGAGTCCTGTGCAAACAGGTGGTCATGCAAGCGGGTATCAAAAGGGTTAACACTAACCATAAACTTCTCTCACGTCTCCTTAGATCTCAGCAAGGACGCCAGGTCATGGGTAGAAAGAAAAGATCGAAGTGCTCACCGCTTAAGTATAAGATTACATTTTTGTGTTCAAACACAAACTACTCACATAAAGATGATAAAAACACAGCATGTAAAGCCGACAATCGTGTTAGTTCCGTAGGGCAGCAACGGGTGACGTCATGCATAGCTCCTCCCCCGTATGCGTTACGTTCAATCAGAACTTCGACGTCACCGGACTCCTCCCCCCTTCCCTTCGTTAGCAGATGGAGGCACTTAGGGAAGGGGGGAGGAGTCCGGTGACGTCGATGTCCGTGATGTCACTGGATCTCCGACGTAACTCCCTGAAGACCCGGAAGCCGGCGGAGAGGTGATTACCAATCAAAAGAATTTTGATCAATGAAAAAAATGAATCGCTTAATCAAGGAATTAATCTTTAATTTCCACAGCCCTATAAAATATATAAATAAATATAATATATATAAATATATAAAATATACACGACCCCCTCCTCCCCTGAAATTTCCACAGTGGGTCAGCAGACATTGTAATATTCTGCTTTCATCGTCTGCTGTCACAGCTGCGGTGTTGGTGCCAAACTTGGGCATGAAGAACAAAGCTGAGCTCCAGGCAAACATCTAAATATACAGATGAAGCAAACCTGCCAAAGGATTTCTATTTCTGTCAATCCAGTCCTGAGACTTGCAGAGCTCTGCCACACAGCGCAGCCCTATCTACCAGGGTGGAAGACCTGATTTTTCTCACTTCAAGACCTGTCTTTTCCCTGGGCCGTGACTGGACAGTGAAAGGTGAAGCAGCATACCTCTGAGCTCCTATTTCTCACTGTACTCTCTCCTCCTATCAGCATGACCTTTGTTAGCACATTAGCACTGTAGAACAACCCACTGGCACTTTGTGCTGCCTCTTCCTCTCTGTCTGAGCTCTACTGTACAGGGGGGCTAATTCCAAGTCGAATTCCGGTACTTAAACTTCTTGTTTTTATAAAAATGTTATTTTATGATGTGTTAATGAATACGGAATTGCATTATTTTGTGTCTTTTATATCTGCCTGCAGTTCAGCTTTAAGGATGTGTGTGCTGTAAGAGAAATGCACGTCATTTTGTAATTCTTATCCAGGAAAAAAGCTTTATTGAGAACGACAGCAACAAATTAGAACAACACATCCAGGCTGTTAGATTCCAGCTCCATCTGTCATCCACACGTACCGAGACCATTGTGTCTGCTGTTTTTCTTGGATGTGAAATTATGCCAGTTTCCAAGATGGTAGCCGACAGCCGGAATAAAAAAAAAAGAAGGAAAACAAGGAACTAGGGTTCAGCACATAATGAATGGCAGTAAAGGCTCTTCCAACCAGGGCTGTCCTTTCCAACCAGGGCTATTCTTTCCAACCAGGTCTCTCCCATCCAACCAAGGCTGTCCTTTCCAACCAGGGCTATCCTTTCCAACCAGGTCTCTCCCATCCAACCAAGGCTGTCCTTTCCCACCAGGGCTGTTCTATCCATCCAGGGCTGCCCTTTCCAACCGAGGCTGTCCTTTCCAACCAAGGCTGTCCTTTCCAACCATGGCTGTCCTTTCCAACCTGGGCAATGCTATCCAACCAAGGTTGTCCTTTCCAACCAGGGCTCTCCCATCCAACCTGGGCTGTCCTTTCCAACCAGGGCTATCCTTTCCATCCAGGGCTATCCTTTCCAACCGGGGCTATACTTTCCAACCAGGGCTCTCCCATCCAACCAAGGCTGTCCTTTCCCACCAGGGCTGTTCTATCCAACCAAGGCTGTCCTTTCCAACTGAGGCTGTCCTTTCCAACCAAGGCTATCCTTTCCAACCAAGGCTGTCCTTTCCAACCTGGGCAATGCTATCCAACCAAGGTTGTCCTTTCCAACCAGGGCTCTCCCATCCAACCTGGGCTGTCCTTTCCAACCAGGGCTATCCTTTCCATCCAGGGCTATCTTTTACAACCGGGGCTATACTTTCCAACCAGGGCTCTCCCATCCAACCAAGGCTGTCCTTTCCCACCAGGGCTGTTCTATCCAACCAAGGCTGTCCTTTTCAACCAGGGCTGTCCTTTCTAACCAGGGCTATCCTTTCCAACCAGGGCTGTCCTTTCTAAACAGGCCTGTCCTTTTCAACCAGGGCTTTCCTTGGGATTGCTAGGAAGAAGTCGGTATGGCGAAACATGTCGGGGGCGTGACCACACGGACATACATTTCATTGATATCGAACGGTTACGATCGGAGTGGTTCAGAAACGGTCAGAGCAGGTCGTAACTGGTCGGAGTAGAAGTTAGACTGCTTGGGACTCGTAGACCTTCACAATGAACAGTGATCACAGAATGTGGGTGAGAATTGAGGCACACTTCGGATCCGCCGCGACCGTAGTGCACCATTACAAGTTGTTTGTACACAGTTTGCTGTGAGAGGTTTTGTTTTGCTGGCACCAAGTTTTAAAACATGTTAGTGGAAACATTGAAGTGTGGTTGTGGAATATTTTAATAAACCAATTTTAC
The DNA here is from genome assembly GCF_037356315.1 of Lithobates pipiens. NCBI lineage: Eukaryota > Metazoa > Chordata > Amphibia > Anura > Ranidae > Lithobates > Lithobates pipiens. The sequence goes on from NW_027507785.1 coordinate 291,311,965, forward strand.
AGTATCATGCTATGGGGAATACTTTTTTTGTTTATTTTTCACATATGGATATGCCTGGTTGAAAGTAATCGTGGTATTTACCCAGGTGGGGTTTACCTGCTCCTTTGCCAAACACAAGAGTGGGAGGCAACATCAGCTGGTGAGTGCGTTTTCATTGGGAGAGGAATCACAGACACGTCGGTGGGGTGAAAGATTGAAGGATTGGATGAATATTCACTCCTATTGTTTTCTTGCACTTTATCAATGGACTTTATTTATATAGCACGTCATCACGGGGTGTAATATGTTTAGTGTTGATTTTTGCTTAGATCACTCATTAATGGTATTAAGCGCTACTTAAATTATCTCCCAATCATTATTTGTAGTACACATTGTTTATGTATAATTTATTTTGTTTGCAACGTTTTTATTGCCCCTGATCCCTGATGTTAATCCTTTCCCAACCATTAGTACAGTGACAGTGCATATTTTTTAGCACTGATCACTGTATTGTTGTCACCGGTCCCAAAAAAGTGTCAGTGTCCTATTTGTCCACTGCAATATCCCAGTTCTGCTATAAGTCGCTGAGTGCTGCCACTACTTATAAAAAAAAAATGAAATTAATAAAAAAAAAAAAAAAAAATGTATAATATAAAAATAATAAAAAATATCCCATAGCTAATAAGCCACTCAGACCGCTTTCATGAGAAAGCAATCTGCCAGCTGAAAATTTTGGCACCATCAGATCACAAAACCCACAAAATTTCAGATTTTATAAAAATAAAAAATAAAATCTCTCCTTTGAAGTTTTACAGGCAAAGAAGCTTTTTGGATAAATTGGGAGAGTAGTGGAAACACCAAATATCAGAGGAACTCAAAGATGAATTTTGTTGCAGAATTATCTCCACAATTCAACACAACAATTGCGCTTGTGGCACAGTCCACAATTTACTCCAACATGGAAGAAGTCTTATTTGCTATTACTTTCCTGATCACAAACATGGCAGTATTATTTAATGAAATTGTCAATAGCGCCATTTAGTAAAACGCCACAAATATGAATTAAGTAAAAGAGTAAAAGTATGAGCTGATGAAAAAGATAAACCTACATACTCACCTTCATGCTTTAGCTGTCCCATGTGAACTCTATGGCCTATAGATGATGCAAATTCCTTTCCTGCAACCACAGATAGCAAGAAAGAAATTTGTACAATTCCCTCATGAACACTGTCAGTGCTGACGGGGAAATCGCTCATGCCGAACAATTGTTTTGCTCCCGGGAGAAGACAGTGATTATCGCTGGCGGCTATATCAGCTGCTAGAAAAAATCGCAAGGGAATCTGGCAGGCTGATTGTACCCAAGTTGATCGATCAATCAGCTTGGTACCACAGAACAGTTACCAGGCGTGCACATGCGTAGGAGAATTTGTGAATGTGCATGCGCACACGCACAGTTCCTTTTGGCACCAGACGGGCTATTTAAATTGCCCATGTTATGTGCTTACTGATCTTCAGCTGTTCCCTGTATCCTGCATTTATCCTGCATGATTCCCTTGTCACTGACCTGACTTGCTCCTGACCTGATCTTGGTTTCTGCTTCTGACCTGTCATTAATTCCTGACCCGGCTCTGTTCCTGACTTCGGCTTTGCTCGTGATTTGGTACCTCGCTGCCCGCCTGTTGATGACTCTGGCTTTCCCTGTGACCACACTTCTGTCTCTGATCCTGGCTTCCTGTCCGGTTCATGTGTCTGTTTGGCTGTCTGCTGTACCAGCTCTGTGCACCACTGATTGCTCCTGCCTCAGATCTGCTGAGAGCCCTGACAAGTTGCATGTCTTGAACCAACAGCATAAGCAGAGTGCCCCTTTAACCTGGGATAGACTGGGTTAGACTTCTGAACACTATCAAAAAATAAGTTCACTTGGCTTTAGGCACAGGTTGTCATTATCCTTCTAATTATATTTCAATAACCAGAAATTCATCTTTTTTTTTAGGACTTTTACATGATAACCAACACACCGTATACAACCAAATGGTTTATATATAAAAGGTGTCAATTTTATTATTATTATTATTTAAAAGGAAAGAGACCTCCATGAGGCTCAAAGTGTTAAAAAACATAGATTCGGACATTCAACATTATAGCACAATTATTTTCACAGTGGTGATACCCAATATGGTATGGGTATGTAAAAGTCCTAAAAAAAGAAGAGGAATTTCTGGTTATTGAAAAAGACTTCTGAACACTACTACTGTTCCTGGTCCATTGGTTTGCCAGTCCCCTTGGGATCGCATCTCCTGCTGTAAGTTCTTCCATCAACATCCACAGGCACTTGTGTTGCTCCTGTCCCTCAGTACCCTTTTCTTCTACCTTCAGTAGGACCTGGGCTGGAGATACAAGAGAGGCCAACCTCATAATTTTAGTCTACTATCAGGTACTCTACAGCAGTGGTCATCATCCCTGTCCTCAGGGCCCACTAACAGGCCAGGTTTTATGTATTACCTTGGGGAGATGCAGACTAGAATACTGCAATCACTGAGCAGCAAATGATATCACCTGTGATGTATCTCAGTTATCTTGCAAACCTGGCCTGTTAGTGGGTCCTGAGGACGGGGTTGATGACCACTGCTCTACGTGACAACTATCAACTGTCTGACTTCACACGCATTCTGCTGCTGACACTGTTATATGCACTTCGGAGCTGGAGGCTAGTGTTCAAGCTCAAGCTGCCATCATGGCAGCAACAGCCAAACTTTAAATCAGTGGTTGTAAACTTATGAGCTAAAGGGGACCGCAAATGTGTCTCCTAACATCACCAAAGGGCCACATATAATGTTCAATATACAGTAAGTAATGCTTGAGAGGGCAGTTGGGGAACTGCAGACCTGGAAATGAGCGTCAGAGAGTGTGCATACCTCCCAACTTTTTGAGATGGGAATGAGGGACATCTATCAGCAAAAGTATGCAGGCATAGGACACACCCCTTGCCACGCCCCCTTAAAGGAGAATTGTACAAAAAAGCAAGATTGGTTAAACCCACAAGTGCTTTTTTTTACCATTACTATTCCTTTATATTGGCTTTTGGAATTTACAAATGCAGCAATTTAGAAATCAGATGAAAGGTTTAGCTCTGGAAAACGCTTGATAAATAAAAAGTGCATTTTATATACATCTATATGGATCAGACCAAAATGAGGGACAAATGAGGAGGAATGAGGGACAAAGGGACATTGCTCCAAATAAGGGACAGTCCCTCGAAATCAGGGACAGTTGGGCGCTATGAGTGTGGACATGCTACATGTCCACACAACCCGGCCAAAAGGCTGGGGATATGCTACAGAAGACAATACAAAACTGAGATCATGTTACATGAGGCTAGTAGAGATTAATGCTTTTACCCTAATCAATGTTCCCACTACAGACTGTCCGGGTCCGAGGACCGCACATCATTTACAAAAGGGCCGCATGTGGCCCTCGGACTGCAGATTGGGCACCGGGGGCTTTAGATGGTCACTGAATTCCCACTGAATGCTCAAGCTGCTCAAGCAAAGCTCAAAAACTGACATAAATTTTCCAGTTCTAATAACAAAAGAAAGAATTTTCAGCATCCTGCATAAGAAAAGACATCACTGTCTCTTTAAGAACACATCAGCGCTCACATTTCCTCCAATTATAATCATCTATTAAGCGTTGTGTAAGTATGACCCTCCAGAGACGCCAGCTCTAGAATGTCACCCCCCGCAGAGCCAGCTCTGTTTAATAAACTTCTACTATATAAAATGTCACAATAATGGGGGCATTTTTTCCTGGCGGCCACGCTCCATTGGAAAGTTCTTGACATTCCTGGCATTCCGATGTATTTACCAGCCTGTTTATCTTTAATGATGTAGTTATTGGTATTAACCGTGCTGGTGGCTTCCAGCTCATTTAGGAAAAGCGGGCTACCTCCTATGGGGAGGGAGGAATATTCAGCGCACACAGGGCACAGGGCCTCTTGGATGCCCGTTATGTAATGCGCAGATATGGGAACCTAGAAAGAATCCGCTGCAAGTCATGCTACGAACGAACGCAAGCCTCTTCTATCCACCCCCGAAAAATCTGCAAGCAAATACATTCCAGTACATTCATTTCTTGACATTTGATCTTTTGGCTGCTGTTATCTCTGACATTATGCCTTCTTCTGTGATGTCATCATCCTTAAAGTAGTATTAAACCCTTTTTTAGTTTAACCGCTTCAGCCCCGGGAAGATTTTACCCCCTTCCTGACCAGAGCACTTTTTGCAATTTGGCACTGCGTCGCTTTAACTGACAATTGCGTGGCCGTGCGACGTTGTATGATGTCCTTTTTTTTCTCACAAATAAAGCTTTCTTTTGGTGGTATTTGATCACCTCTGCGACTTTTATTTTTTGCGCTATCAACAAAAAAAGAGCGACAATTTTGAAAAAAAAAAACAATATTTTTAAATTTTTGCTATAATAAATGTTCCCCCAAAATATATATAAACATTTTTTTCCCTCAGTTTAGGGAAGTTGTGGGGGGGGGGGGGGTTTGAAGCACATGATTGATAATAATAATGAAGGCATTAACCCTGCAGTACATTTTTTTTGCCACTAGACGTCTTCAGCCTGAATGCCAGCATCACTCAATCCACTTCCTCTGAGCCCAGGTCAACCTGGTCAATAGATTTGCTTTAAAAAGGCACATTTATTTACTAAATGTACATAATATAACTGGATACTAATATTTATAGGTGAAGTTGATCCAGGGAATATAGGATTGCCTCTCGGGGGATCAGGAAAGATTTTTTCCCCTGCTGGAGCAAATGGGATCATGCTTTGCTGTTTTTTTTTTTCCTTCCTCTGGATCAACTTAATACTTTTGATGTATTAAGGTTATTGTAAATTTGAAATAGTTTTGCACAGAACAGCCCCAATTCTCCTCCTATTGGCGCTCCTGGCTCTTCCTCCCTTCCAAGCTGCTTGCTATTGGGGGAACTTGAGGTATAGCGTCGGATTGGGATTGGGCTTAGGTAAGTAAGAATGCATTAAAGTAAAAAAAAAGTTCTGCCTTTACAACCACTCTAATGATTACAAAGCTGCATTAATCTGTGACTTTTATAAATGCCTGCCTTTCATCTTTAACTGAATAATAAACTTACACTGGAAAACGCCAGCCAAAATTTTTGCTTCGAGAAGAGTAGGGGAAGGGTTAAAATCTATGCCCTTTTGTATTGCTGCCTTTGTCTGTATTCAAGAGATATCTTATTTCCTGTTGTGTCACTGGAACAGGAAGTGAGGAAACCACTTAATCCGGGAAACAGACGGCAAAACACCTTTTTACAACAGCAGGGAAGTGTGATAACATGTATGGGGATTTTATTAGTGTACCGCCCCCCCACTGCAGAGAATTCCGTACATTTCCTGTCTCGGGGACAGATGTTACAGGAACATTTTCCCAATAGGACACAGACAGCAATAAAAACCTTACAGGGGTTTAAATATCTTATTTTTCTAAAAAAAAGTTCGAACTGAAATTCCGTTTTAATTAATTCAGCGTGTTAATTTTGTGTATGAAGGTTATCCAAGGGCTGTGTGTAATTCACTTCCATGCAGCACAGACTCCTAGGCTCACATCAGTCCTACCGTGCCTCTGAGATCCCAATGATGTCACATTATGATGTCACAATCTGTCCGCTTTTCTGGCTTTATAACACATACCAAGGGTAGTCTTTACACACAATAGTACCATTCTGCCATCTTTAAACTATTAAAGTGTATCCGAACCCAAAACCAAAAATGCAATATATTGCAGCTTGCTGGCCTTTGGAGTGGTTAGCATTAGCATTAACGTTTTTTTCCAAGCTGCCTCAGGTTTTTTTGTTTTCACCCGCTTATCCTGCAATTGCACACTTCCTTTCTGGATGGCTACATCAATCCTCCACTGTATCTATGGAGGGAGTCATAGTTGTCACCCTAGGCTGCTCTCCTGATATGGACTAATAACATGTCCTCATCTTTATTACATGCAGGGCAGGGCATTTAGTAGTTAACAGAAGACAGCTAGGAAAGAAGATATTCTTTGTTGGAGCTCACAGGAAGTGACAAGGACACAACATTTCAGGCTGGAGCAATATGTATATTCTGTACCTGCTGAAAATATTCTTAGCTTGAAAAAAAAAGGAACTAATGCAGCCACCACATCTAAGGACTATAAACTGCAACATATTACAGTCTTGTTCTTGGGCAGGGGTCTGCAAACTTTCTAAACCAGTGGTCTCCAATCTGCGGCCATGGGATCGGATGTGGGATGACTTTATTAGGCCCTGAGGCATTATTCCTGCCACTGACACCGACAATGGGGCACTATTCCTTCCACTTAATGGAAAATACTCAAGCGCTGGTGTGGTAAAAATACTACTAATAATAATAAAGTGAATGCAATAAAAGCTGCACCAATGACATTGATCTTTCACTCATAAAGACTGCAATATAACAAATATAATTAGTGCGCTAATTCCTTCCACTGATACCAACAATTGAGCACTATTCCTTCCACTGACACCAATGATGGGACACTATTCATTCCACTGACACCAGTGATGGGACACTATTCCTTCCACTGACACAAACAATGTGGTACTATTCCATTCACAGACACCAATGATAGGGCTTAATTCCTTCCACTAACACCAATGATGGGGCTTAATTGCTTCAACTGACACCAATGATGGGGCTTAATTCCTTCAACTGACACCAATGATGGGGCATAATTCCTTCCACTGACAACAAAAATGGGGCACTATTCCCCCCCCCCACTAACACCAACTATTTCTCCCCCTAATACCAAAGATCTGGCATTATTTACTCCCACTGGGCGAAGTCCAGCCCCCCTAAAGTTTGAAGGACAGTAAAATGGCCCTTTCTTTAGAAAGTTTGGCGTCCCCTGTTCTAAACAAAGGGCCAGTTTACTGTCCTTCAAACTTTAGGAGGGCCCGACTGTGCCCAGTGGGAGTAGAAAATGTCCTGTCGTCCAGTGGGAGTAAACAATGCTCTATTTTTGGTGTCAGTGGGAGGACTAGTGCCCCATCATTGATGTAATTTGGAGAAACATTGCCACATTGTCGGTGTCAATTGGAGGAATAGTGCCCCATTGTTGGTGTCAATGGAAGAAATTCTGCCCCATTGTTGGTGTCAATGGATGAAATTCTGCTCTATTGTTGGTATCACTGTGATAAACTGTGCCCTTTTACTGGTTTTAGTGGGAGGAATTGTACCCCATTGTTTATTACCAGTGGGAGGAATAGTGGCCCATCGTTGGTATCAATAGAAAGAATGGTGCCCTGTTGTTGGTATCAATTGAAGAAATTGTGCCTCGCCGTTGGTGTCAGTGGGAGGAATTGTGTCCTTTGATGGTGTCAGTGGGAGGAATAATGCCCCATTGTTGGTGTCAGCTACAGGAATTATGCCCTATTGTTGGTGTCATTATAGTGAGGGCAGGGAAAAGGCAAGCAAAGAGACTGTTCTTGGGTCTAGTATTTGGCTAAAAAAGTATTGGTTCTCTTTAAAAGGTCAAGGCCATACAAACATAATTTGGATTTCAATAGGCCCTGGTGAATTATTTTATTTGCTGGGCTGTATGGCACTAAACCCTCAGGGCTCATTGTCACTTAGGGCTGATGCACACTGACATATTAGGCTGTATTAATTACAATGAGATCGTATTTTGGTGCTCAGGAGCCACAGGTGTTGTATATAGGCATCTGTACAAATTAAATGACCGGATACGGCTGTATGCAGGTATATGCACTTCTGACCATAAATACAGAGAGGTATGCTTCCCCCAGACTCTCTGTATTCAGGGGTGTATGTCCATATTCAGGCGTAGAGCTGGGTATACCTGTCCTGCGTACAGGGGTATTCTATAAATCATTTGTACCCCAGTAGCTGTACGAAACAACTATGGCTCCTGTTTGCTGAAATACGGCCATATTTAACGCTAGATGGGCCAGTAATATGCCAATGTGTATGGGCCTCTTAGTGTTTCATGACTGTGTGGTAATGCACAGCATTAGCGCACAGGTTAACATCTACTGCGTTAAGACAAACCATTCATTATGGAAGAGCTGCCAACATACAAGGGATGAAAAAACACACAAGACCCTTTTTTGAAAACACATTGCACCACAACGCATGGTATACACATTGTGGCACACTGCAGCACCATGGGCTTTACTGTACTATGTGTTAGGATGACATTGATAATAAATAGCACCACAATGCACTACATATAGAGCAGGTGTGTTGCCACGATGTACAAATTCAACTAGGCCCCTGGAGATTCTGTACCTAAATCCCCAGTGTGCCTGTTATACAATCCAAGTATCCTTTTTTTTGGGGTATACCCCCCCAATCCATTCTCCCCTATACAACCAAAGTGTCCCATGGAAGGTCCAGTAAAGCAGAGTAGCAGACATGTTGCAATGGAACCCGACATGTTACTGTATGTCACAGAAGTGAGTACGCCCCTCCCATTTTTGTAAATATTTTATTATATATTTTCATGTGAGAACACTGAAGAAATGACACTTTGCTACAATGTAAAGTAGTGAGTGTACATCTTGTATAACAGTGTAAATTTGCTGTCCCCTCAAAATAACTCAACACATTAATGTCTAAACCGCTGGCAACAAAAGTGAGTACACCACTAAGTAAAAATGTCCAAATTGGGCCCAATTAGCCATTTTCCCTCCCTGGTGTCATGTGACTCATTAGTGTTACAAGGTCTCAGTTGTGAATGGGGAGCAGGGGTGTTAAATTTGGTGTTATCGCTCTCACTCTCTCATACTGGTCACTGGAAGTTCAACATGGCACCTCATGGCAAATAACTCTCTGAGGATCTGAAAAAAAAGAATTGTTGCTCTACATAAAGATGGCCTAGGCTATAAGAAGATTGCCAAGACTATGAAACTGAGCTACAGCACGGTGGCCAAGACCATACAGTAATTTAACAAGACAGGTTCTGCTCAGAACCGGCCTCGCCATGGTTGACTAAAGAAGTTGAGTGCATGTGTGTTTAGACAATAATGGCTGTGTGTTGAGTTATTTTGAGGGGACAGCAAATGTACACTGTTATACAAGCTGTACACTCACTACTTTACATTGTAGCAAAGTGTCATTTCTTCAGTGTTCTCACATGAAAAGATATAATAAAATATTGACAAAAATTTGAGGGGTGTACTCACTTTTGTGTGATACTTTATGTGTGCTGCTATTTTTTTACTATCACAGGAAAGTTTCCTCCCATTGTTTCTGGCAATGTTGGCAACTGTGCTGGGGGGGATCTTTAAAAAAAAATGAATCACCCATTCCAATGGGTGCAGCATTGTGCTGCTGCCAGGATCTTCAATGGGGATATCCCACAGCAGGAATCCTGAGGAGTTTCGACATAGCGGTTCTCTATAAAGATTTTTGTCCATCCAGCTCACCCGATATCTAGTAGCATTAAATAAAAAAAGTAACTTGACATGCAGAACGAACAACAAGACCCATTACTTTTACTGCAATTAGATAAAAAAAAAAAAAAAAAATAATCTGGTTAAAGTGTATGCTAAAATGTTTCCTTTCAGTTTAGATACAGAAAAGAAGGGGTTAACCCTTGTCAGCTTTTTAAAATTTTTTGCTTTCTGTGTGCCCTTTGGAAAGATTTTCCTTCACTTCCTGTTCTGGAGACACAACAGGCAGTGATAAGATATATCTGCAAGGTCAGGGGAATTCCCCTGGATACACACTATACAACTTTTGTTGTTCGATTTCCTTTAGATTTACCTTCAACTAGAGAAACAGAAAAAAAAAAAAAAAGGAGGAGCGCGCACCTAGTGCATCACCAAACACATTTAATTGGTGTTAAAAGTGGATACTCGCAAAAGTGGCGACTCACAATGAGCCAAACAACTGCACAATGAGACACGGTGCAGACACAGCAAGGGTAAAGGGCTGACATGTTTTGGGGGCGCACCCCCCTTCCTCAGAGCCTAGTGCATTAGCAAACAATTAAATGTGTTTGGTGATGTACTAGGTGTGCGCGCCTCCCTTTTTTTTTTTTCTTCTGTTTCTCTAGATTTTATTGGATTACCCCATCTGAGAATGGCAGCATCCGCCTGCTTTTAGGCCTGATTCACACCTATGAATTTTTTCGTGCTTTTTGCATTTTGCACTACAGAACGTGTTCCATAGGAAACCATGTTAAATGGACTGTAGTGCAAATATGAAAAATGCAAAAAGCACAAAAAATGCATAGGTGTGAATCAAGCCTACGATCACTGATGTCCTTGTTGCTGTTTAAATCACGAAAAACATTTTTTTGCGCTGGAAGTGACTGTATTTTGTATTTTTATCTTCAACTATGTAGTGCGAGGGCCTGCCTGATTGCATACAAATTGAAAGTGTTTAGGTTTGACCTCATATTATATGGTTTTGGTAAATCTAAAGTAAAAAATCTGAAGAAAATATTATAGTGTGTATCCAGCTAACCTGGCCATACAATGAAACAGATTCCTCCCTTCATGATATTTATCATGGACAGACAAATCTTCCACTGTAACTACTGTATTCAAAAAGCTGGCGCTACCGGCTGTCTGAATACCTGAACAATGATTGCATCTGATTGGATGCAGGTGCTGTTCAGCCGACACATTTTCCACCCGTCTCCTTAAATTTTTCAAATCAAAGGATGTGGCATGGAGTGGTGCAGGCAGCGCCACCTATTTACCAAATTTTGACATTTGTTCAGCATTTGGCCAGCTTTAGGCTTGATTCAGACCTATGCATTTTTAGTGCTTTTTGCACTACAGTCCATTTAACATGGTTTCCTATGGAACACGTTCTGTAGTGCAAATCAGAAAAAAATGCAAAAAGCACGAAAAATGCATAGGTGTGAATCAGGCCTTAGGGAACTGTCAATTTAAAAAAAATGTCCTTACTTTTTAACTTTACCTCTTGTTCTGGTGACTCAGTTTTGGGAGGACGTTCTGCTTAGGTGTCCCAAAAACAGACAGTTAAGCAAAAAAGATGCAGGTGTGACTTTTGGTGCATGTGGGAAGACAGAAGGCCATAAAAAATGATATATCATTTTCAGGAACTAAAAAAAAAAAATAACAGCTAAAATCTGATTGGCTGCCAGTTATTGCATAAGTGTGCACAACCTATACATAGAGCAACCGTAAAAGTATAGTATGAAAAAAAAACAAGATATAAACTGGATTTGAAAATGGGACACATATGTAAAGGGGCGGGGGGGGGGGGGGGGGCACAATCTTAAATTTTGAGAATAGCTGTTTAATTACTTCTTACTATGGAGTAAAATGTTACATAGTATTGCTTCATTAATTCAATATCAAATAGCATGGCAATATCGAGCTTCTTAAAAAGGATGCTGAGAAGAATACGGTGCTGATTTGCCATCTCTATCTTCAATACATTTGGAGTTACTGGCAAGCAACAAGCATGCAGCCAGTGAAGTCAAACCTGATCTGCATTCCTGCTCCAGGTCAGAGACTCAGAAAGCATTGAAGAAAGAGGATGATCATTATAACAGCTACAATTTTCAAAAGGGGGGGAACAGCAATGGCATTCTCCATATCAGACATACAATAGCAAATCAGCATTGGTCTTTTAATTATCTGAACAAAAGCTAAAATCCCATTGGCTGCTAGGGTACATTTCACATCCCTACACTGCCTATTCAAATAAACACACCATTGTACCTCTATATAAAAGCCATTGAAGCTCGAGTTACCAAACTGTCTATGCTGGAGCACAAAGGGTTAAGGCAATTAGCATTCTTTTCAAAGCACGCATACTCTATAGAAAAAAAAAAAAAAAGAAGAAAAGCCAAACAGGAAAAGCAATCTAAAAAATAGGTAAATATTTTTATTAACTGATTAATTCCATAAATAAATTCTTTAATTCGTTGAATATAAAAATTAAAATCATTTACAATTTATTCCAGTATTACATTTGTCACAAAAAAAAGCTACATTTCGATAAATAAAAAAAAAACAAAAAATTGGAAAAATAAAATAAAAAAACATTTCATCTAAACTTCTGTTTGCTGGAGAACTGTTGGATTGTGATAGCTGCCACAGATTAACGCTTCATTAAGCGCAACCCATTAGGAAGGAATGTAACTTAACCTTTTCTCTTTTTTTTTTTTTCCCCCAAGTTTACCAGTTTGGTCATTCAATAGAAATATGCAGAAACAACTCTGTTTTTTTTTTAAAGGGACCAGAATACTTAAGAAGATAATTTACTAACAGCAAAAAAAAAATAAAAAAAATAATAATAATATAATAATAATATAAACTGCTCCAAAAAAAGAAGCAACTTGTTTGCTCCAGTATTATGAAGCTGTAAATATTTTCAGCCTGTTGTAATGAAGTCCAGGTGGTAATGCATTCTAAGTCTCTAGTGCCACACAGTGTCCAAAGAAGGCATTGCAACGTCTTCACAACAGTATATTCCCATTTTTTTTTTTTTTTTTAATTTTCCTCAAGTGTGTCCATGTGTTGCTTGCCTTTTCAGGTTTAATCTCTGAATTTGTGGATGTCGTTGAATAATCTGTAGTAAGGGTAAGCTTCGTTGGCGTGTGGGCAGTTGTAGTTGCACCGGCAGGACTGGATCATCATAACGTTCTTGGTGAAAGTTTCTCCGTCGTCACACCTGAATCTAATTTTGACAGTCCGTGTCTGCTGTGGGGTGCAGCATCTGCTATCCACGCAAGATCCACAGTATTTGGGTCGGTATTTCTTCACGCTTGTGCAGCCGGCATAGCTGTATCGCACTGGAGCCTTAGCTTTTTTGGTCTTTGTGCATTTTTTTCCCTTCTGTAGAATTAAAGAAAAAAATAATAAACATTAGCAACATATCAGTTAAGGAAACAAGGAAAGTAAAAAAAATAAAAAAATAAAAAAAAGAAGTGCAAAAAGTTACATATCAGGTGAAAAAAAAAAAAAAAAAAAGTAAAGAAAGAATAAAAAAATAAAAAAAGGAAATATGCACAAAGTATATAGTATGCAACGGATCTAAGGAATCTTACCTTTAATTGTGAGTAGTTTGTCTCTCCACATGGCCGGACCTCACAGATCCTGGTCTCTCGAACAAGTCTGCAATCTTTGTTGTCATTGGTAACTCTTGTAGAGATGCCAGTTCCGCAAGTCTTGGAGCACTGGGACCAAGATGTGGTTTGGACAATGCACTTCTGGGTATCGACAACATGGGCTTGTGGATTGGAGCCAAATGCTGTAAAGGAGACAACGCAATGCTTAGTTGATGCAGAATAGCATGCCGCATGGGCTCCCTGTCTGCAATACTGACAGCTGTCAATCAATCAAGCTGCCGTCTATCTAAATCTACTACTAGGAATGACAGTTGGACTTGAAAGCAGTTAAGCAAACCAAAAAAACAAAAACTCACCAGGTAGCATTTTATGTCCTCCTTTCATAATGGGAACAAACTCGTTCTTGCTGGTCAGCTCTCCTTCATTAGCATCCAGACCGAATTCTTTGCTGAAGAAGTCTTCCATGTCATCGAATGTGTCCCTGGCTTCGTCACAGATCCACTCCTCGCAACACTGCCCGGGCACCTTCACCAGTCTTGGATTTGGGCATCCCAAGTTGGGGAGAGAGAGTTCTTGAGGGCACAAAGGAAGGCAGCCAACAGCCCCGTCTATGCATGTGCACTGGTGCTTGCAGTTAGGCTGGAAGCTTTCTCCGTTCTGGTAGATCCTTGAGTTATATTCACAAGGTCTTCCTTCAGACTTTGCTGTAAAGGAAACAAAAAATAAACGTTGAGATTCCTTGGAGACACGTAAACAAGATCACAATCCTTAATGTTGATCATGGAATAACGATTTGCTCATTTTGCTAGACCCAGACACTGAATTGCATTCCAGACTGCTGAAATCATGTGTCTTTCTGCCAAGCTAGCATCAACAAAGCATAACCATACATGGACTGAGATTCCCTAAACTCCTTGACTAGATAGAGCAATAAGACTGAAGTTCTGAAAAAGAGGATAATAGAAATCAAGGGTGAACCCAGAAATCAACTTACCTCTGCAGATGCCTTTGGTGGCTTTAGAATTTGCCCCGAAGTTGCACTCCAGCCCCTTGGTGTGGTCGCAAGGCTGGCTCTTGCTGCAGTCTTCGTTCAGCTGTTTCGCACACACCTTGCAGCATCCGCAGCTGTCAAGGACCAATCCAACTCCTGGGGCGCATCGGGGTACCTCCAGTGGACACTGGCATACGAGCGGGCAGGATGAGAACGCCTGGGGGGTGAAGGACAAGAATAATTGTTAACCCATGAGCAGAAGACATCATGAGCAGAAGACATCACAGCATGTGCACACAAGGCAAGGCTCTTGAAACTTTCTGCAATGTTATCTAAGTCTACTTACCAAGTCTACAAGTCCGGTGAGGATGGCCACGATCAGAAGAGGGCTCATTCCTAGGAAAGCCATAGTTCCTCTAAAATAAAAGTGCTGGGGAAGTCCGGTGCAACACCTTCTTGTGCTGTGCTTACGACTGGTGGCAGTGCTTGTACTGGTCCCAGTCTAGAGTTGGTGCTGCTCTCTGAGCTGCTCCAGGCTCCCTCCTTCTTATATAGCAGACGGCCGAACGTGACGTCACCACTGCCTAAGTTCCACATTCACAAAACATCCTAGGAATGCGGCTGGGCTCGAACCGTGGCCAAGACCCTCCCCGTCTAATGGGAGCCTGACTGTGTCTCCCAAGGAGGGAGAAGAGACAGAGAGGGGGAGTGCAGCCTCACCAGCAGACAGGAAAAGGCTCCCAGTCTGCCATTAGGAGGAGGGAAAGGCACCCAGCCTAGCATCACTTATTTACAGTGAGCTCCATACAGGCAGCACAGTGGAGGAAATTGGCTGTATTAACACTGGCAGCAATGGTGTGCACTCATTACTCACCCAACCCCCGCCCTCAGCCTGTCATATGCTTTGCGAAAGTTTAAAGTGTCTCTTAACCCAAGGGCTCATTCACACTATGCACGGTCACCTGTACTGTTCCGCCCATGGCACCTTCTTAAATTGGTGCGATGCTGCATTTGTGGCGCCGCTGCGCCGCACCAATTTAAAAAAGTAGTTTCTCTACTGGTTTTTGCGATTTTGCAGAAACCTGCACAGATGTCTATGAAATCTGGACTGACATGGGCGAGTGAAATCTGAAGTCGCATCTAATGTCTTTCTATGGCACCGTTTTAATAGGTAAAATTTCAAAAATTGTTCCTGCACTGTTTTAGGTGATTTCACGTGCGACTTGTATTGACATCTGTGCATGAAATCACTAAGATGTTGGCAAGCCGCAGATGAAATCGCACTGTCCTGCGTCTTTGAAATAATGCTAAAGTAGCGAGATTTCAAAGCCGCATTGAGCCCAGGTTCACACGGAGCTGCGGTAATGAAGCCGTGCGGCTTGCCAACATCTTAGCGATTTCATGCACAGATATCATAACAAGTTGCACATGAAATCGCCTAAAATAGTGCAGGAACTATTTTAGAAATTACACTTCTTCACATCGTACCTATTATTAAGACGGTGCCATAGAAAGACATTAGATGCGACTTCAGATGGCAATTTGTAAATCACACGTCACACCTGAAGTTGCACCGGTGTAAACGGGGGCTAAGGCTGCATTTACACTATCGTATTTCCTGCAAATGCGACAAAACACAGAGCCACGCCAGTTTTGGCACACCTTTTGGAAACACGTGAAAAATGTTGCATTGTGCTTATGGCACCATTTACTGTTAAAGGCACCCTAAACGCAGTTAGCAGTTGCGTGTTTTGTCACACAAGAGACGCGACAAAACGTGCATCAGGAAATGCGAAAAGCCTGAAAATAGTTGAACCTGGCCTGGTGGGTGCCCACACAGTACAAATGCTGCATTTTATCATGCAGGCTCGTGTGGGCCTAGATTTAAAGTGTATGTAAACCTTTAGGGCTCATTCACACTCGGGGCAGACATTGCAGGACCACTGAAAAGCGATCTGCGATGGATGGATTGCACAAAGATTATACAGTCAGATTGTAACATGTATGGTGACCCTAAAACCATTGTGTCCTCTGCTTCTGCTATTTTCTCTTTAAAGAGAAGTATGTTTTTGTTTTTTTCAGCCCATCATACTTACCTAGTTGAATGCAGCATCAGACCGATGCTGCATCTGTCCCCCGCCATCTCTGCACTGAGAACCGAGCGATCGAATGCCACCGATGGCTCGGTTCTCTCAGCTACCTGAGCGGAGAGCTGCTTCCTGTCAGTCAGCAGCTCTCCTCTGCTCCTCCAAGCTCATTGGAGCGCTGAGCTGTAGCGGGGCGGGGAGCAGCTGCCTCAGGCTCTCAGTGGCTCGCTCAGAGGCAGACATCAGTCCAAGCACCTGGCAGGTCCAGACTTTATTGTCAGGATTAGTGATGGCCGAACGGTTCGCCCGGCGGTCGTTTCGCGGCGAATTTCCGACTTTCGCCGTCCGCGGGTTCGAACGCCTTTTTCCGTCGTTCGCCCCGGCGGACTTACGTGTTTAATGTATACAAGAACTTTAACCTTTCGTGACACGTTTATCATGTGTTACAGGACAACCAATTGAGACATGACAGCTCATGGACACTTGGACATTCCCCCTAACCTATAAATACACCCGATCCGGTGGCCATTTTACATTCTTTCTTCTGTCACTGTAGGGAAAGGATCCTGTGTGGAGTAGGGACAGAGAAAACGCTAGCTATTTGGTACACAAAAGTTCTTTTCAGGACTGGTATAGGTGTTAGGTCAGCAGCCTGAGTTTCTTTTGTCAGTTTAGATAAAGGGACAGAGCGCTGTATGCTGCTATTTTAGGGACAGCTCAGCCAGATTAGTCTTTCTTCATCATCATCATCATCATCATCATTAGCTGTTACTATCAGGTCCACAAAAGAGCTGTTCCAGCTAATCGTTCCAGCCTACTCTTTTTTGCCAATTTGTATAGGGACAGGCAGGAAGCAGTGTGTCAGGCAGTGAGGATAATTTTAAAGACTTGCTGTTACTATTAGTTCCACAAAGGTTCTTTTCAGGACTGGTATCAGTGGTACGGTAATAGGCTTGTACACGTATAATATTCTTTCTTCCAAATATAGAAAGAATATTATACTTGACTGCTGCCCTTCTGCTGCAGTCTGCTAATCATTCACAACTCACTTGTTCCACAAAGCTCTTTATCAGGACTGGTAACTTGGTCTGTCTAGGGTGCTACGGTACATAGGCTTGGGTGCGGTACAGTCTGCTGTTCTGTAAGGACCGCTATCGGTCCACAATACATAGGGTTGCCGTGCACTACTGCTGACCGCTGCCCTATACTGCAGCAGTCCTTCATTGGTATAGGGACTGACGTACAGTCTGCTAATCACTAACACACAACCTGCTTGGTCCACAAAAGTTCTTATAAGGACTGGTAACTTGGTATAGGGTGCTACGGTACATAGGCCTGAGTGCGTTACAGTCTGCTGTTCTGTAAGGACCGCTATCGGTCCACAATACATAGGGTTGCCGTGCACTACTGCTGACCGCTGCCCTATACTGCAGCAGTCCTTCAGCGGTATAGGGACTGACGCACAGTCTGCTAAACACTAACACACAACCTGCTTGGTCCACAAAAGTTTTTATAAGGACTGGTAACTTGGTATAGGGTGCTACGGTACATAGGCCTGAGTGCAGTACAGTCTGCTGTTCTGTAAGGACCGCTATCGGTCCACAATACATAGGGTTGCCGTGCACTACTGCTGACCGCTGCCCTATACTGCAGCAGTCCTTCATTGGTATAGGGACTGACGTACAGTCTGCTAATCACTAACACACAACCTGCTTGGTCCACAAAAGTTCTTATAAGGACTGGTAACTTGGTATAGGGTGCTACGGTACATAGGCCTGAGTGCGTTACAGTCTGCTGTTCTGTAAGGACCGCTATCGGTCCACAATACATAGGGTTGCCGTGCACTACTGCTGACCGCTGCCCTATACTGCAGCAGTCCTTCATTGGTATAGGGACTGACGTACAGTCTGCTAATCACTAACACACAACCTGCTTGTTCCACAAAAGTTCTTATAAGGACTGGTAACTTGGTATAGGGTGCTACGGTACATAGGCCTGAGTGCGTTACAGTCTGCTGTTCTGTAAGGACCGCTATCGGTCCACAATACATAGGGTTGCCGTGCACTACTGCTGACCGCTGCCCTATACTGCAGCAGTCCTTCATTGGTATAGGGACTGACGTACAGTCTGCTAATCACTAACACACAACCTGCTTGGTCCACAAAAGTTCTTATAAGGACTGGTAACTTGGTATAGGGTGCTACGGTACATAGGCCTGAGTGCGTTACAGTCTGCTGTTCTGTAAGGACCGCTATCGGTCCACAATACATAGGGTTGCCGTGCACTACTGCTGACCGCTGCCCTATACTGCAGCAGTCCTTCAGCGGTATAGGGACTGACGCACAGTCTGCTAAACACTAACACACAACCTGCTTGGTCCACAAAAGTTTTTATAAGGACTGGTAACTTGGTATAGGGTGCTACGGTACATAGGCCTGAGTGCGTTACAGTCTGCTGTTCTGTAAGGACCGCTATCGGTCCACAATACATAGGGTTGCCGTGCACTACTGCTGACCGCTGCCCTATACTGCAGCAGTCCTTCATTGGTATAGGGACTGACGTACAGTCTGCTAATCACTAACACACAACCTGCTTGTTCCACAAAAGTTCTTATAAGGACTGGTAACTTGGTATAGGGTGCTACGGTACATAGGCCTGAGTGCGTTACAGTCTGCTGTTCTGTAAGGACCGCTATCGGTCCACAATACATAGGGTTGCCGTGCACTACTGCTGACCGCTGCCCTATACTGCAGCAGTCCTTCATTGGTATAGGGACTGACGTACAGTCTGCTAATCACTAACACACAACCTGCTTGTTCCACAAAAGTTCTTATAAGGACTGGTAACTTGGTATAGGGTGCTACGGTACATAGGCTTGAGTGCGGTACAGTCTGCTGTTCTGTAAGGACCGCTATCGGTCCACAATAGATAGGGTTGACGTGCACCACTGCTGACCGCTGCCCTATACTGCAGCAGTCCTTCAGCGGTATAGGGACTGACGTACAGTCTGCTAAACACTAATACACAACCTGCTTGGTCCACAAAAGTTCTTATAAGGACTGGTAACTTGGTATAGGGTGCTACGGTACATAGGCTTGAGTGCGGTACAGTCTGCTGTTCTGTAAGGACCGCTATCGGTCCACAATAGATAGGGTTGACGTGCACCACTGCTGACCGCTGCCCTATACTGCAGCAGTCCTTCAGCGGTATAGGGACTGACGCACAGTCTGCTAAACACTAACACACAACCTGCTTGGTCCACAAAAGTTTTTATAAGGACTGGTAACTTGGTATAGGGTGCTACGGTACATAGGCCTGAGTGCGTTACAGTCTGCTGTTCTGTAAGGACCGCTATCGGTCCACAATACATAGGGTTGCCGTGCACTACTGCTGACCGCTGCCCTATACTGCAGCAGTCCTTCATTGGTATAGGGACTGACGTACAGTCTGCTAATCACTAACACACAACCTGCTTGGTCCACAAAAGTTCTTATAAGGACTGGTAACTTGGTATAGGGTGCTACGGTACATAGGCCTGAGTGCGTTACAGTCTGCTGTTCTGTAAGGACCGCTATCGGTCCACAATACATAGGGTTGCCGTGCACTACTGCTGACCGCTGCCCTATACTGCAGCAGTCCTTCAGCGGTATAGGGACTGACGCACAGTCTGCTAAACACTAACACACAACCTGCTTGGTCCACAAAAGTTTTTATAAGGACTGGTAACTTGGTATAGGGTGCTACGGTACATAGGCCTGAGTGCAGTACAGTCTGCTGTTCTGTAAGGACCGCTATCGGTCCACAATACATAGGGTTGCCGTGCACTACTGCTGACCGCTGCCCTATACTGCAGCAGTCCTTCATTGGTATAGGGACTGACGTACAGTCTGCTAATCACTAACACACAACCTGCTTGTTCCACAAAAGTTCTTATAAGGACTGGTAACTTGGTATAGGGTGCTACGGTACATAGGCTTGAGTGCGGTACAGTCTGCTGTTCTGTAAGGACCGCTATCGGTCCACAATAGATAGGGTTGACGTGCACCACTGCTGACCGCTGCCCTATACTGCAGCAGTCCTTCAGCGGTATAGGGACTGACGTACAGTCTGCTAAACACTAATACACAACCTGCTTGGTCCACAAAAGTTCTTATAAGGACTGGTAACTTGGTATAGGGTGCTACGGTACATAGGCTTGAGTGCGGTACAGTCTGCTGTTCTGTAAGGACCGCTATAGGTCCACAATAGATAGGGTTGACGTGCACCACTGCTGACCGCTCACCTATACTGCAGCAGTCCTTCAGCGGTATAGGGACTAAGAGTTTTGTCACAGGGTCATTTAAAAAATGACATGCAGAGGAAGAGGCAGGCCCTTCCGCAGGGGTGGTAGGGGTAGGGCAGGAGCAACAGGCTTGAGCCAAAGTGGGAAGTTGCAGAAGGTGCGTTCAATTACTTTAAAGGATGCACCAGACTTGGTTGAGTGGCTCGCTCAGCCTTACTCTTCTGCACCCTCCTCATCCTCTCGATCTGCACCCTCTTCTTCACTCTCTGCTATGTGCACCCCCAAAGACACTACCACCAACAACACGACCACCACCACCACCACCACATACCTTCCGCTTGAGTCACTGGAATTATTTTCCGATCCATATCAAGAGGACATTTCTGATGCGCAGCCACTCTTGGTATTGGATCAGGAAGAGGAGGTAGCAACAAGCGCTACTCAGCAGTCTGACGCCAGTACCCAGATCAGCCCAAGGAGGAGGTTGGTCCCCGGTGTTGCTGCCTACTCTACTTATAGCGGTGGGGAAGGTGACGTTGATGATGACGTGTCTAGTGATGTCACGTGGGTGCCCACAAGAGAGGAAGAGGAGGGGAGTTCAGAGGGAGATATGGACCAGCAGATAGGGAGGAGAAGCAGCAATGACTTACATTGCACAGCAGGGACAAAGCAGACTGCAAATGTATCAGGAGCGAGTCATCGACCATGTACGGTCACATCTGGCGCTCCCAGGACACCGGCACATGGCTCCGCAGTGTGGGCTTTTTTTAACGTGTCCGCTGCTGACAATAGCGTTGCCATCTGCAATCTTTGCAGTCAACGCGTTAGTCGCGGTAAGCCCAATACTCACCTAGGGACGACCGCCTTAAGAAGGCACATGAGCAGCCATCACCGAGCCCAGTGGGAGCAACGGAACACACAAAGCCACACTGCAGGCTCTCACCGTCCAGCCTCGTCTTCTACTTCTCCTTCTCCTCTCTCCTCACAATTGTCCTCCACTCCACCTTCCATCACGCCAAGCTCACATTTTTCTGCAAAAAGGCAGGCTTCCGTGGGCCTAATGTTTGAGCGTAAAAAAATGATGACGCCGGATAACCCTCTTGCCCAACGGTTGGCGGCTGGCTTGTCAGAACTCATAGCCCGCCAACTACTGCCATATAAACTGGTGGACTCGGAGGCCTTTCGCAAATTTGTGGCCATTGGAACACCACAATGGAAGGTCCCAGGAAGGAAGTATTTCTCAGAGAAGGGCATCCCAGAGCTATATGGCCATGTTCAGCGGCAAGTGAATGTATCTCTGGCACACAGTGTCGGTGCCAAGATACATCTGACCACAGACACGTGGTCTAGCAAACACGGGCAGGGAAGGTATATCAGTTTTACTGCCCACTGGGTGAACCTTCTGACGGCCGTCAAGCATGTAACCCGTGGCACCCGTGTAGATTTGGTTTTACCGCCACGGATTGCATGCAGGCCTGACTCTTCTTCTCCTCCTCCTACTCCATCCTCCTCCCTCTCCTCCTCAGCTGCCTCCTCCTTTTCCGCTGCTAGCGTCTCTTCCACTGCACCGCCCAAGCTCCCCAGAACCTATTCCACATGCCAGGTGAGACGTTGCCATGCCGTGCTGCGTCTGTTGTGCCTGGAAGCAAAGAGCCACACTGGCCCGGCACTCCTTTCAGCTTTGCGTTCACAGGCAGATGAGTGGCTAACACCGCTCAATTTGACAGTTGGTAAAGTGGTGTGTGACAACGGTGCCAATCTGCTTAGCGCATTGAAACAGGGCAAAATCACGCACGTGCCGTGCATGGCACACGTCTTAAACTTGGTCGTGCAGCGATTCCTTGTCAAATACCCTGGGGTCCAGGACATCTTGCGGCAGGCAAGGAAAATCTCGGCCCATTTCAGAAGATCTTACACGGCCATGGCTCGCCTTGCTGACATTCAGCGGCGACACCATCTGCCGGTCAGACGTCTTATTTGCGATTGCCCGACGCGATGGAACTCAACCTTCTATATGCTTGATAGGCTGCTCCAGCAGAAACGTGCAGTTAACGTCTACCTGTATGAACTCTGCGAAAGAAACGGTTCTGGGGAGCTGGGTTTTTTTTCACCGCGCCAGTGGCTGCTCATGCGCGACACATGCAGACTTCTGCGGCCATTTGAGGAGATCACCAAACTGGTCAGTCGCAGCCATGGCGCCATCAGTGACATGGTACCTTATGCCTTCTTTCTGGAGCGTGCATTGCGTCGTGTCATTGATCAGGCTGTGGAGGAGCAGGAGCGGGAAGATGAGGAAGTCGCAATGCTGGATGAATTCCCAGGGGGGGCTACTCTATCTGAGACAAGTCAACAACAGGAGTCTGATGAGGAGTCAGAGGAGGATGGTGCCGGGGCGGATGAGCAGGAGCAAGAAGAGCATGCTTTAAACCTTTCTGGGATCCCTGTTGTGCGAGGATGGGGAGAGGAGAATGAAGAGGACGACATTATCCTGGATGATGAGCAGGAGCCAGGCCACCACACCGCTTCCACTTTAGTGCAAATGGGGGCCTTCATGCTCCAGTGTTTTAATAGGGACCCCCGTATAAAAAGCATGAGGGTCAAGGACCAGTACTGGGTGGCAACGTACTTAGACCCCCGGTACAAACACAAAATGGCGGAAATGTTACCGCCGTCGCAGAGGGCTGTCAGAATGCAGCACTTCCAGGCCTTGCTTCGAGAAATGCTGCATTCTGCTTTTGCGTGCGCTGGCAGAGGAGCAATTCCCACTCCCAGAGAAGGATTTGCGGGTACCAATCCAACAGCGCCTGCAAGAAGAGGCCGGTTTGAAGATGTGTTGGTGACTTCGGATATGAGGTCATTCTTTCAGCCGACCCATCGACAGGTGTCATCCGGATCCAGCATCAGGGAACGCCTAGACCGTCAGGTGTCCGACTACATTGGGTTAACGGCCGATGTGGACGCTCTGAGGAGTGATGAACCCCTAGACTACTGGGTGGGCAGGCTTGACCTCTGGCCAGAGCTTGCCCAATTTGCAATCGAACTGTTGGCTTGCCCCTCATCCAGTGTCCTGTCCGAAAGGACGTTCAGCGCAGCAGGGGGGATTGTGACCGATAAGCGTACTCGCCTAGCTCACCACAGTGTTAACTACCTCACATTTCTAAAAATGAATGAGGCATGGATCTCGGAGGAATTCAACACATGTGATCAGTAGACCATGTATATGTCTATAAACAATTTTTGGAATCAAGCACACAGACCTTCTTAATTCATTTGGCTCACTTCCCTGACCCAAAAAAGCACACCGTACTATATGCCCCTACCCTCCTCTTTGAAGAGGTTGAGCGGTGTCATATTTCTACTGGGGCTGCTTATTATGAGGGGTTCCCACCATCCCTGTGCTGTGCTGACTTCCTCCTGGGTGTTCTTATTATGAGGGGCTCCCACCATCCCTGTGCTGTGCTGACTTCCTCCTGGGGGTTCTTATTATGAGGGGATCACACCATCCCTGTGCTGTGCTGACTTCCTCCTGGGGCTGCTTACGGTGCTGCTGTCAGCGCTGTATGTCACGGAGCTGCTGTCAGCGCTGTATGTCACGGAGCTGCTGTCAGCGCTGTATGTCACGGAGCTGCTGTCAGCGCTGTATGTCACGGAGCTGCTGTCAGCGCTGTATGTCACGGAGCTGCTGTCAGCGCTGTATGTCACGGAGCTGCTGTCAGCGCTGTATGTCACGGAGCTGCTGTCAGCGCTGTATGTCACGGAGCTGCTGTCAGCGCTGTATGTCACGGAGCTGCTGTCAGCGCTGTATGTCACGGAGCTGCTGTCAGCGCTGTATGTCACGGAGCTGCTGTCAGCGCTGTATGTCACGGAGCTGCTGTCAGCGCTGTATGTCACGGAGCTGCTGTCAGCGCTGTATGTCACGGAGCTGCTGTCAGCGCTGTATGTCACGGAGCTGCTGTCAGCGCTGTATGTCACGGAGCTGCTGTCAGCGCTGTATGTCACGGAGCTGCTGTCAGCGCTGTATGTCACGGTGCTGCTGTCAGCGCTGTATGTCACGGAGCTGCTGTCAGCGCTGTATGTCACGGAGCTGCTGTCAGTGCTGTATGTCACGGAGCTGCTGTCAGCGCTGTATGTCACGGAGCTGCTGTCAGCGCTGTATGTCACGGAGCTGCTGTCAGCGCTGTATGTCACGGTGCTGCTGTCAGCGCTGTATGTCACGGAGCTGCTGTCAGCGCTGTATGTCACGGAGCTGCTGTCAGCGCTGTATGTCACGGAGCTGCTGTCAGCGCTGTATGTCACGGAGCTGCTGTCAGCGCTGTATGTCACGGAGCTGCTGTCAGCGCTGTATGTCACGGTGCTGATGTCAGTGCTCTGTATTACGGTGCTGCTGTCAGTGCTCTGTATCTCCTGCACCCTCTTGTTTGCCTACCCTGGTCCCTGACCTTCCCTCTCCTCCATTGCCTTCATTAGCTCCATAGTCCTGAATTGTCAGAACAATTTCCCAAATAAAAAAAAAATGCTTGTAGTTATCGATCCCAAATTCACCTCATACATGTATTATGCTATTGTCCAGGTGGTGGGACTACGTGCTACCCCCTAATAATTACCCCGTGGCCGCAAATTCGACCTAAAGGTTTGCGAAATTCGCCTCCCATTGAAGTCAATGGAGCCCGCGGCGAACGGTCGTTTTCGCGAACGTTTGTGTCCGTTCGCGTTTCGCGTTCGCGAAACGTCCCGTCGGAAGTTCGTCCATCACTAGTCAGGATGACATGGTGCCTAGACTGATTCCAGTGACGTCAGCAGAGAATGGACTTCAGACCGTTCTCTGCTGAAAACGGGTCACAGGAGTGCAAAACGAATTGCACTCCTGTGACCCATAGGAGAAGCCCAGCCAAACAAGCTCAGGCTGGACTTCCGAATTTTGATCCGTCTATGGCCGGCTTAAAAGCAGAACTGGTCAGCCGAATTCTGATCCACCTATGGGCAGGCTGATTTTACTGATCTGTCGATCGACCTCATTACAACAACCAGCCTGTTGGGATTTTGTTGTACGATCACTGCCGCAGGTCTTTTGCGACATCAGTGATCATTGTATTCTGAATTTTTATTTTGTCCAGTTAATCAGGAACCAGACAAAATTAAATTTGCACATTAAGGCCCCACTTTAAGGCAAAAAAATGATTTCTACCAGTTCCCCCCCCCCCCCCCCCAAACCTTCCAAACTAACATTTTTTTCCTTATCTGGTGAAGCCAGCTCTACTTACCATACAGGTCCCTTGCTGCCATGGGTTTTAGGTGTGGGGAGCTGCTAATCCAGCACTGCAATGCTGCCCGGTCTTTTCAACTCCCCTCTGCTGACATCAGTCCTCTTCTGCATCCTGAGAGAACCCCAGTCACTGGACATCCATTAGGAAGTGTCCCACATCATGCAGGCAACACAAGGACACCTGAAAAAGGACCCAACCAGGAAGTAAACAAAAGAAGGTTTGTGGCTTAAAGTAAATAGAAGCTTAAAATGATTGTTTTTACTATTATTTTTAGTATATCAGTTAGAGTTCCCTCTTCTGGCCACCACTGCAAGGAGGCCCAAAAAATGATCCACCCTGGGGGTCACATACTTTAGGAATGATACATTCTTTATTCTTTTATCTTCAACATCAAAGTGATGACACTAATGCACTGTGAGCTATAGAAGTATACATTCAGTGGTGATTCCCTAAGGCTAGGTTCACACTTGTACAATTTTTCATTTCATTTGAATGGGCTGCTGTATCCACTGAAAATTGCACATTTTCAGAAAATGCAGCCGCAGGGAAACCGCATTGTGTAGTGCGGTTTGCAGTGCGTGGAGGTGCCCTTAGGATTAATGGTATCCCCACGCGTCTCCTGAACGGCAGCACACTTTTCTGTGCAGATCTGGTTGCAACCACGGGAACAGGTGCAGTCCAAGTGTGAATCCAGCCTAATGCCCTGTACACATGAGAGGATTTTCCGTCGGGAATAGCACGGTGACATAGAACACTAAGACGAGCAGAGGAAATTAAGTTCAATGCTTCCGATCATGCGTCGAATTGTTTCCAAGCATGCGTAGGAATTTTGCGTGTTGGAATTTGTACAGACGATCAGAATTTCCGATCAAAACTTTTCCCGACCGAAAAATAGGGAACGTACTCCCAATCTTTTGCTGGCTGGAATTCCGCCAGCAAAAGACCGATGGAGCATATACACGGTCGCAATTTTCCGACAAAAAGCTCTCATCTGAGTTTTGCTGGCTGAATTTCCGATCGCGTGTACGGGGCATTAGGCTCCATTCACACTTGTGCGACTTGTCATGCAACTTTGGACATCAAAGTCGTATGACAAATCGTTCCCCATGTTTTCCAATGATAACCAATCATATATGCAGTGGTGGCTGGTGTTTTTTTTTTTTTGGGGGGGGGGGCGGCAAACAACTACTCCCCCCCCCGGCGGCCAGTGGCACCTCAAACCCCCAGCCCCCCTGCCCAATTGCTGTCTTACCCCATCTAGGTGGCAGGTATCAGCAGTGGGATCGAGCATCGGCAGCGGGATCGGGCATCAGCAGCAGGACTGGACAGCGGGCATCTCCTCCATTCCTCCATCTCAGCGGCCATGCATCTCCTCCCCTCCTCCTAGGCATCCAATCGCCTGTCCTTTTAGCCAATTGGGGGGGGGGGGGGTGACAGGTCTCAAAACCGCTTCCTGATTGGACGGGAGGAGGATCAGTGTTACAACAACGAATGTTTATTCGCTGTTGTAACACACCTGGGTGGGCTCCGCTCACATTCTATGCGCCCTGAGCCCACCTTATTTTGAAGCCTATTAGAGCCTCTGTCTCTAATCAGGTGCTTAAAAAAAAACACCCCGCATTGGGGGCGGCGCCTGTGCACCCTTAATGGACAGGCCGCCCCTGCATATGTGTGCGACTTAAAGTAGTTGGAGCAACGTCAGTGTCGGTCATGCACTGCTTTGGGCTGACTTTCATGCAATTTGAGGGCCATAGACTTTAATGTTTACCCTCAGAAGTTGCATGAAAGTCATACCTGAATGTTATACAATGCAACATTTGTCCATTATCACTGGTCAAAGCCAAAGTTGTATCCAAGTTGCACCCATCCAAAGTTGCGTCAAAGTTGCGTCCCAAAGTCGGCGCAACTTTGGTGTCGTAAACGTGTGAATGGATCCTAAGGCAGAGTTTCTCAGCCATGGAACCTAATGCCACGTACAGACTAGGTCCGAAAGGATTAGTCCGTCCGACAATCCAATCATGTGTAGGCTAGTCCGATCGTTTTTCGAAAAAAAATCTGACGGACCTAGAAATAGAAAATGTTTCAAATCTATCCGACGGACTAAAATTGGGAAAACTGTTCGTCTGTGTGCTGGTCCGACGGACCAAATACGATCCAAGGGAAGCTATTGGCTACTGGCAATTGAACTTCCTTGCTTAGTCTTGTTTACGTCATCACGTTCAAAATGAACGGACTTACGAATGGACTTAGTCTGTTCATGTGTGGCCAAGTCCGTTCGTTCGGAAAGTCAGTCGGAACTCCGCCGTAAGTCAGTCAGGAAGACCGTCAGACCTAGTCTGCCGGAAGGTCCGGCGTGTGTACGCGGCATTAGAGTTCTTCCAGAGGTTGCCATGGGTTTCTTAAGCTATGACCAATTTCTACCTCTCAGATAAGCTCCTAAACAGAATTTTCAGTAATATTCTTAAAATTAAATGAATGTGTAAAAATGTAATGAAAATTGTGGTGTCCCCTAACATTTGTGACCATTTCAGAAGTGCACCTTTGAATTGCACACAATGGTGGCATGGTGGTGCAGGTTTTAAGGGGTTAAAGTGATATTAAACCCAAAACCAAAAATGTAATATAGTGCAGCTTACCCACCTTAGAGTGGCGGATGCATTCGTTTTCTTTTTAAGGCTTTTCCCCCCTCTGTTTTCACCTGGTGATCTGCCCAGTAACACACCTCCTGTATTAGTGACACACAACTCTGGTTGAATGAGCACAGGGGGCACAACAGACAGCAGCATTGTCAGTCTAGGTGGGAGGGTAGTGTTATATGCACTGCCAGATTTAGATACACTAACACATTGAAATTGAACTCCAATTTAGCAAAACCTTTTTATTTATTTATTTATGTATTTTTTTGTCTTTTGGGATAAAGGTTTTATATAAATAAGAAAAAGCTGATCATTGTAAGCACCTCTGTCAGTGGTTAATGGTTTGTATCAACCCTCTATCTGCTATATCTGCAAGAGAGCTTGTTCTGTTGAAAAACAACAGACTTACTAGCCAGATACCAGGTAAAAATAAAGGATAGAAAACCTAAAAAAAAGAATGCATCCAGCATATCTAATGCCCTGTACACACGGTCGGACTTTCCAACGGAAAATGTGCGATCGGACTGTGTTGTCGGAAAATCCGATCGTGTGTGGGCTCCATCAGACTTTTTCCGATGGAATTTCCGACACACAAAGTTTGAGATCTGGATCTAAAATTTTCCGACAACAAAATCTGATCATTTAAATTCCGATTGTGTGTAGACAATGCCGACGCACAAAGTGCCACGCATGCTCAGAATAAATTACGAGACGAAAGCTATTGGCTACTGGCCTCTTTATAGTCCCGTCGTACGTGTTGTACGTCACCTCGTTCTGAACGATCTGATTTTCCGACAACTTTGTGCAAACGTGTGTATGCAAGACAAGTTTGGGCGAAAATCTGTTGGATTTTGACGTCAGAATGTCTGACCCGTGTGTACAGGGCATTAGTATTGGTAAGTTGCAATATAAGATGTTTGCTGTTTAGTACTGCTTTAAAACAGGCAGTGAGGAGGCAACATAACGCCACCTCACCACCTGTCATATGCCTTCTGAAGAGCAATCCAACAGGGAACACTTCTTCCCTGTTGAATTGCTCTTCAGAAGGCTATGACAGGCACCCTTCTGTATCAGGACAACGGACTCAAGACAGAACTTTAGAACCCCTCCCCACTCATATTTTCCATAACACAGAGGGATGACATTCTGTAGTATTCAGAGATGGCTGAGAGTGATGTAATTGATAACAGTCAGCACAGGCACATGTAAAATTATCAGCTGATTTCTAACATGTTTTTTACTCATCAGTTATAACAAAAAGTTTTCAATTGCATATTTAAGGTGGAACTGAAGGCTTCTTTGAACAGACTATAAGCAGGAAGGCTATTATGGCAGAAGAGGCATGTAATGTCTCTCCCGCAATAAGATACACCTACCTGCCTGCTCACTGTCTTCTGCAGAATGTAAGCTGAGCTGCGCATGTTCAGCTCAGCTTACATTGCCGGCATGGTCCTTGTGTCCTGGGATGACCTATGCATGCGCAATTATGCCATCCTGCAGCTGCCAATGGAGATGCCTGAAGACTGGCACCCAGGGAGAAGATGCCGATGAAGAACCCAGACCATTAGACAGGAGGTAAGTTTAGTTCCACTTTATTAGACCAAAAGGGAGCCAATAAGAAAAGTTCATTTTTGGCACTTTAAGCCTACGGTCACGTTCGTGACATTGAAATCAAGCTACAGTAAAACCTTGGTTTGAGAGCATTTTGCAAGACAAGGAAAGGTTTTAAATAACTTTTGACTTGATATACAAGCGATGTCTTGATATACAAGTAGTGTCATAGCACAACTGAGTTTAAGAGAAGAGAGGCACCTCTAGTGTAGCAATATGGTTACATTTAATGAAAGTACAACATTTAGCAACTCACCTGGTTGATGATTAAAAGAGGCACATCTAAGTATGCAGGCATCCGGGGTGAACATAGACCATATAGACCATCCTCCTTCATTAAATGTAACCATATTGCTACACTTATGCCGCGTACACACGAGCGGACTTTTCAACATCCAAAGTTCGTGTGTGGGCTGCAACGGACTTTTGACTCGCCAAAGTCCGAAGGACTTTAGAATATGGAACATGCTTCAAATTTTCCCGACGGAACTCCGCCGGACCCGGTCCCTTCGAAAACTCCGCTCGTGTGTGTGCTATTCCGACGGACTAAAACCGATGCTAGGGCAGCTATTGGCTACTGGCTATGAACTTCCGTATTCGAGTCCAGTCGTACGTCATCACGTTCAAATCCGTCGGAGTTTAGTGTGATTGTGTGTGGCCAAGTCCGCTCCGCCGAAAAGTCCGTCAGAACTCCGTCGGAACTCCTTCGGAAGTCTGTCGGACATAAGTCCTCTCGTGTGTACGGGGCTTTAGAGGCGCCTCTCTTCTCTTTCATACTCTGTAGTTCCTGCTGGATTTTGCTTCTAATCCCCTTGTGGAGGCTTCCATTTGGACACGTAATGGTTCCACAATTTATGACATTGCTAGAATCTTTTTATATGGACCATAAACTGACCATAAACTGAAGGACTTATGAATAAATAGTTGTGGAACGAATCAGCAGTTTCCATTATTTCTTATGGGGAAATTTGATATAAGAGTGCTTTGGATTACAAGCATGTTTCCGGAACAAATTATTTTTGCAATCCATGGTTTTACTGTACTTCACTTGATGTAGTGCGATTTCAAAGTAGTACTACTTCAGATGCTACTTGGAAGATATCTGTGACTTCATGCACAGATGTCTATGCAAGTTGTACCTAAACTCGCAAAAAAGTAGCGCAAAAACGACTTTTCAAAACGGGGCAACTCAGATAGAGTTGGAGTTGCACCAATTTAATCACTTTCATTGTGGACAATAGAGTGCGCCTTGTCATTCGATTTAAAGCTATCAAATCGCATGATTGGTTGCACCAGTGTGACTGGGGTCTAAGAGGATGACTCTTGGAATTGAGAGTCAAAGCTTAGAGTCTTTTGGAGGTTTGATCATTACTGCCCCGTCAACTGCCTTAGGCAGGCCATAGATTATGCAATTTTCTTATCTTCAAGGAA
Organism: Lithobates pipiens; assembly: GCF_037356315.1. Classification (NCBI taxonomy): domain Eukaryota; kingdom Metazoa; phylum Chordata; class Amphibia; order Anura; family Ranidae; genus Lithobates; species Lithobates pipiens. Next base: position 291,343,360 of record NW_027507785.1, read on the forward strand.
AGAAAATCACTTTATTTTGATTCCACATCAACAGTCATTGATTAGAGGGCCCATCCCCCCCCCCCCCCACTTAGCTATTGTATTCTCACAGCGGGAGGTTTCCCCATCGTTAGAATACTATGATCACTGTTGACAGCTATAGCCACCTGATCATATGAAAACATCCCGACAGGCTGATTGTACTGAAGTCGATCCATAGATTGACTTCAGTGCAACCAGCCTGCCTATAGATGGGTTGAAATTCGGCCTCAATCTTGCTGAACCAGACAAATTTCAATCCATCTATGTCTGGCTTTAATTCTTGCTAACAAGTTGTGTCTTCCAGCTCCAAAGTAACTATAACAGTATCACATACAGAGTCTTGCATTTGTTACATTCACTAACTAGCTACTTTTTGACATGCTACCTGACATGCTACCTCTGCAGTGATCTGTGCTATGTAAAACTGGTCATCTGTCAATCAGTCAGCCAGGTAAAAAAGAATTTTGAGTACACCAAATAATCCAATTGCATCAATGGACTGAGAGGTAGAGCAGATTTCCCTATTTGAATTGTGCACACTGCAGCATCATTGCATGTTAACATTAATTTTCTGTTAGAAATTCTGTATATAACCCTACAGAACAGCCAGTGCACAGTCCACATAGGCTTTGCTGCTTAACTGCAGACAGGAAACAGGAACCTTATTACAGAGAAAAGACATAGAGCATACCATAGATGCAGCTACAGCCATATAAACACTGCCATCTACTGGTTGAAGAATATATCTCTACTAAATACTAACTTACAGTAGTTGTTACACAAAATACAATTCTGTACTTCAACAATAACCCATTTAAAAAAAAAAAAAATTATAGGGAAGGATTAGACCCCCTGTGAGGCTTTAACGTGGAACTTATGCTCAGTGGATCCCCCCCCTCCGGTGCCACAATTGGCACCTTTCAGGGGGGAGGGGGGTGCAGATATATAATATACAGGTATCTGCACCCACTTCCGGGCATAGCTAGCTGCAGAATAGCCGTAGATGCCAGTCACACAGTTCCCAGAACACAACAGAGACCAGTGAAGATGTGCAGTACGTAGGGAACCAGGCAGTGAAGCCACAACGCTTCACTTCCTGATTCCCTGACAGAAGAGGGGGACAGCCAAGAGACAAGCGTTTTGCTCGTCATCTGTTGCTGACATCGCGGGCACTCTGGACAGGTGAGTGTCCATTTATTAAGTGTAGTATTTGTAGCTGCTGGCTTTTAATAAAAAAAATTTTTACAGTGGAGCTCCGTTTTAATGTGGAAATTCAGTCATTTCTTCAACTTTCCATCTATTAAATCTTCTGCCATTGTTGTTTTAACTTTGGATAGTAAAATATTTTATTTCTGCCAGTAATACCTTATACAGCCCACTTCCTGTTTCTTGTCTGGTAAAAAGCCTAGGCTTAGGCCGCGTACACACGGGCGGACTGTCTGCCCAACTAAGTCCGTCAGACAATCCGACAGACAGTCCGTCCTACTTTCGAATGAACGGACTTGACCACACACGATGAACAGACAGTCCGCCGAAAGCTTGCGCGATGACGTGTACAGCACGTACGACGGGACTAGAAATACGACGTCCAATACACTGCAATGCAACCTTTCGCCGTGTAAATCCTTTCTGAGCATGCGCCATACTTAGTCCATCGAACTAGCCTACTCACGAGCGGACTGTCCGCTGAAACCAAGTTTGGACGGACAATATTACGGAAATTCCGAAAGACTTAGTCCGCCAGACTGTCCGCCGAAAAAGTCCGCTGAAGCCCACACACGAGCGGATTGTCCGCTGAAACACGTTTCAGAGGACCAAGTCCGTCAGACAGTCCGCCCGTGTGTACGCGGCCTTAGAGTCATAAGAGGGCCAATGAGAGCACACGACCGGACTTTTTGACAGAAAAGGTCCGACGGAACGAGTCCGTCAGACAATTCGATCGTGTATGGGCTCCATCGGACCTTTGCTTGCCAAAAATCCGGCGGACTTTAGAAATAGAACATGTTTTAAATTTTCCCACCAGACCTCTGCCGGACCGAGAAATCCGCTCGTGTGTATATTACTTTGTGCTTTTTGCATTTTGCAGATTTGCACTACAGCCAGCCTAACATGGTTCTGTAGCGCAAATTTGCAAAATGCAAAAAGCACTAAAAATGCATAGGTGTGGATCCAGCCTAAGGCGCTGTTCACATATCACGATTTGGGATCATGGACGGAATTGCCGCATTTCTGCAGCAGAATGCGTGATACGCTTTTGGGTGTCATACGATAATTGCCACACAATCGTGGCAAAATGCAAATTTAAAAAATTTGCTACTCTGGTCGCTCCAAAAAGGAGCATGAGCTTCTTTTCAGGCAACAAACGTGCATAGAGCACCCCATGAAGTGAATATGCTGCCTTATATGCAAGAGATAAAGTCGCTCAACCAAAATCGCGAGTGGGATTGCTTGTTCCCGCTACGCAAAAGTGTAAATGAAGCCTAAAGAAGGCCTGGATAGTGATAGGGGTCCTAAAACATTCCAACTTTGAAATCCAAAATCAACTTGAAAAAGAAAAAAGAAAAAGTAAAAAAAGTTTTGGCTATAGATGTATTTCAAAGCCTGGCTCCAACTAACATTTGTTCTTTGTTTTGAATAGAATAGGAAAATAGAAAAAGAGCTTCAACTGTTGAGTTTTTATTATTGATCCCACCTTGGGATGAATAGCGTGGTTAAGGCCTGATTCACACCTATGCATTTTTTGTGCTTTTTGCATTTTGTAGATTTGCACTACAGAATACGTTCCATAGGAAACCATGTTAAAAGGACTGTAGTAGAAATCTGCAAAAAGCACTAAAAATGCATAGGTGTGAATCCAGCCTTAGTGTCCCTGTTTGGAGAGATTTTCCATCACTTCTTTAATATTATGGTAAGTCTTGAATCGCATGTCAAAACGCACCAATGTGAATCAGGGCTAAGTGTCACTTTAAGATGCACGCCACTCAAAACAAATAAACTCTTGAGCTACAAATAGATTTTTTGTTACTTCAGCATTGCCTTTATATATCAACTTGTCCCACTGTGATGCAGGCCAGGATTCAGAATACTGAAACACATTCAATGTAGGCTGATAAAAAAACAAAAAAAACAAAACAGTACCAAGAAGTTCTCACGGCTACTACTCAGAATCAAACCTGCCTTGGAAGTCTGAATATGATACAGTGCCTTGATAGTTCCCATGATGCATGCTCATGCACTCTGCGGTGTAGTTGAGCATCCTGGGAAATGTAGTTCCAAAACATCTGGGGTGCCAAGGTTCGCCATCACTGTCCTAAGGTATGATACCTTTTTTTTTCTATGGTAGCACATCATGTTAGTATGTTAGTCATGGGAAGTTGTAACTCAAGATTACATACTGTGATACAAAGGTTGTAAATTGTATGTTTAGAACTGATGTGATCTATCCACCATGATTGGACAGCACTAAGGTTTACTTGACTGTAGTTTAATGAACCTGGGGCAAAAACCATAGAGAGTGACACAGAAAGTTATATAATACATCTAAAAATGAGCCAGGTATAGTAAAAAATACCAAAGGCCAGTTTTACATATGTGTGAATTGGATGTGGTTTTAACCACATCCAATTCGCATGCCATGTGAATGTGACCGGCTCTTAAAGGAGCCGGTGTTCTGCCGAGAAAGTTCCCCCCGGGGAATAATGACCCCCCTGTACAGTGCAAGTGCATCGCTTGCGCAGTAGGAACCACAACTGAGCCACTGAAAATAGCCGAAGCTAAACACCTGTAAGTCAGCTGAACACCTGTGAGTCAGCTGTACACGGCACCTGCGTGCCAACACTATTGTAAAAAAACACTTTGTAACAGGGCCCCTCACGGGCTTGTTTCGCTCGCCGCGCTTTGGGCACGACGTCGCTTGGCATATTAGTATTCTAACTCTATGTCCACTTGGATGGTGGGGTTTGAACCTGGACTCAGGGAAGAATGTAGTGCGCAGGCGCCACGTAAAGCTGACGATCAGCTGTTCATCTTCGGAGACTTTCGGCGGCTCCACAGTCGTTCGTACTGCGCAAGCGCAGCACATGCCCAATACAGGGGGTCCTTATCCGCCGGGGGAATTTCTCGGCAAGACACCGGCTCACACATGTCCGGGGCGGCCACCGTTCGGTTTCCAAAAGGGTCCTGTGTGTTTTTGTGTCAGATTCGGGTGCGAATTCAGGCAAAAATTCGGATATGATTCACATGTGAACCGGTGAACAGAAACGCACAGGACACCAGACTGCAAACCGCACACATGAACATATGAACCCAGGCTTAAGGTGGTAAATTATTTAGATTTTGTTAATTTTTTATGGGATGGAACATGGGTGGTCATCTTCTAGTTTCAGCTGATTTTTCTGCCAGATCTGTCACATGATTGATTGCTAGGAGAAATAATTGTAGTTCATTTTACTATTTTTTTAACACCTTCACTCCTAATGTCTGTTTTCATTGTTTTTTTTGTTTTGTTTTTTCGTTTTTCCTTCCTTACTTATTTTTTTCTTTCCTTCCTTCCTTCCCTTTCTCCATTCAACCGTCCTTTGGTTTCTTCCTTCCTTTCCTTTCTTCCACCTTTCATCCCCTCCCCTCTCTTCTCTTCTCTTTATTTTCTCCTTCCTTCCATCTTTCCTTCCTCCACTCTTTCCTTCCTTCCCCCTTTCTTTCCTTGCTTCCTTCCTCCCCCTTTTTCTTTCCTTGCTTCCTTCATTTCTCCTCCTTCTCCCGTTTCTTCTATCCTCTCTTCCCTTCCTTCCTTCCTTCCTTCCTTCCTTCCTCCCTTCCTTCCTCCCTTCTCCATTCTTTGCTTCCTACCTTTTTTTTTCCTTCCTTCCTTCCTCCACCCCTCCCTTTTTTCCCTCGATCATGCACATTCTTCCTTCCTCCCTTCCTTCCCTTCTTCCATCTTTCCTTCCTTTTTTTTGCTTCCTTCCTTCCTTCCTGAACCACCACCTCTCACATAACATATGTGTACTGTACTATCCCCCCTTCAGTCTATTCTGAATGCTGCTGCTGGACTAATACACCTCACTAATCGATCCATGACTGCTGCCCCTCTCTGCCAATCCCTTCACTGGCCTCCCCCTACCCCACCGTGTAAAATTCAAAATGCTAACCATAACATACAAGGCCATCCACAACATCGCCCCCATCTACTTTACCAACCTCATCTGCAGATATCGCCCAAATCCCAACCACTCCTCCCAGGACCTCCTGCTCTCTAGCTCCCTTGTTACCTCCTCTCGTGCTCACCTTCAGGACTTCTCCAGAGCCTCTCCCATCCTCTGGAACTCTCTTCCCCTAGTATATCCGATCAGCCCCTAACCTGTCCACCTTCAGGAGATCCCTGAAAACTCACTTATTCGGGGAAGCCTATCCCACACCCACCTAAGAACTGTGCAAGAGCCACCCCCATCAAATCATTCCCCCATCTATTACTTTTTGTACCACCACCCCCTCCCTTTAGAATGTAAGCTCAGTCTGCTGTCCCTTCTGTATTGAACTGTATTGTAATTGTGCTGTCCCCCCTCTACATTGTAAAGCGCTGCGTAAACCGTTGGTGCAATATAAATCGTGAATAATAATAATAAAACTATTCTTTCTGTGGTCTCCTCTACCTGCAAATGCCAACCCTTGTTCTAACTTCCTCTTTTTTATTTTCATAAAATGCCATTGATGAAATTTACAAATTATTATTGATCACTTCACATTCTACCGTTAATCCCTGGTGACAGGTCCTCTTTAAATGATCTCCCCTCCTAGTGGCGGTGAATTCTCCATGGTGGAAGAACGTGGCATTAAATAACCAGCCAGTAAAAGAATGTGAACTATTGCTTGTGGAACTTGTCTATACTTTCAGCTCTCTGTTGACTTTGGTATTAATGCTAAATCCCTGTGTATGTAGCCAGTATAATGCAGACAGTCTTGTCTCATTAGGCTGTTGTGCCTGTGAAATTGACCCAGAGTATGTCAGTGTTTCCTTGCTCAGTTAGCATCATTTGGGGTACAATGGCTTTTTCAGTCTGCAGTGACGGGCGATGGTGGTGTGGGGGGGGGTGTATTAGTGAGCCAGGCTGCAGAGAGTCTGCACTGAATATTTCCAGATGTGGAATCACATCCAGACGTTAGGAAATTTCCATATTTGGAAGAGCTGGAGTCTTGCGTTTTTTACATTTTTCTGCCTCTGTTATCCAACCACAAAACATTCTTGACAGTTTTAGATGCTGTTAAATATAGACTCGCCTTGTGTTCCAGGAGCAGGAAATTCAGTGGAATGCCTCATTATTCACGCAATGTGTCTATCATGATAGGCTCAAAAATAGACTTTTAACTATCCAATTGGCCTTCTGGGCTGTTCAGATCTGAAAAAGGCATAAGGATCCAGACTGCCTCCCCCCCCCCCCCCTTTTTTTTCTTAGGCTGAAATAAGTCACATACCACAGATATCTTGCTCCCATCAGATTGCTTGCAAATTTGGGTTTCATCACCGTTTTAGCATAGTAGACAAGATTTGTTTGCCTGGCCAGCTACATATTAACCAAAACCTCCACCCAGAATCCACCCAGAGAGAACTCAGTGCTTTTTGTTAACCTGTTGCAGGGGAAGAATAGCAGTGTAGTGCTTACTACCCGCATCATGTCAAGCAGAGGTCTAGTGACACACATCAGCATCTGCTGTCCTCCAGTAACCTGACCATTGGACAAGGGGTAAGTCATTTTACCTTGTGTAAGCCACCTTGCCTTACCTACTGCCTCTTGCTTGTCCACTAAATTGATAGCCAACCTCTTTCCCTGTGCACTAAGCTGTCAATCTCATACCCTTGCCCATCTTACGTATCCCTTGCCCACCCTACTCCAACTTGTTACCCTTACCCATTGCATACCATACGCCCACTCTACAACAATCTCTTACCCTTGCACATACAGCTCCTGTCCACTCTTCTTCAACCTTCTGCCAACCTTGCAATAATCTCCTACCCCTACCCACGTTACCACTGCTTACTACCTATTGCCCTCCTATCCCTACCTTACTGCAATATATTACCTCCCCACCCTACCGCAGTCATCTCTCCCTGCTTTGCTTTTTTACTCCCTGCCCTGCTTACTCTGATCTATAACTCATTTATGCTGCAGTCTCCTGTATGCGATCCTTTTTTTGCCCTACTGTTATTTCAAGCCCCCCCCCCCCCCCTGTCCCTAGTCTGTTCACAGTAGGGGCAGCTGAACTGCACGTGAACCATGCAATCTTCGCCCATTGTCTATGAAAGTCATCCATTATAATGAAACTCTCTCCCCTGACAGGTAAGCTTACACTGAGGATCTCTGTGCAGAATCTGCTCCAGGCAATGTGTAGCTTGTGGAATGGAGAGAGAACTTGACCTTTGTTGTAGAGTGAGGAATTCAGCCGAATATCAGACACCTAGGTGTGAAAGAATGTGAAAGTCACCTGGGTGCTGCACTGTGACCTACGGTGCTCCAGGTAAGTGAACATGTGGCAGGTGGTGGGGGGGGGGGGGGGGGGTCATACTACAACTACTCTCTAGCTCATGTGTGACCACCAGTTTTGTTATGTCTCTATACTCGAGGGAGGTTGGGAGCGTGGGCTTAGCGGATGTCAATTACATTACACTGTGGGGTCTTGTAAACTGTATTCCCCAGCTGGGGGCTGATGCTGAAAGGGGATTCCTCCCCCACTTTCCTTTCTGGTATTTTATAAGGGGGGGGGGAGTTCCCATGTCAGAGGCAAAAAAATATTTAACCTCTTGCATCTCCGTCACGTATGCTAAGTCATGTATGCTAATTTAAACACTAACCCTTTCATATTTAAACTCGTATTTTATTGGCAACGTCAAGGACTTTCTGAAATGATTTTCCTCCTGGAGAACATTATAGGTCATTTACAATGAAAAAAAAATACAATATATGAAAAAAGATAGTAAAATAGTCATCATAACTTTGTATGTAACGGTCTGTATCAGGATTGAAATCAAGACTTGGATATCTTACCGTGCAGACTGTTCTCCTTGTATAGCAGCATCTGTAGGTTAGGCATCAGAATAATTGACTTTTTTGGAAGAGTAGATTTAAATTAGCCATGTGCCTAAAATTGAAGTACCACCGTCATTTCAACAACTATCCCCCCTAACACCCAGGCCGATCATTTATGAGTAGTGACCAGGCCACACATACCGAAGGTATCTCAGATGGCACCTTTTGGCATATGTTGTCGGATTGAGCTGCTTAAAATTATTACCCCAGTTTTATATCTATTAGTAGTTAGTTACATTCAACTGTAATGTTGAAGATATTTCAAAGCTTGTTCAGTTCAGAAACTTCTTCAGTTCTAATGTATCAGAAAATACAATAGCAATCATATTTAATCAGGTATCACCAACACCTTGGGGCATTAGCCATAGGAAGGTGTACAAAGATGTTGGTTTCTAAGGAGAGGATGGAAGGTGTGAAAATTGTGGGACTACCCTGATCTAGTTACATAATTCCAATCCTTGGTGGCAGGAAATATACATACTGTTGGTGTTAATCCTTCCATTTACATGGCTGAAAGTAAAAGGTGAAATGGTGTCAAACACCGAGGTAGAAAGGATACTATATGTGGAAGACAAATGGTGTCAAAGGCCCCTACGTCTCTTCGTTGATGGTTGTTCCAGTTTGACGTAGGTGACCTTTTACATATATAGTTACATAGTAGGTGAGGTTGAAAAAAGACTCAAGTCCATCAAGTCCAACCTACATACTTCTTGAACTGGCTGGACACGCTACAAAACATCTTCATTACAGGACAAGTCCAGTTGAAGGTTACTTACTAACCACTACCGGATATAACTTGACCTGGATAAATGAAAACCATCATGGACACCCAATTTGAAACAGAATAGTTTTGGGACTTTGTTATCTTAGCACTGGACAGTCTTCATTCTTTCAACTAGCTTCTTTGACTTGCATGGTCATGTTATGCTAGAGCAGGGATCTCCAATCTTTCTAAACAAAGGGCCAGTTTATTGTCCTTTAGACTTTACATGGGCCAGACTGTGGTCAGTGGGAGTACAAAATGCCCCAGCATCATTGATATATGGTATTAGTGGTAGGAATAGTTTCCCATTGTTGGTATTAATGGCAGGAATAATGGTCCATCATTGGTGTCAGTGTGAGGAATTGTGCCTCCAGGGTTAGATAAACACAGGCAAAGGGCCGCAGTTTGGTGCTAGAGTATAACAACCAATCAGAAAACATTCTTCGTGGTTTCCCTGTGGTATACCAAGGAAAGGTGGCGTGATTATTATTATGTTTCTGCACTGTGTGCATTGTCAATAATATGTGTGATTACTATTTTATTAAGGCAGTTGAAAATGGGATTTGCTAACCAGCAGCAGAACCCATATTTTACCAGACTTGTGTTTATTATTTCTTGTTTGTTAGAGGCAGAAAAATAATTGTAAAACTTTTTTCACCTTTAATGTGACCTATAAACTGTTGATTTTATTACAGCATTCAGTCTTTTTGGGTATGAGTCTATCAGCATGGCACATCTTGACTTTGCAATATTTGCCCACTCTTCTTGGCAACACACACTCCAAATCTGTCAGATTGCGAGGGCATCTCCTGTGCACAGCCCTCTTCAGATCACCCCACAGATTTTCAATAGGATTCAGGTCTTGGCTCTGGCTGGGCCATTCCAAAAACGTAATCTTCTTCTGGTGAAGCCATTCTGTTGTTGATTTGGATGTATGCTTTGGGTTGTTGTCATGCTGAAAGATGAAGTTCCTTTTCATGTTCAGCTTTCTAGTAGAAGCCTAAAGACTTTGCGCCAATATTGACTGGTATTTGAAACTGTTCATAATTCACTCTAACTTGAATAAGGCCCCTGTTCCAACTGAAGAAAAACAGTCCCAAAGCATGATGCTGCCACTGCCATGCTTCACAGTGGGTATGGTGTTCTTTTGGTGATGTGCAGTGTTGTTTTTGCACCCAAACATATCTTTTGGAATTATGGCCAAAAAGTTTAACCTTGGTTTAATCAGACCATAACACATTTTCCCACGTGCTTTTGGGAGACTTCAGATGTGTTTTTGAAAAATTTAGCTGGCGTGGACATTTTCTTGCTAAGAAAAGGCTTCCATCTTGCTGCTCTACCCCATAGCCCAGATATATGAAGAATATGGGACATTGTTGTCACATGTACCACACAGAAAGTACTTGCCAGATCTTGGCAGCCTTCCTGACCAGCTTTCTTCTTTATTTCCATCCATTTTGGAGGGATGTCCAGTTCTTGGTAATGTCATTGTTATATCTAATATCTAATGCCTTGTACCCTTCTCCTGACTGATACCTTTTAAAAATAAGATACCTCTGATGCTTTGGAAGCTCTCTGAGGACCATGGCTTTTGCTGTAGAATGCGACTAAGAAAATGTCAGGAAAGACCTACTAGAACAGCTGAACTTTATTTGGGGTTAATCAGAGGCACTTTAAATGATGGCGGGTGTGTACTGACTCATATTTAACATGTGTTTGAATGATTGCTCAATTCTGAACACAGCTATATCCCTAGTTATAAGGACACTTATGCAACTACATTATTATATTTTTTTATTTTTACTTCCCCCCTAAAAGATTTCAGTTCGTTTTTCAACGGAGTTGTACAGTTTATAGGTCACTTTAAAGGTAGAAAAAGTTCAGAAATGATTTATCTTTGTTGAATTTTTTTACATCACAGAAACCTGACATTTTAACAGGGGTGTGAAAACTTTTTATATCCACTGTATATACAGTATGTGTATATATATATATATATATATATATATATATATATATATATACACACACACTATATTACCAAAAGTATTGGGACACCTGCCTTTACACGAACATGAACTTTAATAGCATCCCAGTCTTAGTCCATAGGGTTCACTATTGCGTTGGCACACCCTTTGCAGCTATAACAGCTTCAACTCTTCTGGAAAGGCTGTCCACAAGGTTTAGGAGTGTGTCTATGGGAATGTTTGACCATTCTTCCAGATGCGCATTTGTGAGGTCAGGCACTGATGTTGGAGAGAAGGCCTGGCTCACAGTCTCCACTCTAATTCATCCCAAAGGCATTACTCTTATTGCTCTCTTATAAGTGTCAAGGGTGGTTGCTCTTTGGGCAGATGTTCTTGATGGCCTATATGAGTAGCTGCAGGGCCAGGACTAGGGGTGGGCAGAAGGGGCGGCTGCCCTGAGCACTATAGTATCTTGTGAGGTTGGGGGCACCTCCAGGACATTAGGGGGGATTTGTGTTTGGAGGAGGAATTAGGAAAGTTACAGGGGATAAGTTCTAGGGGGAGAAATTAGGGTTGTGTGCTAGGAATGGTGATTTGGGGGGATTTGTATTGGGAAGGGGGAAGAGGTTTTGTGCTAGAAAGGGGGATTTGTGCTAAAAGAGGTGATATGGTAGAGGGGGAGGGAATTTGTGCTAGAAGAGGGGATTCTGGGGGTTGTGCTAGAAGCGGTGATATAGTAGAAGGGGATTTTTTTTGTGGGGGGGGGGGGGATTTTCCTAGTAGGGATGATTGGGTGGCATTTATGTTAGAAGGGCAAATGTGGGGGGGTGCTAGGTGGGGGGATTTGTGCTGGGAGGGGGGATTTGTGCTAAAAGAGGTGATATGGTAGCGGGGGAGGGAATTTGTGCTAGAAGAGGGGATTCTGGGGGTTGTGCTAGAAGCGGTGATATAGTAGAAGGGGATTTTTTTTGTGGGGGGGGGGGGATTTTCCTAGTAGGGATGATTAGGTGGCATTTATGTTAGAAGGGCAAATGTGGGGGGGGGGGTGCTAGGTGGGGGGATGGGAGGGAATTTATGCTAGAAGAGGGGGGATTCGGGGGGGGTTGTGCTAGAAGAGGTGATATGGTAGAAGGGGATTTTTTTTTTTGGGGGGGGGGGTTGTGCTAATAGTGGTGATTGGGGGGTATTTATGCTAGAAGGGGAAATTTGGGGGGGTGCTAAGTGGGTGGATTGGGGGGAGAATTGTGCTGGGAGGGGGAATTTGGAGTGGGGGAAGAGGATTTGTTCTTGGAGAGGAAATTTGAGGGGTGGAGGATTTGTGCTAGGAGGGGGGTGATTTTTGTTTTTAGGGGGGGGGGATTTTTGCTGGGAGGATTTGGAGGGAGAGAGAGTATTTGAACTTGGAGAGGGTGGGGGCAATGGGCAATGATTAGCACTGGCAGGGGAGATTTTGTACTGGGGAGAGGCAATTTTTTTTGGGGGGGGGGGATTTTTTCTGACACATAATTCTTATGCATCTTGGGGGGGGGGGGGCGCTACAGTTTGCTATGTTTGCCCCGGGCTTTAGATGACCTTGTCCCGGCACTGAGTAGCTGAACCAATCCATATCTGTGGGTACTAATAGGCTGGGTTCACACCTATGTGAATTGGATGCGGATTTCTCCACATCCAGTTAGAATAGCAGGAGATTGTGACTGTTTACTCATCTCTGTAGCTCCGGTGTGAATTGAACAGGAGCCCTGTGCGTCTTTTCGTCCATTTCAAGTCCGAACTCAGCTCAAAATTTGGGCTGAAATCGGACCTCAAACGGTGAATGGAGACGCACCGCACCCCTGCTGTGAGCCGCTGCGTGTTCTAGTGTGAACCCAGCCTTAGATGGATGGGTGATTTTTTTTTTATTGCATTGAAAACACCCCAGCTGCATCAGATGACGTCACTGAAATACCTGCTGATGATTCTGTTCTGCAATAGGAATGTGGAAGAGAGAGATCAACTTCCAAAAATGCTGCATTCTTTCTTGGTATAAAAGACTGACTCATGCTTCCTATTAATGGATATAAATATAAATTACTCATAAAGATTTTATTTGATTTGTAATCAGTAAATATACTGTAAGTTAATCATAGTTTATTATAAACAGTGACATGTACTAATTAATTAGATATATACAACATCCTAGTGTACTTATTATTAAGACAGAATTATTATTATATTATGCAGGATTTATATAGTGCCAACAGTTTGCGCAGCGCTGTACGTTATAAAAGCGGTAGTAGCTTTACCTGTAGCATTAAAAATGCAAGTTTTGCTGCGTTTTTGCATTAGCGTTTTTAGCTTTTTTGTGTTTGCGTTTTTTAGCATATATACACACAGACATATATATATATATATATATATATATATATATATATATATATATATATATATATATATAATATTTTTATTTTAACTATACTCCCACAAAAGCTCATGACTCATAAACGCAGAATAGCTGCTGTTTTCAAAGTTAGAGTGTTTTCATAGCTGAAAAACTCAACTTCAAACCCACTAGTTCTGCGTTTTTTTTCCAGCCAGAAAACGCCTCTGACAAAAATTGCTGATAACAGCCTATGTGTACATGGACACATAGGATAGCATGCTGGGGAGTTTACTGGTTGCAGAAAAAAACACCTGATGCCAAAAACAGGAGCTGTAAAAACGTCTAGCGTGCATGAAGCCTAAAGGGAGACAATACAGCAAAAAAAATAATTCAATATAAGAAGTTTAAGAGGGTCTTGCTCATGGGGGCTTCCAATCGAATCGAATGCAAAAGCGGTGGCAACATGCTGTAAACCACATCAGCCAATCATATTTAAAGGGGTTGTAAACCCTCGTGTTTTTCCACCGTAATGCATCCTATGCATTAAGGTTTAAAAAACTTCTGACAGTGACCGATACCCCCCCCCCCCCTGTTTTACTTACCAGAGCCCGTTCGTTCCCTCGGCAGAGACGCGCTGTCTATAATGTGGATAATGACAGAACTCTGGACGGCCGCACTCCAATGCTAAAACTATGCTTTATTAAAATAATATTTAGGACACAGCAAATTACATCACATGAAAGGTGCTAACAGCTGATGCGTTTCGCACTAAGGCTAGTGCTTACTCATAGCTGTCTCTCTGCCCAGGGTTTTTTGGCTCTTGATTGGATAGATTGATAGCAGCGCAGCCATTGGCTCCCACTGCTGTCAATCAGATCCAATGACATGGGCGCCCGGGGTGGGGCCGAGTCTGGAATTCTGTGTCTATGCACACAAATAATGGACTCGGGAGCACGCCCGCAAGGTAACCCCCTAGGGGAGCGCTTTTCCTAGGGGGTTATGTGATGTGGGGAGGAGCCGTGAGCACCAATGGGGGACCCCAGAAGAGGGGAATCGGGGCCACACTGTGCAAAATGAACTGCACAGTGGAGGTAAGTATGACATATGTGTTATTTAACCACTTGAGGGGCGCGCGCATCGCGCTCTGTGATCGGCGAGTCTATGAGACTCGCCTGATCACCGATCCGAGCAAGGGGTCGATCCCGACCCCTTATCACGTAATCAGCTGTTAGCCAATGACAGCTGATCATGTGATACAACGGAGCCGGTAATCGGCTATTATTCCTCCTCGCACTGACAGCGCGAGGAGAAAAAAAAATAACCGATCACCGGCGGCCGTGATCGGGACATCAGTCCCGATCATGGCCAGCCCTGCCAGTGCCCACCTGCCCCCTGCCAGTGCCCACCTGCCCCCTGTCCCCTGCCAGTGCCACCTCAATAAAAAATAAGTGCCCCCCGTCAGTGCCACCCAGCAGTGTCCATAGTGCCACCCAGCAGTGCCCACAGTGCCACCCAGCAGTGCCCACAGTGCCACCCAGCAGTGCCACCCAGCAGTGCCACCCAGCAGTGCCCACAGTGCCACCCAGCAGTGCCCACAATCTGCCTCAACAAAGGTGCTGCACCCCAGTGCCACATATCCGTGCCCATCAGTGTCATCTACCAGTGCCCATCAGTGCCCAGCAGTGCCACCTATCAGAGCCACCTATCAGTGCCACCTATCAGTGCCCATCAGTCCCATCTATCAGTGGTACCTATCAGTGCCCCTTAGTGCCACCCATCCGTGCCACCCATCCGTGCCATCTTATCTGTGCCCATCTTTGCCCATCAGTGCCGCCTTATCTGTGCCCATCGGTGCCGCCTTATCTGTGCCTATTAGTGCCGCCTTAACTATGCCTATCAGTGCCCACCAGTGCAGCCTATCAGTGCCCACCAATGCAGCCTATCAGTGCCCACCAGTGCAGCCTATCAGTGCCACCTCATCAGCGCACTTCAATGAAGGAGAAAAATGACCTGTATGCAAAATTTTATAACAAACTATTAAACATGATTTTTTTTTTTTTGCATCTTTTTTTGTTTGTTTAGCAAAAAATAAAACTCCCAGCTGTAAATAAATACCACCAAAAGAAAGCTCTATTTGTGGGAAAAAAATTATAAAAATTTCATTTGGGTACAGTGTTGTATGCCCGCGCAATTGTCATTCAAAGTGCATCAGCGCTGAAAGCTGAAAAATGGTCTGGGCAGGAGGGGGGTTTAAGTGCCCAGTAAGCAAGTGGTTAAAAAAAAAAAGTGGGCCTGTACCCAAACTATGGACTTTAAAGTGTTTAAATGCTCTTAACAAGCGGTAATAAAGTTCTGTTCCTACTAGTTAGAGCTAGAAATTGGTAATGGTGTTGTGGTTATTGGCCATGCTTAGGAGTGAGGTCTGTAACCTGTTGATGTTTCATCCTTTTCCAGGTAGAGATCAATAGTTTATGGTCATTAAAATGGAAGAAAAGCCTATGGCCGGCCATACACGGTTCGAATCTGAGATTCAAACAGTTCATGGGCAGGCTGAATGTACCAAGTCGATTGATCGATCGTTCAACTTGGGTATAAACAACCTGCCGGATCCTTTTGTGATTATCGCTAGCGACTGCTATAGCCGCTAGCAGTAATCACTGTCTTCTCCTGGCAGGGATGGCTGCCCCCGCTGGGAGAAGACAATGGCCCAGCAGGAGGGATTCCTGCATCAACATTGTATGTGTTGATGGCGGAATCAAGCGAGTTTCTTTCCTGCAACCCAAATGTGTATGGCCGGCCTAACTATGACCAAACACTCAAGCTTCTTTTGTCTCTTCCAGAAAAAAAAAATCAGTTTATCAGAGTGTCAGTAGTAAGACATTACTGACAGACACTAATTATATTTAAACCTGCCTTGGAAGTTAAAGTGGTATTAAATTATAAACCAAAAATGGCTGCATTAGATTTCTTTTATTAGGCTATTTCTCTCTGTTTTCACCTGGTGTTCTGGCCAGTAACACACCTCTTGTATTAGAATAGTGCCCCCACTCTGGATGAAGGAGCACAGGGGGGGGAATATTTGGACAGCAGCATTGTCAGTCTTGGGTGGGAGGGGTGTTAGCTGGACTAGCAGATTTAACCACTTGCTGAGCGCTGCACGACGATATACGTTGGCACAATGGCAGCGGTGGGCAAATGGGGGTACCTGTACATCCCCTTTAATTGGGCTAGTGACCCCCCCCCCGTCGTATACAACGCGACAGTGCCCGCGGGTCCCGCAGACTCGATGTCCACCGGTGTCCCGCAATTGTGTCACGGAGAGGCAGAACGGGGATGTAAACAAGGCATTTCCCTGTTCTGCCTAGTAACATGACAGAGATCACCGCTCCCTGTCATTGGGAGCAGTGATCGCTGTCATGAGAGTGGAAGCCCATCCCCCCCACAGTTAGAATCACTCCCTAGGATACACTTAACCTCTTGATCGCCCCTAGTGTTTAACCCCTTCCCTGCCAGTGTCATTTACACAGTAATCTGTCAAACGTGTCCGATGTGTCCGCCATAATGTCACAGTCACGATAAAAAACGCAGATCGCCACTATTACTAATAAAAAAAACAAAATAATAAAAATGCCATAAATCTATCCCCTATTTTGAAGACGCTATAACTTTTGTGCAAACCAATAAAATAATTGTCAGTTAAAGCGACGCAGTACAGAATCGCAAAAAGTGCTCTGGTCGGGAAAATCTCCTGGGGCTGAAGCAGTTAAATACTGTGACAAATTGAAGCCAAACTCCAAATAATACTTTATTTCAGTTACAGCAAACTGTTTTTTCTTTTTGGGATATGAATGAATGAATGAATAAAATCTGTTCATTGTAAGCTCTGCCAGTGGTAAATGGTTTCCTATCTCAAACTGATACATCTAACTCATAACTGTAACTGCAGATTTACTGGCTGGATCATCAGACAAAAATAGAAGAAATAAATCTTAAAATGGAAAACTAATGCAGCCATCAAATCTAAGAATTGGTAAGCGACAATATAATAAATATCTGCTTTTGGGATTAATACCTCTTTAATATAATTGGTGATGTAGCTGCTGGAGGGAAAGATACCTGGCCTATACTTCATGGAGCATCCTATTACTGAAGATGTGAAGAGCTCCATACTGTACTTCATTTTTTCTCATTCAGCAAACATAATTCATTGTTCACTTGGATGGGGTATCTCCACTGCTGGTTATTATATTCAGGCAGCTATGGCACCTGCTAACATCACTGGGGGATCTATTGTTGCAGGGGGTCTTATGTTGCTGGAGGTGTTCAATTGTTTCTGAGCGGGATTTACTGTTGAGGGAGAGGTCTATTGTTGCTGGCTGCTGAAGGGTCTATTGATGTTGGCTACTGGGAGATCTGTTGTTGCTGGTGGGGGTCTATTGTTCCTGGACAGGATCTGTTATTGCTGTGGAGATCTAGTGTTGCGGGGGGGGGGTCTATCATTGTTGGCTGCAGGGGATCTATTTTACTACTTTTCTTGTTATTGTGGTTCTGTATTCTCTAAACGGGTTGCTAATGGGAGGTGGGTGGGATGTGGAACCAAGGGACAGTATTTGGAGGTGGGTAGTGGTGGAGACAAGGGGTGATTCAGAAGAGGGAGTACCTGCACCTATTCTATGGGGGGAAAAAGCCTTGGTTAACACTCAGTTGAAGGTTAATTCAGAGCACTTCCTAATTTCACCATCACTGAAGTTGTTTCATGCTTGGAATTCGTAGCTCACTAATTTGCAGGGTCAGGGTAAGGGGTGGGCAGGAGGGAAAGCTGCCCTGGGCACAGGCGAGCAAGGGGGCAAAGAATAGATACAGGGTGGTACACCCATTCTATGGCATGTATTAAAAGTTGGAGGGGGGGGTGCAATTCTGGAACCTTGCCCTGGGTGCCACACAACCCTGTCCAGGTACTGCTAATTTGTCATGTTTCCTGGAACTGTCTTTAAATGAATGAATAAAAATAAAAAAGGTCATATCCCTTTAAACCCTTCCTAGTTGCGGCATGCTCATGATTTCCATGGGTGTACAATCAAAGGTTGCTTTTCTTTCTTTTTTCTTTTTTTGTTGTTGTTGTTGTATGGTAGCCATATGTATGAGCCTTTTATCGGTCTGTTGGTGTAGCATTTGATATGAGTTGCAGGATCACGCTTTTGGGACACTCACTAGCATTCAAATAATTCATCCTCTGCTGGTCTCTTTCCATTTATGGAGAGTTTATTCAGGAGTAGGCAATGCTGGGGCCCTCCAGCTGTTGCAGAACTACAAGTCCCATCATGCCCCTGCTACCTGCTGGAGTGTGCATGCGCGCCGCCGCCATATGCATTCCAACACTTTTATGACAAAACAGCACACTAAAACCGTCAGATAGTGTGACTTAACTGACGTTGAACTGACGTTGAACTGCGCTTGTCTCCACCCCTAAGTCCAGGTTCAAGCCCCACCATCCAAGTGGATATAGAGTTAGAATATAATTATGCCGAGCGAAGCGAGGCCGTGCCCGAAGCGTGGCGAGCAAAGCGAGCCCATGAGGGGCCCTGTTGCAAAGTGGTGTCTTACAATCAATAATTATACAGAAGAAGACCTTTTTTGCAAGGTCACTTGTGATGTGACATTATCTGACAGTTTCACTGCTCCGTATTGTCGTAAAAGCTTTTGGAACGCATATGGGTAACTTACACATTTGTGCAGTGCGTCATTTCTCAGTGGAACGTCACTTCCCTAGCAAAATGTGATGGGTAGCCGAATGTGACGTGACACCAGCTTTGCTATGCCTCATGGGAAATGTCGTTCCACAACAGCTGGAAGCCCCAGGTTGCCTACCCCTGGTTTACATGATACCCAATGTATGTATTTATCTATTCAGTCATATCCGACCGAAACTGAGATTCTATGGGCCAGCTCTCTGAGTCTGATATCCTTCAAAGCCTTTTTCCATCGATTTTTCTTGACAAATGTTTTTAAAAGGTAGGTTGCCAGATCTTTTCTTAACCTGCCCAATATGCTTGGCCTAGGACTGGCGTGCAAACTTGATAATATATGTATTATCACATATAATTTGTGCACACATGCTAGAGCCAATTTAGACAGGACCATGTCTTTGCAGTATGGGAGGAAACTGGAGTACCCAGAGGAAACCCAATAGAGAACAGGGAGAACATTCAAACTCAAGGCAGAAATTTTCCTGGCTGAGGTTCCCAAAATTTTGGGAAAAAAATATATTTTCTATTTTCGGTTATATAAAATATATCCAATAAAATCAAATTTCTTCAGAAATTTAGGCCAAAATGTATTCTGCTACATGTCTTTGGTAAAAACCAAACTGTGTTTTTGGGAACACTTTATTATTGGGGACACTAGTATAGTTCTGATTGTGATCAAGATACTGATCCATATATACACTATACTAGTAATGGCGGTGATCAGAGGCTTATAGTGTGACTGTGATAGGGTGGCGGACAATCCGGGACTAATTGAAACTGACTAGGAGGGACACTTACTGACTGACACTGACATTGCTATTGACACTAATGCTGGCCATACACTATATGAAAAATTGGCCAAAATTCGGTCATTTGGCCAGTTCGTTTGTTTTTTGGCCAGTTAATGGGCACAAAATCAATAATCATTGGGAAGTTTTTGAGCCAAAAAAAATGAATGAGAAGTTTGGAAATTTTCTGCAAAGGAACAATAAATTGAAAGGTTAATGTGTTTCTCGTCCGAACTGTTTGCACTAGGTATATGTAAAAAATGAACAAAAAATTTATTTATTTATGTCCACTGAACAATTTATCGGTCATTACACGATGGCACTATCGTTCGCTCTCATGGCCGAATGTCCATTTTCGAAAATGGGTTCTGCCATTTTTCGTATAGTATATGGCAAGTATAACAGGGCCTTTTATAAGGCAGTACAACCAGCCCTCCTGTACTGGGCCCAGACCTCATCAATTCAAAAGGGAGGCCCGGGCACCAGCTGAGCAGGAGGCCTAGATGTGCTGCTTTATTGCTGACACTTGTGAATCTTATGCAGTGCTGCCGGCTTCTACTTTTCTTCCTCTGGCTGCACTGCAGGAGGATCGATTCTATTATCTGTGCACCCTTCCCCCTGCTGCCTCCGACCCCTGTGTGCCCCTTTCCTCCGCAGTACTGTCATTTTCTTTCCTCTCTTGCTGGCAGCTGTTGAGGGTGCCCAGTTATTTCAGGAGGGTGTTCATTCTGAATGAACACACCAACCTACATGAACACAGAGAGCGATCAGTACCTATCGCTTACTGAGGGAGTGCATATATTGCCTCAGTGCTGCTATTCACTTGAATAGGTTTTGTTCAATGGGGGGTATCATTTCTGCCATGGCTGTAAATCCCAGTATTGCGGGCATCACATTTTAGCAAAAATATCATTTGATAATTTCAGAGGAGGGGGGCCCTGTCAGGAAGGCTGTAGGGGGCCCTGTGATTTCTATCAGCAGCCCTGGACACTAATACAGTGAACAGTGTTAGATCGCTGTTCTGTGTACACAGAGGTTTGTGATTGGAAGCAGCTGATCATCAGGCTTCAGCCAACATCATTGTCTGAAACCTGCCAACAAACTCGCAATGGTCAGCGGGGGGGGGGGCTGTGCCATCCGCTGCCTGGCTGTACCATCCGCTTTCAAGTCTATTGTGACTGGGTGGCAAATGGTTAAACTAGGGGTTGGGGGAGCAGTAAAAACATGCAGTTTTACCGCCTCCCAACCACTATCCCTTTAGCTGTGAAGGCAACGGAGCGGTGTGTATGTATGCCGTGGCCACCATGCTTTGTATTGCGACGTGGGAAAAAAATTATCCTTTGCTGTTGCGCAAGGCGATCATAACAGGGTGGGATCACCAGCATTGAAGTGCCCTACAACTGCCCAGTGCTGCAGCCTGTGGCGAGCTAGTGCGGGGTTCAAGGGGTTACAGAAGGTGAAGAAGAGGCAATATAATGCCTGTCAAATCCGAATGCAGATCGCTCTTCAAAGAGCAACACTAGATTTCCCCTCTTAGTAATGTAGTCAATAGTATTTCTGACTAGTTGCCATGGGTGACCGCCTTTGGATATAGTCATTTTCCCTATTACGGGAAGGCGTATATTATATATTCCGGCGCAGAGTTATGTAATTGGAAAACTGAAGTCATGATGTTAGCACAATGTACAGATTTGGGAACATATTGTTAAATCCTGTGTGAATTGGCCTTGATAGCTATGAGGTTAAGTGAAGAGGCCTGTTCTGTGGTCACCCAATCAGCGGAACATTCCATCCGTGACATCACCGCCCACCACCTAGAGTCCAGCTCTGATCCATATATGGTACGGCCCAGGCGTGCGTCATAGCTGGCCCTCCTGGGGAAGGTCAGGATAGCTTGCAGAATAGCTCATGTCTTATGTAGTGGAATCCCTCCAAGCTTGAAAGACCGGGGGCTGTGCTTTTTTGGTGTTTACCTCATTTTGGAATTGTAATGAGTTGGAAATAATTACATCATTCTTTTTTCCATTTCAAGTAGAAGAAAAAAAAAAAAAAACGCTGTTTCCCTCATGGCAGATCATTTTAGTATGTTCCAGAGTATGTAAAATGCTTTATCATATATAGCATGATGCATGTCCATGGATACAATGAACCCCCTCAGCAGAGCTAAACATATAAAAATAAACACCTACACATTCGGTACATTGTGCTCTGTATAAAAAGGAATGTGTGTAATCAAAACAGGGCCTGCAGCTTAAAACATAGGGGTCCCAATCCAAAAAAAATGAAGTAAGGATTATGTAATTGTTTTTGTGATATTTGCATATGGCCTTTAACAGTAAGCTGGCAGCCGCCCTGTGCCATAGACTCATGAGTAGACAAGTGAGTGCAAGGAGTAATAGCTGGAACCAACAATGATTGTTTGAGGAATACTAAGGTTACCATTGCTTAAAGATTAATTCCACATATATGGATATTTTATCCAGTTGGTCCAGTTTGAATCAACGTAACTATGTATTTCCCATACCTGACCGATGTCCCTGGAAGCTGGAACTCACTGAAGTATGTAGGCAGATACAGTCTACTGTCTCCGCTACAGGTGGAGCTCAAACACAGCAGCATTGCAGTGGACGGTAACCAACATCGTTCCTCTATGGTTTCCAGGGTCACTGGGGAAGCTCCCACTCCATGTAACTCTAGCTACCATCTTGGGTCAGGCAGAGCCTATTTAAAGCGGAGTTCCAGTCTGGTGGAAAAAAATCTGAAAAGTCAGCAGCTACAAATACTGTAGCTGCTGACTTTTAATATAAGGACACTTACCCCAAGCCGATTCGTCCATCGGCTTTGGGTGCAGGCGCAGGCATTGCAAGTAAGGGAAACCGGCAGTGAAGCATTCAGGCTTCACAGCCGGTTTCCTACTGCACATGCGCGAGTCATGCTGCGCTTTCTGAATGGTCCTGCCATCTTCTGGGACATGCACAGGTCCCAGGAGGCAGCGGGGGAAGGAGGAGAGGATGGACAGGACATTGATTGCCATGTGGCGATCTTACCAGGAAGTGGGAGCGGGTACCTGTCAGAACCAGGTATCTGCCCCCACCAAAAAAAAAACTGCCAAACATGGCAGTGGAGGGTGCTAACAAGCGGAGCTTGCCCTTTTGGGTGAAGCTACACTTTAAGGTCCTGGCTCCCAGGCTTGGTGCGCATTTTACATGTGTGTAGTGTAGGGACAGGTCACCTGTTAGGCAGGATCAGGGATTAGCGGCAGAAAGAGGTTCCGGACAAGTCGGGAAAGGATAGGGACACTCCATCCTACCTAGAGACCTCCCCATTGGATCCGGACCGGCCAAGCCGCATTCCACTCCTCAAGACAAACACTGTCGGCACATCTGAGACCTGCTCTGCTACGTGGTGCTGTTACTTGCCCTGAGTGTTCCTGGTCAGTTCTTGGTCAGGCTCCTTCCCACCGAGTCTGTTTTGAATTACTGGATTCTGCATTGATACAAGTTCTGTTCTCTGCAACCAGAGTTTGTGTAATTCCTGCACCACGCTGGACCTCCCCACAAGTAGCTCCTACTACTCCAGTGATCTCAACTTGCTTTTGGGTCCTACGTCAGTTGCCAGTTATTGTCAGGTATACTCCCAAAGTTTATTTGTGAAAAGCTAATGATCTGTCCTACAAAGGTTTTGCTAGCGCTGGACTTCGAGCGATGATTTCTGATTGGTAGTGCTTGAAGACTGCACATAACATATCATTAACATATCTTATCATTCTACTGTCTTATGCTGCATACACACGATCGGATTATCCGATGGGAAATGTTGGATGTGAGCTTGTTGGCGGTAAGTCCAACTGTGTATATGCTCCATCTGACATTTGTTGTCAGACTTTCCGCCAACAAATGTTAGCTAGCATGCTCTCAAATTTTCCGCCAACAAATGTGTGTTGTCAGACTTTCTGATCGTGTGTACACAAGTCCGTCGGATAAAATTCCAAAGTACAAACATGCATGCTCGGAATAAAGGACGAGCCGGAAACGCTCGGTCTTGTAAAACTAACGTTTGTAATGGAGATATCACATACATTTGTATGACTGTGTGTATGCAAGACAAGTTGGAGCCAACAACCTTCGAACAAAGACCACGGTTTTGTTGTCGGAAAGTACGATCGTGTGTACGGGGCATTAGACCTCGTAAATGTTATGTATATGTTTTAAGTTGTCAGAGTTGTCACAAGCTGGCCAATAACCAGTTCGTTGGTCCTTGAAATGGATGCTACTTTTGTGCAGGAAACAGGTGATGTGAGCTTCTACACAGCTTTGCACGAAAGCCATGGTCGTTCTCACGTTCTTGGAATGATGGTGTCTGTTGGTGTCTAAAGCGTGTCATTGCTTTCCACCTGCCTTGATGCTTTGAAAGGTTGCTGCAGTTTATGGCTGTGTGCTGCCTGCCTTGACCTTTGAAGCACTTGACCTCACTCTGGTTTGACCTCAGGACCCTCTGGCAGTTTTCCACTGTGCATCTGACTGGGAGCTGTTTCCATCCCAGGTGCTTCTGCGTCAACCTGCCGATCAAATTCCGCTGATCTTTTTGGCCTCCAAACATTTTGGCAGCAGAGAACTGGAAAATACTGGAAAGATAATTTGCTTAAATTTTAAAAGAACCTGTTATAAAAATCATAAAGAGGCTTCCACGAGTTATTCATCCCTGACTTCTGGTGACCCACTTGAAGACTAGGGATGTCCATTTTTTTCTGGCTGTCTGTGACCCAAAAGGGAGATTAACCTTATCTTCCGGTCACAGAGACACTAAAGGAAGTAGGACATCTCCGCAATGTGAGGGAAAGTCCCACCTAGTTGTCACCAGAGGCAGTTCCCCATATTATAAGATTTCCTCTCTATTAATTTTCTA
This sequence comes from Lithobates pipiens, assembly GCF_037356315.1. Lineage (NCBI taxonomy): Eukaryota > Metazoa > Chordata > Amphibia > Anura > Ranidae > Lithobates > Lithobates pipiens. The sequence goes on from NW_027507785.1 coordinate 291,367,991, forward strand.
GTGACAGCTGTAAAATGTTTGATTTTCCCCCCTTCCTATCATGGAGTTATGAAATCGAGAAATAGAGAGGGTGAATCTCCCCAGCAAAACCCCTGCAAAACCCCTATAAAGTCTTTATATAAACTTTAAATTGTAACTTCTTTTTAGTTTTGGATAGGGAGGAGAAGGATTAGAACCCCTGTCAGGTTTTTATTGCTGTCTGTGTCCCCGTTAGGGAGATTCAATGTTTATTTGTCCTTTTGGCCATTATCACTGAAAGTGAAAGGGAAAGAGAAATATCCTGAATATTAAAGTAAAACTAAAGGCTGAAACTTTGTTTTAGATGGAAATTATCATTGAAAGTGAAAGTAAAAGAAAATCTCACATTTTGGGTTGTCCCCAGAAAAGCAATAGATGGGAAATCTTCCAATGGGGACACTAGTTCTGGTGGCCTGGGAATCCCCAAGGAAGTCTCTTATTTGCAGGGATTTCCTCTCATTTCCTGTTTTACTATGGGACCTGAAGTTAAATAGGAAGTAAACCCTGATGGGTTTTGCTTCCTCTTTGTTTCCCTGCAAAGGTAAAGCATAATGGGCTACTATGCATCGCAGATGAAGAAAAAAAAAAATCTTACAGGTTATAACCCTCTCTTGCTCTCAAAAAAAAAAAGTTTTGCCTATTCTGCTTTAAAGGAGTTGTAAAGGCAGAAGGTTTTTTTTTTATCTTAATGCATTCTATGCATTAAGATAAAAAAAAAAAACCTGTGTAAAGCAGCCTCCCCAGCACCCCCTAATTACTGACCTGAGCCCCATATCTCTCCAACGATGTACACAAGTGTCTTAGCCGTCCGGGACTCTCCTCCTGATTGGCTGAGATACAGCAGCGGTGCCATTGGCTCCTGCGGCTGTCAATCAAAGTCAGTTAGCCAATCAGGGGAGAAAGGCGGCGGGCCGGGTTCAGGCTCCTTGTCTAAATGGACACATGGAGCTGTAGCTCAGCTCGGGTGCCCCATAGCAAGCTGCTTGCTGTGGGGGCACTTGACAGGAGGGAGGGGCCAGGAGCAGCGAAGAGGGACGTGAGAGGAGGAAGATCTGTGCTACTCTGTGCAAAACCATTACACAGAGGAGGCAAGTATAACATGCTTGTTATTTTTTTTTTAAAACAAGACTTTACAATCACTTTAACATCTCACTAGTAAAGTAAGTAAAAACTAAAAGGATATTCCCACGCAACCTCTGTAAGGTAACAGCGTGATAATAATATGTGGTGATGAACAGATCTGGGATCCTGCAGTTAATCACCCCTAGCATTCCTTATATAGGGGACATAGATGGGGTATAGTATCCTGGTAAGCTTGGATATGCTGGTGGGTGATCTTCTCTTATTGCCTCATCAAGTCTCTTGAGCTCCTTCTGGTGACTGACAAGAGACTTGATGAGGCTATAAGAGAAGATCACCCACCAGCATAGCAAAACGCCACAGCAGCGGTTCGGCGGCACCACCCATTGATTTCAATGGGCAGGGACACTTTAGGAGTGGCGTATTTACCGCTCCTACAGCGCTGCAAAGAAGCTGCTTGCAGGACTTTTTGTGACGCCCTGCCAGAGCACCGCCCCAGTGTGAAAACACTTGGGCTTTCATACTGGGATTGCAGCTGATGTTTTTTTTCAGGCGCTTTTAATTTTAGCGCTAAAGCGTCAGAAAAACGGAAAAGCGCTTCCAGTGTGAAAGGGGTCTTAGCGGGTAAATCCTGCTGACAGCTGAAAGAACCCGAGCCACAAGGTATCGCATAGCTCCCAACTGTCCCTGATTTCGAGGGACTGTCCCTGATACATAACTCCCAACTGTCTCTGATTTCAAGGGACTGTCCCTGATTTGGAGCAATGTCCCTCTGTCCCTCATACCTCCTCATCTGTCCCTCATTTTGGTCTGATCTATATAGTTGTATATAAAAAGCACTTTTTATTTTTCAAAAAGTGTTTCCCAGCGCTAAACCTTTCATCCGATTTCTAAATAGCTGTATTTGTACATTTTAAAAACCAATATAAAGGAATAGTAGTGGTTAAAAAAAAAGCCCTTGTGGATTTACTTAACCTTTTTTGGGGTTTAACCACTTAAGCCCCAGATCAATTTGCAGCCAAAGGACCAAGCCCCTTTTTGCGATTCGGCACTGCATCACTTTAACTGACAATTGCGCGGTCGTGGCTCCCAAACAAAATTGGCGTCCTTATTTTACCACAAATAGAGCTTTCTTTTGGTGCTATTTGATCACCTCTGCGGTTTTTATTTTTTGTGCTTTAACAAAAATAGATTGACAATTTGAAAAAAAATTCAATATTTTTTTACTTTTTGCTATAATAAATATCCCCCAAAAATATATAAAAAACATTTTTTTTCCTCAGTTTAGGCCGATACGTATTCTTATACATATTTTTGGTAAAAAAAACGCAATTAGCAATTTTTGATTGGTTTGCGCAAAAGTTATAGCGTTTACAAAATAGGGGATAGTTTTATAGCATTTTTATTAATATATTTTTTTTTACTAGTGATGGCGGCGATCAGCGATTTTTATTGTGACTGCGACATTATGGCGGACACATCGGACATTTTTGACACATTTTTGGAACCATTGTCATTTATACAGCAATCAGTGCTATTTAAATGCACTGATTCCTGTGTAAATGACACTGGCAGTGAAGGAGTTAACCACTAGGGGGCAGTGTAGGTGTTATGTATGACGTAATGTGTTTTTTTTTATTGTAGGGGGCGTGAACCTGGCATGTGACGTCACTGATCGTCCTTCCCTATAAAAGGGAACACACAGGGAAGCATGGGGAGAGGTTTGTTTACACAGACCTCTCCGCGTTCTTCAGCTCTGTGACCCGATCGTGGGACACCAGCGGCGATCAGGTCCGCTGTCACTTAAAAAGCAACATACAGGTACGTGCTTGTGCCCAGCCGTGCCATTCTGCCGATGTACATCGGCGTGAGGCGGTCCTTAACCTCCTTGGCGGTATGATTCAGTCTGGATTTAGGTGCTGAAAGCGGTACAATTATTTTGCATGTAAACTTGGCGTTTTATATTGTAGTCCTGTAATTCTTAGGAATAACTCTCTTAAATCTGTTCAAACCAGAGTCTAGCAGACATCCCGGGTATGATAAAGTTTATATTATCATAAAGAATAATAAAAATTATTCAATAAAGTAATCAAATGCTAAAACGCTGAAAAAGGGACACTTTTTGGTTGCTATGGACAATCTCCAAATTTCAGGCAGAAAAAACAGTATTTATAATATAAAAGTGCATGCAGGGCACTGCACAGACCACTAGGGACAAAGGTGGTGTGTATTTTTTTATACAGTACTGTAATCTGTAAGATTACAGTGCTGTGTGTGTTTTGTGTGTTTTTACTTTTTAGAATTTGCCACTGTTCTCCGCTCCTGTGCGCCGTAACGCCGCAAGGAACGGAGCTCGGCGGCATTCGGCACTGTGAATCGAGCGGAGGACGGCTCGCTCACACAGCGCAGAGGACATCGCTGGATCTAGGGGACAAGGTAAGTAACTCTCACTGTGTCCTCCCTGTATCCAGCGATGCGATCCCGAGTCTGGCTCTGGGTTACTGCTCCTGTTATTAAAATCCCAACCCGAGCCAGACTCGGGATTACCGCTAGGGGGTTAAGTGTTTAAGGGGGTGTGGCAGGGTGCGTTTCCTATGCCTACATACGTTTGATAGTAGGCGTCCCTCATTCCCATCTCAAAATGTTGGGAGGTATGGGTATCAGTTTCGACTTTCGGTGCATTTTCATAAGTACTGATACCTGTGCCAGTGCCTAGTATCGGTATGGTATCGGTGCAACCCTGGTAAGAGGGGATAGAGAAAAAAAAAACATGGAGTTCAAGTTCGTCTTGAATGGAGCACATGCTCAATAACGAAAAGCCTAGAATTTTCAAGGACAGGGTTTAAAAACATGGACTGTCCCTGGAAGACACAGAAAGTATACCCATGTACGTGAGGTGAAGGTTATTTTCGTCATTTTACTGCTTTGGTGGCAGCAGAAAGTTTAACACAGAGAATGAATGCAATCTTTATTTGAGGCCTGTAGGTGGCCAGCATTTCCGTGGGAATGCCTCCTGTCCTAGGAAGTAAGGGCTTCTGGCTGGGACATGCGTCAGCTCCTAGGAATGTATCAGGCCAAGCAGAGAAGGATTCTTTGTACAGTTTCCTGGCTAATAAGAAACAGACTTAGCTGCAGACAGGCCTTGTAATGTGTAGGCGCTCGCTGCGTCTTATTGGCTTTGGAGATTGAATAGTCTGTTACATAAAAGTGCTATTATTTATCCAAATATCGATCTGGGGACCAAATATAGCAGCTCGCTGTGTCGAGCGTGGAAGGTTCCTGAATGACAAAAAGTAAACTTCCTCTTCATGTATAATGCTTCAAGTTCTCCTCATTCTTCAGTCAGGCCTCAGTGTAAACAGCTGCCAAGTAACTCTTTCACCACGTGCTTGTAAATCCCTGTCTACCTAACGATACAATTCCTATTTGTTTCACTGTGTACAAGCGTAGGTGGCATCTGAGGGGATGGTTAGGCGTTACACATAATTGCTGAGATTTTAAAGCTCAGTTGTACCTTCGCTTTAACCGCTTCAGCCCTGAAAGGTTTTACCCCCTTCCTGACCAGAGCACTTTTTTGCGATTCAGCACTGCGTCGCTTCAACTGACAATTGCGCGGTCGTGCGACGTTAAACCCAAGCAAAATTTACGTCCTTTTTTCCCCACAAATAGAGCTTTCTTTTGGTGGTATCTGATCACCTCTGCAGGTTTTTATTTTTTGCGCTATAAACAAAAAATAATGACAATTTTGAAAAAAGCTATGTTTTTAACTTTTTGCTATAATAAATATCCCCCAAAAATATATTAAAAAAACAATTTTTTTCCTCAGTTTAGGTGAATATGTATTCTTCTACATATTAAAAAAAATTGCAATAAGTGTATATTGATTGGTTTACGCAAAAGTTATAGCGTCTACAAAATAGGGAATAGTTTTATGGCATTTTTATTATAATTTTTTTAGGGCTGTTACTGATTAAAATGTTCGTGTTCGATTAATTGATTTTTTTTCAAATTGATTAATTGACTAATTTCGATTAATTATAATGCACATACAGATCCAACTACTTATAGTTGTTCTCCTTGCATTGCAACTCTGCATTAGTCAGTGGTAAATGTGGTATACACTATATACAATCACCTGACACTAGTTAGTTTCCACAATCCATGACTTAACTTCACAGTTCACACAAATGCATTTTAAATTCAAACTGTAGCACTGACGTGAGTCATTTTTTTCCCCACAATAGCGTGACAATCTCCCCACCTCCGGTCTATCTAATCACTCTCATCTTATGGCATGGACCCCTGTGCAAACAGGTGGTCATGCAAACGGGTATCAAAAGGGTTAACACGGACCATAAACTTCTCTCGCGTCTCCTTAGATCTCAGCAAGGACGCCAGGTCATGGATAGAAAGAAAAGATCTAAGTGCTCACCGCTTAAGTATGAGATTGAATTTTTGTGTTCAAACACAAACTACTCACATAAAGATGAAAAAACACAGCATGTAAAGCCGTCAATCGTGTTAGTTCCGTAGGGCAGCAGCGGGTAACGCCATGCTTAGCTCCTCCCCCGTACGCATTACCTTCAATCAGAACTTCTACGTCACTGGACTCCTCCCCCCTTCCCTTCATTAGCAGATGGAAGGGGGGGGGTGTCCAATGGCATCGATGTCCATGATGTCACTGGATCTCCGACGGAACTCTTTTGATCGATCAAAAAAATGAATAGATTAATCAAGGAATTACTCGTAATAATTTCCACAGCCCTAAAAAAAATTTTTATTACTAATGGCGATGATTTGAGATTTTTATCATGACTGTGATATTACGGCGGACACATCAGACACTTTTGACACTATTTTGGGACCATTGTCAATTATACAGCAATCAGTGCTATAAAAATGCACTGATTACTGTGTAAATGACACTGTCAGGAAATGGGTTAACCACTAGGGGGCGATCAAGGGGTTAAGTGTGTCCTAGGGAGTGACTCTGTGGGGTGGATGGGCTTCAACTCACATGGCAGAGATCACTGCTCCTGATGACTGGGAGAAGTGATCTCTGTCGTGTCACACGGCAGAATGGGGAAATGCCTTTTTTACCTAGGCACTTCCAGGTTCTGCGGCTCCGTGATACAATTGCCAGGAGATATCCGCCAGTCCCGCGGGCACGGCGACGCTGTGCACGGCGGCCGCACCCGCTAGCCCTGAAAATTAAAGGGGACATACAGGTATGCCCATTTGGTCGCCTCTGCCATTGTGCCGACATATATCGGCGTGCAGCAGTCGGCAAGTGGTTAAAGGCACCTTTGATAAAAAATAATAAATGAACATATTTTTGCAGGAAAAAAATGTGCATTTTTACATTTTTTTCTGATGAGCCCACAAGGCATTGCACCCGCAATCAGAATATTGCGGGTGCAATGAAAGGCTCCTGCAGGCACACTGTGCACTCTGCAAGAGCAGTTGCTCCAGAGCTTAGTAAATGAGCAGAAGCTCCATCATCCAATCATGTTCAAGCAAAACAGTTTTTTTTTTCCTTGCATGTGATTGGACATTCTTTGCAGTGAAGCTTCCCCTCATTTACTAAGCTCTGGGGCAGCTGCATTTTGCACAGTGCACCGTGTGGTTGATTTACTAAAACTGGAGAGTGCAAAATCTGGTGCAGCTCTGCATAGAAACCAATCAGCTTCCTAGTTTTATTGCCAAAGCTTAAAGTGTAAGTTCACCTTTACATAAAAATCTGTAAGGCGAACTTACACAGGAACCCACCCCCCAGTCCCACTGACCTACATGGCGGCAATCGCCTGTTCTGAGTCACGGTATAGCCGCCTCTCGGCTCCAGGGCTTAGAAATTACCTCAGCTTCCTCTCTTCTTCTTCCCCGCTGAGAGGATGGGACAGGACACGCAGGTTCGGATTGGTCAGCGCCGCCCATGTGAAGGCACCGACCAATTAGAATGCTCATAACCATACCTCCTGACGGGAAGCGTTTAGGAGATTAAGCTTCTGGGATTTCTAAGCCCTGGAGCCGTGAGGCTGCTATTGCTCAGAACGGGCGACCGCCGCCATGCAGGTCAGCGGGACTGGGAGGGGTGATGTGGGGGTCCTGTGTAAGCTCACCTTACAGATTTTTCTGTAAAGGTGAACTTACCCTTTAATTGAACAAGCTGAAGTTAGAAGCTGATTGGCTTCCTTGTGCAGCTGCAGAAGATTCTGGGCTCCCCAGTTTTAGTAAATCAACCCCAGTGTATTTACCCCACAGTCACTTGCCTGCCCTGTCCTTACATCTGGAGGAAAAGAGATGTTATTTCCAAATATGGAAAAGTTTCTTCACAGTTATGCCCCATACACACGGTCGGACGTTCCGACCACAAAATCCGTTCGATTTTGCTGACGCATTTTGGCCTAAACTTGTCTTGCATACACACGGTCGCACAAAGTTGTCGGAAAATCCGATCGTTCAGAACGAGGTGACGTACAACACGTACAACGGGGCTATAAAGAGGCCAGTAGCCAATAGCTTTTTTCACGGAATTTATTCTAAGCATGCACTTTCTGCATCAGAATTGTCTACATGCGATCGGAATTTAAACGAACGGATTTTGTTGTCGGAAAATTTTAGATCCAGATCTGAAACTTGTGTGTGTTGGAAATTCCGACAGAAAAAGTCAGATGGAGCCCACACACGACCGGAATTTCCGACAACACAGTCCGATCGCACATTTTGTGTCAGAAAGTCTGACCGCGTGTACAGGGAATTAGAGCTGTGAAAATGTGGAATGGACTCCCTCCAGTAGGTGGTTCTGGCCAGCTCAGTAGATTGCTTTAAGAAAGATCTGGATTCTTTACTAGGTGTACATAATATAACTGGGTACTGGCATTTATGGGTAAAGTTGATCCAGGGAATATCTGATTGCCTCTTGGGGGGATCAGGAAAGAGTTTTTTTCCCCTGCTGGAGCAAATTGGATCATGCTTTGCTGGGGTTTTTCACCTTCCTCTGGATCAACTGTGGGTATAGAATTGAGTATATGGGATTGTATGATTTTTTTTTAAAAATGTATTGGTTGAACTAGATGGACTTGTGTCTTTTTTTTTGTTAACCTGACTAACTATGTAACTATGTAACCTCCATACAGGCACACAGTTACAAAGCTAGTGGAAGTGTCAATGAACTACACAGGGGTGTATAAGTACCCTCAAGGTTCATTGAGAACTAAAAGCTGTCTGCCATAGTGGCAGACGAGACTTGTAGTTGATTCATAGGTTGTGGGGGAGGGGCAGACCTGGAACATGTTAGGCCCCTTTCACATGGGACAGATCAGTATTGATCCGCCCCCGTGATGATCCGCTCGCTCAGCGGGACACTGGGGAGCGGGACACTGTGCAGGGACCACCCTGTCTGCTCTCCGCTCTCCTCTATGGGGATCGGATGACCATGTCCATGTTCATCCGATCCGCTCTGCAGATGGATAGAAAAATAGGATTTTCCTCCATCTGCAGAATCGGACAATTGCGGAGGCGGACAATAGCGGGTGTCTGTGGATGTTCATCCGCAGACACCCGCTATCCCATAGGGATGCATGTATGTCTGTATTTCATCCGCAAACGGATGGATGAAATACGGACATACGGTCCGCATGTGTGAAAGGGGCCTTACATATTACACCCTAAATATTGATGTACCCTACTCCAAAAAGTGAACTTATCCTTTAAATAAGCTAAATACTTTCTGTGTATTAAAAAACAAGGTTTAACCCTGGTTCACACCAGTGCAGCTTTGAAATTGCGCAATTTCAAAGCCCCAGATCAGTGCGATTTGCACCTCAGATTTCATTGCGGCTTGCTACTTCATTTAACAGAAGTCTATGCAAGTCGCACAGATCTCCCAAAAAAAGTAGAGCTGGAACCATTTTCAAAGTCGCTGCAACTTGACACGGAACAATTTTAACAAATCCCTGCCGGCAACGGGGCACGACTTGTCATGAAATTTTGCGCTGACAAATCGCACCAGTGTGAACAAGGACTTGATGTCGTACAGCTTGTTTTCTTTCTAAAGCATCCACATCCTAAGTAGAAAAGCCTGTCCTTTGCCAGCATGCTGCAGAGTGGAACTCTTGCTCTTTGCTTTATAAATAAATCCCCAAAGTCACCTCACTGAATCTGCCTTATGCCATGTACACACGACCGGACTTTCCAGCAGACTAAGTCCGACGGTCTTCCTGACGGACTTTCGGCAGAGTTCCGAATGAACGGACTTGGTCACACACAATCACACCAAAGTCCGACGGATTCGAACATGATGACGTACGACCGGACTAGAATAAGGAAGTTCATAGCCAGTAGCCAATAGCTGCCCTCGCGCCGGTTTTCGTCCATCGGACTAGCATACAGACGAATGGATTTCTCCATAGGAACTGGGTCCGGTGGAGTTCCGGCGGAAAGATTTGAAACATGTTCTATTTCTAAAGTCCGTCAGATTTTTGGACAGCAAAAGTCCGATGGAGTCCACACATGATCGAATTGTCCGACGGATTAATTCCATCGGACCTTTGCTGTCGAAAAGTCTGGTTGTGTGTACGCGGCCTTAGTTCCCAGGTCTGCACACTTCCCATGGCCATTATGGGAGTTCCCACTTTATTTGTTGGATTTTGTATTAACTATATATTATGGAGGAGCGTTTCTCAGCCTTTTTTTTAGTCGCAGCAACCTTTGAAAGTATAAATCTTAAACCACCCCAGTCTAAAAAAAAAAGGTAAATGTTACCTGTCAATGGAAAACCCTAGTCCTAGGACGATGCACACAACTGCCCTGATGAAAATACTGTCACATCAATAGCCCCACTTCACATCAGAGGTTCCCCATCACATCAGAGCCTCCATCATCACAGAGCCCCCCCATCACAGAGCCCCCCCCCCAAATCACACAGCCCCCTCTTCACATCAGAGCCCTACCCTTTGGCTCCAGCTGTGTGTCAGTCGGCAGAGGGTGGAGGTGGAAGAGGTCTGGAGGAGGTGGACTTTTGTTGTCTCCTGAATGCTGGGGGTGGCCCTGCATGCCGCTTGCCCCAGATTAGAGTCATGCATTGACATCACCATAGCAACGAATGTCTTGGCTTTAAAGGGTGACTCCACTTTCATGGGAAAAAAATAGCAAATAAAAAAAAAAATAACATAGCATGTACAATTGCTAAAGTTATATTGTAATTGATTGTTAATAAAAACAATCTTTCTTTTTCAATTTGCAACACCATCATTTTCTGTAAAATGCAACGCAATATAGCTACCTGGACGTGTTCTGTACACAGAACGTCCCCCAGAAACATCATTTTCTGCTTGTGTGATTGGCTCACTGATTTTCCCAGAAGTCTGCACCAAGATACAAGTCAGGTATCAGGCATTCCCTACAACAAGAATGTCATTTTTGGATACTCCCAATAGGAAATTATTAATTATTATTATTATTATACAGGATTTATATAGCGCCAACAGTTTACACAGCGCTTTAGAATATAAAAAGGAGACAATACAGTTATAATACAATAAAATACAAAAGGGTTAAGAGGGCCCTGCTCAGAAGAGCTTACAATCTAATAGGGTGGGGCAGGTGGTACAAAAGGTTGTAACTGTGGAGAACGAGCTGATGGAAGTGGAAGATTAGTTGGAGATGTGATAGGCTTTCCTGAAGAGATGAGTTTTCAGGGATCGTCTGAAGGTAGTAAGAGTAGAGGATAGCCGGACAGGTGGAGGTAGCGAGTTCCAGAGGATAGGAGAGGCTCTGGCGAAATCCTGGAGACGAGCATGGGAGGAGGAGACGAGAGAGCTTGAGAGTAGGAGATCTTGAGAAAAGCGGAGAGGACGATTTGGGTGATATTTGGAGACAAGATTGGTGATGTAGCTCAGGGCAGAGTTGTGAATGGCTTTGTATGTTGTGGTTAGTATTTTGAATTTAATTCGCTGGGTGATTGGGAGCCAGTGTAGGGATTGGAGGAGAGGGTTGGCAGATACTGAGCGGTTGGTAAGGTGGATAAGTCTGGCAGCAGCATTCATGATAGACTGAAGAGGGGCTAGCCTATGGAAATCACATCTAGACCCTGAAATTTTCCTCATTAGAGCCCTGCAGGTGCAGCAACTGATTGATAATTAAGAAACCACTCCCGTTAGATTCACTTACCACACGGACACAAACACACAGGGATTTCTCCAGATTACCAAAAGGTAGGAATCCGCAACAACGTTTGTTAAAATCCTTGTAATGTACATTGATCACGTGGAAGGGAATGTTTTTTTTCTCAACAAAAATGGAGTTGCTCTTTAAAGCTCTTTAAAGCATCAGTGGTTGTTATGGTGCTGGGGGCCAGCCCGGCTGCTCCATGGCTGCTAGTGACACTAAACCAGGGTAAACTGTGTCCATTATTCACAGCACCTTGGGAAAACCCTGATGGCACCCGGGGGTGCCGCAGTACCTTGATTGGGAAACACTGCTATGGAGAATGCAATAGGAAGATGCAGAACAAACACAGATGGGTGGGAACACCCAGATCTCCCAGATGGACAGAAACAGAGTTGACAACTATGACAGGGGGATCTTGTTGTGCACAACACATATACGTAGGGAGCCAGGGACTGACTCAACATGCTCCACCTATCAGTGAGCTACTTGTGGGTGAAAGGGAAAACAGGTGTAAGCGCTACAACCTTCCCACATAACGGCTGTAAACCCATTAAAAATAAGATTTATTGTCTGCATTCTGTAGGCAAATATTTTATTTACTGATGTAAAATTTAAAGTGTACGTCCACCCACAATAAGGAAAGGGATGGTCAGCACTCAAGATGACATCCAAAAGCCTTTTGGATGTTAGTACTTGAGCCATGACTAAGGACTAAGGTCTGAAATGCGTAGGATGTTTTTACAGAGTTGTACATGTCTTTTCAATAAAGGAATACTATTTTTTTTATGGCATCTTGAGTGCCGACCATCCCTTTCCTTATTGTGGGTAGACGTACCCTTTAAATTTTACATCAGTAAATAAAATAGTTGCCTACAGAATGCAGGCAATAAATCTTATTTTTAATGGGTTTACAGAGTTCTCACTCTATGTAAAGATCTAGGTGTATAGTTACACTTTGCTCTGCTACCTATATTAAATCGTCTTAATGCATTTGCATATGTGAAGCCAGAGGCCAACCCTGTATGTACAGGCATGATGTATTAGCAAAAGTATGTGAAATGTTTTTGAATTTTCCTAGCTCCGGAGAATCTGATTCCTACAAGGAGCTGTGTTTGTTTTAGCTACACGCGTCTTGTTCTTTCTTAAGCACCTAATCCCTGTAGGACATATGTACCTCTTGGATGGACATTTTTTTCTGATAAATCTGACAGCCAGCAGCCAATGAGCAGAGCCCCTGCGTGGAGAGCCCCAAAGGCAGACTGATAGTGTAAACTGCAATACAGTGAAATGAAAGACACTGAAACATTTACATATTTTTCAACAAATGGATGGACTGAAGTGATGGAAAGAACTGTTGATACTGGAGATGCCTGGTAAATTAAAAATAGGGAAATAACTGAAATAATTGTTATACAAACCAATTAGAAGTATAAAAAAAAATGATTAAAGAGGAAGTAAACCCTGATGGGTTTATTTCCTCTTTCATTCCATGCAAAGGCAAAGCATAATGGACTACTATACATCGCATAGTAGTCCATTATGTGTCACTTACCTGACACAGGAGCCAGCTAAGTCACCGCTGTCCCCTGTAATCCGGCTCATCCATCTTGTTGGTGGGGTCTCGCAGCTCCGCCGCTGTCATTTGGCGAAGCCGCGATTACGTCACTCCCGCGCATGTGCACGGGAGCCGACCTGCGCGGCATCTTCGTTGTTGACGATGCCGTGCTCAGTGCGCCTGTGCGCCGCTGTCTACGGCACATGTGCCGTAGACAGCGGTGCCTGTCTTCGGGCAAATATCTCCGAAACCGTATAGGTTCAGGAGATATTTCTTGGACCTACAGGTAAGCCTTAATCTAGGCTCACCTGTAGATCAAAGTGTGTTGTAAGGGTTTACAACCACTTTAAGGCTGCATTCACACCTGAGTGTTTCAAAGTCGTGTGTTTTTACCTCATTTTTTGCCGCGGTTTTGTACAGGTCACCAATGTTAATGTCGGAAAAACACCTGTAATCTTCCCCAAAGAAGCTTGTGGTCTCTTTTGAGCTTAAGGCATTTTTCAGGCATTTTGCTTCAGGTGACAGAACGCTCAGATGTGAACAGGTGCCATTTTAAAGAATGGGATTTTGCTTGTTGGGCACTTTTTAGGTGTTTTTTGAGGCGTTTTACGAGCTGAAAATGCTCAGGTGTGAATACTGTCTTAAGGTCCCAAATAAGGTTACATTTTATACACTTGTAGCACTTCTCCTCTTGGGTTGGTGTGGAATGATCCACACCAGACCATGAAAATGTCAATTTCATGGTCTGGTTCATGTTTTGGAAAATAAGTCGGGTAATAGTGACTTTAGTCTTTTTAGATTTTATTGCTGAATAGAGTTTAGGGTTTAGTGGTGCAGGATACCTAAAAAGAACACAAAAAGTCTGAAGTAGCAGTAGGTCCTTTAAGAGCAGCCTTTTGGCAGGTCTTTGACGCTGTAAGAGCAGTCACAGTCTTAAGTTGTAGTGGTTCTCTCTAAATAAATCTGGTCCTTGACCCATTTTAGAGCAGTCAAAGATACACTCTTCAGTAAGAAGTTCCTCTTCCAGCCCAGCTTCGTCCAAATCTATTCCAGAGCTTAAAAAAGAACGTCACTCTGCTTTCATCTACCTTCATTCACTCTCTAAAATAATTGTCCCTGTAGTAGCGATAACAAAAAAGACTTATTAGTCAATGGTTGAAAAAACAACCGGAGCTCAATTTTGCAAATTCCGCGCCATGTAACAAAAATCAAATAATAAAACAAAAAGCTGCACCCTATATACGTGAGGTGAAAAAAACACACCCTCCTAAATAGTGAAAATAATGGTTTAGGGGCGCTCTTAATTAATTTATTACTCTAATAGTGAAAATTATCTAAAGAAACTCAATAATAAAACATTAATAAGCAATAAATATGACATCAATGATAATAAGTATTTTACTCGTTATCAAGTGACCAAAGAAAACTCTTCACAACTTAATTTTAGTTCAATCACACAAAGTCCCATAAGTGTGTCACTCCAGCTTCTTTGATGAATGATCTCAAAACCACCAAGTGCAGGGAATCTTGTAAACTGTGATAAAAGAGCAGATCCAGAGAGCTTGCATATACCTCCACCGAGGAACAACACCACCCACTCGTGAGATGCAAATACAATCTGCTTACCAGATATGTTTGACCACTTTAATTAAAAAGTAAGTCAAACAGTGCCTGTACAGGTAAGTGCCTGTTCACATGAATGTTGATATGGATACACAGGATAATAGTACAACAGATCTATAGCGTAATACTGATTTTTATTAAAAGAAAATATAAAACAAACAGCCAAATGGCTTCTTACATTGTCATATGCCCGACCCGGCACTGGGGCTGCTCGCCTTCGAAAAACCACACAATCCGATCGATACAGTGTATCCCTTCCGTAATTGTTGATATGATGTGCTTTCCAGGCCGTCAGGCCGACAACCAGATAGCCGGATATGGAGTTTGTTGTCTTCCCTGCAGTTGAGGACCTCCTTGCCTTGCTCTGCTTTTGTGCCGACATCGTGGAACTTCTTTTTGGGGGGTTTCTTGTTTTCTAGGCAGAGACCTGCGCCAGTCATGCACGGGATCTTGTGGCATATACATTCTTCTCACTGCTCTGAGATGTCCACCTCACACCTTCCAGGAGACAGCAGGATGATTGGGAAGGGGGCATCGCTATGTATTGTGGTGAGGAAAAGAATTTCCCTCCAGCGTCAGCGGTAAAGCTGCGCTATTCTTACTGTAGTTTTAGCAGCGCTATTCTACTGCTAGTGGATCGGTTTTAAATCTGCACGCAAAACACTGCCGGAGCAGCGTTTTGCTTGCGGTATGGCAGAGTTCCCCCATTGATTTCAATAGGGAGGAGCGGTGAGTTCACCACTCCTTCACTGCTCCAAAGAAGCTGCTGGCAGGACTTTTTCTGATGCCCTGCCAGCGCACCGCTCCAGTGTGAAAGCCCTCGGGCATTCAGACTGGAGTGAATGGAGCCGCTTTTTTCAGGCGCTATTTTTAGTGCTGTAGCGCCTGAAAAAGGGTAAAAAAAAAAAATGTCTACTTAAGACCCCTTTTACACTGGAGCATTTTTCAGGTGCTACAGTGTTTAAAATAGCGCCTGCATAGCACCTGAAAAAAGTGGCTCTATTCACTCCAGTGTGAAAGCCCAAGGGCTTTCACACTGGAGCGGTGTGGCAGGGCGTCAGAAAAAGTCCTGCCAGCAGCTTCTTTGGAGCAGTTCCTCACAGCTCACAGCTCCTCCACCGCTGCTCCTCATTGAAATCAATGGGACCGTGCTGCAATACCACTGGCAAAACGCTGCTCCGGAGGCATTTTGCCGGCGGATTTAACCCCTTGTCGACCACTAATGGGAGGGTTAAAAGTGCCCCGCTAGCGGCCGATTAGCGCCACTAAAACGGAGCTAAAAATAGCACTGCTTTGGCGCTGACGCCGGTGGCGACACAGTGTGAAAGGGGTCTTAATGTTCTGACCTGTATCTGAATTATGCAGAAATCAAAGCCATTGGTGTACAGGGGATGAGGGGATTGAAATTAAAAGAATGTTTACAGTTTTACATATTGCCATATCTCAATATGTGTACCTTTTTAATGAATATTAAAGCATACACTAAATGGAGATTAATGATGTGCTTTGGAGGCCCAAGAAGCAGAAAATAATACATGCACTATGCTACTTTTACTTTGAAGTTTGAAAGATAATTGTTGGCCTTTGTTCAAGTTCTACAGATTCCAACAATTTATTGTGTATGACGTAGGCGATTTACCAATAGAATCCTACTACTGCAGGATCAATGTGGGTTTAGCTGGTGCTGTTTAATCCTTTAATTCCTTTAGATACCTATGGCTGCAAATAATGCGTTTAATTTTTTTTTTTTGCAGTACGAAATATTTTTGGAATAAAAACAATTGCTGGATTTTAAAGGGAAACTTTGGTGAATTTAATAGGGTTGATTAACTAAGGGCACATAGACGGTGTCCTTTGGAAGTACAGTTGCACTCTGCAAGTGCAGTTGCTCCAGACTGACACCCCGCAACAACAATCGCCGTGATGCGCGCCCCCGGGGGTGCGCAGCGGCTCAAAATCCTGAGGACGTCCTATGACGTCTGGTCAGGATTTTGAAACCACTTTGCAGCCGTCATTTGACTATTGGCGGGCGGCAAGTGGTTAAAAATCAGTTTTATAAATGAAAATATAACATTGAAATGAATAAATAAGTGTTACCTGGAGCCATCATAAAATGATATAGATTCATGATTCAGTAAAACAAAGCAAACAAATTTATAATAAACTTGAGCCTATCAGAACCTTACATAATTTTCCCCATCAGACTCCCACCTCACATCAGGGTCCTGATCAGAATCTCTCCTTACATCAGGGTCCATCCTTACACACAGCATGGCTGGGAGCCATCCTCCTGTGAATTCTGGGGCAAGCACATGATTGGTTTTAGGACGCCTGTGGTCCTTGCAACTTGTACAATGAAAGCCCAGCTGGGGGACCTATGCTGGAGACCAGGTGAAGGGTTGGGGAAGCTGGAGAGAAATGGAGACCATAGCCTGACCTATAAAAAGAGGTCAAAGGGGGCGTGGTCTGGACATGGCCGAGTGAAGAGGTGTTTGCTCTGAGCTCCCGGCCACCTTCCTCCTAACCTGGCGCTTTTCTACTCCTTTTTGAGTGCATTGGGTTGGGAGGGAGGCCCGGGGGCTCGCCACCGGTCCCCTGTCTGCCCTCACCCCACATAGGCCACGGTGTACTTCCAGTAATCCAGAATTGTACACTACTGAAGGCTAAGCCTTCCTCTTAGCTTACTCCTAGCCACTTCCGGAAGTGCCGGAGTGGTGGGAAACTTTTCACTTTCTACCCCCCAAACTTCACCCCCTTCTTTTCTTCCTTTTTTCTTCTCCGTCTCCCTTCTCTCCTCCCCTACCCTCTCTTCTCCCCTGTATTTGTCCTCGCATTGCCCCTGGGGATTTCATTTCTGTTCTCTTTTACCCCTCTTTTGAGACATGGCGGTGGCCTCTGTCATGGTGGTCTCCTTGAATGCTAAGGGTTTAAACACCCCGGAAAAGAGGCGTATGCTCCTCCATGACCTAAAGATTTTTCATGCAGACATAGCCTTTATTCAGGAGACCCATTTTAGAAATGACAAACTCCCCCTGCTTCAGAACAGATATTATTCCAAGGTGTACCACTCCACTAACCCCCTTTCTAAGTCCAAGGGAGTGTCTATTTTGGTATCTAGTAAACTGCCTTGGCAGTGGCAAAAGGTTATAAGTGACTCGGCAGGGCGATTTCTTTTCTTGGTGGGACAGATTGGGGAAACACAAATTACCCTTGCCACGCTCTATGCCTCCAACGACCACCAAGACACCTTTCTCAGACACACCCTTTCTAAGTTGATGGAGGTCAAAACAGGCCAGTTAATTCTGGGAGGTGATTTTAATGTGCCTTTGTTCCCGGCTTCAGATATGTCCTCCGGGTTTTCCTCTATACCACCAACCTGTAGGAAACGTGTAACGCAGACCTTACATGACACCCAACTAATAGATGTCTGGCGACTCCAACAGCCCGGAGAGAGGGATTATACCTTCTACTCCTCTCCCCATAAAGTCTACTCCAGGATAGATCTCTTCCTGATTCCACACGATCAGCTACACTTAGTCAGTTCTACCGCCCTAGGTCAGATTACGTGGTCCGATCATGCTCCCATCTCCTTAATTTACACTCTTAGCGACCACCCCTCACCCAGGTCCTTGTTTTGGCGGTTGAACGAAAGCCTTCTGCAGGTCCCTGAGGTTCTTGCAGATGTTTCCAAAGAACTTAACCTATATTTCCAGGAAAATGCCACGCAGGATTGCGACCCGGGGTTTCTCTGGGAAGCTCATAAACTGGTTATCCGGGGGGTTCTTATCAAGCACGGAGCCACCCTGAAAAAGAAGAGAAATGCCCATATAGCCAATTTACTCTCCCGACTGGCCTCCGCGGAGTCCTGCCATAAACATTCCCCCACACAACCATTGGAAGTAGAACTATCATCACTTCGCACACAAATTACGGAAGCCCTCCAATACAAGGCGAAGGCAGCGGTCCAATTTACACGTCGGTTGTCCTATGAAACGGGAGACGTTGGCCAAGTCGATTAAGGCGATTAAATCAGATCATTACATCCCCCAGGTGATAGATGTGCAAGGCCAACGGGCCTCCACCCCGCAACAGATTGCCACGGCCTTTGGTGAATTTTATTCGGGTCTTTATAATCTACCAAGTTCTAGTTGCACACAAGCACAGATAGACAGTTATATTGCGGACTCCCGTCTCCCTTCGCTATCCCCAGAGGCCCAGCCCGTATTGGAGGCGCTGATCACTATTGAGGAGCTGCAGGTAGCTGTGAAGGCCATGAAAGCAGATAAAGTCCCAGGCCCAGACGGCTTCACCGCCCAATATTATAAGGCCCTACTCCCAACTTTAGGACCCTACCTAGTGTCGTTCTTTAATGCGTTGAGTACGGGAACTGACTTCCCCAGAGATACACTGAGAGCCCATATAGCGCTAATCCCTAAAGAGGGGAAATATCCCAATAAATGCGGTAGCTATAAACCGATCTCCTTGCTAAACCTAGATTTGAAACTGTTCTCTAAAATACTCGCCTCTAGATTGGCGTTCCATTTTCAATCCCTCGTACATCTGGACCAGGTGGGGTTCATACCTAACAGAGAAGCAAGAGACAACACTATAAAGGTCCTGAATTTGATCCATGTAGCCAATTCCCATAAAATCCCATGCCTTTTAGTCAATACTGATGCTGAGAAGGCATTTGACAGGGTCAACTGGCAATACATGTTCTCTGTTCTTAGACATTATAGGGCTAGGGGAGAAGATGATGAAGTGGATCACCAGCATCTACACGGTCCCTCGGCTCAAGTCAAGGCCAATGGGGTCCGACTCCTGTCGACCCCCTTCCCTATTGGAAATGGGACGAGACAGGGATGCCCGCTGTCCCCGCTACTCTTCGCCCTGTCACTAGAACCATTTCTATGTACCATTCGACATAATCTGGACGTTTCTGGGATCCAAATCAGTAATTCACACTATAAAATCTCTGCATATGCTGACGACCTCCTATTCTCCCTGACGAACCCCCACACCTCTCTGCCGAACCTATTTAGAGAATTTGGGAAATTTGGGAAGATCCCCCATCTCAAGATTAATTTTACCAAATCGGAGGCCATGGGATTGGTGGTCCCCACCCGAACCTTAACGAACCCGCAGGCCAATTTTAATCTTAAATGGACCGACACGGCCCTCACTTATCTAGGCACAAAAATCCCAGCAGATATTTCACGGATGTTCGAACTTAACTACCCACCCCTACTGACGACTACACATTTGCTTCTTGAGATTTGGACCGGAGGTCTTCACTCCTGGTTCGGGAGGTGCAACCTTCTCAAAATGACCATTCTACCCAAATTTATCTATCTCATCCAGGCATTGCCCATACATATCCCTCCCTCTTTCTTTAAACGGGTACAGGCTCTCTTTACCAAATTTGTCTGGGCTGCTAAGAAACCCAGACTACGTTATTCTCAAATGACTCTTCCCAAGCAATGGGGAGGCCTGGCACTTCCCGACATTCGCTGCTATTATCTAGCATCTCATCTTGGACGGATTCTTGATTGGCGACGAAATAGGGCCTCCAAACTTTGGATTCATGTAGAACAATCCCAATCCCGGATTCCCCTGCCCGGAGCGCTGTGGTGCTATAAGGACCTCCCAATGGACTTGAAGATGCACCCCCTACTAGGGACGACATTGACACAGAGTCACCTGGCCGCCACTCAAAAATCCCTCTTGCCATCTGTATCCCTCCTACTTCCCGTCCTAGGTCACCCGAAATTTGAACTGGGTCTCAACCAGGCTGACTATATATCTCTTAGAGGTTCAGGTCGCGATCATGCGGCCAAATTCCTGGCCGATGGACGTTGGCCTTCAATTTTAGAACTCTTGGCAGCGACGGGAATATACAGACTCCCTTTCTGGAAAGCCCTACAGCTTCATCATTTCCTCCATTCGTTACCACGACCATGGGACTTTGAGCAACAATTAACCCCTTTTGAGATTTTATGCTCAGGAATGGAACCATTGACCCACGTTCTTTCTCAGACCCACGCTTTGTTATCCACACCGAGAGACTCGCCCCGCCTACCCTGCATAACCAAATGGGAAAGAGACCTTCAGTACACTTTCTCGACCGTGCAGACGCAGTGCATTGTCACTTTGGCCCTTAAATCCTCCCTCTGCACTAAAATTCAGGAAACTAACTTTAAGGTTCTTAACCGTTGGTATTTGACCCCCTCGATTGAGTAAATGCTTCCCTTCCTCCTCGTATCGGTGCTGGCGCTGCAATGAGGAGGAGGCTACTTTACTCCATATTTTCTGGACATGCTCTAGACCGAGGGGGTTTTGGGACGAGGTCCGCCGCATTACCCAGCAATTCACGGAATATGAGATTCCTAATAAGGTGGCCTTCTTCTTGCATCCTCGACTGCCGTCCAGAAATATAGGAAATCCCTGGTCTGCCACCTTCTTAACGCGGCTAAAGCGTGCATCCCTCTACACTGGAAGCAAGGCTCCCCCCCGACTGTAGCACACTGGTTGAGGAAGGTGGAGGACGTACGGAGGCTGGAGGATGTGATTCTCACGGCACAACATAGGCAAGAAGCTTTCAAGAAGACCTGGGATAGCTGGTGCATGTTCATATTTTCGGCAGAGGGTCAACGCCTATTGGCGTCCTGATCCTTCCTCACTATCTGGTGTGGGAGGTTGGCTGGGGTCACCGTCATGCCCATGTCCATCCCTGCCTTTTTAATCTTCACTACGCTTTCTCTCTAATTTCCTATTCCCCCCCACCCCTTTCCCTTCTCTGACCCCTCTGTTTCGCTCCTCTTTGTCTTTGACTACTGTTCCCTTTTCGTCCCGCGCTCCTTCTCTCCAGGAGTTCGGGACGCCCCCCCCCTCTTATTTATAGAGGGGGGGCGTAGGGGTCGACTCTTGCTCCAGCGCAATCCAAACGGGCTTTGACAAGGGCTATAGTTAAATATTTTTCCTTTTTTTTTTCAGTTGCATGTACATCGAGAGACTATTTGTTTATTTCTTGTCTCATGACCTGGTTTTTGTACTGCTTCTCTTGTAGCCATAGCCCTGTATGTATGTTTTATTATGTGTGCTGGGGAGCTTCGACCCCCTCTGGAAATGAATAAAATTATATATTTGAAAAAAAAAAGAGGTCACAGATCCTAGTGGTGCTGGCAGGTCACATAAAGTCTTGCAGCGGGCTGTATTTGGCCCTTGGGCCATAGTTTGGTGACCCATGGTTTAGCTGATTTAAACTATACCTGGAGGACAGTTTATAAAAAAACAAATTCCCTACTGATACACTATAAAAGACTGTGATTGGTTTAAGCATAGTATCCAGGGCCGCCATCAGGGGTTACAGCTGTTACAACTGTAAGGGGCCCCAGGGCCCGAAGAAGGCAGGACGGGTGAAGGGGATCCCTGCTGTGCAGTATAGAAACGATCTCACAGTTTCTGCAGTTCTCGTGTCATTGAGTTTAGACATCAGGCTCTTTATTGCCACCTCTGGCTACTATGTGCATGTGCACCCCTTGTGTGACAGTGATCTGCGTGTACTATGCTTCTCAGCAACATGTCAGCTTAGTAAAAAACGAGCTGGGACCAGGTAGGAAATTACAGGTAGGGGCTGTGAAGGAAAGGAAGGGGGGCTGTTTGTGTACAGGGAGGGGCCAGAGGCTTGTGTGTGTACAGATTTGTGTATGTGGGGCTGCCATATATACAGTGGTGTGTGTGTGTGTGTGTGTGTGTGTGTGGGGGGGGGGGGGGGGTGCTGACATATATGCAGGTGTGTGTGTGTGTGTGTGTGTGGGGGGTACTGACATATTATTATTATTTCAGTTACTTATATAGCGCCATCAATTTACGTAGCGATTTACATATACATTGTACATTCACATCAGTCCCTACCCTCAAGGAGCTTACAATCTAAGGTCCCTAACTCACATTCATACATACTAGGGACAATTTAGACAGGATCCAATTAACCTACCAGCATGTCTTTGGAGTGTGAGAGGAAACCGGATACCCAGAGGAAACCCACGCAGGCACAGGGAGAACATGCAAACTCCAGGCAGGTAGTGTCGTGGTCGGGATTAGAACAAGCGACCCTTCTTACTGCTAGGTGAGAGTGCTACCCACTACACCACTGTATGCTGACATATATACAGGTGTGGGGGGGCTGACATATATACAGGTGTGGGGGGGGGCTGACATATATACAGGTGTGAGGGGGGCTGACAAATATACAGGTGTGAGGGGGCTGACATATACATACAGGATTGAGGGGGGCTGAGTGCATACAAGTGAGGTGGCCAGTGTGCAGATTCGGTAGGATGGCCCATAGGCAAGCCCTGGGGAATGTTGGGGGTCAGACTGGGGGGCCCGGGTCTAAGGCTGTGTAAGGGGCCCAAAAATTTCTAATGGCTGCCCTGATAGTATCATGTGGCAAGAGGCTGCAGCTGTGTCCAGAAACACTGTGAAAAGAGTGCTGAATCTGTCTGCAGTAGATTATATAAAACCCATAGAAGAAGTAAACTGGATAGACTTTCTTAAATATATTCCTATTCAGATCCAATATTTCTGTATGAGCAATATTAGTAAAATGGATCTCAAATTTAAAAAGAAAAAGTGGGATTGGGATGTGTGAGATTACGTAATGCCTCTGGAGCACATAAATATTTAGTCTGATTTCTGATGAGTTCCTGGCAGGAATGCCTGTGACAACAATGCTATTTAAACATAAGCTCTGCACATATTCCAGTGGAAAGTTTCCACATCCTCTTGTCTGAGGCGAATCTTTAAAGACCTGGAAAACAAAATACATCTGTATATTTTCAGTCACTCTCTTGAGTCTTTTTAGATGTGGTTAAACAGTAGGATCTACTGTGCACAAAAATAAGGCCCCTGAGCCTTATATTAGGTACCCCAACAATGTCTTCACAAAGTGGAAGGGGCCATTTTCTGGTCTAAACCTACATCCTCTGTAAATATTATTCAAACATGCCCGCAGCCACGTTTTGTCACGTACTGTACTCTCTCTACTGGTTTCTGTGGACTAAAAAGGTCATTCAAGTTTCAATGAAGCTGGGTTGGTTTTACTAGACTGGTAAAATGGTCTGTTTGCTCAAGAAGGTTGGCAAGTAGTAACTAAATGACCAAAGGTTTGTGGACACCTGGCCATCACACCTATGTGAGCAGTTGTTCATCCCATTCCAAAACCAAAGGCTTTAATACAGAGTTGCTCCTCTCCACCTCTCAGCTATAAAACCCTTCACTCATTAGGGAAGGCTATCCACAAGAGGTTGGAATGTATCTTTGATAATTAATTAATTAATTATTTACGCTGTATCTATTTACTGTGACGTTACTGGTTGGAAGTTATAACTTCAAACTTCAGCAATTTGTCTGTTAAGCTACCAGCTTGAGTACAGATTTTGAAAATATAGTAAATTACCTTAAAAACCATATATAATAATTATTTGTATATTACTGATGGTAATTAACTAACCCCTCGCCACCCATGCCATTTCTGACACTTCTCTCCCACATGTAAAAATCATAATTGTTTTGCTAGAAAATTACTCAGAACCCCCAAACATTATATATATATATATATATATATATATATATATATATATATATATATATATATATATATATATATATATATATTGTTTTAGCAGACACTCTAGGGAATAAAATGGTGGTCATTGCAACTTTTTTTATGTATTTGCGCAGCAATTTTTTTAAACGGGTGTTTTTTTGTGGAAAAAAAAAACTGTTTCATGAACAAAAAAAACAAAACACCCCAAACGTTAGCCCGATTTTTTTGTATATAGCGCCGGCTCCTGAAGAGCACACGCTATGTGTCTTGTCATTTAACTTTTTCCTTGAAGCGCAGTTTGGTTTTGGGTTTAATTATATTCAATTTTGACCTCAGTACCAGTCTGGCTGGACTGCATGGTGTTCTGCCTGACCATAGGTGGTGCTGTCATCCCTGACAGGGTTGAGAACGCAGTCTAGTTGGGCGCATTGGGTGTTTACTTTCTCTCGAAACCAGCCCAGTGGGAGTGTCACTCTTGCTGTACCTTCTGGGAGAGTGTACTTAAGGTACTGACGTCACGTGTTTTGGGGTTACGGTCCAGAAGTGCTTTCTGACTGTTGGTCGTGATCCTCCTGTCCAGCCCCCAGGGCTCTCATGGCCTGGGGTGTGGATCCACCCGACTACAAGTCTCGGGGCTGGCTAGCCCGAGGCAAAGAAACTGAAAGAAGGATTCAGAGGTGGTCCGGTGCCGTCTTGGTTTGTGGAGAGGCCCAGCAACTGTGAAAGCATCCAGGGGACGACTGTTCGGGAGAAGGCCACGCAAAGATTGGCTTCTCAGCAAGAGCCTGGACAAGTTGAAAGACCCCAAGTGAATCTGGTCTCGTGTGGTATCGCCGGACCGGCTGCAAGATACTGGTACCATACGAGGGTTCTCCGAGTTGTCTACACCTTTCAGTTTTAACCAGGTGTTCTACAACAAGTCTGTGGCAGAGACTTTAACCAAGTATTCTACAATAAGTCTGTGGCAGAGACTTGGTTTGATTTAGGCACCCTGTTGGCTGCTAGGTCTGGTGAGAGAAGGACTCTGCGATAAGGGTGAGGATCCAGTTGTGAATGTCTGTTCTCTGGATTACCTAATGTGAGAGACTTTTTCTTATTTGACTTAGCACTAAGAGTACCTGGACTTTCCTACCTAAACCCTCTAACCCTATGTTGAGGGACTGTGTTCGTTAACTATTTTTGCAAATAAAAATCCTTCTAAGTGGATCTGGCGTCAGTCTCTACAGCTCTTGGGCCATCTACCTTGGAAAACCCCTAGGCGCACATGAGGTCAAGAAGGTAACGGTAAGCCCAATTAAATCAGCCGCTCCTTTGGGAGTCAGTGCTACATGTATAATGTGAAAGATGATGTTTTAAAATTGCGCACACTTGTGGAATGGTGCCAAACTTCAGTACTTATAAATTTCCATAGGAGATGCTTTAAAATTTTTTACAGGTTACCTGTTTAGAGTTACAGAGGAGGTCTAGTGCTAGAATTATTGCTCTCGCTCTAACAATCGAAGCGTATGTAACCTGTGTGTATCTGGCTCTGATACTAGCCATTGTCTCACCAGCCACTGACCTCACTGTATGTCCATGTTGCATAGCTTATTAAAATGGACATGCCTTTGCTGCACTCACATTCACCTAGACTATGATGGATTAAAGCAGGGATGTTGTTAGGATTATGAAAAACATGCGGCACTAAAAGGAGGGGGAGTAGGCATGTAGTATGCCATGTTGAATGGTGGTTGTGGCCAAATTGCGCTAACAGAAGAATGGCCTTAAACGGGCATGGTTCATTTAAATCTAAGCCCACTATACAGTATGTATACGTATAGAAAGGAGACACCCCTTCACTTCTTGTCCTTGAGAGGTACTCTCTCTGTATTGGAGAGAACTACCCTCTCAGACAGTTGTTACTGGAACAGATGTTCCCATTAGAAGATTACAACTTTATTTTAGTTCTGTGATTTGTATATTTTTGGATTTTTGTCACTTTCTCATGGACAAAGGTTACCAAGACACAATGGGGTTGATTTACTAAAGGCAAATAGACTGTGCACTTTGCAAGTGCACTTTGCAAGTGCAGTTGCTCTAGAGCTTAGGAAATGTGGTAAATCCTCACATTACACAGAATACCCAAATCACATGCAAGGAAAAAAAAAGCATTTTTGCTTGTACGTGATTGGATGATGGAAGGCAGCAGAGCCTCCCCTCAATTAATATCTCTAAAATTCGCCCCTTTTTAACAAATTAAACTGCCAAGCTCCTCATTCACTCCCTTATCTCTCGCCTTGACTATTGCAACTCCCTTATCATTGGCCTACCTCTCCATAGGCTATCCCCTCTTCAGTCTATCATGAATGCTGCTGCCAGACTTATCCACCTTACCAACTGCTCAGTGTCTGCCAACCCTCTTCTCCATTCCCTACACTGGCTCCCAATCACCCAGTAAATTAAATTCAAAATACTAACCACTGCATACAAAGCCATTCACAACTCTGCCCCGAGCTACATCACCAATCTGGTCTCCAACTCTCACCCAAATCATCCCCCCCCGCTCTTCTCAAGACCTCCTACGCTCAAGCTCTCTCGTCTCCCTCTCCCATGCTCGTCTCCAGGATTTCTCCAGAGCCTCTCCCATCCTCTCCCATCACTACCTCCACTGGTCCGGCTATCCCCTACTCTCGCTACTTTCAGGCGATCCCTGAAAACTCATCTCTTCAGGGAAGCCTATCATGTCTCCAACTAATCTCCTACCACTTCCATCAGCACATACCCCACAGTTATAACCTTTTGTACCCCCTGCCCCACCCTATTAGATTGAAAGCTCTTCTGAGCAGGGCCCTCTTAATCCTCTTGTAATTTATTGTATTGTAACTGTATTGTCTCTTTTTATATTGTAAAGCTCTGCGTAAACTGTTGGTGCTATATAAATCCTGTATAATAATAATAATAATAAGCTCCACAGCAACTGCACTTGCAGAGTGCAACTGTACTTACGCTATTTACCCTTAGTAAATCAATCTTATAGAGAGGGTGAATCCCTAGTGGGGACACAAACAGCAATACAACCCGATAACGGTTCTTACCCTTCCCCACTGTAACCAAAACAAGAGATAAATTGAAAGCGGAATCAGTATCCTATTGAAAGCAATGAGATATCCATTTAGATAATGGTGCCCAATCAGCTGGCACTGCTTGATTGAGTAAGCCCATTAATGACGGTTGTGAGGACCCGCAATAGTAAACACCTAGGGTAAAGTCCTAACCAGCTATGTGGCATGTGAAACTAACTTCCAGTCGACCAACCTCCTGCAATTAGTTGCACGATGTAGAAATCTAAGGGTTTAAACAATTAAGAGCACCCTGTTTTGTTCTATTGTACATGGTTATTACTGGCATGTGACTATCGGAATTTGATGGCACGCTATGTGTTTACGTATTGTTATGTACATCCTCCTTTGGATGAGCTCATCGGCTAAGAATGTGCCCTGGGCAATGTATAGTTTGGCTTAGCTGGAAGTCATTGTTTTCTGGGACAAATGTAGCTCCATCCCTGTGGCACAATACATTTAAAGGTCAAGTCTATGTAAAATTAATACTTATCTTTGGTCGGCAATAATTTATATCCCCACACCACGCTATTTCTACTGTTGGAGACTCCAATAGTGAGATTTGCCTGTTTTTAATGTGTCTTCAGATGCTCTCAGAAGACCACACAAAAGTGCTCTTCTCTCAGAGCTGAAATCTCGAATTCCTTATTTTACTTTATAGTCATTCTGATAGGGAATTCAAATTTGATTTTGCACTGAGCATAATAGTCAGGTAGAACTGAGAATTTTGATGGCGATAACTCACCACTTGACTTCCCGAGTGATATAGAAAAACAGAATGTGATTCAACATACCTGCAACTAATTAAAAACAAATAAAATGTTTGGGTGGACTGGCCTTGCATTAGCATTTGAATTGAAAAAATGAATAGACAGTGAATTGCCTAACATTTCAAAGCCTTGGGTGCAGAAGTTCTCATCTTCAGCACACTTACAATAAAGGCTAAATATTACAAATATGGCCATACAGCAGGTGACAAACTGCTCGGGGGCGGGGCTGTCAGAGTTATCACTTGTACTGCATTCAATGGCAAATGTGACCTTCATGCAGTTTTATTTTCCAGCTCCCTGTTCCATATGCAAGGGGTATTAGCTTTGCAAGGGCAACCAAAATACAGGCCAACTGACGGCAGGGAAGCTCAGAATATTTTTTCCCTGTTGATAATCTGCAGTACAATATTCCAACACAAATCAGTTGGGTACTAACTAGATGTAGGAATCTGAGTGTTGTTTTCTGAACAATTCCTGAGAATATTACCCTGTGATGAGTGTTGTTTTGTGGTTTGAATCAACCGCTAAAGTATGTCTGGGGTGAAATGTTTTATCTATTTTTGTTTTAATAGTTTTTATTTCAGTTTTTCTCAATTTCTATAGTTCACAAAAGTAAAACATGTTAAAACATTTTCGCAGTTATATGCATAACATCATATTTGAACCCTAATACAAACATTCCAAGATATGGAGCCATTTTGTCATCTTTCTAAATGTTATTGGCATTGTTGCTATCACATTCGTGATTCTCTAGTGAAGTCAGCGTCTATACCAGTGATGGCGAACCTTGGCACTCCAGATGTTTTGGAACTACATTTCCCATGATGCTCAACTACACTGCAGAGTGCATGAGCATCATGGGAAATGTAGTTCCAAAACATCTGGGGTGCCAAGGTTTGCCATCACTGGTGGTCTATACTAACATTTCAAATTTATATTTCTGTAAATTGACCCCTATTAACCTGTCAGCTGCATTTTCGGGTTTTAATGAGTATAGTTGTACCCAATAGTACAAAGGAAAGAAATAGTAGAAAGTTAGATCTTTCAGATCTGAAAGAGAGAAGGAAGGAGACCCTCGTATCCCAACCGCTACCCCCCCCCCCCCCCAACCACCTACAGCAACACCACCCTTGAGTCTTCCGCTAGATACTGAATCCAGGGATTCCATATTTTCTCATATGCTGCATTTTGTCGTTCAAGGACACTGTCATTCGTTCATTGATCATGATCCATGAGAACTTGTATTTGAGTTTTATCTATTTTTGAATAGAAGAGGGACCAGTTAAACCCATGTAAGTTTCCTTTTTTGTGTGTGTCCCCACTGGATTGTGGAAGTGAAGATTCGTCTTCACTTCCTTGAGAAACAACAGGAAGTGATGGTAAATCTCTCCAAAGAGAAGGGAAATCCTCTCTTGGACAGATGTCCCAATTAGAGGTTTTTCTCTCTATTCTTGTCTGTAGACAACTGTAAAATTTTGGAACCCCCATCACTTACTGTACTGGTGACCATGGTCAACATAACAAATGGAGAATGAGAATCTCGGACACAAAGAGCTGAAATGCATTATTACGTCCACACCCTATCCATAAAAAAAATGGCTTTAGATACATTTTAAGGATTCCTATACATAGGAGTATTTGATGTGTATAAGTGAATGTATATCCTAGCCAAATGGCGCATAAGCAAATATCTCTGTGTGTTCAGTCAGTGTTGGATGGAATGGTGAATGTTTCTTCTTAATTCTTATTATAGTTCAGAAGGTTTGGCAGGTGTGTTTATGACAAGCTTTATGTCACCTTTAGGCCATGTTCACACACTCAGTAAAAACAAGTGGCTCATGTTTTGTCTCCTTACCTTCAACAGAACATGGTGGCAGCTCAAGTGAGTATGTAGGGGTAGGGGGTTGATGCGTAAATTCAGACCAGGCCTTGAGCAGTAGAAACTTTACTGAACTTTTGGCAGAACATGTACAACATGCAGTTACATTTCTTCCCTAACTAAAGCAGACTGTGGCTGCCCAGGTACCTGCACAGGTGTAGCATCTTTGGAAAGAGTTCAGACTGGAGATAACTTGAGTGGAGAAGTCTGTGTCCTCTAGAGCATCCTGATGGTTTGGCATTGCAAGCTGATGAGCAAGCTTCTTGAGGCAAAGTCTTTAGTTCCCTTGCGTGCATCCTTGGTCCGTTCTAAGATCTGGACCTCCTACCTGTTTATCACACGGGAAGGGATGCTGGACCCCAGATGAAAACCCAGAAACACATAAGAAAAGGCTACGGAAGCATTAACCCCTTCCCTCCCAACCTGGGCAGTTGCATGGACTAACTTAACCAGAGGGCAGCCTGCCCACAGCAGTGATGCTTCAATGCTCAATTTTAATTCAGAAGACTGACTTTGGCAAGTAGAGCTACTTGTGAACTTGGCCATTGAAGTTAACTGCCATGGGTCACTTTTTAAAGGGGTGCTAGGAACTGCTGCCAGATATTGCAGCGTAGCTGTTAGGGAGAGTATCTTGAAATAAATTATGAAAAATTTTGAGTCTGGGAACATTTATCTTACAGACTTTTCTATTTAACTTGACCCTAAAGGTAGCCATAGATGGTTTGTTATTTTTTAGTTTGGCCAGCTGTTCGGTAAAGCCGCTAATTGAGAACAGTTTTCTGGCCTGCCCAGTCAACAGAAGTTGATCTAACTATGGGGTGGCCATTCATGGATGTAAATTTGGACAGACCCTGCTGAACTGGCCGAGTTTCAAAATGTCTATGGCCAGCTTAGAGTTTTTTACAATATAACCCACCATCACTGCCTACACCAGCCTTTCACAACCATTTTACCCTAGAACAGTGATGGTGAACCTTTTTGAGTCTGAGTGCCCAAACAGCGACACAAAACAAACTTATTTATTTCAAAGTGCCAACACAAAATTAAACCTATCAGGGGCTCTGTACAGAGGATGTGACTGATCATCCCTCTGAATAAGCCCTAAGGGACCAAAAATGTATGATTCTGCCAGATTCACTCAGAATACAGGGTTCATGAATGCGTTGTGCTCAGTATGCAGGAATGCGTTTGGCTCAGAATGCAGGGTGCAAGAATGCGTTGTGCTCAGAATGCAGGGTGCAGGAATGTGTTGTGTTCAGAATGCAGGGTGCAGGAATGTGTTGTGCTCAGAATGCAGGGTGCAGGAATGCGTTGTGCTTAGTATGCAGGGTGCAGGAATGTGTTTTGCTCAGAATGCAGGGTGCAGTAATGTGTTTTGCTCAGAATGCAGGGTGCAGGAATGTATTTTGCTCAGAATGCAGGTTTCAGGAATGTGCTGTGCTCAGAATGCAGGGCGCAGGAAACCGTTTTTCTCAGAATACATGGTTTAGGAATGCGTTTTGCAATGTGCAATGTAGATCAGAGGATCCATCCACCTCCTTACCTTTCCATGGCCTCATTGCCCATCACATCGGGGCTCTCCCTAGCACTGGGCAGTATTGCGGGAGTCCCCACCACCCAGCCACTCCTTGGTGTCTCAGACACTAAGAAGTCAGCTAGCAGCCACTGCACCTCTCCCATGCCCATGATCTGCTCTGAGCACCGCTCTTCCCCCTCTGCTGTCAGGTTGCAGTGCATTTACCAAAGGTATGGGCTGTACTAAAGTACTCCTGGGGCAGGGGGAGCTGGAATAGGGTGCCACATAGAGGAATGCCCGAATGCCTCACCGGAGGTCTAAGGGTCAGGGGGAGGGAATAAGCTGCAGCACAGACCCTCGGTACAGCAGAGGAATACATTTACACCTCCCTAAATGTGTCACAAGTGACTGCCTGGCTGGGGGATTCCCCCTTATCCTGGCAGGGTGCTGCGTGCCCACAGAGAGGGCTTGGTGTGCCAGCTGTGGCATGTGTGCCATAGGTTCGCCATCACTGCCCTAGAAGAACCCTTGAAAGAAATTGCAGGTTTTGAGAACTCCTTCTAAAACCAATTAATTGGTGGTCAGTGGGAAGAAAGGCCCTGAAATTGGTGCCCATGTACACTGATGGTCAGCATCCTACCCTTGTAGACAGCTAAAAAAATAGCATTGGCCTCAAGACTATGCAGATGCCATCGGATAGGTCAATCAGCCACAGTTCAAGAAACCCCTCTGGAGGAACCCTAGGGTTCCACGGATTACCTACTTGAGAATGGCTGGCCTAAACAGCCAAGGTGGATTATTAGCAATGTTCCTCTCAGTGCAAGCAGGTATAAAACATTAGAGATAAACTCACCTGCTTTATAAACAGTTAAATGTTTTAGAAGAATGCATTTTGCAATAATAATATTGCAGGGAAATACCAATGAAGACTTTTTTTCCTTTAAAATAGACAAGAGGCAAGACATTTTTAATCAAATCTGCTCATTGAGTGATTTGTTGACCTACATTTTTAAATATTTCATCTATATTGCCTTTAATTCTTCCAGTTCACTTGTGGTACATTCATTTTTTTCCTATCACTGTTTATCCTGAAGCTTTTAATACATGTGAGACAGTGTTCTAATAGTGCTTGAGGCCAGTGCGTCAACTTAAAGATGAACACCGGGATAAGTAAACATTGTCTAAATACAAGAGTCTTGTGTGTTCTTACTTGGATCTTGGTGTGCTTTGTGTATGTCCTCCAGATCTGTGCAGTAATCCAGTGTGAAACTTTACCTCTATGCAGGAGCTTCCTGTAATAAAGACCGGTCACTGCTGCTCTCTCTCTACTTGTGCAGGGTCACCGGTCTTGTCTCTGCCCCCTCCTGTCGTTTTTTGCAGGCAGAATGTAGTGGGTGGAGTCTGATGAGTCCCTCCCACAGCTCTGCTATCCCCACAGCACAATAAGGATATAAACAGAAAATGCTGTGCTGTCCCTTTAAGTTTATACATTATATTTATGGATAAATTCATCTTTTTTGGGGGGCAAAATTTCACTTTTCATAATAAATGGAACCTTTTTTCAATGCCATTCCTGCCCAGGCTATCCCAATGTGCCTTTCTCTCACTTACCTCATCCACAGGAAGTTTAAAAACGTATCAGTTTATTTTAATTTTTAAAATGATTTTCAGATTCCATCACTTCCTGTAGATTCTCTCAGCATCCACTTTCTGTAGGTCATCTCCCAGAAGCCTTCACTTCCTTGTTGGATCACAGAGGTGGGTGTGATAGGGTGTGTTCACCACTCTGGACCACAGTTCCCTCATTACTATACTACCTTCCACCCACTTCCTATCCAATCTGATTGTACAATCTCCTTTAGATCTCCCATCAGCTATGTAGTACAAGGGCTTGTATGATTTGAGAGAAATTAAATGGACTGTTCAGATGTGTCCCCCTATTCCTTAGTTGTGGTAAATGTAAAGGAAATTGTACAGATATTGTACAAGCAGATTACATTTTTATAGTACATAGGAGGGAGTGGACGGAGACACTCAGTTGTCAGGCCCCATTTACATCTCCACACATCGAAAACTCACATTCCCGCATGTGTTTGTTTTTAGGTGTTTTGAAGCGTTTTTGTTCGTCATGAATAGGGCAACACATTCACTTGAATGGGCTGCCCTACACACAACAATGGCCCCAGAGAAGCTCCAGAATTCTTTTTTGGGGAGATGACCATGGTGCGTTACCGCAGTTTTTGGTGTGTTTGCCGCATGTGGGGTGCCTTTAACATGTAATGACAACACAAACACGATACAGCATTTCTGAAACGTATGCCAAAGCATGCATTTTCTGTGCAGTTTGCCATGCGTTTGGAAACACACAGATGTGAATTGAGCCTCATTGTTCTTGTGTAAATGCACCAATTTCACTTTCAGGCCCCATTCACACCTAGCATAGTGGGAGTGCATGTTTTTTGGCTCGTTTTTGCAGTGACACACATAGGGCAGCCCATTGATTTCAATAGGCTGTGCTACACGTGGCAAAGTAGCTCATGGGACATTTTGGCACGGTGCAAGTGGCACGTTATTTTACTGCGTTTTTCACCTGTTTTTTCATTTAGCAAAATGTGTGTTTGCTTCTTGGTGTGCCGTTAACAATTAATGACTCTGATAGCTCAACTAGGTAATTTTAGGTGTATAAATGTTGCCATACACTATACAAACTGATTGTACAATCTCTGTACAATCTCCTTTAGATTTACCAAAACTATATAATAGGAAGATACACCAGCTATCCACTCACTTTGTATCTAATCATGCAGGCCCCCTGCACTACATCAGCATTGTCCTGTGGGCTGCATTCGGCCCCAGGGAGTTTAGCATGCAGCCTGAGCCCGTCTGAAGGGACGTTGGGGACGTTGATTCTATTTAAGTAGGTATACAAAGTCTTTAACGTCACCATTCTTATTTTATATATTTCTAATGAAAGTGTAGACTTTGATCTCTGTCGTCCTAGTAATTTACACCAAAAAAAAAACAACACACAAAAAACGTAGAAGTTCCTATTCCCCCTCTACTAGCACACAGTCATATTCCCTGGGACAGACCAAAGAGGGACCATTGTGTCCATTTTTTATTAAATTTCTCTTCTCTACCTTGTACAATTACAATACCCTTTTCCATAGTATATATGTCGGCTATTTTTTTTTTAGCCACAACGAGATTGAGGGAGGCGATTCCTGCTTCTATAGGCTGGAACACATGCCTTAGCTGCATTTAGAAGATGAACGATCATTGAATTCCTATATTTATGCTTTGAAAGATCTGAGAGATAGAGCAAATATCTGTCAGGATCAGAACCCAGGTCATAATCACTAAGCTGTCCTATGATATTTCGGACTTTAGACCAGAATTCCCCCAGTTTCCAACAGGACCAGAAAATATGGAGCATATTACCCTCTGCCTCCCCACAACGCCAGCAAGTATTTGTCCTTTCCAGATAGATTTTATTTAACAGTGATGGGACGCTATACCACCGTGTGAGGATTTTGTAGCATAACTCTTTATACTTACTGGCCGTTGAGGAGTAGTGGGCAAAGTAAAGAATATAACCCCCCTGCTCCTCAGAGAATGTAATGTCCAAATCTCTTTCCCATTTCTGGAGGAATCCTGGAACAAAGCCCTTAGGGGGGTGTATTAGCAGTTTGTATATCTCAGATACCCCGTGAGTAGAGGGTGCTTCTACAAAACATAGATTTTACAAAGAACAGTCTTACCATTCTCCATGAAGAAGAGAGCTAAGAAAGTGGGTAAGTTGCTGCATCCGCCATGGATCTAGTGGCAGACTAAACATCGACTGTATTTCTGGCCTGGTCTTCAGCCTGGATTCTTCAAGGTAGTTGCCTAGGCAAAATTTACCTTGTCTCAAAGTTTGTTTAAAACAGCTGTCTGTATGGCCTGGGGGGAATGATGGATTTCCCAATATTGGGTAAAGCCGAGTAATTTCCCGCTTCTGTCTTTGAAAAGAGGTGGCTTTGTTGCGCCACTCTCAAAGTTGCCCTTATAATGGGGTGATGTCGTAGGGTACCAAGTGATCTTAGCCCTAACTATGGGACGCATTGAAGTGGAATCTGGATACAAGATTGTTCAATTGCTACCCAGGCTTTCTGTCCCCCATCTCTACACCAATCTAGTACCCTATCAAGGTGCGCTGCCTGATAATATCGAATCGGGTCTGGAAAGGCCATATCTTCCTGAGTTTTAGGCATAGCCAGGAGCTGGTAGGATGGGCATGGGTGCTTTTTTGCCCAGATAAATCTAATAGAAATACTACGTAGTGATTTCAGATAGGACCCCGGAATGACAATTGGTAGAGTCTGAAAAAGGTACAGTAACTTTGGCAAGATGTTCATTTTAAGAATAGCATTCCTACCCATCCAGGTAAAGGGACCTCTATTCCATCTCTCCAAAACGTAATTGACAGGTGAAGAGAGTGTGCTAATGAGGTCAGCTGGTAAACTTCTTCCTGTTTCTTACTGGTTTCTCAGGCTCTGTCTGTATACCAGGGAGTCTTTGAAGCTTTCTAAAGCCTCATACACACGGTCGGACTTTGTACATACTTTTCCGTGGACTTTTGTACAAAGGGCGTGGTCCACAAGTTTGTATTGCATACACACGGTCGGACTTTTTGACAACAAACACGAACGTAATGACGTCACAACGTACTGACGCCGCTTCAAAAGAGGACGTTCAATGACTCCAGCACCACCTTTGGTCAACTTCTGTATTGTAGTCTGATCTTTTGCATTGGTTCTGAGCATACGTGTTTGTACCTTGTACAAAAGTCCGATGCTTTTGCATACACACGGTCGGACTTTGCTCCATCGGACTTTTGTTGCCAGAAAGTTTGTCCGTTCGCACAGCCAACAAAAGTCCGATGAAAACAGAAAAAGTTTGTCCGATGGAGCGTACACACAGTCGGATGTTGCTCCAAAACAGCTAATTTGCATGTTTGGTGTCAAAAAGTCGGACCGTGTGTACGGCCTTAAAGCCTCATACACAATATAGGACTTTGTACAAACTTTCCCTTGGATTTTTGTACAAAGGGCGTCGGCCCTGAACTTGTATTGCATACACACAGCAGGACTTTTTCAGCCAACTTTCACCAAATCATGTGGTTTTTCTGCTCTTTACCACCACCTTTGGTCAACTTCTGTATTGTTGTCTGATCTTTTGCATTGGTTCTGAGCATGCCTATTTGTACTTTGTACAAAAGTCCTATGGTTTTCTGTACACACGATCAGACTTTGCTCCATCGGACTTTTGTTACCAGAAAGTTTGTCCGTTCGCACAGCCAACAAAAGTCAGATGAAAACCAAAAAAGTTTGTCCGATGGAGCGTACACACGGTCGGATGTTGCTCCAAAACAGCTAATTTGCATGTTTGTTGTCAAAAAGTCTGATCGTGTGTATGGGCCTTAAGAAATACAGCAACAGGCTAAGGTAAGGCCTTGTTCTTAAAATTAAAGAAGGCTTGTATTTTTCTGCAACCGAGGTACATTAATGGTATATTGGTAAATAGGGGAGCTGGATTTTAGAAAAAACAAAAAGGTGAGCTTAGTCTTTAAATACAAGAGCCTGTGAATAGAAAAATCCAGTGAACTTTAATAAGCCTCTTACCAGATGTTCAGACCCCCAAAGTAAAAGAGGTCTAAAAGCACTTAGGAATTAAACCCCAATCAGGATCGCGCATGCCGTTTGCTCTTCCACTGATAAATTCCCGGGTACTGATGATAAATATCCATTCAAAATAAAAAGAAAAGCTCCATAATAAAGAATCTTAAGGCACATTTTAGTTTAAAAAAACAAAGAGATACTCACAAAACAACACTGAAAGCAAGCAAGTAGAGATGGCCCTGCTGCTCATGACGAGCGTGCGTGATGACGTCACTGCTAGCCTCACTTATGCACTTCGTCACAAAAGGATGTCTTTAATGCCGCGTACACACGATCAAACAATCGGGTGGAAAAGTCCAGCAAACTCAAGTCCGTCGGACAATCCCCCCATGTGTAGCCTCCAGCGGACTTTTTTTACCCGAAAGTACGGCGGACTTAGAAAGTATTTTTGCACTCCAATCTTCCCGTCGGACTTGCATTTCGGCAGACAATCCAGCCGTTGGTATGCCAGTCCGCCATACTTTTGAAATGAAGGGACTTTTCCCACCCGGTGAAAAGTCCGCTCATTTTGAGCGCGTCTCCAGGTAGACGGGGCCAGTGAAGGAGGCGTCGCTGGCCCCATCACCTGGTATGGACTTAAAGGGGAACCCCAACGCCGAAAAAATCGGCGTGGGGGTCCCCCCAGGTCCACATCAGACCCTTGTCCGAGCACGCTACCCAGCCGGCCAGGAAAGGGGGGGGACGAGCGAGCGCCCCCCCGAGCCATACCAGGCCGCGTGCCCTCAACATGGGGGGGTGCCTTGGGGAGGGGGGGCCGCGCAGCCCCCCCACCCCAAAGCACCTTGTCCCCATGTTGATGAGGACAAGGGCCTCTTCCCGACAACCCTGGCCGTTGGTTGTCCGGGTCTGCAGGGCGGAGGGCTTATCGGAATCCAGGAACCCCTTTAATAAGGGGGCCCCCGGATACTGGCCCCCCACCCTATGTGAATGAGTATGGGGTACAATGTACCCCTACCCATTCACCTGTAAAAAAAAGAAAAAAAAAACACAACACACAAGGGTTAAAATAGTTTATTGCACAGCTCCGGGGGTCTTCCGTCTTCGGGGGTCTTCTCGCTGGACTCCTCCACTATCTTCTTCTAGCTCCTTTGCTAGCGGAGGAGCCCGGCTTTCTTCCTCGCCGCCGCCCTTTTCTTCCGACTTCGGGAGTCTTGTCCCCCTCTTCGGTTCTTCTTGCTGGGCCACCGCGCCTTCTTCTAGCTCTTTTACAGGCGGTGGCTCTGTCTTCTATTGCCGCTGTCACCGCCTTCTGTTCTTCTCTTCAGATGTTGCCTCGTCGCATCCTCCGCTCACAATGGCACGGACGCGACGTGCGGCGACTTATATAGGGACATCACCGGATGATGTCCCCGCCCATTATGGTGTCACAGTCCCAGAGGATGCTGGGACTGTGACATCATAATAGGCGGGGACATCATCCGGTGATGTCCCTATATAAGTCGCCGCACGCCTTGTCCCCATCATTGTGAGCGGAGGGAGCGACGAGGCAACATCTGAAGAGAAGAAGAGAAGAACAGAAGGCGGCGACAGCGGCGACAGAAGACCGAGCCACCGCCTGTAAAAGAGCTAGAAGAAGGCGCGGTGGCCCGGCAAGAAGAACCGAAGAGGGGGACAAGACCCCCGAAGTCGGAAGAAGAGAGCGGCGGTGAGGAAGAAACCCGGGCTCCTCCGCTAGCAAAAGAGCTAGAAGAAGATAGCGGAGGAGTCCGGCGAGAAGACCCCCGAAGACGGAAGACCCCCGGAGCTGTGCAATAAACTATTTTAACCCTTGTGTGTTGTGTTTTTTTTTACTTTTTTTTACAGGTGAATGGGTAGGGGTACATTGTACCCCATACTCATTCACATAGGGTGGGGGGCCGGTATCCGGGGGTCAGGGTTGTCGGGAAGAGGCCCTTGTCATCATCAACATGGGGACAAGGTGCTTTGGGGTGGAGGGGCCGCGCTGCCCCCCCTTCCCCAAGGCACCCCCCCATGTTGAGGGCACGCGGCCTGGTACGGCTCAGGAGGGGGGTGCTCGCTCGTCCCCCCCTTTCCTGGCCGGCCGGGTAGCGTGCGCGGACAAGGGTCTGATGTGGACCTGGGGGGGACCCCCACGCCAATTTTTTTGTCGTTAGGGTTCCCCTTTAAGTCCATACCAGGTGGCGGGGCCAGCGACGTCTCCTTCGTGGGCCCCGCCTACCTGGAGACACGCTCAAAATGAGCGGACTTTCCTCCGCGTGTGTGGGCGAGTCCGTTAATTTCAAAAGTACGGCGGATAGTCCGGCGGACTTAGTACGCCATATTAGTCCGGCGGACTTAGTATGCCGTATTAGTCCGCTGAAAAAGTGTCGTGTGTGGGCAAGTAGCCCGTTTGGAAAGTCCGGCAGATAGTCCGCTACGTGTGTACGCGGCATAAGGGGCATCTGTTGGACTTCACTGGACTTTTTTATTCATAGGCACTTGTTGTATTTAAATATATAAACTTAAATGGACACCACAACATTTTCTGTTTATATTGTTGGTTTGATATTTTGGTATCTAAAGCATCATTTGAGTGCTGCTGTTTGTTTTTCTATTTTTCTTTTTGATTGGAAAACATTTTTCACATATAGCTCTAGCA
This sequence comes from Lithobates pipiens, assembly GCF_037356315.1. Taxonomy (NCBI): domain Eukaryota; kingdom Metazoa; phylum Chordata; class Amphibia; order Anura; family Ranidae; genus Lithobates; species Lithobates pipiens. The sequence continues at coordinate 291,407,629 of NW_027507785.1, forward strand.
CAATAATGTTGTCATTGCCTTTTTTGTAAGGTAAAAATCTTGGTTTGCAAAGGCATTTGGTACACACAAGAAGGATTTATATCTTTTGTGACTATAGAGGAATTTATTTAAATTAAGGTTTTTGAGTTCGGCTAAAAAAAAATATTTATGATCGCCAAACAACTAGCATTTTCAATAGAAAAAGTCAGGATTTTATCATGACTAGTTACCTTTAATGTTATCCCTCTTCAAACTCATTGCTGTAGTCTGGAATCACAGGTAAGCAGGGTGAAGAAGCTTTGAAGTCCTAATAGAGAATGTCTGACCTATATTTTTGAGCGATAACACTTGTCTTCCTGTCATATATTCTTTCTTCCAGTTCACTTGTGATACACTCTAATTATTCTATCACTGTTTAACCTGCAGCTTCATGAGTCACTATTTTCCAAGAGCTTTAGGCCAAATTTTCAGCATAATCACATTATACATCCCCATTGAACAGCACAGCATATGGATCAAACCAAGTCCAATAAACAGAAGCAAAATTTAAAGCCGAACTCCAGGCACATGTAAAATACTCAAATGAATTCAGTTCTATATAAATGAATGGATCTTTTTTTTTTTATGTAATCGTTAATGTATCTATAATTATTTTGGTATCAGCCTCTTGCCTAAGCAGAACTCCGATTGGAAAAGGGGGTAGAACAAGGAGCCAATCAGTGGTGCTGCAGTGTTTATGTGCTAACAAGGAACATGCTAATTGGAAGCAGAGGGGCAGAGAGATTATTTTCTCTTTTTTTATTGTCCAATCACAGGCTGGGGTGATGAAGAGACCTGTAAGCCCTTGTACACATGGTTGGAGATTCCGACGGAATGTTTCCTATCGGACCGTTTTGTTGGATATCCCGACTGTGTGTGGTCTGCATCAGACTGTTTCCGTCGGAATATCCGACGGACCAACTTTTCCAACTTGCCGATAAAATTTTCCAACAAAATGCTCCAATTGGACATACTCCGATCATGTGTAGCCTACTCCGACGGACAAAGTGCCACGCATGCTCAGATCAAATTCCTAGACCAAAGCTATTGGCTACTAGCCTGAACATAGTCACGTTATGTACAATCAGATTTTCCCACAACTGAGTCCGACCGTATGTATGCAACATCACTTCCGTCGGAATTAATCCGACAGATTTGGTTGCCGGAATCTCCAACCGTGTGTACGGGGGCTAAGTGTTATGTAACTGTAGCAGAGATAAAACAGGTCTCTTTCCCTGCCAAACAGGGAAATCTCACAACTTGATGTACAGAAATACAGATCCAGGTAAAACAGCTTCCTTTTTTATATTTCAGCTGTGTATTTAGCTGTGTGCCTGAAGTTTAGCTTTAAAGGGACACTCAGGGGCTGGGCTTACTAAATCTAGAGAGTGCAAAATCTGGTGCAGCTCTGCGTAGAAACAAATAGGCTACCAGGTTTTATTGTCAAAGCTTAGTTGAACAAGCTGAAGTCGATTAGCTACAATGTACAGTAGAGCTGCACAATTCTGGATAAAATGAGAATCACCAATTTTTTTTTTTGCTTAGAATAAAGATCTCAATTCTCTCACGATTCTGAAGATTTTTTTATTTTAAAGGTTTACAATTCCTGAACATTAGGTTATCAAACAAGATGGCAATAAAATAAGACATAATACTCTTTGCTTCAATCAAATATAAAGACAATTAAATACATTTATTTTGTTTCATTTTGCACTTTTTTTTTAAATGTGAAACGTGTAAATATATGTTAAAGCTGTAAAAATATTAATGAGCAAACAAAAGAAAAAAGTTTTAATTATTAATAGTTTATAAAAATAGAAGTAAATAAAAAAATAAAAATCATCAGGAAAAGAATAATTTAATGGAGAAGGAGAATAAGAATTTAAGAAATAAGAAGGGTTAGACCCCTTTCACACTGAAGGTGGTTTTCAGGCATTTTAGCACTAGAAATTGTGCCTGTAAAGCGCCTGAAAACCACCTCCCGTGCGGCCCGAATGTGAAAGCCCGAGTGCTTTCACACTGGGGTGGTGTGCTTGCAGGACCTTACAAAAAGTCCTGCAAAAAGCATTTTTAAAAGAGTCCCACTAGCAGCCAAAAAGCGCTGCTTAAACAGTGCTAAAGCACCACTAAAACGAGCAGCGCATTAACTCTAACTTGGCCACGGCTACAGTGTGAAAGTAGCCTTAATAAAGGTTTTTTTTTTTTACTTGACAAGGTTGCTTTCAAATTACTTCATTGGCAGACCAAAGTTCATCACTTTAATCTGTAAATTAATAAACAGATACAATAGTTCTTTTTATCTGTCTCTTTCAGGTTTGAGCAATGTTGTTGATAAACATTGGTAGCTGCTTTTTTTTTTTTTTTTTTGACAGCTGTGAGCAGGGGAACTGCTCTGCACTTTTTACATGAATCGTGGAAATGTTGCATTAAGGTCGTGTGGGGGTCGAATCGAGATCACAATCTTTTAACGATTAATCGTGCAGCTGCAACAGATTTTGCACTATCCAGTCCTTGCTGAACCGGCCGGGATTTGAACCATCTATGGCCTGCTTAACTTCACTAACTTTATCTGAGCCTGACTCTTCAGATTGGGTGTCAGAGGTCATGCTGCCTTGTTAATTGCTTGATCTCAATTACTGTTTCTCAACTCCTAAGTGCATACCAGTTTAAAAAACAGAATTCTTTAGGCCCCATTCACACCTGAGCATTTTCAGGCAGAAAAGCGCAAGTTTTTACCATGTTTTGCCTCGATTTTGCCCAGGGCAAAACATCACTAATGTAAAAAGAAGAAAAACGCCCAAATCTGCCCGATTTGAGCAACAAAAAAGGGTCCAGAACTTGTTTGAGCTTCAGGCGTTCGACTTCAGGTGACTTGGAGGGGAGACGTGAACCATCTCCATTGAGAATAATAGATTTTTTCCCCTCCAGCATTTTGTAGCTTCAGGCTTTAAGCTACAAAACGCTCAGGTGTGAATGGGGCCTAAATGAGGCAAAAGCACGTGTGAAGGTGGTACTACCTTTAGGCACATTTAGCGCTTGGACGTTTAATAATTTAATTGGCCAGAGTACTGACCAACGTGATGCTTCTGCATTCAGGAGAAGGATGTTTAACTGCCCCTGTACTCTGCTGGACACATAGGCTTTTATGGTGTTGAGTTCAAGAGCTTTGGCAAGAAAACGCCAAAAACTCCTAAACTCACGTTTAGGAGCAGCAGCGTGCATGAGGCCTTAAAGTGGTTGTAAAGGCAGAAGGTTTTTATCTGAATGCATTCTATGCATTCAGATAAAAAGTCTTCTGTGTGCAGCAGCCCCCCCCATCTCGATCCAGAAGGGAGATAGTGAAGATGTTGGTTTGAGAGTGTAGCATAGAGCCAGAGGGTGAACGTAGCATTTGAGAGGGAACCACATTCAGAGGGCAGGTGGTAAGGTGGACATTACCAAGTAGTTTAGCAACCTTGTCTATAGTGGTGGGGTTGAAAGAGGGAAATGATGATTGTGCCTGGGGGCATGAAGTGTAAAGTTTGGAGGGTATCGGAACAGTAGAGATCTCCTCACGAATTGTATCAATCTACTGTTGTATATCAGTTGTATACTGTGCTTTGTGTTGCTTTACACTAGTTCAGAAGCTGCAACCACTGAGCCATGGTGCCTCATTGCTTTACGTTCAGGGTTGTGCCATCCATGAGGCCAATTGAGGTGGCCACCATTGGCAGCAGTCATGGAAGTGCAGTGGTGGGCAGCACTGAAACTGGAGTGTTTACCTGTGTAGCCCTGGCTGCCTGTTTTCTTGCAACCAGTGATGCTGTGCAGCCAGGTTGCTAGCATCCTAGCAACCATTGGATGAAGAGAGGGCCACATCCAGCTCTGGCATGGCCCTGGTTATGTTGAATGCTTCAAGAAAAGCATTTTGAATAGTGATGGAACACAAGCACTGGTAGTTGTGCTTCTGCATCCAGCTCTCTAGCCACTTGCCGACCGGCTCCTGTACATAAATGTCGGCACTTTGAAGAGGGAGATCTCCGTAACGGCAGCAGCTGCTGCTACAACCGAGATATCCATCTTTTCAGGAGCCGGTCGTGTTTATGATAATTATAAAAATATAAAAATATAAAAAGGGAAAACACTGCGCTATAGTTTGTGAAAAAATGGCCACAACGGCCACAACAGCAGCCAACACCAAAAACAAACAAAGTTCAACAGGAAAAATAAAAAATATAGTGTAGCGCTTCAATAATAAGTGTAATCAACACAAATTCTATAAAGATAATAGTAGCAAAACAGAGATCACACAGAACCAAATGCCTAGAAATCAAAGTCCAACATAAAACAGTCATTCAACTGTGTTGATGGCGTAGAAGTGACCAAACCGTCACCTAGAAGGACAATGATGTACTGGACGAATGAGTTCATGCGGGTAAACTTGATTGTAAGCATCAAACTGAAAAGTGAATAAATACTTCTTACCAGAACGGTTGGACTCACACAGTCATATGACGGTTGAGTCTAGAAGGCTTGGGGTCACACTCTGGGACCAAAGACTGTAAGGAGAGAGGTCAGTTGGGCTGGTGCAGAAACTCCTGACGGTTGTAGGCTCGAAGGTGGATCCTTTCAGATGAAACCTCAAAGGTCAAGCCCAGACGCAGCTCACTGTACCAACAATCCTGCCACCCCCGAATGGAGAGGGAGGTACTCGTAAAATTTTACACCGAGGCAACGGAGAGGGGAAAAAAGAAAAAAAGGCTCCACATGGTGCGGGTCAAACAATATAAAAAAGTTGATTTATTAAAGTCAAAAAGATAATAAATTGACTTAGTGATCACATAAAAAGCAAAATGAACTAAAAGCAATGTGGGGTACCAACAGCTCGCCCGACGCGTTTCGACATATGTGTCTTCAACTGGGGCATGTTGGAACCCACCACATTGCTAGCAAATATATAGAGAATGAGGCAGAGGTCACGCCTAACAAGAGGCGGGGCATCCAATCTCAAACAGTCTCTTAAAGCTACAGTGTACAATTTGATCAAACCAAAGTCTACCAATTCAAACACTATAAACAGATACAAATAACATCCAAAAATGTCATTCATGCAGACTATTAGATAAGTATTAATGACAATAAAATCTAAAGTAAAAAATACATAAAAAGTAAGTCACCATACTCACTCGTGAGTAGCACTAAATAAACTGCATTGTTCACAGCCTAATCATATATATAAATACAGCATGATTCAATTCAATTGTAAAACATATGCAGAGAACACATCAAGTACCAATACATAAACATCAGACCTGCGTTGTTAGTTATACATTAAATATATTAGACCTTTGCAAAAAGCTGCCAGTTTGCATTTAGATTGTTCAGATTGTTTTGCTTTTTATGTGATCACTAAGTCAATTTATTATCTTTTTGACTTTAATAAATCAACTTTTTTATATTGTTTGACCCGCACCATGTGGAGCCTTTTTTTCTTTTTTCCCCTCTCCGTTGCCTCGGTGTAAAATTTTACGAGTACCTCCCTCTCCATTCGGGGGTGGCAGGATTGTTGGTACAGTGAGCTGCGTCTGGGCTTGACCTTTGAGGTTTCATCTGAAAGGATCCACCTTCGAGCCTACAACCGTCAGGAGTTTCTGCACCAGCCCAACTGACCTCTCTCCTTACAGTCTTTGGTCCCAGAGTGTGACCCCAAGCCTTCTAGACTCAACCGTCATATGACTGTGTGAGTCCAACCGTTCTGGTAAGAAGTATTTATTCACTTTTCAGTTTGATGCTTACAATCAAGTTTACCCGCATGAACTCATTCGTCCAGTACATCATTGTCCTTCTAGGTGACGGTTTGGTCACTTCTACGCCATCAACACAGTTGAATGACTGTTTTATGTTGGACTTTGATTTCTAGGCATTTGGTTCTGTGTGATCTCTGTTTTGCTACTATTATCTTTATAGAATTTGTGGTGTTTATGATAATGGTGATCTCTGCAGTGGATTCGCCGCAAAATCACCGTTATCGCGGCGGGAGAGGGGACCCCCTTCCCTCCCACCACTCACCCGAGCCCTCCATCGCTTACCAGAGCCATCGGCAGGGGTGGAAGCAATCGGGTCCTCTCGGTGTCTGGGTATGGAGTGAGGGGGAGATGGCCTCCACAAGTCTCCATACCATAGCAGGGCGGAAGCAACGTCAAAACATCACTTCCGCCCATAGCACTTAAAGGCAAATTTTTTCAAAGTAATTTTTTCAAATGTCGATTTTTTTTTATTATTATTGCATTTTAGTCTAAATATGAGATCTGAGGAATTTTTGACCCCAGATCTCATATTTAAGAGGACCTGCCATGATTTTTTCTATTACAAGGGATGTTTACATTCCTTGTAATAGGAATAAAAGTGATCCATATTTTTTCTTTAAAAAGTGAAAAAATGTATAAAATTAAGTAAAATAAATAAGATTTTTTTTTAAGCGATCTGTCCCGATGAGCTCACGCGCAGAAGCAAACACATACGTGAGAAGCGTCCGACCTCCTCTGTAACGCAAAACATGCAACCTGTAGAAATTTTAAAATGTCGCCTATGGAGATTTTTGATTGTAAAAGTTTGATGCCATTCCACGAGCGGGCGCAATTTTGAAGCGTGACATGTTGGGTATCAATTTACTCGGCGTTATCTTTCACAATTAAAAAAAAAATGGACTAACTTTACTGTTGTCTTATTTTTTTATTCAAAAAAGTTAATTTTTTCCCAAAAAAGTGTGCTTGTTAGCCCTTGTACACACGGTCGGACATTCCGACAACCAAATCCGTCAGATTTTGTCAGACGGATTTTGTCCGAAACTGGTGTTGCATACACACGGTCGGACAAAGTTGTCGGAAAATCCGATCGTTCAGAACGTGATGACGTTATTTTATTACGCCGGGACTATGTTCAGGCTAGTAGCCAATAGCTTTGGTCTAGGAATTTGATCTGAGCATGCGTGGCACTTTGTCCAATCGGAATTCTCTACAAACAATCGGACAAAGTCCGATCGGAAAATTTTATAGCCCAGCTCTAAAATTTTGTCGGTCGGATATTCCGACGGAAGCAGTCCGATGGAGCCCACACACGGACGGATTATCCGACAACACGGTCCAATCTGACATTTTCCGTCGGAATGTCCGACCGCGTGTACAAGGGCTAAGACCGCTGCTCAAATACAGTGTGAAAAAAAGTATTGCAGTGACCGCCATTTTATTCTCTAGGGTGTTAGAAAAAAACAATATATAATGGTCTGCAAGAGATCAAAGTTTCAGTAAATCAGCCTCCAGATTACTAAATATAAACTTTCTTCATTCAAGGGGTATTGTCATTCTCATTTTTGTAACCCCCTGACAAGGTCACTTTAAGATTCTATGGAAAATGTGGTTGGAAGCTACCTAACCTACCGGTATATTTTTGGACTTGAGAAGGAAAACATTGCACCTGGAGGAAACTCCCATAAACACAGGGAACTCTTACATAGATGGAGTGTGGTCATAACCCAAGTACCACAAACCAGTGCTTACTCCTGAGGCACACTGCTTGTAAAGAAGTTTTACCACTCTCTGTCAAAAGTCTGAATGTCCGGATTACAGTACAGTTGTCGATGTCATGTTATTTTTGACATTCTGGTGACGCTGATAAATGTTCTCTTCTTGTAATATTTCAGAAAGATTGATGGTGGAGGAATACAGTGACGCCAACACATTCTTCAGATACTTGAAATAAAAGATTATTTCAGCTCTTACACCCAGCGCATTATGGAGAATAAGTTACCACAGCCAGTTTGCTTTATAACGAGTGTCAGCAGTGGTCACAACATATAGTGGTGCTCTGTGAGCTGTTGCCTAAATGGACACTTGCCAGGTTGTACCACAACAAGAGGGCACCATGTAGCAACAGCTATGAGCATACAAGATCTCTACGCTTGGGTACCATCTACAGCCATCCACCATGATGATCTAAACACTGGAACCAAATCATGGGACCAAACAGAATACAATCTGTGGCTACTGATGACATCAGAGCGTGCTGACGAAATGTGTAGGTTGCCTAGAGCGTGATACGTCACTTCCGTCGCTTGAAACACAACTGGAACGTTAACAGCATCTCCAACACATGGTTGTGTTAAGCTGTTATGGAGATTTTATCTGTTTTTACCCAAATTTGTGATTAGATTTCGCCACATAATTCACCATGGAGCCCCTTTTCTTCTTCTTTTAAACCCTTGGTATCCACTCGGATCGATACTGTAGTTATGTTTATTTCCACATTGGAATTTCCTAGAAGTGTTTTATGAGTACCAGGAGGTTTCTTGGGATCCTGATTGAACATCCATCCGGACCGGAGCTGTGGCTGTGATGTGTTCCATTGGCATTATTTACAAGCGTATATGACTACCTGTAATAGGTAACCTCCTTTGCTGTCCACCAAGAACTGGAAGATTCACATGCACATATTTGATTTTTTGATTATTTTGATTTGGACACTTAATCAGATAACTTTGTGGACATTACACATACATTTTTACACATATATTGTGTTTGCTGACATTGGTCTATGTACTTTGAGCACTTGCCCTTTAATTATTTTTCGAGAGAGCGGTTCTAATTATTTAATTTTTAAATAATTCTTCAATCTGTGGCTACTGTTAGCCACAATTGCAAATCTACAAAAATAATTTCTGTAAAAATATTTGTAACTAACCTCTTAAAATATTCTGATTCTTTGGAATGAAATATGAAGATTGGAATCAAAGTTTCATGACCTACAGGAACAGATGGAGACCACATTCAATTAAAATTTTTAAAGCAAATCTGTACTTGGCCTGACAAAGCTATAAGATGACTTTAAAGAACAAAAGAGTAAAACTTGCGCTTGGTAAAAATTAGTTGATATGGGAAAAATTCAATTAAGAAAATAGCAGCTAAGCACAAAAAACCAGATACTAGGTCTAAATAACAGAAATGTGGAAAACAGTGCAGCGCTTAGTATATAACACGTGACTGAATATAGTAAAACAATGGATCAGGGAAAAAAACTTTCAAAGATAATGTTTCCAAAAAGTAAAACATCAATGATAAACAATACACATGTGCATATTGTGCAATAAACAAAAAAGCAATAAAAATGGGTTATTAAACCAAAAAAATCAAAAAATGGTCAAAAAAAAACACTTTTAGAAGGACCAATAGTTATTTAGACTACAGCTTGATGCTGTGAAGCACAAACTTGTGATTAAGTGAGGAAAATAAACAACAAAATTGAAAAACAAATCAAAACAAATCCCATGCTTTGGATAAATGAAGTGATTTACAAGGCCCCATATATGTGAAGATAAAAGTTCATTAAGTGGAACGTGAATGAAACTTTATAGTTGAACGTGAATGAAACTTTAAAGTTGGTCCCAGGTATCACTGGTGTAGGTGCTTGACCACGTAAATTCTTTCACTGTACAGTTTAAGTAAGTAGTAAAGGCTTACCAGAGCCACCTTTAGTGTGCGCAGATACGAACTCCCCAACGATTGGGATCGGACAAGATCGTTCCTCCGACACTCCTCGTGTGAATGGATGATTCGAATCACCTTTGCGGGTAGGAAGGTAAAGAATGACCCACACCTTCGGGTGTTCCTTGAACGTCGTCCGTTCCGGTCCGTTCGAAAATGTTCAAGTTGGCGTGTCACCAAATGGATGAAAAAGGAAAAAAGCGCCCAATCGTGTGATAAAGTCTAAAACACGTGTACTTTATTTTCCAACCAAATAGACGTTGAAAGATACAGATGACTCAATGGAGTCGTATAAAATTAAACGAAGAGAATTGCTAGCAAAAATATAAAATCAAGCAGATAAAAATAGCACGAGATGTAGACGTATCTACCCGACGATCGTTTCGTCACAGATTGACGTCATCAGGGGTACGCCCACACCCTCGTGCTAAAGGTTTAAATAGCCTATGGGTGAGGTAGGGAGCCCTGCCATAGGTGCAGACCAAAACGTCCGTGCATAATGGGATTAACCCACAAATGACCAGTCCCTTCGGATTGGTTACCACATATAGAAAGGAAGAAAAAGGAAAAAAAACGGTCGACGACCAGTTAGTTAAAATAAAGCTGGAGTTCCATCATAACTTAATGGTGGAACTCAAATATAAAATAGACTAATAAAAGTGACCAGTGAAAAATACAAACAATGAGTCCTATGATAAATCCCCTTTGTTTGACAGATGGCCATATGCAATAATGATGGCTATCTAACTGTATGTATGTCCCAAAAATGGGTGACTTGGTTCAAAAAAATAATAAAATAAAAAATGTATATATATATACAATACATACGTATAGGTTACCATCCAAAGAAAGAAAAGTGACCATAATATTGAGGTGGGGGCCTAAACAGCATTAGCTACCCACCATTACCCATAGTCCAGTTATAAAAATTTCATGGATGAGACATATCCAACGGGTTTAGAAAGAACATTACATTCACTCTATTCTCATAAGATATATATAGATTACATAAAAAATTATATAAACTACCTAGCAAACATTGCTACAGAAATACAGATAATGATAGTGAAATTAATCATCACAGTGTATGAGACCCAGACTGAATACAAAATCAGTACAGTAAAAGGGGAAGAAGGGAATGTTAAATCAACTGTTATTAATAAAACAATTAATGTCCCATTCGACGTTAAGCCCCCCAGGAATATGTGTCCCTAATTTATGGATCCAGTTTGTTTCTGCCCTGGAAATAGTGCGCTTGGCGTTACTGCCGCGCCAATGTGGGGTATATTTTTCTAAAGCCAGAAAGGTGGTACCTCTTGGGTCCCGATTGTGTTTTAGGTCGTAATGTTTACTAACGTTATGTTTGTCAAATCCTTTACAAATGTTAGTGATATGTTCCCCCAGGCGCACATGTAGCATGCGTACTGTGCGTCCCACATACTCCAAACCACATGGACATCTAAGTAAGTACACAACGCACTTAGTGGTGCATGTAATGAATGTTCGTATGGGGTAAGTAAGTCCATTGCTAGACGAGGTGAACTCAGTAAATCTCCTGCCTCGTAGAGCATTTAGCTTACAAGCTCTACATTTCCCACAGGGGTAGAAGCCCTTCAAATCACCAAAAAAAGTGGGTCTAGTTGGGGCGTCCGGGACATTTGGAGCAATCATATTTCGCAAGTTGGTTGCACCCCTAAAGATCACATTTGGTCTATCAGGAAGTTCGGGGCCCAAGATTCGGTCATTTTTGATAACCGACCAATGTTTCTGTAAAATTCTTTTCACAGCCCAATGCTGACTGGAAAAAGTCGTGAGTAAGGAAACTCCATAGTTGTCCATGTTGTCAGTCCTGGGTGGTCTCTCAGCTAACAATGTTTGACGTTCCCTACTGTTGACCTCCATTATGGTGGAATCAAGGGACTCACTGTTATAACCTTTAGCTAGGAATCTCTCTTTTAAGATTAGTGCCTCCTTAAGAAAATCCTCATTGAAAGTGCAATTGCGTTTTAAGCGAAGAAACTGGCCCTTAGGGACCGCTGAGAGCCATGACCTATGATGGCAGGAGTCGAGTGGAATATAGCTATTCCTGTCGGTTTTCTTGAAAAACGTTGTAGTAGTTATGTTATTATCCCGGATGGAAATATTCAAATCCAGAAATTGGATATTAGTGGGGCTTGAAACATAGCTGAGAACTATCCCACGGTTGTTATTGTTTAAATGGGACAGGAAGAGTTCTGCTGATGAACTGTCACCATCCCAGATAAACAAGATGTCATCGATAAACCTTTTCCAGGTAACTAGTTTCGGGGGTTTGTCACTAAAGACTATGTCCTCCTCCCATTTTGCCATGAAGAGATTGGCCATACTGGGAGCAAATTTAGCTCCCATGGCCACTCCCTTCACTTGCAAAAAATGGGTCCCGTCATGCCAAAAGTGATTGTGCGTCATGGCAAACAGAAGTAATTCAAGAATATAGTTACGCTGAGTCACCGAAATACTACCATCCTGGGCCAGAAAGTGATGGACTGCTTCATAGCCCAATTGATGGGAGATAGCGGTGTACAGTGAAGCTACATCCGCGGTAATTAGGAGATAGGTGGGTTTCCATTCAATCAATTGCAGAATATTGATAACATGCTTGGTGTCTCTCAAAAAGGATGGCGTGCCCATCACCAGTGGTTGCAGATATTTGTCAATGTATTTCCCTATACGCGAGGTTACAGAGTCAATTCCACTGATGATGGTCCGCCCTGGTGGATTTTCTAAAGATTTGTGTATCTTGGGTAGAGAATACATGACCGGTAAGCGCGGCGCCAAAGGTACCAGAAAGTCCCTTTCTTTTTTATTTAAAATACCCATGTTAAACCCTTTCTCAACCAACTCTTTTAGTTCACCTTTGAATTGGGTAGTGGGGTCTAAAAGTAATGGAGAGTACTCCACCAGGGCGGCCCATCATCAGTGGAATTGACTCTGTAACCTCGCGTATAGGGAAATACATTGACAAATATCTGCAACCACTGGTGATGGGCACGCCATCCTTTTTGAGAGACACCAAGCATGTTATCAATATTCTGCAATTGATTGAATGGAAACCCACCTATCTCCTAATTACCGCGGATGTAGCTTCACTGTACACCGCTATCTCCCATCAATTGGGCTATGAAGCAGTCCATCACTTTCTGGCCCAGGATGGTAGTATTTCGGTGACTCAGCGTAACTATATTCTTGAATTACTTCTGTTTGCCATGACGCACAATCACTTTTGGCATGACGGGACCCATTTTTTGCAAGTGAAGGGAGTGGCCATGGGAGCTAAATTTGCTCCCAGTATGGCCAATCTCTTCATGGCAAAATGGGAGGAGGACATAGTCTTTAGTGACAAACCCCCGGAACTAGTCACCTGGAAAAGGTTTATCGATGACATCTTGTTTATCTGGGATGGTGACAGTTCATCAGCAGAACTCTTCCTGTCCCATTTAAACAATAACAACCGTGGGATAGTTCTCAGCTATGTTTCAAGCCCCACTAATATCCAATTTCTGGATTTGAATATTTCCATCCGGGATAATAACATAACTACTACAACGTTTTTCAAGAAAACCGACAGGAATAGCTATATTCCACTCGACTCCTGCCATCATAGGTCATGGCTCTCAGCGGTCCCTAAGGGCCAGTTTCTTCGCTTAAAACGCAATTGCACTTTCAATGAGGATTTTCTTAAGGAGGCACTAATCTTAAAAGAGAGATTCCTAGCTAAAGGTTATAACAGTGAGTCCCTTGATTCCACCATAATGGAGGTCAACAGTAGGGAACGTCAAACATTGTTAGCTGAGAGACCACCCAGGACTGACAACATGGACAACTATGGAGTTTCCTTACTCACGACTTTTTCCAGTCAGCATTGGGCTGTGAAAAGAATTTTACAGAAACATTGGTCGGTTATCAAAAATGACCGAATCTTGGGCCCCGAACTTCCTGATAGACCAAATGTGATCTTTAGGGGTGCAACCAACTTGCGAAATATGATTGCTCCAAATGTCCCGGACCCCCCCAACTAGACCCACTTTTTTTGGTGATTTGAAGGGCTTCTACCCCTGTGGGAAATGTAGAGCTTGTAAGCTAAATGCTCTACGAGGCAGGAGATTTACTGAGTTCACCTCGTCTAGCAATGGACTTACTTACCCCATACAAACATTCATTACATGCACCACTAAGTGCGTTGTGTACTTACTTAGATGTCCATGTGGTTTGGAGTATGTGGGACGCACAGTACGCATGCTACATGTGCGCCTGGGGGAACATATCACTAACATTTGTAAAGGATTTGACAAACATAACGTTAGTAAACATTACGACCTAAAACACAATCGGGACCCAAGAGGTACCACCTTTCTGGCTTTAGAAAAATATACCCCACATTGGCCTGGCAGTAACGCCAAGCGCACTATTTCCAGGGCAGAAACAAACTGGATCCATAAATTAGGGACACATATTCCTGGGGGGCTTAACGTCGAATGGGACATTAATTGTTTTATTAATAACAGTTGATTTAACATTCCCTTCTTCCCCTTTTACTGTACTGATTTTGTATTCAGTCTGGGTCTCATACACTGTGATGATTAATTTCACTATCATTATCTGTATTTCTGTAGCAATGTTTGCTAGGTAGTTTATATAATTTTTTATGTAATCTATATATATCTTATGAGAATAGAGTGAATGTAATGTTCTTTCTAAACCCGTTGGATATGTCTCATCCATGAAATTTTTATAACTGGACTATGGGTAATGGTGGGTAGCTAATGCTGTTTAGGCCCCCACCTCAATATTATGGTCACTTTTCTTTCTTTGGATGGTAACCTATACGTATGTATTGTATATATATACATTTTTTATTTTATTATTTTTTTGAACCAAGTCACCCATTGTTGGGACATACATACAGTTAGATAGCCATCATTATTGCATATGGCCATCTGTCAAACAAAGGGGATTTATCATAGGACTCATTGTTTGTATTTTTCACTGGTCACTTTTATTAGTCTATTTTATATTTGAGTTCCACCATTAAGTTATGATGGAACTCCAGCTTTATTTTAACTAACTGGTCGTCGACCGTTTTTTTTCCTTTTTCTTCCTTTCTATATGTGGTAACCAATCCGAAGGGACTGGTCATTTGTGGGTTAATTCCATTATGCACGGACGTTTTGGTCTGCACCTATGGCAGGGCTCCCTACCTCACCCATAGGCTATTTAAACCTTTAGCACGAGGGTGTGGGCGTACCCCTGATGACGTCAATCTGTGACGAAACGATCGTCGGGTAGATACGTCTACATCTCGTGCTATTTTTATCTGCTTGATTTTATATTTTTGCTAGCAATTCTCTTCGTTTAATTTTATACGACTCCATTGAGTCATCTGTATCTTTCAACGTCTATTTGGTTGGAAAATAAAGTACACGTGTTTTAGACTTTATCACACGATTGGGCGCTTTTTTCCTTTTTCATCCATTTGGTGACACGCCAACTTGAACATTTTCGAACGGACCGGAACGGACGACGTTCAAGGAACACCCGAAGGTGTGGGTCATTCTTTACCTTCCTACCCGCAAAGGTGATTCGAATCATCCATTCACACGAGGAGTGTTGGAGGAACGATCTTGTCCGATCCCAATCGTTGGGGAGTTCGTATCTGCGCACACTAAAGGTGGCTCTGGTAAGCCTTTACTACTTACTTAAACTGTACAGTGAAATAATTTACGTGGTCAAGCACCTACACCAGTGATACCTGGGACCAACTTTAAAGTTTCATTCACGTTCAACTATAAAGTTTCATTCACGTTCCACTTAATGAACTTTTATCTTCACATATATGGGGCCTTGTAAATCACTTCATTTATCCAAAGCATGGGATTTGTTTTGATTTGTTTTTCAATTTTGTTGTTTATTTTCCTCACTTAATCACAAGTTTGTGCTTCACAGCATCAAGCTGTAGTCTAAATAACTATTTGTCCTTCTAAAAGTGGTTTTTTTTGACCATTTTTTGATTTTTTTGGTTTAATAACCCATTTTTATTGCTTTTTTGTTTATTGCACAATATGCACATGTGTATTGTTTATCATTGATGTTTTACTTTTTGGAAACATTATCTTTGAAAGTTTTTTTCCCTGATCCATTGTTTCACTATATTCAGTCACGTGTTATATACTAAGCGCTGCACTGTTTTCCACATATAAGATGACTTTATTCCTGGTATGGAGGAGCATGTGACATGCCATAAGAGAGCACTGGGCCAATCCCCAAGAACAAGTGCTGTCACATGGGGGAATCTATAATCTCACGGAAGATGCAACTTTGAGTCTGCTGGGGCTGCTGACATTACATCTTAGTTATCAGCACCCAGCTGCAATCTCAAGGCTATTGCAGCAACAAATTCTTTAAAAGTTGCCTTATAGAGGCACCACAATACTCAGAGTGGGCTCTGAGTGACAGCGTCCTGAACAGGGCTCTATCCTTCGCTTCATTCAGCTATTGACCAGGAGATGCCCCGGACAAAAGATAAATGTATACAAAGAGATTGGAAATAGTGGTGATGTCATTACCCAAATATGCCAATGCCCATGTCACTATGTGGGTGGAGATTGATGGGGAACTAGTTTCTCAGTTTCCTATCAGTCTCCACCCACATAGTAACATGGACATTGGCTTATTTTGGGTAATGAAATCACCACTATTTCCAAGTCCACCGGTCTTTTGCGCACAGCAGTGAGTGGTTTCAAAAGCTGATATTGGATTGAATAAAAGCTATGTGCAGTCAATCAACAGCCAGGTGGTCCTGAAATGGAACTAGTCTTTCAGTTCCCCATCAGCCTGCATCCATCCCTACTACAAAAATCTGTGTGAGACAGGTGCAGTGGCCAGATAGGGAGGAAGGGAGCGCATTGAGAAAGGAGTGTCTAGTATAGATACTCCGACCCCAGTGCCCGACACCAACAGATTCATGTACATATCTATGACAGGTGTATGAATTTTGGTATGGTGGCCAACAGAATTCTAATGAATGTATACATCAGTGTGACTAATGAGGGAGGAAGGGAGCATTGAGGAAGGTCCAGCATGGCCACTCCAACCTTAGTGCCTGTCACCAATAGATTCATATACTTGTCTTTACCAAACATATGAATCTCCTGCAAGCATCAACAATTTTGATAGGATGGTCATCAGATTTCTAAATGGTTTCTATGACACCCCTTATAAGTCCCCCACCCCCCAATTCCCTGCATCCTCTAATGTCCTTTTCCCTATGTCCCTGCTAAGGGCCTGCTCACATTTGAGTTGCAGTAAAGCATGAACATTATCACAATGCACAGTAACATATTAAGCAGAGTGTGATGGGTTGCAGTGCCCTTCATTTTGAATGTGCTATATCAGTGAAAAAAATAGAACAGTTGCGGATTCTCCTACATTAGGTCCCATCCAAAATGAACACAGCACTCAATAAAACGTGCTGTGGCAAAGGGGTTACTGCAAGATAGCATGTACTGGAACTTCTAGTGCTAGGTACAGGATCGTATAACAATTTATTGGCAGGGATGGGGTAAATGGTATTACCGCATCATACAGGCCTCACCTTCCTTAATTCCAAACCCTTTAAACTGTTTTCTATTTTTATTCTTAAAACATACTCCACTTAGAGTCCTGTTTTTCATCTAGTCCAGCAACCAGCCTCTGTTTGTGTCATTGGTGAAAGCATACTCTGACATGACAGTCCTTGCTAATTGCTCTAAGTATTCCGATTAAAGAATTACTGTGTATTGTCCTTTGACAGGTGATGCAAATGTCTGAGAAATACAATAAGGTGTTTACATTCTTGTTACAGGAACATTTTGCATTCTCACAAAGGTAACCACACAGATGCCATTCACACCTACAGACAACTATGTAAAAGCAGCTCTAATGCAAAAAATAAAAGAACCTCTTATTGAGTGTAGCATAGTGTTCAATTCCTACCTTTAAATTATTTTTGCTAATGTCAGTCCTTGGTTCTATCAACGTGCTCAACATTTTATAGCTGTTGTGGTCAGGAGAGTGTGACTCTGTTTTTCTGACACTATAATCCATTATAAAACTTCATCTCCTGAGACATCCCTGCAGTCTATGTTTTTGCCAAATATCTACCGTATGCCAAAATTCGGAGGCTGTTATAGTCAATGTGAAGGAGACCAATTTTGTGTTGCCAAGTCTCTTTAAGTGGACCCATCATAAAAAGTCATAGTTAAAGCACACCTGTGCCCAGACTACTACATAAAAGAGAAACTTCATCAAACTATCCAGAAATAAAAGCCAGGAGCTACAAGTACTGTAGCCGTTGACCTTTAAAAACAGACACTGGCCCATAAAGTCCAGCACTATCTTCCTCGCACCTAATGTCTTCACAGTTCTATTTTTTCCCATGCTGCCATCTTGAATTCAGAAGTTTTCTGTCACTCCCTGAGCACTCAGATGGCCCCCATACTGTGTATGTGTGAGATCTTCAGACTGGAATAGGCTGTCCCAAAGCCTCCTGGAATATTTGACGTGTATCCAAGGAGGCTGCTGCCGGGGGGAGGGTGAGCCAAGAGGGATAAGGAAGTGGGAGTGAGTACCTGGAAAAAGGTACCTTCAAGAAAACACTTACAAATGTGTAACAAGAAAGGGAGAGGAAGTGTTAATTTTGAGTCAAGGTCCTCTGTAGAAGAATTTACAGTACATATTCCTAATAAGCTGTAAATTAACTGTGAAACACTGTAGATCCTCATTGACCTCTGTATCTGTAGGTTCCGTGGAGTAATTCATCCTCAAATATTCCAGCAGTGACTCTGAAGTCAGGTTTCAGTCTATTTTTAACAGCTTTCAGCACCTGCTGACTCCATTGGCAGGGAAAATAAAGTCTTTGTCTGCTCTATTTAGCAGGTTATCCGAGAACAGATCCCCTCCATAATTGAAGCACAACAGAAGAGATGTCACTTTAAGGACCTAACTGTAGAACCTGTTAAATATAAAGTGTAAGCGCTAGATATATTGTAACAAGATCATTAAAACCAAAGTGGTACAAAAAAAAAAGAATACATAAATGAAAAAAGAAGTGTACATATATAAATGTTGTACGGGGTGTAAAAAACCCTATACGGTGTTTCATGTATCCATGAATAATTTGTAGAATATAAACATAGATAATAATTAGATAAGGTACATATCCTAAGACAATAGTGCAAAATAAAAGTCCCAAAAACAGATGTGGTGAAAACAGGAATCCGAATCGGATGTATCCACAAAATTCACCGCTGTGTGAATCCCACCACCATAAGAAGCGTAGGCTTACCAGAGGAAAATGACCCGATTAGACGTATATCTAAGGGGTCACAAATTGCTTAAGATTCCAAATTTAGGGGCACTGGTTCAGCGTTCTATGATTGTATGGATCCCAAAAGATGGCTCTTTCTCTCATATTAGACTGTGTGTAGTAACAGCATTTGAAGAAACAGCTCTGACGTCAACCCAAACATGCAATGGAAGGATAAGGCCAGGATAGCGTAATAAGTTTTAAATTTTTTTTAAAATAAAAGTAAAATAGTAAACTCACATTTCAGTAGTCAATAGGAAACATGTCAGATAAAATAGGCAGTGGTAGAGTCTTCCCGACGCGTTTCGTCCTATGTGACATCATCTGGGGTGTACTACTACCACTGCTGTGAGAATCAATTGAAATCAACCCCTCTGTGTCACAGGTGTTCACTTCCGGTTTAGGGGAAAATGCGTGCGTGCGTGCGTTCCACGCCTCTATTTCGTGCAATATTAATGCGTTCCACTTGAAACTTTTCTGTAACCGGACCTTATATCATAAATCAAAACTAAAAATGATGTACCTCATTAGTTTTACTAACTAAAAATTATGTACCTTAAGCCGATACAAAGGCCTGAAATATAAGAAAGGAGCCTCGCATCCGGAACCCACCGAACAGCGAGGATGTAGACCCGGCTAGTAAACCAAGCCTCGAAGTGAACCCGAATGACGATAGCGTAGCCGGAAGTAGACAGACGTCACCTCCGGTGTGGCGAAAACGAGACCTGGATGTCAAACATCGTCAGATCTGTGACGAAAACGAGGCTAGAATGTCCCATCTATATTCATCACCTTACCATATAATCAGAGAGAATTGGTATATATAGGGATGGACAAACATCGCTTCCAATGATGCGAACCTGAATATACCATCTCCAAAATAGTAATTACCCTATGCTCACTGAACTGTGAAACAGAAAATAAATGGTATTTAATAATTTATCCCTTGATATGCCGCAAATAGATTTGGACAGACCAAAAAGGAAAATGCCAATAAAAATTCTAAAAGAAAGGTATTTACCTCTCTTTCCCTTTCCATTCCCTTTCTAATATATATAGCCATAAAATGATTAATTGGTGCAGGGATGAATGTGGAGAGTGACACGTACCCAATTTATCTTGATGGAATCTATAAATTGTCCACAAAAAAGGTGTGACACACTGAAGGGACACAGAAGGAAGAGTTTTTTTTTTTGTGGGACTCTTCCTTCTGTGTCACTTCAGTGTGTCACACCTTTTTTGTGGACAATTTATAGAACGCATTAATATTGCACGAAATAGAGGCGTGGAACGCACGCCCGGTTGCCATTTTCCCCTAAACCGGAAGTGAACACCTGTGACACAGAGGGGTTGATTCCAATTGATTCTCACTGTAATATGGTATGTAACCTATATAAGGCAGTACAGCAGTGGTAGTAGTACACCCCAGATAATATCCCATAGGATGAAACGCGTCAGAAAGACTCTACCACTGCCTATTTTATCTGACATGTTTCCTATTGACTACTGAAATGTGAGTTTACTATTTTACTTTTATTAAAAAAAATTTTTTAAACGTTATTACGCTATCCTGGCCTTATCCTTCCATTGCATGTTTGGGTTGACGTCGGAGCTGTTTCTTCAAATGCTGTTACTACACACAGTCTAATATGAGAGAAAGAGCCATCTTTTGGGATCCATACAATCATAGAACGCTGAACCAGTGCCCCTGAATTTGGAATCTTAAGCGATTTGTGACCCCTTAGATATACGTCTAATCGGGTCATTTTCATCTGGTAAGCCTACGCTTCTTATGGTGGTGGGATTCACACAGCGGTGAATTTTGTGGATACATCCGATTCGGATTCCTGTTTTCACCACATCTGTTTTTGGGACTTTTATTTTGCACTATTGTCTTAGGATATGTACCTTATCTAATTATTATCTATGTTTATATTCTACAAATTATTCATGGATACATGAAACACCGTATAGGGTTTTTTACACCCCCTACAACATTTATTATATATGTACACTTCTTTTTTTCATTTATGTATTCTTTTTTTTTATACCACTTTGGTTTTAATTATCTTGTTACAATATATCTAGCGCTTACACTTTATATTTAACACTTTTCTGGCTAAAAAATCCTTCTTTTAGCGTGTTGGCAGCTTTTTCTATTTAATTGGAATTGCGCAGTGTTATTTTGTGTACGGTATATAAATGTAGAACCTAACATACCTTTTGTTTTGATGCACCTGAATGTATTTAGCTGATTCATTTGACTTTAAATAAATAAGTAGTGCTTTCTTTTCCATACGTCTAAAAGTGCTGCTCACATATGTAAAGTTTAGGCAAAAAAAATATGACCCTTGGCTAATATACGTGGGTGTTTTGAGTCATTATAGCCTGCAGGGAATAAATTGCTTCCTGTTGGTCATACGCTGGTAGATTGGCAGTGAGATAAGCTTGTAGGCAGTTTGAAATGTGTTCTAGCAAGTTAGCGGCTGGCCCAGGCTAGGGAAAGGATTAACTGTTGCAAGTTCAGTTCCCAGGCTTTTTGGTTCTAGCCAGGCCACCTGTACTATAAAAAGGGAGACGCTGAGGTCCAGGACCCTCTTCTGAGCCAAATTGGTTGGTTCTGTCTGTGGTACCGGGCCCGCTGCTGAACACACTGTGACTTTTGGAGACATTCAAGCCTTAGAGAATGCCATAATCACAGAGGTATGCCTGGGCAGCCACACAACAATAATTAAATAAGGGTCCAGGACGTCATTCATATTGAACTGTTATGCCACACTTGTTAAGTAAAGTTACATTAACCATTATAAGCCTGGCCTGAAGTTATTCAGAGGGGTGTATGTTGGTTCTGGTGTATCTAAATAACCAGAGTTTGTAAAGCACTAAGAGACAAGAAGCAACAATACTAAAAAAGGGGTTAACGTGGCAAGACAAGAAGAGGAGTGTAGTTACCAATAGTGACCAAGCACAAGTTCAAGACACAAAGCTACCAGTTGTGAAGCGTTGTACCTGGTAAAGGTGACAGGTCCTCCAGTAGTTACCTGGGGTCGATGTCTGGTTCCCTCTCTAGTGGTCGGTAACCAGTAGCAACCAGATCCAAACTCACGTTAAGGAGATCCATGGCCTGGTCACAACAGGGGCGGATCCAGGGGGGGGCAACGGGGCAATTGCACCCCCCGAGAAAATAGTGAGCGGGTGAGCCGGTGGGTGACTGAACAGGCCAGCGGGTGAGCGAGTGGATGGGCAATCATGCCGGCGGGCTGGCGTGTGACTGAGCAAGCAGACAGGTGTTGTCAGGAAGCCGCTGCTCATCTGAATATGTGACTGAAGGGATGTTGCGTCGCAGCCATCTTGGTACTCCCGCACTCGTCAACCGTAAACCTAGTGTTGTAAGTCGGCAAACGGACATCTTTATACACCCACCGGAGTATTGCTTTTCCCAGGTATTTTTAAAAGTAAACTCAACTTATATTTCACTAAATAAACTGAGTTTACTGTTAAAAATAACTGTTAAAAGCAAGACTCCGGTGGGTGTATAAAGATGTCCGCTTGCTGACTTTTAACTCTAGGCTTACTGCAGACAAGTGGGGGTGTACCAAGATGGCCACAATGCAACATCACTTTGTGACAATCTGCATATCGTGGCAGGTGACGTTGGCAAGTGACAATTCACATCTGGTGGCAGGGGATGTGGCAAGTGACATGGCAAGTGACAATCTGCATTTGGTGGCAAGTGACATGCTGCATCTAGTGGCAGGCAACGTAGCAAGTGAAAGCTGCATCTGGTGGCAGGCGACGTGGCAAGAGACACGCTGCATCTGGTGGCAGGCGGCGTGGCAAGAGACACGCTGCATCTGGTGGCAGGTGACGTGGCAAGAGACACGCTGCATCTGGTGGTAGGCGACGTGGCAAGAGACACGCTGCATCTGGTGGCAGGCGACGTGGCAAGAGACACGCTGCATCGGGTTTCAGGCGACGTGGCAAGAGACACGCTGCATCTGGTGGCAGGCGATGTGGCAAGTGACCCGCTGCATCTGGTGGCAGGCAACGTAGCAAGTGACACGCTGCATCTGGTGACAGGCGACGTGAAAAGTGACACGCTCAGGGCTCCCACTGATTCTACATTATGGTGAGCTGAACTATTAAATGTTATATTACAATGTAATAATAGAAATAATGCGCTTCAATCATCCTGACACTATATTAATCATGACGCTGTGATGAATGAAGCGCTAACACCAGCCATTACCCCAAGAAATTGACGCAAAATTTTCTGGCAGTGCCCCTCCCAAGACTAGGCTCTGGATCCGCCCCTGGGTCACAAGGTATGGAAAGTGAAGTTAATGAGTGCATGAATGAGGTCCATAGTAGGTGTGCGGCAGGACCCCATTCTGTTACTGTGGGTGAGCTCAGCACGTCCCTCCCAATGCAACATACATCAGATTCAGTGTGTAGTAACATGGGACAAGACACTTTTCAGAGGAACTCTAGTTTTGCTGCACACAGTGAAGGCTCATCCTTGAAGCCCGTACACACAGGCAGAATATTGGGAGACATTTGCTGGTTTTGAAAAAATACCGACATTCTGCCCATGTGTATGTTGGTCTGTCCGACAGTTGCTGGCCATTCGACCGGCTTCTGTCGGACGTGCATGCTGGAAAACCAGCATCCAACCGACTCCTAATCAGCGGTCTCAGCCAATAGCAGAGAGCACTGATCAGAGTGTTCTGGTGGCGGGCCATCCCCCTATCAGAACACAACTAATAGTGTGTCAGGGAGCTGCCTTAATGCTAGAAATTTCACATGACCACAGTGCCTGCCTAGTCCCAGGCATTGATGAGTGTGCTCCATGCGAAAGGTACCCCTGCATGCACGGGCAAGTAGGCTCCACCCACAGCTGATCAACAAAGCAACACTGGGCAGCACTACTACATGGGCAGCAGAGCCTGCATGTATAAAGAACGTCACCCATGTATTCACTGGAATGAGATGTTGAAAAAAATGGCTACAAGTATAAATAGAAGTATTTTTATTAAATTGATTACTTTTATATGTACAGTGCCTTGAAAAAGTATTCTTACCCCTTAAAATTTTCCACATTGTTTCATGTTACAACCAAAAACGTAAATGTATTTTATGTGATAGACCAACACAAAGTGGCACATAATTGTAAAGTGGAAGGAAAATGGTTTTCCAATTTTTTTACAAATAAATATGTGAAAAGTGTGGGGTGCATTTGTATTCAGCCCCCTTTACTCCGATACCCCTAATTAAAATCTAGTGCAACCAATTGCCTTCACAAGTCACCTAATTAGTAAATAGAGTCCACCTGTGTTTAATTTAATCTTGGTATAAATACAACTCTTCTGTGAAGCCCTCAGAGGTTTGTTAGAGAACTTTAGTGAACAAACAGCATCACGTAGGCCAAGGAACAAACCAGCCTGGTCAGGGATAAAGTTATGAAGAAGTTTAAAGCAGGGTTGGGTTATAAAAAAAAAATGCAAAGCTTTGAACATCTCAGGAAGCACTGTTCAATCCATCATCAGAAAATGGAAAGACTATGGCACAACTGCAAACCTATCAAGATATGGCCGTCCACCTAAACTGACAGGCCGGGCAAAGAGAGCATTATTTAGAGAAGCAGCCAAGAGGCCCATGGTAACTCTGGAGGAGCTGCAGAGATCCACAGCTCAGGTGGGAGAATCTGTCCACAGGATAACTATTAGTCATGTACTCTACAAATCTGACCTTTATGGAAGAGTGGCAAAAAGAAAGCCATAAGACAGTTTGTGAGAAGCCATGTGGGGGACACAGCAACCGTGGAAGAAGATGCTCTGGTCAATTGAGACCAAAATGTAACTTTTTGGTCTAAAAACAAAACGCTATGTATGTTAGAAAACTAAAACTGCATATCCCCCTAAACACATCATCCCCACTGTGAAACATGGTGGTGGCAGCATTATGTTGTGGGGAGGCTTTTCTTCACCAGGGACAGGGAAGATGGTCAGAGTTGATGGGA
This sequence comes from Lithobates pipiens, assembly GCF_037356315.1. Classification (NCBI taxonomy): domain Eukaryota; kingdom Metazoa; phylum Chordata; class Amphibia; order Anura; family Ranidae; genus Lithobates; species Lithobates pipiens. Next base: position 291,432,563 of record NW_027507785.1, read on the forward strand.
AGATGGATGAAGCCAAATACAGGGTGATCTTAGAATAAAACCTGTTAGAGTCTGCAAAAGACATGAGACTGGGGCGGAGGTTCACCTTCCAGCAGGACAACGACCCTAAACATACAGCCAGAGCTACAATGGAATGGTTTAGATCAGGCATGTCCAAAGTCCGGCCCGTGGGCCAATCGCGGCCCGCGGCCCGGTTTTGAGCGGCCCGCCTGGTTATTTAAACATATACATCTTTTGTGGCCTCCCATCGCCGGGGTCACAAAAGATATATAGTCCGGCTACCTCGGAGGGAGAAGGCAGGACGAGTGCCGTGCACACAGGAGGAGAATTTCCTGTTTACACGGCAGCTGTAAAAGGAAGTCCCATCTCTGCCATTGGACGACTGTTCTGTCCATCAGAGGAGGCGGGACTTTCTCTTAAAGGGGCCGTTGTGTAAACAGGAAATTCTCCTGTAGGATGTCTTTGGCGCTCGTCCTGCCCTCCATGGCTGCACTGATGGTAATGGTGGCTGCATTCCTGGCAATTGCAATTGTGGGGCTGCATTCCTGGCAATGGTGAGTGAATTCCTGGCAATGGTGGGGCTGCATTCCTGGCAATGGTGGGGCTGCATTCCTGGCAATGGTGGGTGCATTTCTGGCAATGGTGGCTGCATTCCTGGCAATGGTGAGTGAATTCATAGTAATGGTGGCTGCATTCCTGGCAATGGTGGCTGCATTCCTGGCAATAGTGGGTGCATTCCTGGCAATAGTGGGTGCATTCCCGGCAATGGTGGGGCTGCATTCCTGGCAATAGTGGGTGCATTCCCGGCAATGGTGGGGCTGCATTCCTGGCAATAGTAGGTGCATTCCCGGCAATGGTGGGGCTGCATTCCCGGCAATGGTGGGGCTGCATTTCTAGCAATAGTGGGTGCATTCCCGGCAATGGTGGGGCTGCATTCCTGGCAATGGTGGGGCTGCATTCCTGGCAATGGTGGGGCTGCATTCCCGGCAATGGTGGGGCTGCATTCCCGGCAATAGTGAGTGAATTTCTAGCAATGGTGGCTGCATTCCTGGCAATGGTGGGGCTGCATTCCTGGCAATGGTGGGGCTGTATTCCTGGCAATGGTGAGTATATTCCTGGCAATGGTGGCTGCTGCATTCCTGGCAATGGTGGGTGCTGCGTTCCTGGCAATTGTGGGTCTGCAGATGGGCACTGACCCTTATTTTGCTTCACAGTTCTTTTATTTAAAATTTTAATTATTTTCTTTTCCTGAAGCTTCCCTCTTAATGTGAAGGTGCGTGTTATACACCAATAAATACGGTGTATCCAAATAATACACTGAGTTCATCTCTTCACCACACACTGCCACAAAGGCAAGAGAATTCTTGTTGGGCAGTGTATTAGTGCTCGGACGAACACACTTAGGCCGCGTACACACGGGCGGATTGTATGGCCTACTTAGTCTGTCATACAATCCGACGGACAGTCCGTCATACTTTCGAATGAACGGACTTGACCACACACGGATGCACAAACAGTCCGTCGAAAGCTTGCGCGATGACGTGTACAGCACATACGACGGGACTAGAAATAGGAAGTCCAATACACAGCAATGCAACCTTCCGCCGTGTAAATCCTTTCTGAGCATGCGCCATTCTTAGTCCGTCGAACTAGCCTACTCACGAGCGGATTGTCCGTTGAAACCAAAGTATGACGGACAATATTACGGAAATTCCGAAATACTTAGTACGCCAGACTGCACGCTGAAAAAGTCCACTGAAGCCCACACACGAGCGGACTGTCCGCTGAAATGTGTTTCGGCGGACTAAGTAGGCCAAACAGTCCGCCCGTGTGTACGCGGCTTTAGACTGAATTTTAATGGTTCAAAGAATGTCAGGCAAAATGGTCGGCCCTCACGCATGTTCACTTCATCAAATCTGGCCCTCTTTGAAAAAAGTTTGGACATCCCTGTTTTAGATCAAAACATATTCATGTATTAGAATGGCCCAATCAGTCCAGACCAAAATCCAATTGAGAATCTGTGGAAAGACTTGAAAATTGCTGTTCACAGACGTTCTCCATCCAATCTGACAGAGCTTGAGCTATTTTAAAAAGAAAAATGGGCAAAAATGTCCCTCTCTAGATGTGCAAAGCTGGTAGAGACATCCCCAAAAAGACTTGGAGCTGTAATTGCAGTGAAAGGTGGTTCTACAAAGTATTGACTCAGAGGGGCTGAATATAAATGCACGCCACACTTTTCATATATTTATTTGTAAAATATTTTGAAAAATCATTTATCATTTTCCTTCCACTTCACAATTATGTGCCACTTTGTGTTGGTCTATCACATAAAATCCCAATAAAATACATTTACGTTTTTGATTGTAACATGACAAAAAGTGGAAAATTTCAAGGGGTATGAATACTTTTTCAAGGCACTGTATGTTTAAAAATCATGAAAGCATCTACAGTTCTATTTAGACGGTCACCATATCTGCCCGGTGCTTATCTTCACTTGAGTTTACAAGAGGGCCTCTAATATTATGTACTCTGGGGTTATGTAATCCAGTCTGGAGAATGTAACCTCCGGTCATATCTCTGATATGTATCACAGTTTCTGTATTCTCTTGAATTGTGTGGGTGTACTCCAGGTGTTCCGTTTCCTCCTACTTTCCAAAAACATACTGGCAGGTTAATTGACTTTCACCCAAAACTGGCATGTGCGTGTGTCTGCATAGAAGTACAATAAAAAGTTACTGCCATTTTCAACTCATTTTTAGAAGTATTTGCTGCAGATTGCTTGTGGTCAGTAGCACATTCCACTCTATAAGACCCCATTCACATCTGTGTGTCACTTCAATGCGTGTTTTTTTTGGTGTCTTTTTTTTGCACGGCATGCATAGGGCAGCCTGTTCACTTGAATGGGCGGTCCTAAGCACAGCAAACATTCTAAAAGAAGTTCCCGCACTTTTTCGGGTGTTGAGCTTTGCGTGCTTTTTTACTGCGCAGTTTGGCGCGTTTGTCCCGAAACGTGTAGATGTGAATGGGCTGCCAATCCCTTCCAGCAAGGTCCTTATTGAAATAGCTGCACTAATTATGGATTTTTGTTGGTAGATGCATCTTTGTTGGTGTGCACTTTTCATCCACCCTGGGTCCATACACTAGAACTGAACTGCTAGAGTAGGGTAACCGCTTGTCTGCCCTTCTTGTCCATGGCTCTAAATGTACTGACTAGGAATGAGTGAAATGGAGAATTCTTGCTTTGTTTAAATTATGGTGAAAAACTGGATGTTTAGGCAATTTTTGTTGCCATTTTGAGAAAATGTTTTGGCGTTAAAGTGATTGTAAACCCTACTGGAAAAAATCTAATAAAAAAAAACACCCAGCAAGATAAAGGCATAATGAGCTAGTATGCATAGCATACTAGCTCATTATGAATTACTTACCCGAGAGCGAAGCCCCCACAGCCATCCTCATCTCCCCCTCTGACCGGCGACATCTATTCCTGAGGTTGCTTCCAGGTATCACGGCTCCGGCACTGTGATTGGCCGGAGCCACAATGACGTCACTCCTGCGCATGTGCGGGAGCAGCCGGGAACGGCACAGTACAACTGAAGCAACGGCACGTTTGTAAGTGCGCATGTGCTGCATGACGTTGGCACATGCAAATACAGGGATATCTCCTAAACCGTGCAGGAGAGCTATAGTGCCTGTAGTTAAAAGTGGTTGTAAGGGGTTTACAACCACTTTAATGGGCAAGGTGAAATTCAAATGGCATTCAACCCCAAAATAAAAATTTATTATATTGCAGCTTACCAATCCTTATATGTGGTGGCTGCATTGGTTTTATTTTTTTTCATTTTTTTTCATTTCAGCTGATGATCCAGCCAGTATTTTTTTAGCTTTCTTTAAAGTGGTTGTAAACCCTCCAGCATCACTTTTACCTATAGGTAAGCCTAGAATAAGGAAGGCGAAGGGGTTAACACTAGGGAGCGATCAAGGGGTTAAATATGTTACCTAGGGAGTGATTCTAACTGTGGGGGGAGGAGACTGACTGGGGGAGGTGACCGATCGGTGTTCCTATATACAAGGAACACACAATCTGTCTCCTCTCCCCTAACAGGACATGTTTACACACACAGATCCATGTCCCTGCTCTGTGACAAGCAATCACGGGTGCCCATCGGACATTGCTGCCACCGGGCATGCGCATTGGCTCCCGAGTGACGCGGTGGGCGCGCGCACCCCCTAGATGGCCCGGGAGCCGAGGACGTCATATGACGGCCGCCCAGGATGAGAAAGCCACCTTGCGGTCATCCTATTACTATACGCAGGATGGGAAGTGGTTACACAAAAGTTTTTGAGTTTAGAGTTCAACTTTTTTGTATATCTAAAGCCAAAATCCAAACTGTGTGCTCACTAAAAAAAAAGGAGTTTCCCTTTAATTGGAATTTGCCTTTTCTAATCTGGAGCTGAATTCCTGCTGAATATAACTGCATTTTTACATTGGCTTCACCTGTAGGGTTATTAAAACAACCCTGACTGTCCACAAACAGTGGAAAGTATGTCTGCTGTACCATGTATGTTTGTGTCAGACAAGAGATTAATGACTTTTCTCCGCTGCCGAATGGAATGTCTAAGGAAAACCATTTGAAATGGAGTGAAAGGAAAAATAAAGATTACCCGGAGCGTGGTCCAAATTTCCGAACTCAATGTCTCTGTTATTAGAGAGAGCTAACGGGACATAACTCACCCCTGCCACCTAGAAACACAGCCGAAAAAATGTGAATTTCGCACTTATTGGGAATTTTTCCCTTCTGAACATTTTTTCCTCTCCGGTGTAAAAGTGTTTTGTATCTCAGTGGAATGTGGTGTCGCGTACACTTGTCTAGGCCAGTGCGTTTCGTTTTTTTTTGTTTTGTTTTTTAAGGAAACATGCACCGAAATACAAAATGGTATAGCCATTTTTTGAAAAAAGAAAATAAACATGATTGTGCTTACAGAGTCCTCTGGTGATTATCGCAAGTAGTTCCCCCATGTTATAATAATTTGGCTCCCTCCTTGGATTCTATTCTAGGAAATTGCTGATGGGATGCCAAACATGGCTAGGAAATGCGTGTTTTGTCACATGCCAAAACTCACAGTAAACGAAAAGAGCGAAGCTCACCACCTGGAAGGAGCGGGAGCTTCTTTTGGTGCGTTTGTCGCATGTAGAGCAGCCCATTCAGCCCAAGCTGGACCAATGCAATTAAGATCTTACCTGGAGTTCAGCGTTAATGTTCTCTGAGAGCGTTAACCTGGACATTGTGGTCTTGAAGGTGTTAAAGTGTGACACATTTTTACAAGCTTGTTCTTCATATTTTTGGTATTGTATCATTTGTATCGAGGTTTGTAGATTGGCCACTAGAGGGCACTCTCTGTGAATTACTGTAATTGTCTTTAAAAAGTGGAAGTAAACTCCCCTATCGTTTTCAGCCAAAGAAGCTGCTATCTTTGCCTCTGTTTAATCTTCAACTGCTATGGTGCTGCACATGTGATTCGTTATGACACCAGCCATTGGATGGTTTGATAGCTTGGCTGAGAGCACAGCCAATGTGCAGTGAGCATTCCCGGCATGCCTTTTTTTTTTAACTGTTTAAATCGATGGGTTTACTTCCACTTTAAGAGGACCTGGACTGTGGAAACTGTGCCCAAAAATGGCAAGCAGAAGGCAAAAGACGAGTCACCTTGTAATGCCTATAGACTTTCTGCAGCTGATCTTTTCACCTTATTGACTTTTTATGCTTTATTCTGCACAGTATCTCTGGGTGAAGGCTGTAGGGGGGTGTAGTTCTCACTCCATCCAGCAGGTGGTGTCTTGCCACTATGTAGATGGCGTAGAGACTCAAAGGAACATTGTTCCTCTGAAGCCTCTGTAGGCCTCACCGGGAAAGCAGCTGTCTGATTGGACGCTACGATCCCTGGTGACCTTTTGTGGCCGTTTTGGTTGGGACAGCCTTTTTGATTTGGCCCTGAGACCCTGCAAAGATTTGGGACACATTCTGCGAGTGGTCAGTGTAGGGACGGGAACCCGCTTTGTCAGGGAAAGAGATTTAGCACTGGGGGAAAGGTTCCAGTGTGAGGAGGACAAGCATAGGGATATTACTCTACACTAGAGCTGCACGATTCCGGATAAAATGAGAATCACAATTGTTTTGCTTTTTTTTTTTGATTCTCTCACGATTCTTGCTGCATAACATCATATTTCACATTATTAAAAAAAAAATTGGCTAAAGTTACTGTTCAGTTTTTTTGCATTTGAAAGACCGCTGCACAAATACAGTGTGACATCAAATATTGCAACAACCGCCATTTTATTCTCTAGGGTCTCTGCTAAAATGTGTGTATATATATATATGCACACATACTGTGACAGCACTGAAGAAATTACACTTTGCTACAATGTAAAGTAGTGATTGTACAGCTTGTATAACAGTGTCAATTTGCTGTCCATTCATAAATAACTCAACACACAGCCATTAATGTCTACACCGCTGCCAACAAAAGTGAGTACACCCTTAAGTGAAAATGTCAAAATTGAGCCCAAGTGTCAATATTTTGTGTGGCCACCATTATTTTACAGCACTGCCTTAACCCTCTTGGGCATGGAGTTCACCAGAGATTCACAGGTTGCTACTGGAGTCCTCTTCCACTCCTCCATGATGACATCATAGAACTGGTGGTTGTTAGAGACCTTGTGCTGCTCCACTTTCAGTTTGAGGATGCCCCACAGATGCTCAATATAGTTTAGATCTGGAGACATGCTTGGCCAGTCCATCACCTTTACCCTCAGCTTCTTTAACAAGGCAAAAATCTTGGAGGTGTGTTTGGGGTCGTTAACATGTTGGAATACTGCTCTGCGGCCCAGTCTCTGAAGGGAGGGGATCATGCTCTGCTTCGGTATGTCACAGTACATGTTGGCATTCATGGTTCCCTTGATGAACCATAGATCCCCAGTGCTGGCAGCACTCATGCAGCCCCAGACCCTGACACTCCCACCACCATGCTTGACTGTAGGCAAGACAATCTTTGTACTCCTCACTTGGTTGCTCCCACACACGCTTGACACCATCTGAACCAAATAAGTTTATCTTGGTCTCATCAGACCACAGGACATGGTTCCAGTAATCCATGTCCTTAGTCTGCTTGTCTTCAGCAAACTGCAGGCTTTTTTGTGCATCATCTTTAGAAGAGGCTTCCTTCTGGGATGACAGCCATGCAGACCAATTTGATGCAGTGTGCGGTGTATGGTCTGTGCACTGACAGGCTGACCCCCCACCCCATCAACCTCTGCAGCAATGCTGGCAGCACTCATACATCTATTTCCCAAAGACAACCTCTGGATATGATGCTGAGCATGTGCACTCAACTTCTTTGGTTGACCATGGCAAGGCCTGTTCTGAGTGGAACCTGTCCGGTTGAACCGCTGAATGGTCTTGGCCACCGTGCTGCAGCTCAGTTTCATAGTCTTGGCAATCTTCCAATAGCCTAGGCTATCTTTATGTAGAACAACAATTCTTTTTTTCAAATCCTTCAGTTCTTTGCCATGAGGTGCCATCTTTAACTTCCAGTGACCAGTATGAGAGAGTGAGAGTGATAACACGAAATTTAACACCCCTTCTCCCCATTCACACCTGAGACCTTGTAACACTAACGAGTCACATGACACTGGGGAAGGCAGATGGCTAATTGGGTACAATTTGGACATATTCACATAGGGTTGTATTCACTTTTGTTGACAGCAGTTTAGACATTAATAGCTGTGTTGAGTTTTTTTGAGGGGACAGCAAATGTACACTGTTATACAAGCTGTACACTCACTACTTTAAATTGTAGCAAAGTGTCATTTCTTCAGTGCTGTCACATTAAAGGAAATAATAAAATATTAACAAAAATGTGAGGTGTGTACTCACTTTTGTGAGATACTGTATATAACGTTTAGGGGTTTTAAGTAATTTTCCAACAAAAAAAATGATTTTAACTTGTAAGCAACAAATGTCAAAAAAGTTTTGTCTTTAAGTGGTTAAACTGACCTCATTTACAGACCGAAGTTCATTAATTTGATCCTGCCAGTGCCTGGTCATCGGCGGTAAAGCACTGCTAATCTCAGCGGCGCTTTACCTTAATTTTACCCCCCTCTAGCCAAAAAAAGGGTTAAAAGCGCCCGTGAAGTGCCGCTGCGAAGACGCTTTGTAGCCGCTTCGGCAGCGCTGCCCATTGATTTAAATGGGCAGGGGCGCTTTAGGAGCAGTGTATACACCGCTCCTAAAGCAGCTTAACCACTTGGGATCCGCGCTATTGCAAAATGACGGCAATAGCGCGGACCCACATTTCCGGGACTACGTCTATTGACGTAGTCCTGGTTACGAGCGGCCTGCGCGCCCCCTGAGGGGCGCGCGCGGCGCGCTCTGTGATCGGCGAGTCCGTGAGACTCGCCTGATCACCGATCCGTGTAAGGGGTCGATCCCGACCCCTTATCACGTGATCAGCTGTCAGCCAATGACAGCTGATCATGTGATAAAACGGAGCCGGTAATCGGCTAGTATTCCTCCTCGCGCTGACAGCGCGAGGAGAAAAAAAAAAAGCCGATCGCCGGCGGCCGTGTTCGGGACATCAGTCCCGATCACGGCCAGCAATATAAAAGGACACCTGCCCCCTGCCAGTGCCCACCTGCCACCCGCAGTGCCATCCTGAATAAAGTAAGTGCCCCCCTGTCAGTGCCACCCAGCAGTGCCCATAGTGCCCACAGTGCCACCCAGCAGTGCCCACAGTGCCACCCAGCAGTGCCCACAGTGCCACCCACAGTGCCACCCAGCAGTGCCACCCACAGTGCCACCCAAAATCTGCCTCAGGTGCTGCACCCCAGTGCCGCCCATCAGTGCCCAGCAGTGCCGCCCATCAGTGCCCAGCAGTGCCGCCCATCAGTGCCCAGCAGTGCCACCTATCAGAGCCACCTATCAGTGCCACCTATCAGTGCCCATCAGTCCCATCTATCTGTGGTACCTATCAGTGCCCATCCGTGCCACCCATCCGTGCCACTTATCCGTGCCACCCATCCGTGCCATCTTATCTGTGCCCATCTTTGCCCATCAGTGCCGCCTTATCTGTGCCCATCGGTGCCGCCTTATCTGTGCCTATTAGTGCCGCCTTAACTATGCCTATCAGTGCCCACCAGTGCAGCCTATCAGTGCCCACCAATGCAGCCCATCAGTGCCCACCAATGCAGCCCATCAGTGCCCACCAATGCAGCCTATCAGTGCCGCCTAATCAGCGCACTTCAATGAAGGAGAAAAATGACCCGTTTGCAAAATTTTATAACAAACTATTAAAACATGATTTTTTTTTTTTTTTTTTTGCATCTTTTTTTGTTTGTTTAGCAAAAAATAAAACTCCGAGCTGTAACTAAATACCACCAAAAGAAAGCTCTATTTGTGGGAAAAAAATGATAAAAATTTCATTTGGGTACAGTGTTGTATGCCCGCGCAATTGTCACTCAAAGTGCATCAGCGCTGAAAGCTGAAAATTGGTCTGGGACTGAGGGGGGTTTAAGTGCCCAGTAAGCAAGTGGTTAAAGAAGCTGCTTGCAGGACTTTTTTGGAGTTCTGTCACTGTACCACTCCAGTGTGAAAGCACTCAGGCTTTCACACTGGGATCGCAGATGAGGGTTTCTTCAGGCGCTTTACAGGCGTTATTTTTAGTGATAAAACACCTGAAAAATGCCTCCAGTGTGAAAAGGGTCTAAGAGATGTTGTGAGAAACTTGACAGGCTGCCTGTTTTTTATTTATTTATTTATTTATCTATTTATTTATTTTTGACAGCTGTCGACTTGGGCAGAGAACTCTCTGCACTGAATCAAGGAAATAATTTTTTAAGATGGGGGGGGGGGGGGGGGGGGTAAAATTGCAATCTCAATTCTTTAACGATTAATCATGCAACTCTACTCTACACCGGTCCCTGGAGTTACCATGGCAGACCTTCTATTCTCTCCTTATATTCTCTAGCCTCTATTCTCTAGCCTTCTGCCCTGCCATTCAGCCACCCCTCTAGCAGATGCCATCCTGGTAATATAGGCCTTGCCTGTGCTGTGACTTACCTTCATGATGCTGCTTGTTCACTAAGATTCTCTAACAAACCTCTGAAGGCTCCAAAGAAGAGCTGTATTTATACGGAGATTAAATTATACAAGGTGAACTTTATTTACTAGTTAGGTGACTTCTGAAGGCAATTGGTTCCACTAGATTTTAGTTAGGGGTATCAGAGTAAAGGGGGCTGAATACAAATGCATGCCACACTTTTCAGATATTTGAATCCCAGTAAAACACATTTAGTTTTTTTGGATGTAACATGACAAAATGTGGAAAATGTCAAGGGGTATGAATACTTTTTCAAGGCACTGTATATTTTATATAATATCAATAAACACTATACAAAAAAAAAAAAAAAAAGAAGATAGACAGTCCACATTCACCAAAAAAGTAGTAAATGTAAAAAAATAAAAAATAAAAACAAATAGTTCATAAATGGGATCCACATTTAAAAGTGTTCCGCTTATCAATTGAAATGAAATCCCCCCCGTGCACTCTCCTTTGGACAGCCTGGACTCACCAGAACAGATGGACCTACGTTAAATAACACCAGGTCAAAAATGCTTTCAATGGGGGGACTTTGCCTTTTCTCCTTAATCCTCCAGATCCAGGTGTATGTGACTCATGCGAAGGAATTTTGACATACTTGGCTCATAAGAAAGGGGAACAGAGAGAGGGACTCATTGTGTAATATGTTAAAAAAAGAACTCATCTTTATTTGAATAAAACAAAATATTGCACTCACATTTGTAGGTGCGTCAATGGTTAGGCACATGTACATAGCATGAGCATTCTCAACAGTGCCACATACACACGGTCGGAAATTCCGACCGAAAAGGTCCGATTGGATTATGTGGTTGGAAAATCCAATCGTGTGTGGACTCTATTGGACTTTTTCCGTCGGAATTTCTGACGGAAAAAGTTTGAGAGCTGCATCTAAAATTTTCCAACAACAAAATCCGATCTTACTTTTTCCAATCGTGGGTAGAGAATTCCGACGGACAAATTACCACGCATGCTCAGAATAAATTACGAGACAAACGCTATTGGCTACTGGCCTCTTTATAGTCCCGTCGTACGTGATTTATGTCACCTCGTTCTGAATGATCGGATTTTCCGACAACTTTGTGCGACCGTGTGTATGCAACACAAGTTTCGACCAAAACTAGTCGGAAAAAATCAGATGGATTTTGTGGTCGGAATGTCCGACCGTGTGTACAGGGCATTAGATATCATTGACCCCCATACAGGCCTTATGATGGGGCCCCCCCAACCACGCCTACACCCCACCTTCCCCCAGGGTGCAGCAGAAAAGCAGCACTGACTTTATCCACCTACACCTCGAAAATGAAAAAAAAAAGTCTCTCCTCTGCTTTCCACCTTCTGGACCCCTCTGTTACCTGATGGGGCCTAGGGAAATGTAATTTAAGCCCAGGTAAGCAAGTAGGAGTGAGGATGTGGCCTAGTAAAATAAATGTAGTTATTTAGGCAAAAAGGAAAAAATCGGCCCTGGGCCCCCCTGTGTAGCTGAGGGGGCCTGGGCCCAGTAAAACAGGACTGATTGTACTGCCTTATCAGTGGCCCTGATTCCCAGTGAATCGCCCCACTATACCAGTTGACAAGAGATCCGGCCTGTATTCCACTAAAGTTAAAACGGAACCCCGGGGGTCTGGGAATGACGTCAGTACCAGCAGTTTCTATTCCTTTCACTGACACCATTAATGTCGCTCTTTTCCTTCCACTGACATCAACAATGGGGGACCTTTTCCTCCCACTGACACCAACGATGGGGCACTATTCCTCCAACTGGCACCAATGATGGGGCTCTATTCCTTCCACTGACACCAACAATGGGGGCTATTCCTCCCACTGACACCGATGATGGGGCACTATACCTCTACCTGACGCCAACAATAGAGTTTAATTCCTATCACTAATGCCCATTATGAGGCACAGTTCCTCTTTCTACTAGCCACAGACACTGTGTAATTTTTTTACTCCCAATAACCACAGTCAGGTCCCCCCTAAAGTCTGAAGGACCATAAACTGGGCCTTTGTTTAAGATGCTGAGCAAGCGACCTCCTGTGTTCACTATGCAAGTCACTTTAGCAGCGCCCAGAAGGGACAGCGCTGACTGTCTGCAGTGCGGGCTACTACAGTGAATTTCTGCATCCCCCCTGGCCCTCCGGATGTGATATGTGAAGGATTTACCAATCTGTGGCAATGTAAAAAAATAAAAATAAAAAGATCATTCCTTGAGTTCAGCTTCAGCAACTTATGTTATCAGCCGCACAGGGAGTGAATTGTTTCTAGTGAGTCAGCATTATAATTGTGAGCAGTGAAGTGCAACACTGCAAGGTAGAAAGCACAACTGCATAAGTAATTATCTTCTTAGAAATTATACGTAGAATAAAAAAAAAAACACATATTGATGAGATTATTTCCATCAAGCTGATCTCTTTAGCATGTCTACAAAGTAAAACTTTGAAGTGGCTACGCATTCTAAGAACTGCTCAGGCCCTTAGGCATCTACTTCACTTGTCCTACCCTTGAGTCAGGCCAGCTGCATATTTGCACAGCATGCTGAGTCACCCATCTTCTGTTTGGTTCATGAAATCGGTCTTCAAACACATTTCTTGAATTGTGTGAATATTTTTTTTTTGTTGGAACTTTTAGATGCAGAAACCTCCAGATTTTCCTATACTGTGTATATATTGGTGTCTGCTTCCGCCGTCCAACCCCAGCAACTTAGTCCTTTTACTTTCTTTTCTAGCTATCCGTTTATTGATGACGATCGTACCACCATGAAGGCAGCATCTATTAGAGCGTACTGTGACTCGATCAGATGACCATGGATGGCCAAGGTAAGGAACAGCTTGTGCTTTACTTCCATAGCTGTCAGTTGGCTGTAATCTCCAGGGAAAGTCAGGGCTATGACCCTAGACATGTGCCTGGTTTTAAAACCCACGTAAATACTGTAGCTGCTGACTTTTAATATTAGGGTTCTGTGCTGGGACCAATTCTGCTTTAATTTGTTCATAAACGACCTGGAGGGTGGAATAAACAGCTCAATCTCTGTATTTGTGGACGATACTAAGCTAAGCAGGGCAATAACTTCTCTGCAGGATGTGGAAACCTTGGAAATTAATGGGGTGGGCAACTACATACCAAATGGTGTTTAATGTAGAAAAATGTAAATTAATGCATTTGGGTGGCAAAAATGTGAATGCAATCTACTTACTAGGGAGTAAACCTCTCGGGGAATCTAGGATGGAAAAGGACCTGGGGGTCCTAGTAGATGATAGGCTCAGCAATGGCGTGCAATGCCAAGCTGTTGCTAACAAAGCATGCATTGCTTGGCATGCATTAAAAAGGGGATTAACTCCAGGGATAAAACAATATTAACTCCAGAGGTAAAAAACTCCAGGGGTAAAAAAAATCGCAATAAGTGTTCCTAGGGGCGTGTTACTAACTGTTAGGGCTGGGCTTTGTGTTAGTGAACACTGATCTCTGCTCCAATCACATGGAGCAGAGATCAGTGTCACTTGTTGCTAGGCAGAACAGGAAGATGCTGTTTACAACGGCATCTCCCCTTTCAGCCTCCCGTGTGTAAGTTTTAATACCTTTCCTATATTTGGCTTGTTCCCTCCTGTCCCCAATTCTTTCTGCCATTTTTTTTTTTATATATGGCGGGACTTCCAGCCCCTCTGCTGCCATTAGGATTTTGTAGATCCAGGATATGCTGTTTCTTGTATTTGCTGCTGTACATAATCACTCCAGCGGCATTACATCATCCCCTGATCTTATTGGTTGGGGCAAAGTCGTAACAAAATCCTTCAGCTGGAGATACCGCCATTCATTAACCACCATCAAATCTGCTTTGTGTTTTAGTTCTTGAAATTTGCATATTTTCCCCTTTTTTGTTATATCTCTGAGTTGTGCATTTTCATTTTTTATCCAATTCCCACCTACTATCCCTTTCCCTGGTGTAAAATAATTGTTTTCCTTCAGTGGAATTAATGGTGAATTATATTTCCATTTACCTTGTTTTTATATTGAATCCCAAATTCCAAGTGCATTTCATGTCATTATATGTGTGTTCTCTCCTAGTGCCCTACATTGTGGTGGGATCCATATTATCTTCTATAACCGTGCATTACTCATTGTATTCTCCAATTTTACCCACCTTTTTTTCATTTTGTTCTTTTGCCCATTCCACTACTCGTGATAACACTGCGTTATAATATTTTTTTAAATCTGGTACCACTAATTCTCCTTGCTTTTCATCTTTACTTAATACCGAAAATGAAATTCTTGATTTCCTATTCTGCCAAATAAACTTGGTTAACTAGACGTTAAAATAATGTTATAAAAACGACAGTAGCGTTGCAGTGAGTTTTTTAAAGTTTTTCAACATTTTTGCAATAGCGGTTTTGCAATATCGTTTAGGGTTTATTAGCATTGTTTAAAGTTTTTTCCCACGTTAGCACTTTTTAGCAGTTTTTTCTCAATGGATCAAAAATTTATCAGCGTTTTTTGACAGAGCGTTTTTATGGCTGAAAACAACTGAAAAACTCCTCTCAGAATACACTAGTTTTTTTTGTTTTTTAAAGCCAAAAAATGCCCAAGCCAAAAACTGCTGATAAAAGCCTATGTGTGCATGGACACATAGGATAACATGATGGAGAGTTAGAAAAAAATGTCTGAAGCCAAAAACAGCTGCTGCGAAAACATCCAAAAACGTCCTTATCGTAAGTAGCATTTGAAACTTATACATGATTTTAGGTAATATTACCATCTTTAGGGTATTTATTCATCCTCTCCACGAAAGGGGCCTTATTGCTATTTTTTTTATTTCATCTAATAATGGGATATAATTTGCTTGATATATTTTCCCTAAGGATGCTGTTAGCTAGATATTTTAATTCCGTCTTCCTCCATGGGAATAGAAATTCCTGCTGTAAGCTCTGTTCTTCCTGTTTGATTATATTTATATTTATGATCTCTGTTTTAGCGGGGTTTATATTAAAATTTGATAATTCTCCATAATATTTATTTTAATATATTCAGTAAGTTAGGCATTATAATTCTAGGGTTTGAGATATAAAACAGCACATCGTCCGCAAACGACGCTAACTTATGCTCCTCCTCCCCTATGTTAACGCCTCATATGTCTGAGTTATTTCGGATCGTTGTTAGGAGGGGTTCCAGTGACAGTACAAATAGGAGTGGTGAGAGGTGACACCCCTGTCTCGTCCCGATATACATTTCAAAGGGGGGGATGCAACTCCATTGATCTTTACAGTTACAGTAGGATGTTTATATAGTACTTTGATCCAGTGGATCATCCTAGGGCCCATTCCCATAGTTTCCAGTGTGTTCATCATAAATCCCCAATTTACCCTGTCAAATGCTTTTTCGGCATCTATCGACAGGAGTAGGCCTGGGGTATCTCCCTTTCTAATTTTTATGAAGAAAGAGCAATGTTCTCACTCCTCTGTCTCTTCCTTCTCTTCTTGGGGTAAAACCCACCTGCTTCTTATGCACAAGGTCAGTCATTAAATCTTTCATCCTTTCGCAAATAATTTTGTATTTGCGCTCAGCAGAGATATTGGTCTGTAACTTAAACATAAAGTACTATCTTTCCCCTCCTTCGGAATGATTGTTATTGATGCCAGTAAGGCTTCCCTACTCATCTAGTATTTTGTTCCCAGTCCATTCATATATGTACATAATTTTGGTACTAAAATTTCTTTAAACTTTTTTAAAATAATAAGTCGTAAACCTGGTCCTGGACTTTTTCCCGCAGCCAAATCTTTTAACGCTATGTTGATATCCTCTTCTGTTATGGGTTTTTCTAAGGTAGGTAGCTTACTCTCTATCACTTGGGGTAGCCTAGCTTTTTTTATAGAAATTCTTTTATCTTTTCTGTTCTTTCTATTTCCTGCTGTCCCTTTTGATTTACTGAGTTTAACGCCCCATAATATTTCTGGAACACTTTCGCTATTTCTTTTGTTGAATATACCATTTCCCCTTTGTTATTTTGTATTTTTTTCCATGTAGTTTACTGATTTATTTTTCTTTAGTAATCTTAATAAATATTTACCTGCTTTATTTCCCCACTGATATCTTTCTTTTGAAATTCTATTAAATACCCTTCTCGTCTCCTGTTCCATTACATCTTTTAATTTGTCTCTTTTTATCACTAATGCCTGGTACAGCTCCGGATCTCACCCTTTGTGCTTTTTATGTCCTTGTTCTAATTCATATATTTCTTTTATTAAGATTTTCATGTTTTTTATTCTTTCCTTTTTTTCCTAGCTGCTATAGCAATCAGGATGCCCCTAATGTAGGCTTTATCAGCCTCCCAAGGGATGGCATCCGATATCTCCTTCATGTCGTTTATTATAAAGCATTGTTCTATTTCTTTTTTTTTTATTATATCTTGATCTTTCTTATCTTGTATTAATGCTTCATTTAATCTCCATTAATTGGGCCTTCTTTGAGCAACTGGTACCTTTATTTTCATCATCACTGGGGAATGGTCTGACAGTGTTGTTATTTCTATATTTGTTTCAATTACCAGATCTAAAAACCTGTATTCTACCATTATGTAATCAATCCTAGAGTACGGCCCATGTACAGGGGCATTAAATGTATAATCTTTTGTCCTAGGGTGTTGCACTCTCCATATGTCTAACATTTGACACTGATGTATTTTCTGCTTTATCATTTTCAACTGGACATTCCTAGTCCCCTGTACACGAGACATACTATCGATTCTAGGGCTAGGCTCCATACAAAAATTCAAGTCTCCGGTCATTATCACATTTCCCTTTTTGAATTCCATTAACTTTCCAATGACCTCCAATGAGATAGCGTCCTTTGGGGTCTGTCATCCTTTCCTCTAATATGAACCGAACTCCCCTGACTACTCCAATTGCTGCCCCCTTTGCCCTCCTTGTTGTCGAATCCCTGTGGTACCATGTTGGTAAATCTTTTAAGTATAGCTTCACATTTGTTTCCTGGCAGATATGCGTCTCCTGCAGGAATACCACCCCTGCTTTATACTGTTTGACCTTCTTTAAGATGCTATGTCTCTTTGTCGGAATATTTAACCCTCGGACATTATATGTCAGAAAATGTATTACTGTCATCTTTTATTCTCCAAGCTCCCTGCCCCCCTTTCTGACCACCTCATTGCCTTAGTCAGCCATCTGGAAATACCCTGACTTAGGTAGGGAGTGTCCGGTAGGGGCTAATAGCACCTGTAGGGGGTCCTGGTTTTGCCACAGACTACTCCTATTCTCTCCTCAGATGTACCTCTTCTCCTCTGCTCCCCCCCCCACGGCCTCAGAACTAATCGATGGAACTGATTTTCACTTCCACCCACAATTCTCTTATCTTGGGGTGAGGCTCTGACCATGCCCCCCCTCCGACTCCCCCAAACCAAAGGGGGAGGGAGGTCGGGCCAGAAGCATGCAGGCGGCCCCAGCCTCCTCTATTGCCATCTCGACCAATTCACTTTTATTTACTTCCTCTCCATCCCCAACCATTTCTCCTTCCATCCTCGATCTGTACAGCTTTGGCCCAGTCTGTTTTCTCTCACTCTTCTATGGCCTATTACTAATTGTTTTTTCTTTTAACTCCTTCTTATAACGCTTTGCATTTTTTTGCCATTGTTCTTCTTCATTCTGCATAGGTCTTCCTTCTTCTAACCACTCTGGGATGGCCGGGACTTGCATATCCAGTAGATTACAGAAATCCTGTAAGTCCTCTGGGAACCTTAGTCTTGGTGATCTACCTTTCTTCTGACATATTTTATGTTCTTCATTCGCATTTGTTCCAGTAAAGGTTTTAGAAGTCTTCTTCTGGCCAGGGGATAGATCTGTGAAAACTTGGAGGTCCACTTTCTCATAGTTTAAAGCGGGTAGGCTTCTCAATTTCCCCCAGATTTTTGCTTTTTCTTCATCTAGTTGGAATCTTACAGTAACATCTCGGGCTAGATCTGCTGATAAGTTTGGAGGTTTTCTAATTCCGTGGACTCGTTCTGTCTTTAAGTCATCCTCTTCCTTTTTATCTAATAGCCAACTGAATATTTTATTCATTATTTTTTTCAGATCTTCTCCCCTTTCTTCTGGTAATGCTCAGGTCCTTAAAGAGGAAGTAAACCCTGATGGGTTTACTTCCTCTTTCATTCCCTGCAAAGGCAAAGCATAATGGACTACTATGCATCGCATAGTAGTCCATTATGTGTCACTTACCTGACCTGACACAGGAGCCAGCGAAGTCACCGCTGTCCCCTGTAGTCCGACGCATCCATCTTCTCGGTGGGGTCTCGCAGCTCCGCCGCTGCCATTCGGCGAAGCCGCGATGACGTCACTCCCGCGCATGCGCACGGGAGCCGACACGCGCGGCAGCTCCGTCGTTGAAGATGCCGCGCTCAGTGCGCCTGCGCGCCGCTGTCTACGGCGCATGCGCCGTAGACAGCAGTGCCTGTCTTCGGGCAAATATCTCCTAAACCGTATAGGTTTAGGAGATATTTCTTGGACCTACAGGTAAGCCTTAATCTAGGCTTACCTGTAGGTCAAAGTGTGTTGTAAGGGTTTACAACAACTTTAAGTTCTGTCTTCTGCTTTGGTTCTCCTGATCTTCCAGTTTATAGAGCATTCTCCTTTGACCTATTTTTAAATCTTTAACTTGTTTTTTTAACTCTTTTATTTCCTGTTCTTTCCTATCCACTTTTCCTTCTGTCTCCTCTACCCACGTCAGCAGCTGTCCCAGGTCTGCATGTAATGTGGAGATTTCTGTCTTGATGGAGTTTTCCAATCTTATAAACATCTCTGACATTTGCAGTTTTGATGGCATTTGGGCCCCTACTCCTTAATTCTCCATTTTTACTTATCTCTAGTTCACTTTCTGTGCTGATATCTTCTCTGGATTAGTCTGGTGTCTCTCCTTTCTTTTTTCCCCCAGGGTCTTTTATCTTATCTTTGTTCCCTTGTTGCTGTTTTTCCAGTCCCAGACTTTTTGGGCTCCCGTCCTTTGTCAAGTATTTCTTGATTGCGTTCTCTTTTGGGATTTTGGGTTTGTTTCCTTTTTAAACGTCAACCTCTCATATTGAGTTTTTTACTTGTTATTTTCTTTTTCCCCAGCTTGCTATTTCTGCTTCCAGATTCTATTGACCCGCGAGCAGCGGGCCACTATGTCACCCTTCCCTAGGTGACAGCTACAGCTTCCAAGGCTGTTCAGGAGAGGCCTTTACCCCGATACGCCATTTAAAAGCAGTGCTTATGCCGCTCCGAAGAACTTTGCTGGGGGTTTATAATCAGTTATGGGCAGTTTGCAAATAATTTATATCTAGTTCATCACCTGCCCCTGCGATTCCTGGGGATTCCTATGCAGGTCATCGGTGTAAAATATGCAGTTTCTTTGCAGTTCACTCTCCCTCTCTCTCAGGAGGGGGTCCTGCCTGGTCACTTTTCAGGTGCCTGCACCTCAGTCCACGGAGAGCCACCCCCACCCCAAAACACCCCCCTATGTTGAAGGCATGTGTCCTGATATAGTTTGGAGGTGGGGGGGACACTAGCTCGTCTCCTCACTTTCCTGGTCTGCCAGCTGCATGCTCTGATAAGGTTCTGGTTTGGATTTGGGTGGCCCCATGCTATTTCTTTTTTTTTTTTTGGTCTGGGGTTCCCCTTCAAATCCAGCTATTTTTTTCATTATTTTTTTTGCCAGAAATTTTGTTTTTACATTCCCCACTAACAGCTGATGACTCATCGGTTGTTAAGGATGCAGTGACTGGCTTCCCAGCCCGCTCCTTAGCAACCAGCTATACACAGTGTTTTTAAAGCAAAAAGACCCCTGCAAAACGCATTGAAAAACACAACACTTGTGCTTTTGGTGCAACTTTATTGAAGTCTATTACAAGCAAAATGCAATCTGCTAGGAGAAAAATGTCCCTGACCCTAAAATTCACTGTGAGAAAAAGCTTTTGCGCTGTCTTCACAAAAAAATATTAATAATAAGTGCATGCCACAATCAAATGTGCTACAACATAAAATTAATCAAATGATTATAATTCATATAACCATAAAGTGCAAAAAGTGCTTCAATGCCAATAAATAAAATAAACCCAAAAAGTTCATAAAATTACCCACCATTTAGTCCATGCTATCATGCAGAGAATAAAGTGCAAAGTGCTCAATATAACCATAATCAGTATAATCAATATAATCATATTAGTCCCAACAACCAACTAATGAAAGGTGGTGTTCCACTCATGTATTCATATGAACATCCGTGCTATGACTGGTCACCAAAATACATGCAAATTAGCTGCTTACTGGAAAGATATTACCCTTGCAGGCCAAAAAGTGCCTTATTGACCCTGGCAGGTCAGTGTATTAATTGACCACTTGGATGCGCTCTTCTACACGCCTCAGTAAAACATCATATGGCTCGATGTTGATCTCACAGGTGTAAATGCAGCACAGTAAACTCAAATTGAGGGAAGGCGAAACCTCACTGCGCAATATCCAGTATAAAGCAGTTTAAAGTGGAGGGCCACCCTGAAAAAAAAAATACATAAAAAATTAGAAAAAAATCAGAAAAAAAAAATGAAAACATTTTTTTTTTTAACTTACCAGAAATGCCTGTTGCTAGGCACATTGTCCTAATCTGCCTCTTCCTCCTCCGTGGAGATCTTCTATCTTCTCTCCTCCGTGCAGCGTCTTCTGGGTAATGGGTTGTGCTGTGTTCTGGAAACTGTGTGTCCCAGAACACAGCGCGCCCCATTCACAAAACACTGCGCGACTCGCGCATGCGCAGTAGGAAACGGGCAGTGAAGCCGCAAGGCTCCACTGCCTGTTTCCCTTAGCCAAAATGGCGGCGCCGGGACCCGAGAGCCGAGGGACGGGTCAGCCTCGGGTGGCCGACATCGCGGGCGCCCTGGACAGGTAAGTGCTTATTAAAAGTCAGCAGCTACAGTGTTTGCAGCTGCTGACTTTTACATTTTTTTTTTTAAACCGGCCCTCCTCTTTAATAAAAAAAGACTTATACTCATAAGGACAGCAAAAATACAGTCATTCAGTTTACACAGCATTTGGCACCCTGGAGGGTGTGCAGACATCATCGCTATTTCATCTGCCTGACGTACGTTTTGTCACGTGCGACCTCGTCATTGGGACAACTGAGGAGAGTAGGATAGCGCATCCAAGTGGTCGATTAATTTATGATTATATGAATTATATTTGATTCATTTCACGCACGTTGTAGCATGCTTGAATGTGGCATGCACATCCATATTTTTAGTGAAGACAGTGCAGTTTGAAATAGTGTCTTTGTAAATGTTGTGTGCAGTATCGTGAGTGCAGCTGCCATTCACATTTTGAGTATAACATTTATATTACCTAGCGCAGAAATATTTTTCTATTATAGTGAGTTTTAGCACAATGTACCATCATGGTGTTTTTTGAATGGCGCTCCAACTCACATGTAGTGTCAGCCAGCAAACCTGCACTTTACTTCACCCCAAACCATGTATGCAAATGCATAGCAGTGCATTGTGTCATCCAAAAAAAAAAAAGTAAATTTTTGTGTGTTGAATCTTGTTAAGGGCTTGTTCAAAGCGAATGGGCTGCCTTGATGCAAACCTGTCACTAAAAAAAATTCATAAACTGACAGCAATAGCACATTTGGGTAGATGGGAAATGTAGGGCCTCTGTTTCCTGCTTGTCAAGAATGTGTCAACTTTAAAGAGATCCTTTCACCTACCAAAAAGAATTCCAGGTAAAAGACTCATCTGCCTTCCCACGCATTCATTGTCCACTACTGCTCTCTGCTAATCCCTCCATTGGCTTCTTCTCACCCAATGAATAAAATTAAAAAATATTGACTGCTACATACAGAGCTGTCCTAAACTCTGCCCTGAGTTACATCTCCAACTTCATCTCAATATAACAACCAAACTCTTCTCTTCACTCCCATGACCCATGACCTCCTTCTCTCTACCTTTCTTGCAGTCGTGGCCCGTAAAAAAGGGCGCACGAGTGCTGCCCCCCCCCCTCAATAAATGTGTCCTGCCCCTTAGTCTACATGCAGGGCGCTGGACACATGGATTCCAATCTGTCTTTTTTTTAAGCACGTGATTAGAGCCAGAGACTCTTATAGGCTTCAAAAAAGGGTGTGACAATAACGAATGAATATTAGCTATTGTCTTCCTGATTCTCCCCCTGGTCAATCAGGAAAGCGGGACCTGGGGTCCATTTCCCGATTGGCCAAAAGGACAATCGATTCTATTGGCATGGGAGGCGGAGGGAGGAGACGCATGGCGGAAGCCGTCATGATGCCGAGGAGGAGATGCAGGGGAGCCGCCATCCGTCGCCCGGAGGAAAGCGCTGTCCGTGCCATAGATGGGATATGTGTGGGGTTGGTAACCGACAGGGGGGTGGGTGACCGGACCGACTAGGGGGGTGGCTATGGGTGCGCTGTTTGCCCCCCCAAAAAAAATTAACCACCAGCCCCCACTGCACTCTTGTCACCTCCTCCCATGCTTACCTCCAGGATTTCTCCAGAGGCTCTCCCATCCTCAGGACATGTCTACCCCAATATGTCCGGCTATCTCCTACTCTGGCCACCTTTAGGAGATCCCTGAAAACTCATCTCTTCAGAGAAGCCTATCCTGCTTCTAACGACCATATTTATCGGCGTATAACACGCACTTTTTTCCCCTTAAAATCAGGGGAAAATTGTGGGTGCATGTTATACGCCGATCCCCCGCCGATTGTGAGCCTGTGGGTGGCTTTCGGCCATTCTCGGCGGCTTTCAGCTGCCTTTGGCCTTTCTCAGTGGCTTTTGGCCACCTTCGCCCCCATTCTCGGCGGCTTTCAGCCGTTCTTGGCGGCCGAGTGCGGTCGAAAGCCACCGAGAGCGGGCGAAAGCTGCCAAGAATGGCCGAGAGCGGGCGAAAGCCACCGAAAATGGCCGAGAGCTACCGAGCGCCCCCGAAATACACAGGACATGCGGCTCTGTATCTCGGCTGCGCCATTTTTAAACAACAAAGCTGAAAATGAAACTGACAAGGCTGCAAATAACACTGACAAGGCTGCAAATGACACTGGCAAGGGTGCAACGATGGACAAGGCTGCAGATGGACACTGACAAGGCTGCATTGATGGGCATTTAAATGTAATTTTTTTTCCTTAAATTTCCCTCCTAAACTTGGGGTGTGTCTTATACGCCGATAAATATGGTAATAAACTGAACTTTTATGATTATCCCTAACAGTTATTACCTTTGTATCACTGGGGGTGTACACATGCCATGGCGGTGATGCTTTGCTT
The DNA here is from genome assembly GCF_037356315.1 of Lithobates pipiens. NCBI lineage: Eukaryota > Metazoa > Chordata > Amphibia > Anura > Ranidae > Lithobates > Lithobates pipiens. The sequence goes on from NW_027507785.1 coordinate 291,456,010, forward strand.
CATGACTGTGGCAGAAATGTGCCACCTGTTGCTTTCAGTGGGCATAGTGCCCGCTGAACATGACCCGTTCAAGTGAGTGGGGCCGCTCTGCCAGTGCCCCACAACAACGTACAGTGCACATGGTTGCGATGTGCTTGTGCGGCATTTAAGTGTTCATTTAGGCGCCTGTCAAATGCTCTCCGAAGAGCAATCCAAACGTAGATCATTTCTCAGAGACCACTGCACATGTGACCGAGCACATAGAGTGTCAGCTAAGTGACAGCCCTGAGTCTGCTGGGGTCTCAGGGCTTTTGAATGTCTAGACAAGCTTTTACAGGAGAATAACAGACATAAAATAAGTTAAATGCACAAATAGTCTTACGACTGTATTTCTGGCGAAATTAATGATCTGGCAAAAAGGTCTCTTTAACAGAGCCCTGGATAGCAGTAAAAACCCAACAGAGGTCATTACCCCTTCCTGGTTAATACAAAGTAAAAAAATTAAATTTGGGCTAGACATACACTTTAATGCAAGGTAAGATATAACTGACGTGTATGTATCCTGTGTGTACCCAGAAGAACGAACTGGTTGTGTTTATTATAGTGCCTGCAGCATCCAGAATGTTGTCAGATGCCACACAACAGATGTGTTCTGCCTACTGTGAACAGGGCATACCTTAATGAAGGCTCACCTTGCATTAAACCCATCAGTGTTTGATGAGAAGGGAATGCAGCCTGCTAGGCGGATATACATTCCATGCAAACAGTAACGACAAAGAGTTATATAAAACACTGGCTGGATAATGTATTTACTTAAAATATCTTTATTATGCATTATTATCTGCTTGAATGCCAGGTGATGTCTGTAAACACTGAAACACCTTTGCCATGCTCAGATAGAACAAAACTCAGATAGGATAGATATTGGAGTCTTTTTAACCCCCATAAAGAGTACCTGTCATGAGGAAGTTTACATTCCTTGTGACAGCAAAAAAATTATACATTTTTTAAAAATGCCCCTGACCCCCCATGCTAGCACGCAACGGCAAATGCATATATCAGTCCCGCATGCACGCAAACAGCGATCATCCCACACATGTGAAGTATTACTGCAAATGTCAGATCATGGCCAGTAATTCTAGCACTAGATCTCCTCTGTAGATATAAAGTGGTAATCTATAATGGCTTTTAAAATGTCTCCGCTGGATAGTAAAATTTATGGCATTTGTCGCCTCTGCCTCTGCAGGCATGCACAATTTTAAAGCGTCATATGTTTGATATCTCTTTACTCTGCGTGTCATCATCTTTATATTTTACAAAAAAAATGGGTTATGGATTATGTTTTTTTGCATTCAAATTTTAAAACGTGTGCCTCCCCTCCCCCACCCAAAAATTGCATTTGCAAAAACACTGTGCAAATACCCCATGACATAAAAAATTGCAAAAGCCACCAATTTATACTCTAGGGACTCTGCTTTAAAAAAATATATAATATTTGGGGGCTCTGAGTAATTTTCTAGCAAAAAAAAAAGTAGAGCAGTGGAGAGTGTGTGGACAATGTCTTGTCAGTAGGGCAGTGTTTCGGGAGGGCAGTGGAACAGTGCCAGTAGAGCAATGGACAGTGTGTGGACAGTGTCAGTAGGGCAGTGGGTAATGTCAGTAGGGCTGAGGACAGTGTCAGTACACGTAAATATATTTTATTGATATTTTTTTTGTGATAGACCAAAACAAAGTGGCACATAATTGTGAAGTGGAAGGAAAATGATAAATGGTTTTCAAATTTTTTTACGAATAAATAACAGAAAAGTGTGGGGTAAATTTGCATGGCGCCCCCCGGAGTCAATACTTTCTAAAACCCCCTTTCGCTGCAATTACAGCTGCAAGTCTGTTTGGGGATGTTTCTACCAGCTTTGCACATCTAAAGAGTGACATTTCGCCCGTTCTTCTTGGCAAAATAGCTCAAGCTCTGTCAGATTGGATGGCGAGCGTCTGTGAACAGCAATTTTCAAGTCTTGCCACAAAAAAAGGAGAAGGAGAGGGGAGGTGCCACATTAGTGTAAATACAATGCTGATGCCTTAATACTAATTAGATAGATAGATAGATAGATAGATAGATAGATAGATAGATAGATAGATAGATAGATAGATAGATAGATAGATAGATAGATAGATATACACACACACTTTCAAAATAGTTGCTTAGAGGAAATTGTTCCTTAGGGGAATACATGATACATCTTTCTGTGCGCCAACATTTTTACTCTAAAGCCCCATCAGATTTTCTGCTGTTTTTTGTCTTCAGATTTACTAAAACCATGTAGTGCAAGGGCCTGCCTGATTGCATACAAATTGAAACTCCTAAGGTTTGACCTCATATTATACGGTTTTGGTAAATCTGAAGGAAAAAATCAGCAGAAAATCTGATAGTGTGTATGGGGCTTAAGTCTTGCTACAGATTCTCAATTGCATTTAGGTCTGGATTTGGTTTGGGCCATTCTAAAGCCTCATGAACACGATCGAACTTTGTACAAACTTTCCCGTGGACTTTTGTAATAAGGAAGTTGGCCGTAAGTTTGTATTGCATACACACAATCTGACTTTTTAGGCAACAAACACAAACTTAGTGACGTTTCAACGTACTGACAACACTTCAGAAGAGGACGTTCAATTACTCTAACGCCACCTTTGGTCAACTTCTATATTGTTGTCTGATCTTTTGCATTGGTTCTGAGCATGCGTGTTTGTACTTTGTACAAAAGTCTGATGGTTTTCTGTATACATGATCGGACTTTGCTCCATCGGACTTATGTTGTCAAAAAGTTTGTCCAACAAAAGTCCTATGAAAACCGAAAAAGTTTGTCCGATGGAGCATACACACAGTCGGATGTTGCCTAAAAACAGCTAATATGCATGTTTGTTGTCAAAAAGTCAGATCGTGTGTACGGGCCTTTACACGTGAATATGCTTTGATCTAAACCATTTCATTGTAGCTCTGGCTGTACGTTTAGGGTCGTTGTCCTGCTGGAAGGTGAACCTCCGCCCCAGTCTCCAGTCTTTTACAGACTCTAATGCCCTGTACACACGGTCTGATTTTCTGACAGAAAATGTGCGATCAGATTTGACCGTGTGTGGGCTCCATCTGACTTTTTCCGTCGGATTTTCCGACGCACAAAGTTTGAGAGCAGGATCTAAAATTTTCCGACAACAAGATCCGATCGCATAAATTACGATCGCGTGTAGACAATTCCGACAGACAAAGTGCCACGCATGCTCAGAATAAGATGAAAGCTTTTGGCTACTGGCCCGTTTATAGTCCTGACGTACGTGTTTGACATCACCTCGTTCAGAACGATCGGATTTTCCAACAACTTTGTGCGACTGTGTGTATGCAAGACAAGTTTCGGCCAAAATCCATCAGAAAAAATCTGATGGATTTTGTGGTCGGAATGTCCGACCGTGTGTATGGGGCATAATGCCCCATACACACGGGGCATTATGTTGTTTAAAGCTTGAGGTATTTTTTTATAACCTAACCCTGCTTTAAACTTCTCCACAATTTTATCCCTGACCCGTCTGATGTGTTCCTTGGCCTTCCTGATGATGTTTGTTCGCCAAGGTTCTCTAACAAATCCCCGAGGGCTTCACAGAACAGCTGTATTTATACTGAGATTAAATCACACACAGGTGGACTCTATTTACTAATTAGGTGACTTCTGAATGCAATTGGTTCCACTAGATTTTAGTTAGGGGTACCAGAGTAAAGGGGGCTGAATACAAATGCACGCCACACTTTTCACATTTTTATTTGTAAAAAGAAAAATTGAAAACCATTTATCATTTTCCTTCCACTTCACACTTATGTGCCACTTTGTGTTGGTCTATCACATAAAATTCCAATAAAATACATTTACGCTTTTTGTTACATGACAAAATATGGAAAATTTCAAGAGGTATGAATACTTTTTCAATGCATTGCACAGTAAGCCCCTGTACACACGGTCGGAGATTTTGACAACCAAATCCGTCGGATTTTGTCTGTCGGATCTTGTCCGAAACTGTTGCATACACACGGTCGGACTAAGTTGTCGAAAAATCCGATCATTCAGAACGTGATGACGTAATTTCATTACGATGGGACTACTTTCATGCTAGTAGCCAATAGCTTTGATGTAGGAATTTGATCTGAGCATGCGTGGCACTTGGTCCGATCAAAATTCTCTACACATGATCGGATTAGGTCCGATCTAACCAGTTGGTCGGGAAATATTTCCAACATGTTGGAAAATTTGGTCCGACGGATATTCCGATGGAATCAGTCCGATGCATACCACACACAGTCGGATTATCCAACGACACGGTCCGATAGGACACATTCCGACGGATTCTCCGACCGTGTGTACAAGGGCTCAGAGTTTTGGGTGTTTCCGCCTTTGTATGTTGCAGCTCATCCTATTAGATTCTCTATAATATGAACTAATAAAAAAAAAAAAAATCTAGCAGGGGAGTGTGAGTCCCTAATGGCCACAGTACAGCTCATAGTGAGTGGACCCAGAAACTCAAGGATCAGAGATCACAATCAATGAATTCACAATGCTAATGCCAAAGTTTAATCAACAATAAAAAAAATTAAAAATCAGCACAATGCCCCTTGCTCTACTGGCTGGTGCTACCGTATTTTCCGGCGTATAAGACGACCTTTTACACTTAAAAAAACTGAGCAAAAAGGAGGGGTCGTCTTATACGCCGGGTCAGCTGCTGGGATGCCTTCTGGATGTCCGGTAATACTGTATGTAGCTTCGGCTACATACAGTATATACCACTGAACCAATCCCAGTGAGCGATGTATTCAAATGAATACAGAGCCTGCTCGGATTGGAGTAGCAATCTCTGCCAATCCGAGCAGGCTACACACAGTAGCCTGCTCCGATTGGCTTTGAGAGTGAGGCGCGGGCTGATGATGTAACAGCCTCCGCCAATCCCAGCAGGCTTTGTATTCATTAATAGAATACATTGCTCGCCGTGATTGGCTCCAGCACCAGCAAGAAGGAAGAAGGAAATGGCTCCAGCAAGAACGAAGAAGAGGGATATGAAGCGTCGGAAGCCTCGGAATGGGGGGTCGTCTTAAACGGTGAGTACGGGCAAAACATTTTAAAAACCTGTACAGTTAGGGGGTCGTCTTATATGCCGGGTCGTCTTATACACCGGCAAATACGGTAGTTAAAAATTTCCCTGCCGCCTCAATCTTCCAGTGCAGATGGAGGTAATAGAGCCGAATAATAGAGCCGAGGGGTCCGTCATATGCACTCATCAAGAGTTCCAACTATGCCCGCCCTTTCCTCCCCCCTCCTCCATTCATAGTATCTGTACGTTCGCTTCTACTGTACAAATGAAAAGCGTTTGATGAAGGAGGGGGGGGGGGCTTTCATTCATCCGCCTGTCAGCCAGTCATAGATTGTGTTTGATTTAAAGAAGCTTTAGTACAGCTTCCATGAATTGAGGAGGGGAGCTGAAAGGCCAGACATAGTCAACACTCAAAATAAGTTTATGACAGATCTCTCAGCTCTATTACCCCCTGCCATATTGGGAGTTTACGGCGGCGGGGATGGGGGGCATTGGAGGATAAATCAGCATCCAGCAGCACAAGGGACACATAGCTTGATTGCATTGATCAAATTAGTGTCCCTAATCCTCATTTTTTTCTTCTTTTTTAATTCTTGACTAAACATCAGTTTTACACACTGCGGCATCTACCAAACACAAACCCTTTAACGCAGCAATACAAGGACCTGTCCAAAATCTTCTTAGTAGAGTTAAAGTCTAATGCCCTGTACACACGGTCGGACTTTCCGACGGAAAAAGTGCGATTGGATCGTGTTGTCGGAAAATCCGATCGTGTGTGGGCTCCATCGGACTTTTTCCGTCGGAATTTCCAGCACACAAAGTTTGATAAAATTCCGATCGTGTGTAGACAATTTCCGACGGACAAAGTGCCAGGCATGCTCAGAATAAATTACGAGACAAAGGCTATTGGCTACTGCCCTCTTTATAGTCCCGTTGTACGTGGTTTACGTCACCTCGTTCTGAACGATCGGATTTTCCGACAACTTCTTGTAACCGTGTGTATGCAAGACAAGTTTTGGCCAAAATCTGTTGGAAAAAAATCTGACGGATTTTGTCATCCCGTGTGTACAGGGCATTACACAAACTATTCTTAACCACTTTCTGCCTGGGCTATAGCCGAAAGGTGGCTACAGCGCAGGCTTCCAGTGCCGGGAGGACATCAGTAGACATCCTCCCGTAATCGTGCTGCTGGCGAACGCTGTGATCGTTGAGTCTTTCGGACTTGACTGATCACAGAACAGGGGAAGGGCTAATCAGAGTGGCCCTATAACACATGATCAGCTGTCAGCCAATGGCAGCTGATCACAGAAGTAATCAGAAGCCAGTTATAAGCTTTTTTTCTCCTAACGATTAGCGTGAGGAGAATAGAAGAAAGCCGGTAACTAGCTTCTGTTACAGGGACATGGGTCCCAATCTGTGCCCACCAGTGCTGCTAATCTGCTAATCAGTGCCACCTATCAGTGCCCATCAGTGTTGCCAGTCAGTGCCCATCAGTTTTGCCTATCAGTGCCACCTATCAGTGCAGCCTCATCAGTGCGCATCAGTGCAGTCAGTCAGTGCCCATTAGTGTTGCCTATCAGTGCCGCCGCATCAGTGCAGCCAGTCAGTGCCCATCACTGTTGCTTATCAGTGCCCATCAGTACCACCTGTCAGTGCCCACTAGTGCAGCTTCATCAGTGCCCATCAGTGCAGCTTCATCAGAGCCTATAAATGCCACCTATCAGTGCCCATCAGTGAAGAAGAAAAATAACCTGTGTGCAGTATTTCACAAAAAACAGCCGCCACTGTTTAGGCCAGCCATAGACGTTTGCGCAATTCCTCCATCAGCACAGACAGTGCTGACAGGGGAATCCCTCCTGCTGAGCCATTGTCTGCTCACGGCAGGGGGTCAGATGGGGGGAAGCCGCTCCCGCCAGGAGCAGACAGTGATTGCTGCTAGTGGCTGTAGCAGCCGCTAGCGATAATCGCAAGCAAATCTGATAGGCTGATTGTACTCAAGGTACATTCCGCCTGCCCACACATCGAATCTCTGCCAGTTCCTGCTGAACCTATGGCCAGCCTTAGGCTTTAATTCCACTTGGACTACATTTTTTATAAAATAAATGGAAAATACATTGAAGAGTCAATAATTTATTCTCTTAACTGCAGAATGTTCTGAAATTTTTTTTAAATTATTAACAGCATTCATAAAACACAGACACCAATTACAGGAACTGAAAAGTAGGTTTCAATGATCTCAACAGTGCTGTAGTATGGCTGCCTGTGTGCGGATGGCATGCTCTCTGATGCATGGGTAATTATCTTGCATTGTGCACTTAAATATTCATGATGTGCCCAGCACTAACGTCATTGAAATCTGGCTCACGCAGGCTGTTATTACCAAAAACAAGCACTGGATGATGCTTTCTGCTTGACCTGCGGCAGCGCAGCTGGGCAACAAGAGATGGTGATTAGGGTTAGGGGAAAACAAAATTGAAGTAGATCTAAACCCTTTCCATTCAGTTTGCTAAAGCACTGCATATCATAAACAATTGCCATTAGTTAAAGAAATAAAAAACTATTTTTTCCATCCTTTCTTTAGCCTCCGTGCTTCTGTGCTGCTGATCTCCTCTAGCCTCTTTCAGTAACTTCCTGCCTATGTGCACTCGCTCAAGTATTGGCTGTGCATCATTGAACTGGCTTTCTCATTGAGGACCATACTTGTACAATGTGTGTCATCACCAGGGCTATCTTTAATATTGATTGGACCCTAGACAATCATTTTCTTGGGCCCTCCCAAATTCACTTATCAACTATTAGGCTGGATTCACACCTATGCAGTTTTAGTGCTTTTTACATTTTGCAGATTTGCACTACAGTCCATTTAACATTGTTTTGTATGGAACACGATCTGGAGTGCAGATATGCAAAATGCAAAAATCACAAAAAATGCATAGGTGTGAATCCAACCATAGTGGGCTGTGCAGGCTCAAGGGACAGCTGCTTTGGGCCCCACAACAATGACTTGGCCCGGGGCAGCTGCCCATTTTTGTCCTATGTTAAAGATGGCCCTGGTCTGCATGGCTGCTTGTAGCTTCCATTGGTAGTGCATGTGACAGGGATCTAACACAGATCGCTCTTCAAAGTGCATAGCACGTATAAGCCCCTGTTCACACTGAATCTGACTTTGTAATTGTTCAACCTCACTTGAAGTCGCACAATTTCAAAGCTGCAGGTCAGTGCGACTTCAGGTGCAACTTGGTTAACATCTGTGTGACTTCATGCACAGAAGTCTATGCAAGTTGCACCTGAAATCGCAAAATATAGTGCAGAAACCTTGTTTTTGAACCGGTGCTGCACCGCTAAGTCGGAGTTGCACCGATTTTGACAGTTCCATTGCCGAGAATAGGGTGCAACTTGTTATGCAGTTTGAACCTGACATGACAAGTCACACCGGTGTGAACAGGGGCTAAAATTAGCCATTATGGCTATGATAAGCCATATCAAGTCACGAAGGCCACAGCTTTAATCCGTAGCAGGAATTATACCTCCAGTCCTGTTCTGCGGGCGGAGTGCCTCCTGAGTGTGACGGATTTAAGTGCATGATGATGGTCTGCAAGCGCCCCTCAACCACGTGCAATGTATGCAGTTGAGGCACGGTAGTCCAACATTTAGGGGTTAAAACAGGCAGCACCTCCTCATCACCTGTCATATGCTCTCTGAAGAGCGTTCAGAACACAGATCCCACTTTAAATAGCCAAGCATGTGTGAATGAGTACTAAGGGCCCATTCACACTAGGAACTGCATGTGAATCACATAGAAATGCTGTGCGGTTCTTGTGCAACTCACATGCGAATTCAGCCCATTCATTTGTGCTCAAATCCCGAGAGCAGAGGGTGCAGAGGGTTTATTCATAATTTCTAGTGTTAAAGCAGCACTTAAAGCGGGAGTCCGCCGGGACTCCGCGTTTTTTTTTTTTTTTTAAAAGCCAGCAGCTACAAATACTGCAGCTGCTGACTTTTAAAATAGTGACACTTACCTGTCCAGCGCGCCCGCGATGTCGGCACCCGAAGCCGATCTCTAGATCGTCTCTCGGGTGCTGCCGCCGCCATCTTGGGTATGGGAATCAGGAAATGGAGCCTTTCGGCTTCATTTCCCGGTTCCCTACTGCGCATGCGCGAGTCGCGCTGCGCAATAAGGACGGTCCCCGCTGCCTCTGGGATCTGTGTGTTTCCCAGCAGGCAGCAGGGCACTTGCGGAAAGGGGTGGGCACTTGCGGAAAGGGACGTAATCTACGCCCCTTTCCGCAGAGAGCTATCCCGGAAGTGGGTGCAGATACCTGTACTGTACAGGTATCTGCACCCCCCTCCCCCCTGAAAGGTGCCAATTGTGGCGCCGGAGGGGGGGAGGGTTCCGATGAGCGGAAGGTCCACTTTAGGGTGGACCTCCGCTTTAAAGTGGTTGTAAACCCTTACAACACACTTTGACCTACAGGTAAGCCTAGATTAAGGCTTACCTGTAGGTCCAAGAAATATCTCCTAAACCTACACGGTTTAGGAGATATTTGACGAAAGACAGGCACCGCTGTCTACGGCGCACTGAGCGCGCCGCAGTCAACGGCGATATGCCGCGAGTGGCGGCTCCTGTGCACATGCGCGGGAGTGACGTCATCGTGGGTTCGCCGAATGACAGCGGCGGAGCAGCGAGACCCACCGAGAAGATGGATGCGCTGGACTACAGGAGACAGCGGTGACTTCGCTGTCTCCTGTGTCAGGTAAGTGACACATAATGGACTACTATGCAATGCATAGTAGTCCATTATGCTTTGCCTTTGCAGGGAATGAAAGAGGAAGTAAACTCATCAGGGTTTACTTCCTCTTTAAGTCCATTATACCTTTTTTTTTGATGGGGGCTCCCAGGTGGGTTATGCCATAATGTCCGTACCTTTGTACCATGCAATCTGGTGCGGACAAACACATTCCATTTGCGACATGTGTTAACTTTGCACTGACACCTTCTGCAGATTGCGGTTCAGTGCTAGGGCCAGTGCAAAGCTGCCGGTCAGTGCGATTTTGGATGCGACTTGCCTGATATCTGTGCGACTTCCTGCACAGATGTCTATACAAGTCGCACCTGTAATCTAAAAAAATTTTGCAAATTGGTGCAACACTGCAAAGTCAAAGTCGCAAAAGTTTAAAAAGTTCCATTACCGACAACAGAGTGTGACTTGTCATGTGATTCAGATCTGTTCAATTGCACGACAAGTCACACCATTGTGAATGAGGGTTAAGCCCAGGTTCACATTGCTACAGGTTAGATATTGTGCGAGTTCAGCTGAACTTGCACGATTTCAACCTGGCAATGCAGTCCGACTTCGGGGGGCAATTTGACAGAGATCTGTGTGGGTTCATGCACAGATGTCTATTGAAATCGCACCCAAAGTCGCCAAAAGTAGTGCAGGAACTACTTTTGGGAATCGGTGTGGTGCCGCAAAGTCAGCGTCGCACTGATTCGGACGGTGCTATTTCCGGCAATAGCCACCGATTTGGCATGTCAAATTGCATGCCAAATCGCAACAATGTGAACGTGGGCAAAGGCCTGGTTCATACCTATGCATTTTTTTGGAGCTTTTGTGCAGAAACGCACTACAATCTATTTAACATGGTTTCCTATGGGGCACATTCACATCTATGCTTTTTTCAGCCAATGCGCTTTTGGGAAACGTGTAAAAGAGGTGAATACCGTGCTAAGCCAAAAATCACTAAGCAGCTGCTATAGGTGAGATACACACAAAAATAGATATAAAGAAAAAAATGTATCTAAAAATACAAAACAAAAAAAATCTGTGTATGAACCCAATATTAAATTAATAAATATAGGATTTACTCATATGATAATGTGACCAGGTACGCGGAGACGTCAGCACGTGAAACTCCTCCCGACGCACGTTTCGTCAATACAATGACATCGTCTGGGGAACTACGTCAAACTCCTCCCGACACTCTTTTTATTATAACCAATATTTGTTTACGGTACTATGCCATGGTGAGCTTCTCTCTTTTGGGTTTCCCGTGACTGCCTTTGGGGTCTACATTTGTGCTTCGGTGAGCTGGCTGCATATTTCCCATTGCTGGAAAAGGGTGTTTAGGTGATTTCCAATAGCTGTGTTGTGTCCCAGGGAGAGGAATTCTGAACAAGAGGCACTTGATACATCCTTGAAATTTAAAGGCCCCAACCGGGTTTAGGTCGCAAGCCACAAAGGCTTGCTAGCTGGTAAGCCTTCAATTTTTACGGTGATCACATCGGTGGTGGATTCACACGGATATTTACTACCTATATTTTTTTCACTATTAAAGGCGTTTTGGCATTTTCACGTTTGTTTAGGAGTCACTTTAATTTGGACTTTTTCATGAATTTATTTATTTATCTATTTATTAGTGATTATTTATGTGATTTTTTTATTTAAATTTAATCTTAATCATTTGCGATATTCACTTAGCTTTTGGGAAAGGGTCAGGGACTTTTCTAAAATGCAAAACAGTGTTTTTTTTGCTTAATAGACTCCAACGGAGATGCTGCAGAAAAGCAGCATGTAGTGTTTTTTCTGTGATTTTGCGTTCTTTAATCTGCCCAACAACAAATTAGTCAAGAAAAAAAAAGGAGCATACAAAATGAAAAACGCAAATGGTGGTAAAATCGTGTGTGCAAAAACTCCCAGCAAAAATCAGTGCAGAAACGGATCAAAACCAAACTGCATAGGTGTGAACCGAGCCTTAGCGATGTGACTTACAAGTCATGAGATTTTGATTTTTGGTGATTTCAGGTGTGACTTGTATAGATATCTGCAGGGCCGGTGCTACCACTAGGAAAACTGGCAGCCGCCTAGGGCGCGCTTCTGCCTGGGGGCGCCGGGCCATTGGTGTTCCTACTCTCTTCTCTCTGCAGCAAGCAACTAAGTCTCAGCATCAGCAGGCAGCCAACTTCGCACACAGGGCCGTCTTTAATATTGATTGGACCCAGGGCAAAACTTTTCTTGGGGGCCCCCCCCCCATGCAGTTTAGCTCTCCACCTTCTCTGAGACATACAATAATTAGCAGTTAGACCCAAAATCAGTATACTGAATCAGATCAGGCAACTATTGTGATTGGTTGCCAGAGGTTAGTGTATCATTACCGCTCACTGATTAGTTGCTAGAGGTTACAGCACATGATTTTTGTTTGTTGATTGGTTGCTAGAGATTACTGTGAATTTGACCTCGGGGGGCATGATATACATATCAATGCCGTCGGTCGCTGCTATTTACATATGAATGCCAGTAATTTACATGTAAACACAGGGTCTGCAGATGAGTCATCTGTACACAACAATAGGGCAGAGCTGGGCAGCATTAGTAGCAGCACTTCACACTCAGATATCAGGACACAGCACACGACTAAAACCTCAAGGGACGAGGGAATTTAAACCTGGACAGTTGGCAAGTATGAGGCAGCTGCTTTGGGCCCCACAACAATGACAGGGCCCAGGGCAGCTGCCCCTTTTGCCCTGCCTTAAAAACGGCCCTGTTCGCACATAGTGTCAGAGGTCCCGAATGAATGGAGGCAAGTAAACATTCATTGATGGGCACTGGTAGGCTGCATTGAAGAGCATTGGTAGGCTGCATTGATGGGTGTTGGTAGGCTGCATTGAAGAGCATTGGTAGGCTGCATTGATGGGCGTTGGTAGGCTGCATTGATGGGTGTTGGTAGGCTGCATTGATGGGCGTTGGTAGGCTGCATTGATGGGTGTTGGTAGGCTGCATTGATGGGCGTTGGTAGGCTGCATTGATGGGTGTTGGTAGGCTGCATTGATGGGTGTTGGTAGGCTGCATTGATGGGCGCTGGTGAGGCTGCATTGATGGGTGCTTCATTAAAAAAGGGGGGGTATGCATGGGCAGGGGAAAGGGGGTAGAGCCAGGGGGGCGGCAAAATTAGGTTTCATCTAGGGTGTCAAAATCCTTGCACCAGTCCTGGATATCTGTGCATGAAGCCACACCCAAGTCGCACTGACATTTGAAATCGTATGTGGTTTCTGGTGATGATTTCAAAGGTGCATTCAATGTGAAATGCTAATTGTCAAAGTTTAATTTAACAAGATGAAGTTAGAAGCTGATTGGTCACCATGCACAGCTGCACCAGATTTTTTGTTCAGTTGTAGTAAATACCCCCATAGAGGGGTGAGTGCCCCCAGCTGGGACTCTATTCAAAACAAAAAAAAATGTACCGTATATACTCGAGTATAGGGCGATCCGAATATAAGCCGAGGCCCCTAATTTACCACAAAAAAAAATGGGAAAACTTATTGACTCGTGTATAAGCCGAGGGTGAGACATGCAGCAGCTACTGTTACAGCTTAAGAGTGGAAAAGAGGGTCAACAATGCCCATCTGCAGCTGTATACCTCCCTGTGTCCATCCCTGTGTCCATCCCTGTGTCCATCACTGTGTCCATCCCTGTGTCCATCCCTGTGTCCATCACTGTGTCCATCCCTGTGTCCATCGCAGCCTACCTGTGTCCTGTGCATGCCTCTTTGTCCTTCTGCAGCCTCTGTGTCCTTCTGCAGCCTCTGTGTGCCATTTTGCACCGATCTGCATGTTTAAAAAACATACGGCGGCCATGCCAGGATCGCCGCACCTCTCCTCGTCTGTGACAGACGGCGGCCATTCCACTGTTCAAAACCGGCGCCTCCGTCTGTGATAGGCGGAACACTAAATTTCCCAGCAGTCAGTGTTCCGCCTATCACGGACATCCTCTCATCCTCGTCCGTAGTATGAGGATGAGCGGATGTCCGTGATAGGCGGACCACTGACTGCTGGGAAATTGAGTGTTCCGCCTATCACAGACAGGGAGGCGCGGCTTTTGAATAGTGGAATGGCCGCCGTCTGTCTGCACGACACGCTGATCGGGTAGGCAGACGGCGGTGACTCGAGTATAAGCCGAGGGGGGCACTTTCAGCCTAAAAAAAGGGGCTGAAAATCTCGGCTTATACTCGAGTATATACGGTATCCTATATATTTACATAAATGTAGTGTAAAGGGTGATGTTTAGACTGCAGAATGTATTACACTTTGACCCTACAGCTACATATTAACAATTAAACTTTAACCAAACAGTGAACTTAATGGACAACTTGTTGACTTGCCAAATCAGTTAAATTCACATGGTATTGCATTGCAAGTACAGTGCCTTGCAAAAGTATTCACCCCCTTGTCTTTTTACCTATTTTGTTACATTACAGCCTTTAGTTCAATGGTTTTTTATCTGAATTATATGTGATGGATCAGAACACAATAGTCTAAGTTGATGAAGTAAAATTAGAAAAATATATACATAAAGCTATTTTTCAGAAATCAAAAACTGATAATTGTCGTGTGTGTGTATTCACCCCCTTTGTTATAAAGCCCATAAAAAGCTCCGGTGCAACCAATCACCTTCAGAAGTCACATAATTAGTGAAATGATGTCCACCTGTGTGCAATTTAAGTGTCACATGATCTGTCATTACATATACACACCTTTTTGAAAGGCCCCAGAGGCTGCAACACCTAAGCAAGTGGCACCACTAACCAAACACTGCCATGAAGACCAAGGAACTCTCCAAACAAGTAAGGGACAATGTTGTTGAGAAGTACAAGTCAGGGTTAGGGTATAAAAAAAATATCCAAATCTTTGATGATCCCTAGGAGCACCATCACATCAAAACTCACAGACCGGGCAAGGAGGGCATTAATCAGAGAGGCAGCACAGAGACCTAAGGTAACCCTGGAGGAGCTGCAGAGTTCCACAGCAGAGACTGGCGTATCTGTAAATAGGACGACAATAAGCCGCAGGGTGGTGCTACCACTGCTGCCTAGGGTACCCAGCCACTGTTGTTTGCACTCTCTTCTCTCTGCAGCAAGCAACTAAGTCTCAGCATCAGCAGGCATTCACCACTCCGTTCGCACATAATGTCAGATGCACATCGGCGGCGGAGGACTGTGTCTGTGTCCCGACTCCTGAATGAATGGAAGCAAGCAAACTATCATTGATGGGCACTGGTAGGCTGCATTTGATGAGGGCTGGTGAGGCTGCATTTGATGGGGGCTGGTTAGGCTGCATTGATGGGTGCTGGTAGGCTGCATAGATGGGCACTGGTGAGGTCACATTTGGTGGGCACTTCATTAAATAGGTGGTATATACATGGGTAAGGCAAAGGGGTGGAGTCAGTGGTGGAGTCGGGGGGTCAGGGGTGGAGCCAGGGGGGCAAAATGAGGTTTCGCCTAGGGTGTCAAAAATCCTTGCACCAGCCTTGATAAGCCGTACGCTCCATAGAGTTGGGCTTTATGGCAGAGTGGCCAGAAGAAAGCCGTTAGTTTCAGCAAAAAACAAAATTGCATGTTCTGTGTTTGCGAAAAGGCATGTGAGAAACTCCCAAAATGTATGGAGGAAGGTGCTCTGGTCTGATGAGAATAAAATGTAACTTTTTGGCCAAAGAAAACGCTATGTCTGGCGCAAACCCAACACATCACATCACCCAAAGAACACCATCCCCACTGTAAAACATGGTGGTGGCAGCATTATGCCGTGGGAATGTTTTTCAGCGCTCTGTGTGATTTGAGGCTAGGATGGAGGTTCCCCTTCCAGCAGGACGATGACCCCAAACACACTGCTAAAGCAACACTTGAGTGGTTTAAGGGGAAACATGTAAATGTGTTGGAATGGCCTAGTCAAAGCCCAGACCTCAATCCGATAGAAAATCTGTGGTGAGACTTAAAGATTGCTGTTCACAAGTGCAAACCATCCAACTTGAAGGAGCTGGAGCAGTATTGCAAGGAGGAATGGGCAAAAATCACAGTGGTAAGATGTGGCAAGACTCATAGAGACATATCCAAAGTGACTTGAAGCTGTGATAGCCGCAAAAGGTGGCTCTACAAAGTAATGACTTTAGGAGGGTGAATAGTTATGCACATTTACTTTTTCTGTTATTTTGTCCTATTTTTTGCTTGCTTCACAATAATAAAAAATAAAAAAATTTCAAAGTTGTGGGCATGTTCTGTAAATTAAATCCATGTTAATTCCAGGTTGTGAGGCAACAAAACACGCAAAAAAAATGCCAGGGGGAGGGGGGTGAATACTTTTGCAAGGCACTGTATACACAGTTTTTTCATCAGCAACACAAATTAAATAAAATAATAAGAACACCTTTTGGATGATGCAGTTTTGAGGGCGGCAGGGGTGGAAGCAAGCCTTTAAGGGAAAATTGCATGGAGGCCAGCCTGTACAAGGACAGCCGATGTAATGGCTGAGAATGAATCCACTGCCTCTATGTAAAAGAGGCAGCACCTTGATAAAGACATGGGGCAGGGTTTATGTTGCACCATATGTCTAGAAAAATACTTGTTGCCTGGCATTTTCTGATGTAGATCTAGATGCCTATTAAAAAAGAAGTTGCTTTAAAGTCTTACTAAAGCCAGGACCCTGCATGCACTATATCTGGTCTCCCACAATACACAGAATATGGAAGTGCAATTATTTTAGTAAATATAAACAGTTACCGTATATACTCGAGTATAGGCCGACCCGAATATAAGCCGAGGCCCCCAATTTACCCCCAAAAAAACTGGCAAACTTATTGACTCGTGTATAAGCCGAGACATGCCTGTCCATCCCTGTGTGTGTGTCCGTCCATCCCTGTGTGTCCGTCCATCCCTGTGTGTCCGTCCATCCCTGTGTGTCCGTCCATCCATCCCTGTGTGTGTGTGTGTCCATCCATCCCTGTGTGTGTGTGTGTCCATCCATCCATCCCTGTGTGTGTGTACATCCATCCCTGTGTGTGTGTGTCTCCATCCATCCATCCATCCCTGTGTGTGTGTGTCTCCATCCATCCATCCCTGTGTGTGTGTGTCTCCATCCATCCATCCCTGTGTGTGTGTGTATCCATCCATCCCTGTGTGTGTGTGTGTGTGTGTGTGTGTGTGTGTGTCCAGCCTACCTGTGTCCCGAGCCTGTGTCCCGAGCCTCCGTCCCGTGCCTTGCCTCCTTGCCTCCGTCCCGTGCCGTGCCTTGCCTCCGTCCCGTGCCGTGCCTTGCCTTCTTGCCTCCGTCCCGTGTCGTGCCTTGCCTCCGTCCCGTGTCGTGCCGTGCCTTGCCTCCGTCCCGTGCCTTGCCAGGATCGCCGCTCTTCGTCGGCGCCTCGGCGGCCATTCTAAAATTCAAAAGCCGCGCCTCCGCCTTCGCCTGTGATAGGCGGAACACTGAATTTCCCAGCAGCCTGTGTTCCGCCTATCACGGACATCGTCTCATCCTCGTCCGTAGTACGAGGATGAGCGGATGTCCGTGATAGGCGGAACACTGACTGCTGGGAAATTCAGTGTTCCGCCTATCACAGGCGAAGGCGGAGGCGCGGCTTTTGAATTTTAGAATGTCCGCTGTCTGTCTGCTCGACACGCTGATCGAGCAGGCAGACAGCGATGACTCGAGTATAAGCCGAGGGGGGCACTTTCAGCCTCAAAAAAGAGGCTGAAAATCTCGGCTTATACTCGAGTATATACGGTAAATACCTTTTTTCTCATCAGATGTATAAAGCAGTCTTGTGACACTATCAGTGTCTGGTTAAAGCTTGTAGGAGGAGTTTTCATTCTCCTCTGATGGCCCTATGAGGCTGCAGGACCCCTAACCCTCTATCTGAAAAGGACTGATTGGCCCTGTGCTGATCACATGCACCCTCGCAAGAAAAAAAACTTTTTAGCAATATACACCTAACTGAGCATGTGTAGAGTGACTCCAAAGGCTCTGTGCTATCAGGAAATGGATTGGGGAAAGTAAAAGAATGGGAGGATCAGAGAAGACAGGATCAAACAGCCTTTTTACACAATGCGGAGGATTAACCCCTTAGGTTCCACAGTGAGTATAACAAGCGTGCTTTACTACATATACAGACTGATTTTACTGTTGTGGGTTTAGTAAAACTTTAAGCTGAGCTCCAGTCAGCCTCTGAAAAGAAACGTTGCCAATACTCCTTTATATCTGGCTCTATGAGTAATGCATTATATCTGGCTTTGAGAGAAATACTTTATATCTGGCTTTGTGAGCAATGCTTAATAACTGGCTTTGTGAGAAATACTTTATATCTGGTTTGTGAGTACAGTATTATAACTGGCTTTGTGAGAAATACTTTATATCTGGCCTTGTGAGTACGTTATTATGAATGGCTTTGTGAATAATACTTTATAACTGGCTTTGTAAGTATATAAAGTATTTCTCACAAAGCCATTTATAAAATTGTACTCACAAGTCAGATATAAAGCAATACTCCTTTACATCTGGCTCTGTGAGTAATGCATTATATCTGGCTTTCTGAGCAATGCTTAATAACTGGCTCTGTGAGTACCTCTTTATATCTGGCATTATAAATAATGCTTTATGACTGGCTTTGTGAGTAATATTGTATATCTGGCTTTGAAGTACAGTACTCACAAAGCCAGTCATTTACAGCACTTATTTGGTGCAGGAATTGTGGCTAATCTGAGGGGTGAAGGGGCAGGAATTGGGACTGATCTGAGGGGTGAAGGGGCAGGAATTGGGACTGATCTGAGGGATGAAGGGACAGGAATTGGGACTGATCTGAGGGGTAAAGGGGCAGGAATTGGGACTGATCTGAGGGGTGAAGGGACAGGAATTGGGACTGATCTGAGGGGTGAAGGGGCAGGAATTGGGACTGATCTGAGGGGTGAAGGGGCAGGAATTGGGACTGATCTGAGGGGTGAAGGGGCAGGAATTGGGACTGATCTGAGGGATGAAGGGACAGGAATTGGGACTGATCTGAGGGGTAAAGGGGCAGGAATTGGGACTGATCTGAGGGGTGAAGGGGCAGGAATTGGGACTGATCTGAGGGGTGAAGGGGCAGGAATTGGGACTGATCTGAGGGGTGAAGGGGCAGGAATTGGGACTGATCTGAGGGATGAAGGGACAGAAATTGGGACTGATCTGAGGGGTGAAGGGGCAGGAATTGGGACTGATCTGAGGGGTGAAGGGGCAGGAATTGGGACTGATCTGAGGGATGAAGGGACAGGAATTGGGACTGATCTGAGGGGTAAAGGGGCAGGAATTGGGACTGATCTGAGGGGTGAAGGGACAGGAATTGGGACTGATCTGAGGGGTGAAGGGGCAGGAATTGGGACTGATCTGAGGGGTGAAGGGGCAGGAATTGGGACTGATCTGAGGGGTGAAGGGGCAGGAATTGGGACTGATCTGAGGGATGAAGGGACAGGAATTGGGACTGATCTGAGGGGTAAAGGGGCAGGAATTGGGACTGATCTGAGGGGTGAAGGGGCAGGAATTGGGACTGATCTGAGGGGTGAAGGGGCAGGAATTGGGACTGATCTGAGGGGTGAAGGGGCAGGAATTGGGACTGATCTGAGGGATGAAGGGACAGAAATTGGGACTGATCTGAGGGGTGAAGGGGCAGGAATTGGGACTGATCTGAGGGGTGAAGGGGCAGGAATTGGGACTGATCTGAGGGATGAAGGGACAGGAATTGGGACTGATCTGAGGGGTAAAGGGGCAGGAATTGGGACTGATCTGAGGGGTGAAGGGACAGGAATTGGGACTGATCTGAGGGGTGAAGGGGCAGGAATTGGGACTGATCTGAGGGGTGAAGGGGCAGGAATTGGGACTGATCTGAGGGGTGAAGGGGCAGGAATTGGGACTGATCTGAGGGATGAAGGGACAGGAATTGGGACTGATCTGAGGGGTGAAGGGACAGGAATTGGGACTGATCTGAGGGGTAAAGGGCAGGAATTGGGACTGATCTGAGGGGTGAAGGGGCAGGAATTGGGACTGATCTGAGGGGTGAAGGGGCAGGAATTGGGACTGATCTGAGGGGTGAAGGGGCAGGAATTGGGACTGATCTGAGGGGTGAAGGGGCAGGAATTGGGACTAATCTGAGAGGTGAAGGGACAGAAATCGGGACTGATCTGAGGGGTGAAGGGGCAGGAATTGGAACTGATCTGAGGGGTGAAGGGGCAGGAATTAGGACTGATCTGAGGGGTGAAAGTACAGGAATTGGGACTGATCTGAGGGGTGAAGGGACAGGAATTGTGACTGATCTGAGGGGTGAAGGGGCAGGAATTGGGACTAATCTGAGAGGTGAAGGGGCAGGAATTGGGACTGATCTAAAGGAGTGAAGGGGCAGGAATTGGGACTGATCTGAGGGGTGAAGGGGCAGGAATTGGGGCTGATCTGAGGGGTGAAGGGGCAGGAATTGGAACTGATCTGAGGGGTGAACGGGCAGGAATTGGGGCTGATCTGAGGGGTGAAAGGACAGGAATTTGGCATATTCATTTCAACTTTACCAGACTTACCTCGCAGTATATATTACTTTTATTCAAGTTGTTTCCAGAAATTACGTTATAAAATGTATTTTTCATGATTGAGAGTGTGAAGTTGACATTTTATTTTATGTAGCCGTCACTCTCAGATTCTGCGAAAAATATTTTCGGGAACACTCTGCTCAAAAGGTTGCCTACCCATGGAGTCTACCCATGGAGTAAAACATATAATAAGGACATAAAACATAAAACAAAATACACAAACTTAAAAAAGGGGATGAGACATTAGGCAACCGGAAGGCTACTTTTATCACAAGGAAGGCTTATTTCATCACAAAAATGCATATACTTGTTGCCTCTTTTTTACCACGTTTCCAGTGCGTTTTGCACCTATGAAAAAAAAAGACACCAAATGAGTATAAAGCCCCTTTCACACGAGTGTTTTATTGGTCAACTTTTTATCCATCCGTTGAGCCTAGGTTTACACAGTAGCGATGTGGGAACCAATGTGATTCCCGCAGGCAGTTTACACTGCCCTCTGCGGAGCACTGCGGGTGTCAATACAATGTTAATGACACCCCCAGATCGGTTCACAGATCAGTGTGAAATGTGGATTCGGACAGGAATCGGACACCCATGCAATCCGATTCCAGCGCAGGCAAAAAAAGTCCCTGGACCTTTTTTTTCTGCGACTCCAATGCGACACAGGACATACTGTGTTTCCCCGAAAATAAGCCCTTATACACGCGGTCGGAGATTCCGACGGAATGTGTCCGATCGGACCGTTTTGTCGGATATTCCGACTGTGTGTGGTCTACATCGGACTGTTTCCGTCGGTGTATCCGACGGACCAAGTTTTCCAACTTGTTGGTAAAATTTTCCAACAAAATGCTCCGATCGGACATACTCCGATCATGTGTAGAGAATTCCGATCGGACAAAGTGCCACGCATGCTCAGATCAAATTCCTACACCAAAGCTATTGGCTACTAGCGTGAGCGTAGTCCCGTCGTAACGAAATAACGTCATCACGTCGGATTTTCCGACAACTTTGTCCGACCGTGTGTATGCAACAGTTTCGGACAAAATCTGACGGATTTGGTTGTCGGAATCTCCGACCATGTGTACAAGGGCTAAGACCTACCCTGAAAATAAGACCTAGCATTATTTTCCAGGAAGGCTGCAATATAAGCCCTACCCCAAAAATAAGCCCTAGTTTAAAATGCTTGTAAAATCCTATAATCCACTCTACTACAGTAGTATATAATATACAATGTGTGTGTTTCTGTAATATAATTGTGCCAAATACCTTTGTTTATAGCGCTGCTCTGCGCTTCTGTGACCCGCTGGAGCTCACTACCCCGCATTTATATTACAGAAACACACACATTGTACATTATATATTACTGTAATAGAGTGGATTATAGGATTTTATAAGCATTTTAAACTAGGGATTATTTTTGGGGTAGGATTTATATTGCAGCCCTCCTGGAAAATAATGTTAGGTCTTAAATAGACCTACCCTGAAAATAGGACCTAGTGTTATTTTCCAGGAGGGCTGCAATATAAGCCCTACCCCAAAATAATCCCTAGTTTAACATGCTTGTAAAATCCTATAATCCACTCTATTACAGTAGTATATAATGTACAATGTGTGTGTTTCTGTAATATAAATGCGGGGTAGTGAGCTCCGGCGGGTCACAGAAGCGCAGAGCAGCGCTATAAACGAAGGTATTTGGCACAATTATATTACAGAAACACACACATTGTATATTATATACTACTGTAATAGAGGGGATTATAGGATTTTACAAGCATTTTAACTCAGTTCACAATGGGGATTCCTGTCAGGCAGGGGGAGAGGGGGAGAGAGAAGACGGCACATTACATGGTAAGACCTACCCTGAAAATAAGCCCTACTGTGTCTTTTGTTGCCAAAATTAATATAAAACCTGGGCTTATTTTCAGGGTAATGCGGTACATGAGCATAAAATGAGTACACAAGACATAAATAAGTATAAAATCAGGACATAAATGAGTATAAAATTAGTACAGAGGAGATAATTGAGTAAAACAAAAATGGGACACAGGACATAAATGAGCATAAAATGAGTACATAGGACATAAATGAGCATAAAATGAGTACATAGGACATAAATGAGCATAAAATGAGTACATAGGACATAAATGAGCATAAAACAACTAAAGATATAAATGAGTATAACATGAGTACACAAGACATAAATAAGTATAAAATCAGACATAAATGAGTATAAAATAAACAACTACACAAAACATAAAAGGATATAAAATGAGTACACCAGATATCAGCTAGTCACTAAACATAAGATCAGGACACAATATTAGCGAGTAAAGAAAAACTAAAATCAGGACACAAAGAAAGGAGACATGTAATAAAAAAACACATGTGAGTAAAAAACATAAAATAAGGACTCAAGATACCATATAAGACATATAATCAAGCAAAAAAAAGAAATAAAACTAAGCAGAGGACATTGGGTTGGTGAAAAGCATAAAATCGGGGGGCAGACATGTCTGCAAAGCTGCAGCCCATGAAGCCCGTATGACGGTATGAGGACAGGGATGGTGTCGGTGTACTCGGTCCTGGCAGGGACATCCTCTGTATGAATGAAATGTTGCCCTAGCCTCAGCACCAGCACGGATTATCAGCCGGGACTGCGCAGCATCCAATCAAACAGCACCGATAAGTGGCCAATTGGAATGTGCATTACATCTGTGCGCCGGGGACCGCTTTACATTGAGGGATGCGGGCGGCTCATTGATCAGAGTCCAGCCAGAGCAGCCGCCGCCCGACGTGTCCCCGAGCCACTCCGTCCAGCATGTCCGCTCAGGTCGCCTCCGTGCTCGGCAGGTGCACACACGCCATAGTGCGCTCCATCCCCGACTCCCTGCGCCAGCAGGCGCTGCGCACCGCGGACAGCGGAGAGGTGGACACCGCCAGAGCCCGCCGAGAACACGAGCTCTACACCCGGGTCCTCCGAGACAAGCTGGGGCTGCAGGTCATCGAGCTGGAGGCGGACAGCTCCATGCCCGACGCTCCCTTCGTAGAAGACATCGCTGTAGTGCTCAATGAGACCGCCCTGGTCACCAGACCTGGAGCAGCCAGCCGGAGGAAGGAGGTAACCGGCCACCTACCTACCATCCCTTCCCCCACCCACCTACCTGCCACTGTCACCCCTTCCTCAACCTACCTGCTACTGTCACCCCCTTCCCCCACCTACCTTCCACTGTCACCCCTTCCCCCACCTACCTTCCACTGTCACCCCTTCCCCCACCTACCTGCCACTGTCACCCCTTCCTCCACCTACCTGCCACTGTCACCCCCTTCCCCCACCTACCTGCCACCCCCTTCCCCCACCTGCCTGCCACTGTCACCCCTTCCTCCACCTACCTGCCACTGTCACCCCCTTCCCCCACCTACCTGCCACTGTCACCCCCTTCCCCCACCTACCTACCACTGTCACCCCTTCCTCCACCTACCTGCCACTGTCACTCCCTTCCCCCACCTACCTTCCACTGTCACCACCTTCCCCCACCCACCTACCTACCACTGTCACCCCTTCCTCAACCTACCTGCTACTGTCACCCCCTTCCCCCACCTACCTGCCACTGTCACCCCTTCCCCCCACCCACCTACCTGCCACTGTCACCCCTTCCCCCACCTACCTGCCAATGTCACCCCTTCCCCCACCCACCTACTTGCCACTGTCACCCCTTCCTCCACCTACCTGCCACTGTCACCCCCTTCCCCCACATACCTGCCACTGTCATCCCCTTCCCCCACCTACCTGCCACTGTCACCCCCTTCCCCCACCTACCTGCCACTGTCACCACCTTCCCCCACCCACCTACCTACCACTGTCACCCCTTCCTCCACCTACCTGCCACTGTCACCCCCTTCCCCCACCCACCTACCTACCACTGTCACCCCTTCCCCCACCTACCTGCCACTGTCACCCCCTTCCCCCACCTACCTACCACTGTCACCCACTTCCCCCACCTACCTGCCACTGTCACCCCTTCCCCCACCTACCTGCCACTGTCACCCCCTTCCCCCACCTACCTACCACTGTCACCCACTTCCCCCACCTACCTGCCACTGTCACCCCTTCCCCCACCTACCTGCCACTGTCACCACCTTCCCCCACCCACCCACCTGCCACTGTCACCCCTTCCCCCCCCCTACCTGCCACTGTCACCCCTTCCCCCACCCACCTACCTGCCACTGTCACCCCCTTCCCCCACCCACCTACCTGCCACTGTCACCCCCTTCCCCCACCCACCTACCTACCACTGTCACCCCTTCCCCCACCTAACTACCACTGTCACCCCTTCCCCCACCCACCTGCCACTGTCACCCCTTCCCCCACCCACCTGCCACTGTCACCCCTTCCCCCACCCACCTGCCACTGTCACCCCTTCCCCCACCCACCTACCTACCACTGTCACCCCCTTCCCCTACCCACCCGCCACTGTCACCCCCTTCCCCTACCCACCCGCCACTGTCACCCCCTCCCCCACCTACCCGCCACTGTCACCCCTTCCCTCCCCACATTACACCTCATGTACTATGGAGATTACTGATAGCAACCACATTTCATCCTATAGAGGAATGCTGATTGGACGGCTTCCATGTTGGTTTGCAGATTGTATATGTTCATATTTGGGATTGGGAGTCTGTATGATGTTCACGGATGTTGATCTTTCACATTGTTTCTGGGGGTCTGTGGAAGTCTTTTCACCCCAGAGGGACCCCTATTTTTTGGGGGGCTCACTAATACCAGTTTAGTAAGATCCTTACTGTTCCCACCCAGCCCAATCCCGACATTTCTCTCCTACATGTGAAAATCAGCACTTTGCTAGAAAATGACTTTACATTATCCCCCTCCCCTTACATTGGTGGTCAGTGGGAAGACACCTCCCCTTACATTGGTGGTCGGTGGGAAGACACCCCCCCTTACATTGGTGGTCGGTGGGAAGACAGCCGCCCCCCCCCCTCTTACATTGGTGATCGGTGGGAAGACACCCCCCCCTTACATTGGTGGTCGGTGGGAAGACAGCTGCCCCCCTTACATTGGTGGTCAGTGGGAAGACAGCCGCCCCCCCCCCTTACATTGGTGGTCGGTGGGAAGACAGCCCCCCCCCCCTTACATTGGTGGTCGGTGGGAAGACAGCCCCCCCCATACATTGGTGGTCGGTGGGAAGACAGCCCCCCCCATACATTGGTGGTCGGTGGGAAGACATCCACCCCTTACATTGGTGGTCGGTGGGAAGACATCCACCCCTTACATTGGTGGTCGGTGGGAAGACATCCACCCCTTACATTGGTGGTCGGTGGGAAGACATCCACCCCTTACATTGGTGGTCGGTGGGAAGACAGCCCCCCCCATACATTGGTGGTCGGTGGGAAGACATCCACCCCTTACATTGGTGGTCGGTGGGAAGACATCCACCCCTTACATTGGTGGTCGGTGGGAAGACATCCACCCCTTACATTGGTGGTCGGTGGGAAGACATCCACCCCTTACATTGGTGGTCGGTGGGAAGACAGCCCCCCCCATACATTGGTGGTCGGTGGGAAGACAGCCGCCCCCCTCCATACATTGGCGGTCGGTGGGAAGACAGCCGCCCCCCATACATTGGTGGTCGGTGGGAAGACAGCCCCCCCCCCTCTTACATTGGTGGTCGGTGGGAAGACAGCCCCCCCCCCTCTTACATTGGTGGTCGGTGGGAAGACAGCCGCCCCCCCTTACATTGGTGGTTGGTGGGAAGACAGCCCCCCCCCCTCTTACATTGGTGATCAGTGGGAAGACAGCCGCCCCCCCATACATTGGTGGTCGGTGGGAAGACAGCCGCCCCCCCCATACATTGGTGGTCGGTGGGAAGACAGCCGCCCCCCCCATACATTGGTGGTCGGTGGGAAGACAGCCGCCCCCCCCATACATTGGTGGTCGTGGGAAGACAGCCGCCCCCCCATACATTGGTGGTCGGTGGGAAGACAGCCGCCCCCCCCCCATACATTGGTGGTCGGTGGGAAGACAGCCGCCCCCCCCCCATACATTGGTGGTCGGTGGGAAGACAGCCGCCCCCCCCATACATTGGCGGTCGGTGGGAAGACAGCCGCCGCCCCATACATTGGTGGTCGGTGAGAAGACAGCTGCCCCCCCTTACATTGGTGGTCGGTGGGAAGACAGCCGCCCCCCCCCCATACATTGGTGGTCGGTGGGAAGACAGCCGCCCCCCCCATACATTGGTGGTCGGTGGGAAGACAGCCGCCCCCCCCATACATTGGTGGTCGGTAGGTAGACAGCCGCCCCCCCTTACATTGGTGGTCGGTGGGAAGACAACCACCCCCCCATACATTGGTGATCGCCCCCCCCCCCCTCCTGCATTGGTGGTTACAAAGCTTCCCTCACAGACAACTCAAAAAAGAGTGTCATGCTTTTGGTTCTGCCAAGTGATGTCGGTCCCGGAGCCACACAGTCACCATTAATAGAAGGTCGATCATTCACAGACCATGGAGCCCCCAGAGAAAGGGAACCCTGGTTAGAAATGACGGCTCTATGGCAGCACATCATTAGAGCTCTTTTGTGTTCCCACTTTGTACAGCGCTATGGAACATGCTGGCACTATAAAACTCCATATCATTTGGCGAATGGGACTTTTTGTAATGCGGACAGATTTATTTTCCCATAGCCGCCTAACCGCGTGGTTTTCCCAGCTGGGGTTACTGGGAGCGATTGCACAGCACAGTTCTTTGCAGGCAGCAGCTCTGTAATACTTTAGGTGTGGCATGCTTCCAGCATGCCAGGGCCTGACTGTGCCCACACAACCAGATGCCTGCTGCAAGCTGCTGATTAGGAAAATCGAGTCTTTTATCTGCTCAGTAGATTTTGTGCCCTGAAATGTGTCAGACGCACAACAACCAGTTTACAATGTTCTATTAATCAATGATTTATGTGGGCATCAAGGTGCATTTTAAGACGCTGATTTCTCTGTCATGGCGAAGACCGGCCAGTTCAAACCAGCAATAGGCTTTAAATAGAAAATGGAATGGAAGGGGCATATGTCTGTGTGCAAATGCCAAGACATTCTTGGTACTGTGGTTGTGTTACATGTCATGTGATCATTGCAACTATGTGCTGACTGATCTAGTTCTTATATGTATACGAGTTGCATTGTGTCTGCTTACTTACATATATTATACAAAGTGGCACTTTTTCTTTGTTTGCTTTAAAAAAAAAAAAAAAAAAACTCTATATATATATATATATATATATATATATATTTTTTTTTTTTTTTTTATATAAAAAAAATCAATAAAATATGCAAATAAAGGTTTGCAATGTATAGTTAGCAAGTTGGATCCAGTGCAGTGAGGTTTATAGAGGATCCAACAGCGATTTGATGGGGGCAGTTCGCCATTGAAAGATGCTGAGAATTTAAAACCAATAGTAACAAAACTGACACCTACATTTCCTATTTGAAGAATTAGAAACCCAGACACCAGGGCAGCGGCATCCGATTTAAATCGGCTGACCAAGCACATGGGCAAATATGGATAGTGAGTGTGCTTTATAAATGCAACAGATCTTCAGAGTGAAAAAGTTGGCCGTGGGATATGTTATAAATGGTTCCCACAGTGTATATTCCCATAGTGTATAGTATATATTAAAAATGAATTGCATTAGCCTTGGGGAGAATTGAAAAACAAAATATGGGGAAAAAAATCAGTTTACTTTGACATGTCAGTTTTATTTTTTTATTTTTAATTTGGGGTTTTATTGATTGGCTGTAAAGGTCCCTACCACTGCAACCTATCTCAACCAGGGTTCCTTCTGAGGTTGCTAAAGGTTTCTCAAGCAATGGAAAATTGCTCTCCTACCTACGCCGGCCACCGGCGCAAGGGGGCGCGTGTACGCCGGCCACCGGCGCAAGGGGGCGCGTCTACGCCGGCCACCAGCGCAAGGGGGCGCGTCTACGCCGGCCACCGGCACAAGGGGGTGTGTCTACGCCAGCCACCAGCGCAAGGGGGCCACCAAAGCAAGGCGGCACATCTACACTCACACTGATTTATGTGCTTTTGGTGTTCGAAAAACATAACAAAAAATGCATTAAAATGTATCCCTTTCAATTCTGTGGGACTCTTCACATCATTGCTCTGCAGGTGTGGTGTGTTTTTAAAAGTCCTGCATTTTTGGTGCATGTCAAAAAAGTGCACAAAAAAAACCACACCTCCCCATTGAAGTGAATGGAAAATGCATCAAAGACGCACCACGGTTGCGTTTTTGGTGCACTTTTTGAGTCACATGTCCATGTTTCAGAGGTGCATGATTGGAGTTGGGCAACCAGAAAGCGCGCACACAAAACGCATAATGAGCCGTGTAAAAGGGCCCTAAGTTTAATTATTTTTAGCCAGGGTTCCCCCAGACCTGAAAAATATTAAGGATTTCTCCTGAATATTTAAAATTTTGAGAAAGGCTGCTTTACTATAATAACATAAGGTGCGACCATGACCTTTGAGATAAGATAAAGAGTAACTTGCTGTGCATCTATCAAAATTGTATAGTGTTGGCTCAGCAGGTGGTGGAGCTTTTTTACATGGACAGTGAATGGAGCGACTTTCCTATGCTATTAGCCAGGGTGTGTCCTAGATTGTTCTTATAAATGGCTCATTCATTAATAAAGCATTATCAAAACTGCTTAATTCAAGAGCATTATACAAATTGCAGCCAATCAGAAGTGATTGCATGCAAAATAACCATATTCTATTTTTCAAAAGATGTTTAGTTGCTATATGATGCTGCACATGTTTAGCGATATTTTTTATTTATTTATTTATTTATTATTATTTTTTTTGTTATTTTTTTTTACCAAATAATGTTTATTTTGTATACCATGCATGCATTTGTATATGTCAGTGAGGAGCAGATAGCATCTCATCAAAAAAGGGTAAAGACAAAGCAGTTGGAACTTGTAATAGCGATAAATACTCAGACCGGGAAAAAAAAAAAAATGAGACTGCGTAGGCTGTTCTGTAAAAGTATCAGTTCATAATTAACTGAAATAAAATGTATCAGTTCGGATCATTAGTGATGGAGCTCAATACATATTCTCTGGCAGCTCCCACCACACCCCTGGACCATCTTTGTTGCAGTTCTCTCAGCTTGCAGGAAGCTGGGGGGGGGGGGGGATGCTCGTTAGTACATAATGACAGAGGGAAGGGGCAGCCAGCCGGAAAATAGAATCTAAGTGACAGGGCGGAATCTCAAGCTGGAGACGATCGTGAGAACAATACCCGAGCTAGGAAAATCAAAAGCAAATGCATACCAAGGAAAAAGTGTCTTTTTTTTTTATATGAATTATTTACCAATTTGGGATTGAAGAAGACAAAGTGTTGGGAGATTTAAGTATAATGCCCTGTACACGCGGTCGTAAATTCAGACGGAAAAGGTCCGATCGGATTATATTGTCGGAAAATCTGATCGTGTGTGGGCTCTATCAGACTTTTTCCGTTTTGAAAATTCCGACGGAAAAAAATTTGAGAGCAGGATCTAAAATTTTCAGACAAAATAAAATCTGATTAGACTTTTTCCGATCGTTTGTAGAGATTTCCGACGGACAAAGTGCCACGCATGCTCAGATCAAATAACGAGACCAAAGCGATTGGCTACTAGCCTCTACGTAGTCCCGGCGTACGCAACGAACGTCACCACGTTCCGAACGATCGGATTTTGCGACAACTTTGTCCAACCGTGTGTATGCAGCACAAGTTTTGGACAAAATCCGTCGGAGAAAATCAGACGGATTTTGTGGTCGGAATGTTTGACTGTGTGTACAGGGCAAAAGTGTTATACTAAGATCCATTGGGGGTTATTTACGAAAGGCAAATCCACTTTGCACTAAAAGTGC